>NW_028088729.1:44493-773689 GCF_014824575.4 Sturnira hondurensis | reverse complement strand
GCAATTTTGAGAAAGAAGAACAAAGTAGGAGGGATCACAATACCTGATATCAAACTGTATTACAAGGCCACTGTAATCAAAACAGCCTGGTACTGGCACAAAAACAGGCACATAGACCAATGGAATAGAACAGAGAGCCCAGAAATAAACCCAACTCTCTACAGTCAATTAATATTCGACAAAGGGGGCAATAACATAAAATGGAGTAAAGACAGCCTTTTCAACAAATGGTGTTGGGAGAACTGGACAGCTACATGCAAAAAAATGAAACTTGAGCACCAACTTACACCATACACCAAAATAAATTCAAGGTAGATAAAAGACTTAAATATAAGCCGTGAAACCATTAAAGCCCTAGAGGAGAGCATTGGCAAGAAAATCTCAGATATTCCACACAGCAGTATTTTTACTGATACGTCCCCTAGAGCAAGGGATATAAAGGAAAGAATAAACAAATGGGATCTCGTCAAAATCAAAAGCTTCTGCATGGCTAAAGATAACAGTCTCAAGATAAAAAGAGAAGCAACAGCTTGGGAAAATATATTTGCCAATGATACCTCAGACAAGGGCTTAATCTCCAAAGTATACAAAGAACTCAAAAGAGACAAGCAACCCGATTAATAAATGGGCAGTGGACTTGAACAGACATTTCTCCAAGGAGGACATACACAGGATCCAGAGACACATGAAAAGATGCTCGATATCGCTAGCTATCAGACAGATGCAAATTAAAACTACAATGAGATACCACTTTACACCAGTCAGAATGGCTATCATAAACAAAGAAACAAACAACAAGTGCTGGAGAGGTTGTGGGGAAAAGGGGACCCTAGTTCACTGTTGGTGGGATTGTAGACTTTTACTACCACTATGGAAAACAGTACGGAATTTTCTAAGAAAACTAAAAATGGACGTGCCTTTTGACCCAGCAATTCCACTCTTAGGAGTATATCCTAAGAGCCCTGAAACACAAATCCAAAAGAACCTATGCACCCCGATGTTCCTAGCAGCACAATTCACGATAGCCAAGAGTTGGAAGCAACCTAGATGCCCATCAGTAAATGACTGCATCAAAAAACTATGGTACATTTACACAATGGAATTCTATGCTGCAGAAAGGAAGAAGGAACTACTACCTTTACAACATCATGGATGGAACTGGAAAGCATTATGCTGGGCGAAATAAGCCAGGCAGTGAAAGACAAATACCATATGATATCACCTTTAGCAGGAATCTAAACAAAACAAACAAGCACGCAAAATATGACCAATGACACTCAAATACGGAACAGGCTGACAGGGTCCAGAGGGGAGAGGGGAGAGCATCATAGGGGAAAATGGGATGGACTCACATGAAGAAGTAGAAAGGACACATGGACAATAACTAAAGGTGGGGGGCAGAAAGGGGAGGGAGGTGGGGAGCATGGGCCGGGGGGCGGGCAGGGTTGGGAATATAAGACAGAAAGCTGTACTTGAACAAGAATTAAATTTTAAAAAGTATTAGAAAAAAAGAAAAACAAACAAAAATTCAGACACAGAAAACAGTATGTTGGTCCCCAGAAGTAAGGGATATGAGGGTGGGCAGCTTATTAAAGGGATAAGGGGGACAAATATATGGTGACAAGAGATTTGACAATGTGTTGTATCCGAATTGTACAGCTGAAACCTATAAATTTTCTTAACCAATGTCATCTTAATAAATTTATGTTTAATTAATTAATTAATTAATTTTTAAAAATAAATAAATTAGCTAACACTGCCTTCCTGGCCAATGCTGATTGACTCAAGAGCTGCATAACTGACACACCTGGACCACTTTCTCTCTTGAAGGAATTTAGAATTGAGCTTCAAAGATACTGATCAGTGTACTTGCAGCTAAGATTGCAAACAAAGGAAAAGTTGGGGTAGGAATATCCTGTCTGACCATGAATGCCTAAAGAAGCAGAGAAAGTCATGAGAAAGAGAAGCAGATAAATAGAATAAAGCAGGTTTAAGAGGGCATGTGGCTCTGGAGGAACAGAGAAAGGTTGTTGTGCTTCTGATGGCTTTTCAGTTCCTATTTTAAGTCCTTCCAGTATTCTGCCTCCGTTTCCTGGTTTCTGAGACTCCTCTGTATTTTTATAATAAATCCTTCCCAAACGTTTTTGTTTTTAACTGAAGATAGGTCATGTAATTGTGTATGACTCAAAATATAAAAGACTTGTCATTAAAAATTAATATTTAGGGAAACAATCTAATTTAAAAATGGGCAAAGGACCTAAACAGATGCTTCTCTAAGGAGGACAGAGAGAGGGCTCAGAGACATACAAAATAATGCTCAACAACACCAGCCATTAGAGAAACGCAAATTAAAACCACAGTGAGATACCACTTCACACCTGTCAGAGTGGCCATTATAAACAAATCAATAAATAACAAGTGCTGGCGATGATGTGGAAAAAAGGGAACCCTAGTATAATGTTGGTGGGAATGCAGACTGGTGCAGCCTCTGTGGGAAAAGTATGGAATTTCCTCAAAAAATTAAAAATTGAACTGCCTTTTGACCCAGCAATCCCGCTCCTGGGATTATACCCTAAAAATCCTGAAACACCAATTGAAAAGTACCTATACACCCCAATGTTCATAGCAGCATTATTTACAATAGCTAAGTGCTGGGAACAGCTTTAATGCCCATCCATAAATGAGTGGATCAAAAAACAGTGGTACATTTATACAGTGGAATACTACACAGCAGAAAGAATGAGGGAACTCCTGCCATTTGTGACAGCATGGATGGAACTAAAGAGCATTATACTAAGTGAAATAAACCAGGAGGTGAAAGGCAAATACCATATGATCTCACCTATAAGTGAAACTTAATCAACAGAATGAACAAGGGAGCAAAATATAGCCAGAGACATAGAAATAAAGAAAAAAACTGACAGTGACCAGAGGAGAGGAAGGAGGGAGATAATGGGGGAAAGAAGAAGAAGGGTCTAGTCAAGGAACATGTATAAAGGACCCATGGACAAGGACAATAGAGGGGAAAGATTGCATGGGGGAGAGCAGGGGTGGGCAGGGCAAGGAAGAGCAATGGGAAAAAACGGGGACAGCTATAATTGAACAACTAAATTTTTAAAAATATTTTATTTATTTATCTTTAGAAGGGAAGGGAAGGAGAAAGGGAGAGAAATATCAATGTATGGTTGCTTCTCATGCATCCCCTGCTGGGAACTGGCCCCTGCTGGGAACTGGCCTGCAACCAGGCATGTGACCTGACTGGGAATCGAACCCCGATCCTCTGCTTCGCAGGCCCACACTCAATCCACTGAGCTACACCGGCCAGGGCTCGAACAATTAAGTTTTTTAATATTTATATTTTAAATTATAAATATGATTTTTACCATTTATCTTTATATTGCCCAATAACAGTTTTAATACACATATAAGTATTTTACTCATGTGAAATCACCGATATTATTCTCTTCTTATTTTGTACCGTGTTACATGGATATATATTATATTCTTACCAGAACAGCAGAAATGCTGCATAAAATTAATATGTAACATACATACATGTAGCATTACATGTAACATCATATTTCTAGATTCCAAGGATTAGGAAATTGACATCTTAAGGGTGCCATTATAATGTTTAGCACATCCTGAGTACCTTAGCTGCTTCTCATGACTGACTTCAACTTCCTGACAATATAGTGATCTCAAGATAGTCAGACTTCCTACAAGGTGGTCATTTGGCTCTTAGAGTAATCTTCCCAAGGAGAAAAGCCTCAAAATGCAAAGGTTTATTAAGCCTCCATCTATGTAGAGCTTGGCAATGACCCATGGGCCAAAGCAAACCAGGGTCGATGTGAAAGGGACTACACAGGGCAAGAATACAGGAAGGTGTTGCTTATTAAGGGTCACAATTGCAACACTATCACAATCGTGATTAGAATGTTCTTTCCAATAAGCTTTGCACATTCTTTTCAAATGTCCAATATTATGAAAGAGGGAGTATTGTAAATAGTAAAAAATATTTGCTGATTCAAGAAATGGTTGCTGTTTTGAAATGAATTGTTTTCAAGTGCTAGAAATATTTTATTGGATTACTTTATATACATTTTTTTACAAAGTTATGCTCTTAAGTTTCTGGCCTCTCTTGGTCATAGATTTTACACCAAGTATGATTTAGGGCTGAAGATGACATTATAAGAAGAAATATGACAAAGGCAGGTGAGTGAGTCTGAATTCATGTTTCCATTTGGAATATGAAGATAAAATATTGATTTGAGAAACAGAAAATTTGAGAAATGATATTTTCTTTCAAATACAAATGAGAATAGAGATATTCTGACACCACTGACATGTACAATAACACAAATTCCCTGAGCACCTTCTATGTCCCAAACATAGATGCCAAACTCTTCACTAGCCACTGAGGGGCTTCAGTAAGAAAAATTCTTGATAGTCCAAGAGAGTGTTAATTATGTTATCACAGGCACTTATACAAAGCTAGAAAGAGCAATTAATCTCAGATGCTATTTTTTAAAAAACACGTGCCACTTTGTTTATGTATGGAGCAAGATGGGGTGTGCCTCTGTGGTCAGCTGAGATGAGAAATCTCTGATTGGTTATAGTCATCCATTGATGACTCTTGCCTAACTCATTTACCATCACGATGGTTTTAATGGTGACTTTTTATTTTTGTCATTCATTAAAATTTTACTTGTAACCTTTTTATTGCAAAGAGGAGCCTTCTCTTCTGTGTTTATTTCTATATTAAATTACCATGGTGTGAAATAAAACATATATATATGTTGGTCTTTGCCTCTGGTTCCTGGCATAGAGCTCCTAAAACCCTTTCAATGTCCTAAGTGATAAGAGCACCAGAAGTATCTTCCCCCCTCCCCCCAATATTTGGTCTTTGACTCTGGTTTCTGACACAGCTTCTAAATCTGCTGGAATTTTCTGAGTGACAGAGTGTTTTTTGTTCTAATGAAGCTCTTGGTGGGCACCTTTAGGATGGGGGTTGATCACCAGAAAGACCAAGGCATGATTAGAAGCTTGGAATTTTCAGCCTACCCTCTACTACAAGAAGAGGAAAAAGGATGAAGATCGAGTTAGTGATCAATCATGCTTATACAATAAGATCTCCATTTAAAAAATCTCTAAAGTACAGAGTTTGAAAAGCTTCCAGATAGGTGAAAACACCAATGTCCTGGGATGGTGCTACACCACAACTCCACAGGGACAGAAGTTCCTGCTCTTGAGACTGTTCCAGACCTATGTGTCTCTTCATCTGTCTGCTCTTTGCACCCTTTAAAATATTCCTTGTAATAAATTGACAATAATTAAACAGTTTTCCTGGATTCTGAGAGCCACTGTAGTAAATCATTGAACCTGAGGAGGTGGCCATAGAAACTTGCAATTTGCAACAAAGTTGGGCAGAAGTTGTGAGCAACCTCAGATCTACTACTTGCAACTGGCATCTGAAGTAGTGGTTCAGTCTTGTGGAAATGAGACATTAACCTGTGGGGTCTGTACTAACTCTGATTAGGGTCAAAACTGAAATGAATTTTAGAACACTCAGCTGGTGTCAGAGAATTTATTAATGTGGGGAAACCTCATAAATCTGGTATCAAAAAATATATTCACTGTAAGAATAAGGAAAAATAGGGAATTTTTCCTAGACACTTGGACACATGGATTCTTATTTTATTTACTGGGTTACAATCTGTCATTATCTTTTCTTATCCTAAACTCAAATTGTCTCAGATTAGCCCTTGGTAGCCCTTTCAAGGTGACTTTTGTGTCCTCTTGACAAGTTTCCACAGTTCTTTGAGTTTGTGGATCTCCAGCACAATGAGATGTTCTAGGCTCATTTGGTGCTTTTTCCGCCACAACCCTGGAGTTACTCATTTTCCTAAGGAGTCTATATTTCTTTTTTGGAGATAGAAAACAAATGTATGTGCAAGATGTGCTCAGTTGCTACTAGGGTGTAACTGATTCTAGGTCTTCTCACAGTACAGAGTTAGCAAATAGATATATACATATACACATACCTATGTGCACACCTAGCATAATTTTTGGAGGGTAACATAGGAGAAAAAGGAAAGAAATGACTGAGGTAGATAGAAAAAAATGGTCTCCAAAAGATGTCTAAGTCCTAATCCCCAGAAACTATAAATATCTTGAGTCATGTTGAAGAGGAATTAAAGTTACAAATTGAAATAAGGTTCATAATTAGCCGACCTTGAGATAAGGAGACAAACCTGGATTATCTAGGTGAGCTCAATGGAATCACAAGGGTCCTTTAAAGTAGAGAGAGGGGCAGAAGAAAGCATGAGAAGGCAGCAATAGAAGCATTTAGCTTGACATTGCTAGCTTTGAAGATAAAGGAAAGGCCCCATGCGCCAAAGAAAGCAGGTAGCCTCTAGATGCTGGGAAGGCAAGGAAACGGATTCTCCTCTATAGCCCCCAGAGACTTTTCCAACATCTTTATTTTAGCCCAATGAGACACAGGTCAGACTTCTAGCCCACATAACTGTAAGGTAACATGTGTGCTGCTTTAAGCCACTATTTGTGGTAATTTGTTACAACAGCTTTATAAAGCTAATAGTGACAGAAACTCTATTGTCGAAGCAGAGCCTATAAAAACTCAAGTTACCTCTGGGTAAAGCAGAGAAAATCACAATTATTTTGACTTGAAAGAACCTCAACCCAAATCCTCTGGTGAATTATTCAGTATTGTTTAAGGCACAGAAACCAAGATACATAATAATAGTAAATGTAATAAGACAAAATTCAAAATTGTATTTATCTCTCAGATAAAATCTAAGCACATAGGGAACTCTTTTCTGAGAAGCCCAGGATCCTTCTGTACCCCATATAAAGGGTATTACCCTCATTGCAAGATTCAAGACATCTCACTGCCGCATCCTCATTACAGCCAGTGTACAGAAAAAAACAAGTAGCAGATACCATTCTTCCCTTTGAAAATGTCCACACATTACTCTAATTCAAATTCACAATGCCATTGGTTACAACTAAGTCACATGGCTATCCCTCTAAGCAAGTGAAGCTGGGTACCCCTGTGCCAACCTAAATTATCTATTAGGACGGAAGAAGAGGAAAACAAATATTGGAGACAACTAGCCATTGTTTCCATGCTGTATAACTATCCTCAGTTACACTGAATAATGTATTTTACACTTATAAAAGTATATTTTTCTGTCTTGTGCAACTCTTCAGAAACAGTTATTAAGGTCAGAGCTATTTCTGTTCTATACATTGATTCTAAACCAAAGGAAGAGAAAAGAGTGAATTAACAGCACCCAAGGTTCATTGCATCTGCTGCTTTCCTTATTTCAGTTTAGCTACCCTGCAGATTAGTTGAAGTCACTGCTAATTAGGATCCCTTAATCTCTGGGTTTTGCTCCCCACTCCAAGCTCCTCCTGAGTCTCTACTTCCAGCTTTCCAGCTGCACAGCCACCTTCTCTTGCGTGTACTCAACTCTTAATGTATCTTCCTCAGTTCTCATGCTGGTAACAGCCTGCCTGAAACATACCTAAAACAAACATCATCTTTACTCTCCTCACTCTTACATTACTTTTCTGTTTGCTGCTACAAATTTAGTGGTTTAAAACAACACAAATTGATTATCTTATACTTCCATAGATTAGAAGTTCAGCACAGGTCTCACCAGTCCAGCATTTATTCCACAGGTTTTGGAAATTATAAATTCTCTTGCCTTTTCCAGTTTCTACTGGGTTCCTGCATTCTTGGGTTTATGGCCCTTTTATCTTTCTTCAAAGCCAGCAAACAGGTGGAGTCCTTGCATTGCATCACTCTCACCTCTTCCATAATCAAATCTCCCAACTCTCCCCTTCTGCTGCCCTTTTCTTCTTTTAAGGGTGATTACAGTGGCCTGACCAGATAATTCAGAATAATTTCCCTATTTTAAAATCAACTGATTAACTACCTTAATTCCATCTTCTACTTTAAATTTCCTTTGCTGTAACCTAACATAGTGACAGATTTTACAAATTAGAACATCTTTGGGAGAAACATTATTCTGCCTACCATAGCCTCCATATTTATTCCCCTTCCATTGTGGCCAAAACCACAAATAAAAACCTCCTTTCCCTCTCCCCCTGGGCCTCCCTCCATCCCTAATCATAAATCAGTTATTATTTAGCTCAAAGATGGATACTTGAGAAACAGGCTTCCTACCAATTATCACCTTTCTTTGTACATAATTACTAGTTCATTTTAAGTTAGTTTATAAATGAATGAGTCACCCCTCAAAACCCTAAAAATAGCAAAAAGAGGAGGAAAATCTAACGAACATTTTTAAGCTGCCTTGTACTCAACTGCAAATTTTAACCGCTGGACTTTGGGATCTTGACACTTGTGCAAAGTTAGTAGCAGTTTTTAAGAAACAGAACCCAACTTCACTCACATCAGTTTATCAAATCTGTGAAATAGAAGCATTAATGTCACTTGTGATTTTCAAAGCTATGCTTGAGGCCTGAAATCTTTTCCTAAACAAAGGAACCAGTGAGAAGAGTGGGAACAGAATGAGAATCTCCTTGAAAGGTGTCAATCGATGGTCACTAATGCCAATTGAACACCAACAAGAGTCCCCAAATTGGGGAGTGGTGAAGGAGGAAACTGAGCAGTGCAAAACAGCTCAATAGTGACATAGCCCGACTGTGAAAACAGCATGGCTGTCGAATAGCTCTGGGGCCAGGCCCCTCTCTGGCTACACAGCTCTGCACCCTGCTCTTATTGAGACATTGAGATATCATGAATGTTTCAGCTCAGTCATGGAAATGTAGTCTTCATTCTTTAGTGAAAAGGGAAAGTGTGCTCCCTGGACCAGAGAGGAGTTTATATGGATAAAGGATTTATATTCCAATCATTTTAATAGAATTAGCTAAACTGCAAAAGCATGCTCAAGTCTTGGAGAAGACAGATTTGGTAGCAAAAATATGGGAAGAGGAGTAGAAGGGCTGGATTCACATCCACTTATAATCACAAACTTAAAGGCACTAACTATGATGCATTCAAGTTTTTTCATCCTCGAGACAAGGAGAAACACACTTGGTGCCAACCACCTGCATGCTAATTAAGACCATGAAAGCAATTCTTGATCTTCCTAGAGTTGATAGATATGTGAGAATGATTTTTTTTTGGTAACTCCGTACTGTAATAGTTGGTCTCTTAGGAACTGAGCTATGAAATTAGTTGGCCTGGATAATTTCCAAGGGCCATCAGGCTGTGCCCGTCCTGAGTTTAGTGACAGAGTCTTATTCAACTGACAGCTACTGTTCTGCACTCAGATGGCCTTGACCTTTACTGGGCTCCAGGACCAAGTTCTTTCTGTGGCCTTGGTTGTGGCTTTACAATGTACTTCTCTCTTCCTTCCTGAAAAATGAATCATACTAGCATGATTCTAGCCACCCTCTGAGGGAACTAAGCAAATGTGTGTTTTCATTTGAGTGTGTTAAAGAGGTTAAAAGAAGGAGTTAAATATGAAACATTCATCCAGACCAGCAGAAGGGGTGGAGACAAGAAGTTGGGGCAGAGAGAACTTGCACAATGCTGAAGCTGGAGGACCTGGCAAGGCGGTGGCTGGAGAAGCAGGTGGTCCTAAATTTGCATGCAGATAAACCTGGAGAAAAAACTGGAGAACAAGACAGACTGCACAACGCAGGGTTCCAGCACAGAGAAATAAAGCCTCAAAACCTATGCCTGAAGAAACCAGCAAGAGAAACTTTCAACCTCACAGGAGAGTTCGTTGGAGAGACCCACAGGGTCCTAGAATGTACACAAAGCCATGCATCTGGGAATCAGCACCAGAAGAACCCAATTTGCTTGTGGGTAGCAGCAGAAGTGACTGAAAGCTGACTGAGAGTTCAGTAATTGGCACTGTTACCTCTTGAACCCCTACCCCACATACAGGGCCACAATGCAGTGATGTGGTTCGCCTCACCCTGGCGAATACCTAAGGCTCTGCCCCTTTTAAGTAACAGGTGCATGGAGACAAAATATAAGCCCAAATGAAAAAACAGATCAAAGCTCCAGAACAAATACAACTAAGTGATAAAGAGATAGCCAACCTATCAGATGCACAGTTCAAAAACAGTGGTAATCAGGATGCTCACAGAAATGGTAGAATATGGTTGCAAATTAGAAGTCATGAAAGGCAAGGACCTACAGCCAAGATGACTCTATCTAGAAAAACTATAATTTAGAATGGAAGGTCAGATAAAGTGCTTCCCAGATAAGGTCAAGTTAAAGGAGTTCATCATCACCAAGCCCTTATTATATGAAATGTGAAAGGGACTTATGTAAGGAAAAGAAGAAGATCAAAAAGTATAAACAGTAAAAGGACAACAAACTCACAGCTATGAACAACTGAACCTAAAAAAAAAACCTAAGCAATCAAGTAGAACAGGAACAGAATCAAATAAATGGAGATCACATGGAGGGTTATCAGCAGGGATGGGGAAGAATGGAGGAAAAGATACAGGAAATAAGAAGCATAAATGGTAGGTACAGAATAGACAGGGGAGGTTAAAAACAGTATGGGAAATGGAGAAGCCAAAGAACTTATGTGTATGACCCATGGACATGAACTAAGAGAGGGAAATCAAGTAGGAGTAGAGTGCAGGACAGAGGGGAATAAAGAGGGGGAAATGGAACAACTGTAAGAGTATAATCAATAAAGTATATATTTTTTAATTTTCTTCAGAAACTTAAATTTTATGTTTTAATAATGTAACATGGTGTCTTATTTGGTTTGGGCTGCTGTAACAAAATACCATAAACTGGGTAGCTTATAAATAACAGACATTTATTACCCACAATTCTGGAAGCTGAGGATTCCAAGATCAAGGTTCTAACAGATTTGGTGTCTGTGGATGGTCTGCTTTCTCACAGAAAACACCTTCCATCTGTGTCTTCACATAACATAGGGGTGAGAGAGAGAGCTCTTTGGAGACACCTTCATAAAGGCACTAATCCCCTTCATGAGGTCTCCACCCTCATGACCAAATCACCTCCCAAAGTTCCCAACTCAAAGTACCATCACATTGGGGATTAGGCTTCAAAATATGAATTTTGGGGGAACACAAACACAATCTACAGCATAAGAGATGTGTGAATAATGAATATTCAAATGACATTCAGAGATAAAAGCCCCGTCTACACTTTGCTTGTGTGTGTATTAGTGTATATGTACATCTTTCTGATAAGAGGCTCTATGACTCAACAGATTTTCAACAGAATCAAAAAGGATAAGAGCAACTATTGTGAAAGGATGTTCATTGCCAGAGAGACAGCATCAGTTATCACCATCCTCTGACAAAGGCAGTTCAGAGAGCCAAAGGAACTCCAGAAAGTAGTATTAATAATTTAAAGCATTTTAAATAAAGCATCACGTAGTAAAAGTCTTCTTGATCAACCACTCATTAAGAGACTCTCCAGGTTAATCAATGTCCTTCACTTCATCTGTAAAATATAGTCATTTCTGTCTTCAGCCCAACCATACAGTTGATCCATACCAAGATTCAGTGATGGTTTTTGCCCATTCTGATCATGCAAGAATATTATATTTCTGTGAGCTGGCTAAAAACATAAAAAATTAATTAAATATGAGCATGAAAAGAAAGTTGCAAAGTTTATTTTTTGCAAATTCTTAATTAAAGCAAGTTGATTTTTATACCTATAGAATTTTAAGAAAATTTTGAAAATGGTTCTGCACTCTGATTTCATGACAAGTATCTTTTAGTTTCTGCTTCCTTTTCAATAAACAGCTACAGACTACAGAAGAGTGTGGTTCGTGCAAGTTGATTGATAAGTTGATTTTTTCTTTTGAAGAAAAAGCCTTGGTCCTTCATCAAAGTATTTGGGGATTATTGCAAATTTATGTATTTTGAGTTACAATAAAAAGCTTAAGAAATATATGGATCATTTTTATGATTCCCAGCTTGAACCAACTTTTTCTAGTAGCCAAACAACCATTGATCCCCATTGAATTAATTTACAGCAATTCCAGATAGGGGAAAAAATGGGTTCCAGGACCCATGATTTTCAAGGATGTTAGTATTAATATACTTTCACTGACACAGGGGGAAAAAGAAAATGGAAATTCTCAGCTTTGTAGGTGATTCCATACTAAGATCAACATGTTCTTTTTATTATATGAGATTTAGGCAGTCTATGTCAACCTGAGTCCTCCAGAAAGAAGATGCTAAGATGCAAGAGATTTGTTGTGGGAAATTTGTGTATTGAGTAAAAGTAAAGGAAACCAGAGTAGGTGGGAACAAGCTTAGACTCTGATGCAGATTTTACACCTATGAAGGTAGGGAAAGAAGATTGGATAGAAGGAATGAAGGAGCTATAGACTGCACTGAAGGTCTAAAAATATCTCTGCAGAGGGGAGGGTTTCAAAATAAAGACTTCCCAGCAGATCTGAACAGATATTTCTCCTAAGAAGACATACAAATGGCCAACAGAGATATATGCAAAGATGATTCACTTCACTAGCTATTAGGGAAATACAAGTCAAAACTACAATGAGATGCCACCTCACACCTGTTGGAAAGGCTATTATCAACAAGACAAGTAATAAGAAGGGTTGTCGCTCTGGCTGGTGTAGTTCAGTGGATTGAACTCGGACCTGCAAACCACACAATCGCGGTTCGATTCCCTGTCAGGGCACATGCTTGGTTTGCAGGTCAGTTCCCAGCGGGGGACTCATACATTGAGAGGCAACCATACATTGATACTTCTCTCATTCCCTTCCCCTCTAAACATAAATAAATAGAGAAATTTCCGCCAAGATGGAGGCATAGATGGAAACACTGTGCCTTCTCCCACAACCAAGTTTGAATACAACAAAGGTTTGGAGAACAAAGACACAGCCAAAGAACAGAAAATTGAATTATACGGAAGTCCCACAACAATGAACCCTTTACCCTGGACGGTAAGAGGGGCGGAGCCAGCAGCGGAGCAGGGTCGGCAGGACAGATCCCCAGACCTAGGCATGCAAGTGGCCCGTACCCAGTCTGGGTGTGGGGCAGACTGACCGTGGTCGCACATTTGCGCACAGTGAGACGGACCGCGCAGGCCCTACCGGCGAGTCCAGTGGTGGAGGGCTGACAGCAGTGGCACATTCGTGCGCAGGGAGACAAAGCGCTTGGGCTCTGGTGGTGGTGGCAGCTGCGGCACCTGTGGGGGCGGTGGCAGGAGGCGGCAGAGGGACCGCCATTGCTCCTCTTTGACCATGCCCCCACATATAGCGTCACAACCCAGCGACTTAGTTGCCCTGCGCTAGTGAACACCTTAGGGCTCTGATCCTGCTATGGAACAGGAAGGAACAGCCCAAAAGATGGCGCAAGAAGAACTCAAAGTCCCAGAGACGATAACTCTAAGCGAACGAGATATTGCCAGCCTCTCAGAAGCACAATTCAAAACACTGTTTATCAGGATGCTCACAGAACTGGTTGATTATAGTCACACATTAGAGGAACATATGAAGGCTAAACTAATTGAAATGAAGGGAGATGCACAGGAAACCAATAGCGATGGAAAGGAGACTGGGACTCAGATCAATGGAATGGACCAGAAGGAAGAACAAAACATCTGACCAGAAAGGAATGAAGAAATGAGAATTAAAAAAAATGAGGAGAGGCTTGAGAACCTCCAAGACATCTTCAAACATTCCAACATCCGAATTATACGGGTACCAGAAGGGGGAAAGAAACAGCCACGAATGGAAAACTTATTTGAACAAATAATAAAGGAGAACTTCCCCAGTCTGGCAAAGGACATAGACTTCCGGGAAACCCAGGAAGCTCAGAGAGTCCCAAAGAAGTTGGACCCAAGAAGGAACACACCAAGGCACATCATAATTACATTAGCCAAGACTAAAATGAAGGAGAGAATCCTAGAAGCAGCAAGGGATAAGGGGACAGTCACCTACAAAGGAGTACCCATCAGACTGTCAGCGGATTTCTCAAAAGAGACCTTACAGGCAAGAAGGGGCTGGAAAGAAGTATTCCAAGTCATGAAATCCAAAGACCTACAGCCAAGATTGCTTTATCCAGCAAAACTTTCATTTAGAATGGAAGGACAGATAAAGTGCTTCTCAGATAAGGTCAAGTTCAAGGAGTTCATCATCACCAAGCCCTTATTATATGAAATGCTAAAGGGACTTATCTAAGAAAAAGAAGATGAAAAATATGAACAGTGAAAGGACAGCAAACACACAGTTATTAACAACCACACCTAAAACAAAAGCAAACCAAGAGGACAGCTAGATCAGGAGTGGAACCATAGAAATGAAGATCACATGGAGGGTTAGCAACAGGGAAGTGGGAGGCGGAGAAGGGGGGAGAAGGTACAGAAAATAGCCTAGACAGTAGGTAGAAAATAGATAGGGGGGAGTGCAAGAATAGTAGGGGAAACATGGAATCTAAAGAACTTGAAACACGTGGTTATAAACTAAGGGGGGAGAATGGTGGGGGAGGGAGTGTGCGGGTGGAGGGGAATGAAAGGGGGGAATAGAACAACTGTAATTGTATAATCAATAAAATATATTTAAAAAGAAAAATTAATAAATAAACATAAATAAATAAAATGTTAAAAAAGAAGGGTTGGAGAGGTTGTGCACAAAAAGGAACCCTCACCCATTGCTGGTGGTAATATAAACTGGTACAGCCCCTATGGAAAACAATCTGGTGGCTCCTCAAAAAATTAAGAATAGAGTTACCATATGACACAGCAACCCCTCTTTGTGTATTTACCTTCCAAAATTGAAAACATTTATTTGCAAAGACATATGTACCCTTATGTTCATGCAGCATTATTCACAGTGGCCAAAACATGGCGACAACTAAAGTGTCCTTCAATAGGTGATTGGATAAAGAAGATGTAGTACATATATGTGGCATATTAGTGTATTGAAATACTCAGCCATAAGAAAAGATGAAATACTGCCATTTGCAACAACATGGTTGCATCTCGAGAATATCATGCTAAGTGAAATATGTCAGAAAAGTCAAGAACCATATATTCCACTTATAGTGGGATATAAAACTGAAAACAATAAATGAACAAACAAGACAAACAAAAATTCATAGACTCAGACAACAGTATGACGATTGCCAGAGGAAAAGAGGGTGGGACGTAGGGATTGAAGGGTAAAGGGAAACAAATATATGGTGATGGAAGGAAACTAGACTTTGGGTGATGAACACACAATACAATATACAAATGATGTACTAAAGAATTGTACATTTGAAACCTACAAAATTCTATTAACCAATGTCACCCCACTAAATTTAATTTAAAAATAAAAGATTGCCCATAACAGAAGTTTCATGTTAGGCTGAAATGGACCAGTTCTTGTGTCCCCACTGTGCAGTGGATCCAAAATGTGTAGCAGTTGCAGATGGTTGGCTAACTAGACTCAGCCACATGACTTTTCTATTACAAAATGTGGCCATTGGAAATAAGCACCATTCTCTAGGTGAGCTCAGACCAACAGAGTGTATGCAAAGTTGAGAATCTAATCATGTCGAGCCCCCTTTTTTTTTAGGAAACTTCTGGGAAGACCTCATCTTCCTTTATCTAACTTGCATGTGAAGGTGGTAGAAATTTCTCACAGATTAGATTATAAAGCTTGGGGTCTTTTCTCAGGCATATAAATAAATTGCTTTCTGGTAGTTTGACTTATTAAATTTAATAAGTATTTAATGAACACCTGTTATGGCTGTGAAAGACACTGTCATAGAGGTATACAGTGGTGGCCTGGGTAACAAGACCTCCTAGAGCTTATACTGTAGCAGGGAAGATGGAGAATAAACCAATAAACCTATGGCCAAGTAAGGTCTGTGAAGCAAATCAAACAGGGTAACATGTTAGAAAGGGACTGGACAAGGGTTGATGGTCAGAAGATTATGGAAGGAAATATTTAAAGTGAAATTAAATTGGATAGGGGGGATGAGAGTTTGGGCAAAGTAAGCAGCAAAGGCAGAGGTTAAGTGAGAGGGAGTTTGGTACACTAGTGGAATAGAACAAAAACCACTTAGAGAGACAGAAGCCAGTCAGGTACGGTTCACAGGTCACAGGAAGGAAGCTTGATTCTTTCCCAAGTGTTATGAGGGGACTTGAAGGGTTCTCACTAGAGGAGCAGCATGACTAGATTTACATTTCACCTTTTGTGGTCCCAGAATTTCTATGTAGAAGGACCTTAAATGTAGTAAGATGCTTACAAGGAATTTTTTTCCCCTGTAAGTGAAGAGGGTTTGTGAGCAGAGGGAGATGGGAAGTGATGTAAAACTGCATACCACTTTCCTTTTTTTTTTCGTTTTAAACTACTACCTAAGTATGTTCCTTTATTTCTTTTAAATACTTTTAAATTTTATTGTTCTTCAAGTACAGTTTCCTGCCTTTCACCTCATACCTCAGCCATCCCCACCTCCCCCCCCCCATTCCATCCCCACTGGTTTTGTCCATGTGTCATTTATAGCTGTTCCTGAAAACCCTTCACCCTTTTCCTCCCATTATCCGCTTCCATCTCCCCTCTGGTTACTGTCAGATTGTTCTTAATTTCAATGTCTCTTACTATATTTTCCTTGCTTGTTTGTTTTGTTGATTAGGATCCAGAAAAAAAGTGAGATCACGTGGCATTTGTCTTTCACTGCCTGGCTTATTTCACTTAGCATAAGGCTTTCCACTTCCATCCATGCTGTCCCAAAGGATAGGAGCTCCTTCTTCCTTTCTGCTGCATAGAATTCCATTGTGTAAATGTACTATAGATTTTTAATCCACTCATTTACTGGTGGGCACTTAGGTTGCTACCAGCACTTGGCTATTGTTAATTGTGCTGCTATGAACATTGGGGTGCATAGGTTCTTTTGGATTGGTGTTTCAGGGTTCTTAGGACATAATCCTAGCAGTGGAATTCCAGAGTCAAAAGAAAGTTCAATTTTCAGTTTTCTGAAGAAATGCCATACTATTTTCCATAGTGGCTGCACTCCCATCAACAGTGCACTAGGGTTTCCTTTCTCTACATTCTCTCCAACACTTGTTTGTTGATTTGTTCATGATGGCCATTCTCACCGATGTGAAGTAGTATCTCATTGTGGTTTTAGTTTCCATCACTCTTATGGTTAGCGATGCCAAGCATCTTTTCATATGTTACTGGACCCTCTTTACATCCTTCTTGGAGAAGTGTCGGTTCAGATTCTTTGCCCATATTTTATTTTTTTCCCATATTTTAACTGGGTTCTTTGTCTTTCTAAAGTGGAGTCATATGAGTTCTTTACATATTTTTGAGATCAAATCTTTGTCTGAGGTATCATTGGCAAATATGTTTTCCCATACAGTTGGTTCACTTTCCATTTCAATGCTGTTCTTTTTAGCCATGCAGAAGCTTTTTATTTTGATGAGGTTCCATTTGTTTATTCTTTACTTTATGTCCCTTGCTCTATGGGACATACCAGTGAAAACATTGCTTCATAGAATATCTGAGATTCTCCTGCTTATGTTCTCCTCTAAAACTTTTATGGTGTCACTACTTACATTTAGGTCTTCTATCCACCTTGAATTAATTTTTTTCTATGGTATAAGTTGGTGATTCTGTTTCTTTCTTTCTTTTTTTTTTTGGCATGTAGCTGTCCAGTTCTCCCAACACCATTTGTTGAAGAGCCTATTTTTACTCCATTTTACACTTCTGCCCCCTTTGTCAAATATTAATCAACCATAGAGACTTGGGTTTATTCTGTGCTCTCTATTCTGTTCCATTGTTCTGTGCGTCTGTTCGTATGCCAGTATCAGACTGTTTTGGTTACGGGGGCCTTGTAATACAGTTTGGCATCAGGTACCGTGATCCCTCCTATTTTGTTCACATTTCTCAAAATTGTTGTGAGTATTCAGAGTTGTTTATGGTTCCATATAAATTTTTAAGTGTTTGTTCTAGATCTGTGAAATATGCCACTGGTTCTTGAATAGGGATTGCATTGAATCTATAAACTGCTTTCAGTAGTATAGATGTTGTGATGATGTTAATTCTTTCAATCCATGAACACAGTATATGCTTTCATTTGTATGTGTCTTCCTTAATTTCTTTCTTCAGCATTGTGTAGTTTTCTGAGCACAGGACTTTTACTTCCTTGGTTAGGCTTATTCCTTGGTACTTCATTTTTCTTGTAGCTATATAAAATGGTATTATTTTCGGTATTTTATTGCTGGTATAAAAAATGCCTTTGATTTCCAAAAATTGACTTTGTCCCCCTGTTTTGCCAAATATTTACCAGGTCGAACAGTTTTTTGGTGGAGTCTATAGGATTTTCTATTTACACTATCATGTCATCTGCAAACAATGACAGTTTTGTTTCCTCCTTTCCGATTTGGATACCTTTTATTTCCTTTTCTTGTCTGATTGCTGTGGCTAGGACTTCCAATACTATGTTGAATACAAGTGGTAAAAGTGGACAATCTTGTCTTATTCCAGATCTTAGTGGGAAGTTTTTAGCTTTTGCCCACTGAGTATAATGTTGGATGTAAGTCTCTCTTATATGGCCTTTATTAGGTTGAGGAATGCTCCCTCTAGTCTCACTTTGCTGAATTTTTTAATCAGAATTGGGTGCTGCACCTCATAAAATGAATTTTCTGGACCTATTGACATGATAATATGATTTTTGTCCTTGCTTTTGTCTATGTGATGTATTACACTTACTGATTTGTCAATATTGTACCATCCTTGCATGCCTGGGATGAATCCCACTTGGTCATGGTGTATGATTTTTTTGATGTATTTCTGGATGTGGTTTGCCAATATTTTGTTGAGGATTTAGTGTGTATGTTCATCAGCAATATTGGCCTGAAGTTTTCTTTCCTTGTGGGTCTTTATCTGGTTTTGGTATTAGGATGATGCTGGCTTCATAAAAATAATTTGGGAGTCTTCCATCTTCTTGTATTTTTTGGAATAGTCTGTGAAGGATAGGGGTTAGCTCTTCCTTAAATGCTTTGTAGAATTCTCCTATGACACCCTATGGTCCAGGGCTTTTGTGTGTTGGGAGTTTTTTTGATTATTGCTTCATTTTTGTCAACTATTATTGGTCTCTTCAGGCTTTGTGCTTCTTTATTCAATTTTGAGACATTATATTTTTCTAGAAATTAGTCCATTTCACCTAGGTTTTCAAATTTATTGGCATACAATTATGCATAATAATTTCTTATAATCCTTTGTATTTCTGTGGTGTCAGTTGTAATCTCTCCTCTCTCATTTCTGATTATGTTTATTTGGGTGCCCTCTCTCTTTTTTTTTCTTGATGAGTCTGCTTAAAGGTTTGTCAATTTTATCTTTTCAAAGAAGCAGCTCCTGGATTTATTGGTCCTTAGAATTGTTCTTTTAGTCTCTTTGTCATTTAATCTGCTCTGATCTTGGTCATTTTCTTCCTTCTACTTTCTCTGGGCTGTCTTTGTTGTTGTTCCTCAGTTTCTTGTAGGTGTAGGGTTAGGTTGTTTATTTGAAGTGTTTCTACCTTTTTTAGGTAGGCCTGTATCACTATGGACTTCCTTCTCAGGACTGCCTTAGCTGTGTCCCATTAGCTTTGGATTGTTGTGAGTTCATTTTCATTTGTTTATAGAAACTTTTTGATTTCTCCCTTAACCTAATTCTTGACCCATTCATTGTTTAATAGCATACTATTCAATCTCCATGTGTTTGAGTGTTTTTGAGTTTTTTCTTTGAGGTTGATTTCTAGTTTCAGTTCCTTGTAGTCTGAGATAATGCTTGGTATGATTTCAATTTTCTTGAATTTTTTGAGGCTTGTTTTGTGTCCTGTCATGTCGTCTGTTTTTTAAAATGTTCCATGTGCTTTTGAAAAGAATGTGTATCTTGCTTCTTTGGGATGAATGCCTCTATGTATATCAGTTAAGTCCATTTCATCTAGGACATTGTTCAATGCTACAATATCTTTGTTGATATTTGATTGGAAGATATATCCATTTTTTACAGTGGGGTGTTGAAATCCCCTACTATAAGTGTGTTGCTGTCAATATCTTTCTAGAAGCCTTCCAAGATTTTCTTTATGTATTTGCATGCTCCTATGCTGGGTGCATATATATTTACAATATTTATGTCTCTTGATGGATTCTTCCCTTGAGTGTTATGGAGTGACCTCCTGGGTCTCTTTTTATGGCTTTTTTTTGTAGTCTATGTTGTCTGATATGAGTATTGCTACCCTGGCTTTCTTTTCCCAGTCTGTTTGCTTGAAATATTTGTTTCCAGCTCTTAACATTCAGTCTGAGTAGGTCTTTTTCTTTGAGGTGGTCTCCTGTAGGCAGCATATGTGTGGGTTATGATTTCTTATCCATTCAGCTATTCTGTATCTTTTCATTGGGGTATTTAATTCATTTACATTTAAAGTTATCATTGATAGGTACTTATTCATTGCCTTTTTTCGCACCTGTGTTCCTCTCTCAGTCTTTTCCCCCCCATTTTCTTAAAGCAGACCCTTTAGCATCTCTCACAGAGATGGTTTTGAATGGCTGTGTTATTTAAGGCTTCTTTTATCTGGGAAGCTCCTTATTTGGCCTTCCATTTTTACTGAGGGCCTTGCTGGATAGAGTAGTCTTGGACATAGGCCTTTGGTTTTCATTACTTGGAGTATTTCTTGCTATTCTCTTCTGGCTTGGAGCATTTCCACTGAGAAGTCAGCTGCTAGTCAGAGCTTCCTTGTATGTTACTTCCTGTTTCTCCTTTGCTGCCTTTAAGATTCTCTCTTTGTCTTGGAATTTTGCCATTTTAATGATGATGTGTCCTGAAGTGGGCCTCTTTGGGTTCCTCTTGATTGGGACTCTCTGTGTTTCCTGGATTTGTGTGACTTTTTCTTTCATCAAATTAGGGAAGTTTTTCATCATTACTTTTTCAGATATGTTTTCTATCCCTTGCTCTTCTTCTTCTCCTTCTGGTATTTCTATTATACAGATATTATTATGTTTTGTGTTGCCTTGCAGCTCCCTTACCACCTCTTCATTCTTTCTGAGTCTCTTTTCCTTTTCGTGCCCTCTCTGGGTGTTTTTATCTACCTTGCCCTCCATCTCACTGATTCCATCATCTGCTTCATCCAGCCTACTTGTAATTCCTTCTAATGTGTTTTTTATTTCTGAGATTTTGTTTTTCATTTCTTCCTGATTTTTGTTTATAGTTTCTATTTCCTTTTTCATATTTTTGTAGTTCTCACTCAGTTCCTTATAGTTGTCTGTGAGTTTCTTGAGCATCTTTATAACCATTGTTTTGAATTCTATATCTGGTAGTTTGATTGCCTCTATTTCATTTAGATTTTTTTGTGGGGATTCTTCCATGCCTTTGGTTGCATGTTCTTTCTTAGTCTCCTTATTTTGGGGGACTTTTTTGTTTGTTTCTGTGCTTTCTGATGTTTCGCTTTGATAGTTGTCTTCATAGGGTGAACTTTTATGGTAGGAATTCTATGGGGTTCAGTGCTGTGGTCTCTTTGATCTCCTTGTCTGGATGCTCTAGCTTTTCCCTTCTGTTTGTGTGGGCTCTCTTGATGTACTTTGGTTTTGCCTTTTGGTTTTTCCTTTATTGGTGGCTTCTTTCCCCCAGCAGGTATACTGATGTTCGCAGCTCCCATCTTTCTTTATTTTTTATCTTTAGAGGGGAAGAGAAGGAGAGAGGGAGAGAAATATCAATGTATGGTTGCCTCTCGTTGGTCCCCTGGTGGGAACAGGCCTGCAACCCAGGCATGTGCCCTGACTGGGAATTGAACAACAATTGTGTGGTTTTCAGGCTCGAGCTCAATCCACTGAGCTCCACCAGCCAGGTCTTATCTATTCTTGTATGTGATCAGTGGAAGGGGGTAGGCAAATGGGTTAAGACAGAGAGAGAATTTTATGGGATTTAAAGTACCAGCAAGTAGGGAAGAGATAAGAAAATTTTTTGGTAAATACAGTATTAACTGTGATATTTCAACCAACCAGCCACTTTTTATAAAAGGTAAAAGAGAGATAAGACTCTTGTTAGAGAGGAGGAAGATTGTGAGCTGAATCCAGAAAACAGAGCACTTGTGCAAGGTTAGGTAATGAGATATACTGAGAGTAATGGATAGAAAGTAGGCATAGTGTGCAAGAGAATAGAGTTAACCACAACAACAATAATGCTCAGGAATAAAGTGAAGTGGGCTAAGATCAGGGAGGGTTGCTGTGTAGTATATACACTTGTAGGGAACAAAAACTATTTACAATAGTAGTGGAACAACAATAATATGACAAGAAATACATGATTTGGATAACCAAAATAGAAAGTACACAATCAAGAGTAGTGTGTAATTGGAATACGAGTAAAGTGAAAGAAAGAAAATTAAACTACAATTAAGAGAGAATAAGAAAAACCTGACAATGCAATTAAATGGAGATTTAAAATGAGTGAAACTAAATATAAGGTAGAGAAATTTTAAAAAACTATGAAATAAAATTAGTAAAAATTAAAAAATAATAATACACATAAACAATAAAATGCCAATTCTATGTGACAGCAAAGTGACATTTGTCTCAGTTTCTGTTTGGGGGGTTAGCCTTGTGCTCCCTCTTTGGATCTGTTTCTGGACCCTTCATAACTCCATGTCTTATTGTCTCACTTGGGAGAAGAAAAAAAAGAAAAAAAGAAAGATAGAGAGGAAAGAAGAAAAACAAACAAACTTCCTGCTAGCTAGCTTTAAACCCATTCAGTGAGTTCTGCTGGTCTTCCTGGATGCCACAGGAGGTGCAGGGCTGGGCTTCACTTTTCTCCCTTCCCATGGTCTTACAAGGATGGGGACCAGGTCTGGGCCACGATATTCAGTTGCCCAGCCTCCAGCCCAGGTCCTCCGTGAGCTGCCAGGCTCAAATCAGCCACTCTGTCTCTGAGCATCCAGTATAAGTCAAGCCTGGGTGCACAGCTCAAATCACCCTTGAAGCAAGCCAGCTGCTCCTCCCAAGTTCCTTACAAAGCAGCTGCCCGCTGTTCTTAACAAGTACACGGCTTTTCACACAGCCCAACTTTCTAACCAGTTGGGAGAGTATCCGGATTAGGGTCTGACATGGCTCAACTCTTCTCCCTCCTCTAGGTGTCACCTGGCACCCCAATTTCTCTGGTAATGTCCTAGCCAGTGTCCACAGTCCCATGGGATATATACCACCTCTGTGTGTCTCCCACTTCATCTCTATTCCCCCAAGTTTCTTCCAGCATCCAGGTCCCTCCTGGTGCTGAGTGCCCTCCCTGCTCTGGTAGGGGAGGGAGCTGGTGATCTAACTCTCATCCCCATATCCTGTGGCATGCACCAGGCCAGGGGCCACAGTGGCCTAGGTCCCTGCACAGATCCTAGGGACCTTACTGTCCCAGCACAATACCTTCATTTTCTGTTTTTCAATGTCCTCTACACTTTTTGGCCTCCAAACTTCATATAAGCTGGGATTCTGTTGGCTATTCACTCTGTTCCTCAGAAGACCAGCTAGCGGTTCCAGGTGGGCACAAGCAGAACTGGGCTCCACTCACACTATCTTCTGTATTTCCCACTTTTCTTTTCTTTTTTAAAAATAAATTTTATTGATTATGCCATTATATTTGTCTCATTTTCCCCCTTTTACTCCCCTCTGCCCTGCACACTCCTTCCCATCCACATTGCCCCACTTTAGTTCATGTCCATAGGTTGTACATATAAGTTCTTTGGTGCTACATTTCCTATGCTATTCTTACCCTCACCCCTGTCTACTTTCTACCTACCATTTATGCTACTTATTCTCTGTACCTTTTCCCCTTCTCTCCCTCTCCCAATCCCCTGTTGATAAACTTCTGCATGATCTCCCTTTCTGTGGTTTTGTTCCTGTTCTAGTTGTTTGTTTACTTTGCTTTTGTTTTTGTTTTAAATGTGGTTGTTAATAACTGTGAGGTTGCTGTCATTTTACTGTTCCTATTTTTATCTTCTTTTTCTTAGATAAGTCCCTTTAACATTTTATATAATAAGGGCTTGGTGATGATGAACTCCTTTAACTTGACGTTATCTGAGAAGAACTTTATCTGCCCTCCCATTCTAAATGAAAGCTTTGCTGGATAGAGCAATCTTGGATGTAGGTCCCTGCATTTCATGACTTGGAATACTTCTTTCCAGCCCCTTCTTGACTGTAAAGTCTTTTTTGAGAAGTCTTATGGGAACTCCTTTGTAACTGCTTCATTTTCTCTTGCTGTTTCTAGGATTCTCTCCTCCATTTTAATCTTGGGTAATGTAATTATGATGTGTCTTGGTGTGTTCCTCCTTGGGTCCAACTTCTTTGGGACTCTCTGTGCTTCCTTGACCTCCTGGAAGTCTATTTCCTTTGCCAACTTGAGACAGTTCTCCTTTATTATTTGTTCAAATAAGTTTTCCACTTGTTGCTCTTCCCCTTCTCCTTCTGGTACCCCTATAATTCAGATGTTGGAACGTTTAAAGATGTCTTGGAAGTTCCTAAGCCTCTCCTCATTTTCCTGAATTATTGTCTTTCATTTTTTTTCTGGTTGAATGTGTCTTTTTTCCTTGTGGTCCAAAGCATTTATTTGAGTCCCAGTTTCCTTCCCATCACTATTGGTTCTCTGTACATTTCCCTTTATTTCACGTAGCATAACTTTCATTTTTTTCTAATTTATGACCAACTTCAACCAATCCTGTGAGCATCCTGATTACTAGTGTTTTGAACTGTGCATCTGATAGGTTGGCTATCTCTTCATCACTTACTTGTATTTTTTCTGGAGCTTTGATCTGTTCTTTCATTTAGGCCTTTTTTTTCTTGATGAGCCTGTTGTGTAGTGAGGGGCAGAGCCTTAGGTATTCACCAGGGTGGAGTAACCCACATCACTGTGTTGTCACGCTGTATGTGGTGAGGGGTCCAAGAGGGAGCAATGGTGATTGCTCCATTCTCTGCTGGACTTCAGTCACTTCCCCTGGTTCCCATAACCAAATTGGGCCCTTCTGGTGCTGATTCCCATATGGGTGGGTTTGCATACATTCTAAGATCCTGTGGGTCTCCCCAACAAAATCTCTTGTGAGGCTAGAAGTTTCTCCTGCTGCCTCAACCCCCACAGGTATTTTCAATCAGTGGTTTGAGGCTTTATTTCCCTGAGCTGGGGCCCTGGGTTGCACAGTCCATTCTGCTCCCCAGTTGTTTCTCCCAATTTATCTGTGTGCAAATGATGGATTGCCCAATCTACCAGCTGCCACCTTGCTGGCCAGCTGCAGCCTTGTGCACCCCATTCCACAATCTGCTGTCTTACTAGGTCTGCCAGCTGCTGCCTTGCCATGAGTCCTCTGCACCCAGCTGCCTGTCTCCACCCCTCCTACCTGTCTGGATGAGTGTGTCTTCTTTAACTCCTTGGTTGTTGGACTTCCATACAGTTCCATTTTCTGTCAGTTCTGGTTGACTTTTTGGTTTTAAATTGTTGTTGTCCTTTTTTGGGTTGTGCGAGGAGGAGCACTGTGTTTATCTACACCTCCATCTTGGCTGGAGGTCTGTATCTCCCACTTTTCATAAAATTATGAAAATATCTATTGTGCCTACCAAAGAATTGAGGTTGGGACAATTAATGTTGATTATGAAGTAATTAAAGTGTCTCTAACTCAACTCACTCCCATCCCCAGGCATTATCACTGCATTTTTTCATAATTGCTATGATTGCTGTGTAAAAAATAAACACGGGGCTCTGGCTGGTGTGGCTCAGTGGATTGAGCACTGGACTGCAAACCAAAGGGTTGCTAGTTCAATTTTCAATTAGGGCATATGCCTTTGTGGGCCAGGTCCACAGTAGGGGACATGGGAGAGTCAACCACACTTTGATGTTTCTCTTCCTCTATTTGTCCCTCACTTCCTCTCTGTCTAAAAATAAATAAATAAAAATCTTTTTAAAATATAGGGGAGTAAAAGCAGATGCTTGGTCTAATGGCTTGGGTAAGAGATGACAGTGGCTTGGATTAAAGGGGTAACAATGGGAATGAAGCAAAGTGGACTTATTGCAGAAACTTGGTTTTCTCTGAAGACATCATTAACTCAGCCACCAGTTCAGTAGCATCCTGGGCACTTAGAATACTCCCTCCAAGCTATGCTCTTTCAACTTTTTTTTTATTGTGTGTAGCAGATACTGTTGATGATCTGCTCTGATCTCTTTGACCTCTTTTTATGATTCCCATGTGCCTACCTCCTGGCTGTGATGTGATTTTGGCATTAATGGCCTATGTTTGTGACTCTTCTTCACAGGACTGTTCTCCAGCTACTGAAGGGCTGAGAGTGCCTAGGAATTTTTTTCCCTCCCACCCTAGCTATCCCTTAGCTAATGGCTAACAGGTATGAGTTGAGAGGACTCTGAGATGTAATTTATCTTCAAGAGCTCTCCACATGATCAGACAGAGGCTGCTCTCCATGGGACTTTGCCTCCAAACCCACTTCACTTGTCTTCTTCTCCTTCACTGTTTTACTACCTCCATCTACTTACTGGCTTTTTCTGGGAGCATTTTGTGAATCTACTAGCACACAAATCTTTATCTTAGGATTTATTTCTGGAAACCTCAATCTAAGACTCTGCTTCATTACCATCACCTCCTCAGTCCAAATGACCATCATCTTTTACACTGTACCACTGCAGCAAACATCATTATATTTGTTTCTCAGATTTTTGTTTCTTCAGATTTTTTTTTTTACCATGACCCTTATCATCTAAGGGTCACAAGTGTGACTCTTGCCCATGGACATCATTCCCAAGGCAGCCTTTTCTCCTCAGTTCAAGAAAGCCCATTGTGTAATTGGTTGAGAGTATCATTATTATAGGCATAACCTTGATTCTGCACTTGTTTTATTTTTAATAAGATAAAAATTCACAATGTCAGTAATTTATTATTCATAATAAATTATTCGCACCATATCATATAACTGATGGTCCCATACACATCATCATGGCCCAAAAGGGTGGTATAGAACCATAAGAAACTTGGGATAAAACTACATAAAACAAATGGCTCATCTTACCTCAAGCACGATTAACGCAGGAGGAACAGGAATAGACTACAGTCCAAATATGTTTTCTTTTTTAGCATAAAGTCATCTTTATGAAAAAACAATGAGAAATATTTAAGTATTAACTTGAACCATATAAAATATCCACCAGCATTTTCACATGGTGTGAGCTACCACTAATTATGAACATTGGCTGGAGATTTTATAGATTTTGTTGGTACAATATAGGTTTTTAAAGGCTTTGCCTCACTCTTAGCCTCAGCCAGATATCTTCTCAAATAAACTGCACTTAATCTCAAATGCACTTATCCAGGAATCCACTCCAGGACTAAGTAAATGGATTGCAATCATTTTCAAAGCTTCAAAGCCTTCCTCTAAATTTAAATGAGCCCGTCTTTCTTCACCCATTTGGCACCACCTCACTACTAATGCCTTACTACTAACCTGGAAATGTGGCTGCAGGACATTTCTTAGCACTCTGCAGTGAATGCTAAGTCACTCTATTCAACCCCTTCCTTCTATTTATTTTGGTGGAGACCTTGTGAGCAAAGCATTGGGCACAAGACAGAAGACTAAAGATGAATCAGGCTCAACCATGTTCCAACTCTATGATCATAGACTTCTTTTCTGTTACAAACCCCCTTCCCAATTTGAATGCACATGTTGTCTTATTCTTTTAATCAGTGGCTTCAATCTGCATGGTATTTCCTTCCTTCATATTGAGAGTAAGAAGGTATTACCTTTCAACATGATTGCCTTTCAAGATATTTTCAATACTAAAAGTAGAAATGAAAAAAAAAAACAATATAACCTAAGCTGTGCCTATCCTCAAGATGTTTGTTATATTGAAATAACTATATATTTATTGATGATTGTCATACAAAGAGATAGCTTCATGTGCTGGTTGCATTTCCAGTGGGAAATACACAGCACTGCCCAATACACAGCATTGTAATATTTGATCTCTCTCAGGGGTCAACAACTCATTCCATACCACCATGTCTGTAAAGTAGAGGCCAAATGTGTCTACTCATTTTCCTTCAGGGGATTTTCTCTGTTGTGATTGTCCAACTTGCATCAAATGATGCTTTGAGTCCAGTTGCTTTTTTCCTTAACTGAGAAACCAAAGACAGACCACAGTTAACAATAGTCTTAAAAATAACATTTTGGGAATAATCATCACATGTTTCTTTATTACAGGAAATACATACCAAATGTCATTTTGTATTTAAAACTGAAAAGTGGGCAGAGTGTGGGCAGACAATTACACTAAAAGCTATTTCAGGAGGGCAGGTTTTCCATGACTGGCAGCAATTAGCCTTAGAACTCCATCTGTTCCTGTCTTAATTTCATGTGTAACTATTACCATAGGTGCCATTGGTTAATATTATAGAAGCAAAAGTGATTGTCATGTAACCTTTAGGACATGAATGGGTCACTCAAATCCCTCTGTCCTGACTACACTTCCAGTATGTATGAGGAATAAAAATAGAGAACAATGTTTCAAGGACTGTATTTCATGGTTTTTTTAGTCCTTTGAACCAAAGACATGAATTTAATTTCAAGGTCCCTTGAACACAGAGGCCCTTTGACAATTCTCCCCACTTCCCTGAAATGCATGCTAGCCAAATGCTGTAAGGGACATTAGAACCAGCTACATAATTTGTGGGGCCCAGTGAAAAATAAAAATGCAAAGCCCCTTGTTCACAAAGCAAGAGAAACATGCCTTTAAAGGTACTAAAATATAAAGCGTTTTTATTTCTTTTGCGGTTCCTGTCTTGCTTTGACATGATGTCTTTCACTTGCTATTTAATGTCATTTTAAATAATGAAAAATTAAATTTTAATTATTAGCATGAATTTACCATTCATTTAATATTGCACAATGTCAGTTATTAATGCAAATATAAGGGTATTTAAGCAATATATGGAGTTACTTAAATTATACAATTCAGATTTCCTGGCTCATCTGTACATATGTATGTTGCTCTTACCAGAAAAGTGGAATTACTGTACAAAACTAACTAAACTGTTTTAATTTTACTTCTTTATATGCACACACTGTATCAACATCCCTTTTTAAATTGATTTTAGAGAGAGAAAGAAGGAAGGAAGGAGGGAGAGAGAGAGAGAGAAAAAGAGAGAGGTGCATCCCCACCTTACACCAATCAGAATGGGCAACGTGAACAAATCAACAAATAAGTCTTAGAGAGGTTGTGGAGAAAAGAAAACCCTAGGGCACTGTTGATGGGAATGCAGACTGGTGCAGCCACTGTAGAAAACAGTATGGAATTTCCTCAAAAAAGTAAAAATAAAACTGCCTTTTGACCCAGCAATTCCACTGCTGGGATTACATCTAAGAAGCCTGAAACACCAATCCAAAATAACCTATGCATCCCAATGTTCTTTTTTTTTAATTTTTTAAATATATTTTATTGATTATACCATTACAGTTGTTCTATTCCCCCCCTTCATTCCCCTTCACCCGCACACTCCCTCCCCCACCATTCCCCCCCCTTAGTTTATAACCACCTGTCTCAAGTTCTTTAGATTCTATATTTCCCCCACTATTCTTGCCCTCCCCCCTATTTTCTGCCTACTGTCTATGCTATTTTCTGTGCCTTCTCCCCCCTTTTCCTCCTCCTACCCCCCTGTTGCTAACCCTCCATGTGTTCTTCATTTCTATGGTTCCACTCCTGATCTAGCTGTCCTCTTGGTTTACTTTTGTTTTAGGTGTGGTTGTTAATAACTGTGTGTTTGCTGTCCTTTCACTGTTCATATTTTTCATCTTCTTTTTCTTATATAAGTCCCTTTAGCATTTCATATAATAAGGGCTTGGTGATGATGAAGCGGCTGCGGTGCCAGTGGGGGTCACGGCTGCAGGCGGCAGACAGGACGCCATAGTTCCTCTTTGACCCCGCCCCCACATACAACGTCACAACCCAGCGACTTAGTTGCCCTGCTCTAGTGAACACCTTAGGGCTCAGATCCTGCTACAGAGCAGGCACGAACAGCCCAAAAGATGGCACAAGAAGAACTCAAAGTCCCAGAGCCAATAACTCTCAGCGACCGAGAAATTGCCAGCCTCTCAGAAGCACAATTCAAGACGCTGTTTATCAGGCATCCCAATGTTCATAAGCAGCACAATTTACAATAGCCAAGTGCTGGGAGCAACCTAAGTGCCATTAATAAGTCAGTGGATCAACAAACTATGATATATTTATACACAGCAGAAAGTAAGAAAGAGCTCCCACCCTTTGGGACAGCATGGATGGAACTGGGGAGTATTATGCTAAGTGAAATAAGCCTGATGGTGAGGGACAAATACCATATCATCTCACCTTTAACTGGAACATAACAACAAGAGAAAAAAGCAAACAAAATATAACCAGAGACATTGAAATTAAGAACAATCTAACAATAGCCAGAGGGGAGGGGGTGCAGACAGTGGGAAGAGGGGTTTTCAGGAACTACTATAAAGGACACATGGACAAAACCAAGGAGGGTGGTGGAAGCAAAGGAAGGAAGTGGGTTTGGAGGGGGTGGGGGAGGAGTAGGGATAAAATACAGACAACTGTAATTGAAAAACACAAAATAATTTAAATTAAAAAAAAGATGCATAGAAGAAGTACTCACTGACCATCTAAGTGTTTTTGGAAAGATAAAGTTATTAAAGCACTACTTATGGGCTTATAATGCAAAACTTGGAGTAATGCAAAAAACACACTGTGGCAAGATATCAATCTTCAGGAAAAAAAAAAAAAACAATGTCTCCAGGAAGTATTTCCACAATGCATTGAAGTGATCTCATTGAAAGTATGTCAGTGTTCAACATTTAGACAGTAAACATCCTAGCAGCTTTCTCCAATGGATTTTAAAATTACAGAACTTTCATGCAGAAAGAACTTGTGAAACATGGACATGAACGAAAGGGGGGCGGGAATGGTGGGGGAGGGGTGTGCAGGGTGGAGGGGAAGGAAGGGGGGAAATGGGACAACTGTAATGGCATAATCAATAAAAAATATATTTTTTAAAATATAGAACTTTCAAGCTTACAAAGACATTAGACAACATCTAGTCCAACACTCCTGATCATTAAAAAAGAAAGCAAACCTCAGAGAGGTAAAGGGACTCTCTCAGGCCCACAAAGGTAGTTGGTGACAGAGGTAGGGATGATTTCTCAGTTACAGTGCTGAATCTGTTAATATCCTCAAGGCCATCCTTACGGCAGCAACCTCACAAGTATCTGACGGTATAAATAAAATAGTTCAAGCCTGAAAAGACAAGAGATTCTGGATTATTTTCTGTAGCAAAGCCAAACTATCACTGATGTTTTCCAAGCACACTATCCCAATCCAGAAATTTAAAGGCTGATTTTTCCAAGACATATAAAAATGCTCAATGGCGCAGACAATCAGCAGCATAAAGGCAATAGTCAGTGCTTCAAATGAATGTAGAAATATCTTCCTCTTCCTTTGGATTAATTGATGACATCAAGACTTCAGAAAATTTCTGTTAAAATGGAAAGATATTCCCCAAGAATTATTATATATGAATTTATTATGGACATTAACATACTATGAAGAATTCATTGATTGGATTAGTTAGTTAGTTGTCACCCTGCCAAAGAAGATATCTCTTGGCATTGAGGTTATCTAAACTGGGGTATACTAGTGTGGGGGGGTCTATTTGTGACAATGAAGAGGAGGAAAGCATTGGAGAAGGAAAGAGGGATACCTAAAAAGAAGGTATAGAAGTATCAAGGGGAAAATTCACTTACCTAACAATTTTACCATGAAGGGCTGTTAAGAATGCTACAACTGGAATATAAATGCCCACATGACTCTTACTGTGTATAGCATGAAATAATTTTTGACTATCCAACATACCATAAGACAAAAAGGTAAATACGCAATGTGGGCTTTAAAAACTGGCCACCAAACTGTCGATGCAACCAACTGTAATATTCCTACTTGACAGAGAAACATCTAAACTTGACTAAGATAGCAGCCATGCTCCTATAAAAGGGAAGGAAAGGGAATTGTAATGAAAAAAAAAACATTGATACTCCACCAATGGTGTAGTCACCCAGTTTGAGGGAACCATGTTCCCTGTTACCAACAATTGAGACCAATGGATATGTGAACAGACCCTCGGGGAATTGGGTAAGATTAAGGCAAAGTGAATATTTGTTTTCTTTACCTTATCTTTATTTTTCCTATATCTCTGTAGTATGTGTTGATTCAGCCATTAGAGACTGTGAAGGTCCAGATAAGCTTGGGGAAACTCCACAGGAGTGGTTGTTATTTTTCATTCCCTGTTTGGTGCGTGTGCCTGTTTTGCACTCAGCCGTGCTGGGTGGCTGATTCCCTGGACCCAACTTTTGGTACCCAGGTAATTCCAGAGACGCTGGGATCTTTGTTTGGGTTTAGTCACAGGGAAATCCACACCACATCTAATTTACATATATATGTGGGGAATTTGTTATGGACAATTCTGAGGGCTTTCAGGAAGGGCAAATTTGTTCTTCATAAGGTCCTAGAGGACTTACTTTTCAAAAAGACTTAGAACTCATAAGAAACTTTGAATAATAATACTTTGACTAAAATGTTCACAATGGCAGATTCCTGAGCAAGCCAGTATTCCTTCACCAATTTATAGGACTTCTGCAATCTTCTAGTTATCTCCTTGTTCCTTTCCTCCCCCACCACTAACATAACAGGCACCATTTTGAACATCATTCTAAGTGGTTACCTACATTATCTCATTTATTTCCACTGAAACCTTGTTAACTGCTATTGTCATTCCTCTCTTTACAGAAGGGAAAATTGACATACAGAGAATTGAAATGAGTACTCCAGGTCACAGAACAAAGGCAGATAGCACTCAGTCCCCCATTGTAGAACTAGAAAGTTCATGGTCTTGACCATGTGCTTTTTTGTCTCTTAAGCACCATGATTTCTCTGGGAAGTGGGAAGCTCCTTACTCTTCCACTTCATATCCCATTTCCTTAACCTTGAACTTTGGAACCTCGGTAATGAGGCCTTCCCAAGGAAGGGCTGAGATTTAAGGAAAGAATCCCTTCCCATACAGTCACTAAAATTCCTGAAGGTTAACAAGGCCCAGGTTCTAACACAGGCAACACTTTGTGCTGGGCCCAAAGCATGGCTGCCTGCTAGAGTTTCCATTCTCAGGGAGAGATGGCCCAGGAGAGATGGTCATCTGGGAACAACCTTCCTGATATTCCTTTGGCTACACATTTTGTTGATTTCCTTAAGTGTGTTTTCTTATGGGGTTTCTGTTTCTTTTCTGGCTTGGTTTGTGACTTTACTTCAGTTTTGTTTATTTCTTATTATTTGGCCCAACACACTTGTTTTCATTTGATTTTCTCCTCAGAGTTCTGGCATATACAACCTGCAGCTCATTTTGCTGTATGATATGCCACTCTGTGTGTGTGTGTGTTTTGTCTGAAGTTCTTGGAAGGCAAAACTTAAACACCATGAAAATGAGGTGGGGAGAATTATTCAAACCCTTTGACTTATGAAAACATCATCTTATTAATGAAATATATATCTGCTATTTAGATTACAGTTTAGATGACCTCAAATGTTTATTACTTTCTTCTATATAATTGATGAAAGATGCCATTAAAATGTGGCATCAATAGAAAATCATCTGTCATACTGAATAAGGCATACTATGTCTAATCTCTAATCTGAGATAATGTTCTGAAACTTTTAAAAATCAAGCTGGTCTGTAGTCTGCGTTTGGAGACTTCTATCAGAAAACATGGGGTAAGTAATAATACTACATTAGATTCTAGTTTTATTGACACTGAAAGAGATAAAGGGGGAAACATATAATATGTTTCCTGGGTTACAGTGAGAAAGATTTTGCAAATATCACAAATTTTTCCAAGGGAGAGGCCTAGCCAAACAGATAACAAGTATAACTGAATACATAGGACAGTGAAGAACTTTATAACAGGTCTACACTGTTCTTGAATTTGTTTAAAAGTGTCAACGATTTGCTATGTGGTAAGGTGTGGAGTCAGTGATGTCTGAGTTCAAATCCTGGCTGTGCAACTTACTAGCTGGGTGACAATGCACATTCAGTTATTTCATATGTAAAATAGAAATGATAATGTCCACCATTTACAATCCTTATCAGCCCAACTGAGACAATGGATATAAAGCACTTAATACAATGCTGATATACAGTAACATTTAAATAACTGGTTATTCTTTTCTTTTAAAAAAAAATTTATTGTTGTTCAAGTACAGTTGTCTGCATTTTCCCCCCAGGGTTATTATTAGATAATTTTCTAACACTGCATGTATTTTCTGCTAGCATTTGTTGAGCCCCTTATGCATAGAGCATAGTACCATATAGAATCACAAATATTGCTTCATGCATACTTATAGTAACTTATTTTTTAATAGTTCATTTATTTTTAGAGAGAGAGGAAGGGAAAGAGAAAGAGAGGGAGAGAAACATCAATGCGTCATTGACTCTCACATAGCCCCCAACTAGAGACCTGGCCTGCAACCCAGGCTTGTACCCTGACTGGGAATTGAACTGGTGATTCTTTGGTTCACAGGCCCATGCTCAACCTACTTAGCTACACCAGCCAGGGCACAGTAGCTTATTTTTTAACTAATCTTATATTTACAGAAATTAGAGTGAAGGTTGACTTGGCCAAAATCAAATGGCAAAGCAGAGGGCAAGAATTAAAGTTAGAAATAAAAAATCTAGCAGCTCCTCTCCAACTATTATTTCAAGAAGTATAGTGGAGAAGATAGAAAGAGATCCCGAGATGTGAAACAGCTAGATATGGACAGGGAAGAAGAAACATAGGGAATGTTAAATCTGGAAGACAAAAGCACGCAGAGGTTCTCATATGAACCCTTTCTCTTTCTCCTACCTTCTCACCCAAAGAGTGTTTATGTCAAAGGTCTCACTGCAAAGTCCATATGCATGACCACTTCAGTTGAGGTGGTAGACATGTGTGTCACTATGACCTTCAGTGACTAAAAAATGTGCCCAACCTGCAATTTTCCCATTTACCTAGAACAATGTTCAGGACATAATCGATAAACATTTGTCAAATGAATGTGTCCTGTCCCATAATACTAAGAGGATTCTCATTAAACTGAGGCATTTAAATTTTAAAAAAGCATGTGCCCAACGAAATGTAAGTCTATCCATACCAGTCACTTGTGTCCATACATAATGGATGTTTTATGTTTTTAGAGATCATAGGACAAAAATATTCCATATAATTAAGCACCACGCTTTTAGGTACTAAAATAAACAAAATGCTAAAATTCATAAATAGTGCTCAATTTTGTTGAGTATGACAATCAACAATTCTACAATTCAGGAGCCAGGGTCACCTTGGAACTGAATTCTAGGTACAGGTTCTTGCATGCCACCCAACTATGCTGCAGTCTATTTTCCGAGTCAAGGAGAAGAAAGGATTGCCTCTGTTGGTTAAAATCATTGCACTAGTGGATTTTAGATGTATATGAGAACCCATCTCCTCTTTATTTCTGCTAACAACATGACACTTCCTTCAGGTCTGCCCCTCTTGACCCTATCCATGTGATTCTTTTGAGGCCATCATTCATGATATACTACTCACCCAGTCAGAGAAAAGAGCAGGTAAGTGAAGCCTGTACATCCCTTGTACTACTCTTCCCTGGACACAGTGATTATCCAGAGTGGGCTTATGGTCCCAACCAGACTAATCAATCTTTCCCTTGGATTTTTCTAAATAGAGCTTAGAAGGAAGAGCTCTCTTTACTTCTCCGGCCCTAAGAATGTGAGGATATAAAGTTAAAACAGTAATTCCCAGGCTACTACCAGATAGAAAAAGCTCATCTGTAATGGAAAACAATAAAGTGGAGACACAGAGAGAAGATGAACCAGGGTCCTGATGAAGTTCAAGTCCCTAGTTATAGATGTCCCTGTTCTAGGTTCCAGGATCAGTTCCAACCTTTCTGGATATTAAGCTGGTGTGTTGTGTTTCTGTCAGTTGCAACCAAAAATCCTGAGTACAATGGAAAGAAAACTCAAGCAGGTACACTCAGGGCACAACAAATAAAATTAAGGAGTAGTATAAGTCATAGACTCAGTAGAGAAGGGACTGTGGGGACTATATCAAGCAATGGAAACAACAAGGGTAGAGGGCAGATTAGAGCTACCTTAAATTTTGGTCATATAGCTAATCAACATTTCATAGACCACGGAGCAGAGCTGAGCTTCTGAATAAGACAGCAAATTTGGATCTTTTATTTCCGCACTTATACATACACTTCATGTTTTGCAAAGAATTTCAGGAAGTCCACAATCCTCTTGTAGCTAATTAGGAACTGTCTTCCAAGGCTATAAGATGCAAGTAGTGCTAATGATAATGCTAGTGATTCAATATTTCCTCTTACCCTTTTGTGAGCTTTATGACATTAAATCATAGATTCTTCATTTGTAATATTGAGGTAATAAAAACACTGAATGTAACAGGGGAGTTGATAATATTAAGTTACATCATATTTGTCTCACATCAGTGTGAACTCAACAAATACAACTGTCATTATCATCATCATCAAGTTAATTAATAGGTTCTTGTGTCTGATGCACAGACATCAAGTATTTAACTTTCACAACCAACTTTATATTGAATTTTGAACATATCATTCTAATTATGTTTCACTGCATAAATACAGGAGCCCTCTGGTGGCCAAAACCATTTTTAGAACATGTTTAAAATAACACTACCTTTATTTAAGTGTAAAAAGGAATGACATGAGAACATTGCCATCTCCATCCCATTAAGATAAACCAGAAGTAATAGGATCATGTGTGGTGCTATGGGCTGAGTTGTGTCCCCCCAAAATTTATATGTTAAAGTCCTAACCCCTAGTGTCTAGGGATGTGAATGTATTTGGAGATAGTCTCTAAAAAGTAATTAAGTTAAAATGGGGTCATCAGGGTGAGCCATAATCTAATTTGATTGGTGTTCTTATGAGAAGAGAGCAGGACACAGACATGTAAGAAAAAGACATGTGAAGACACAAAGTGAAAGCAGTCATCTGCAAGCAAAGGAAAGGGGCCTCAGAAGAAACCAGCCCGGCTGACACCTTGATCTCAGACTTCCAGCCTTCAGAAGGAAAATAAATATTCCCAATGAGAAAATAAATTTCTGTTGGTTAAGCCACCCAGACTGAGCTGATTTGTTATGGCAGCACTGGCAAATAATCCATATAGATTAAGGTACCAGTCAAGAGATGACAGATATTTTCTTCTTAGTGTAAACTGTGTCAACAGATAAATTTGTCAACAAATTTCTCATCTTTTCTGAGTCCATTTGGATGTAACCTGACTTGATGTATGCCGTAAAGCATGGCATTAAGCAAAGGGTTTCTTTCCGGGTCTAGGTCACATGAGATTTACCTTGTTTCATAGCTAAAAACTATCCATTAAACCAACCAAACAGAACCTATCTGAATACTGGGGATAGCTAGGTACAATCCAAGAAACATCAATAAAAATTATAGAAGTATTGTATTTATTGACAAAGTTCAACACACGTAATAAAAGTTCATCCTTAAATTGTTTCCAAATGTTACAAGAACCTCCTTATGATAGCATTTTCTTATTTCTACATTTAAACATACAAAAAGTGAAAACTCACAGAAGGTCAGTAAAGGAGAATAGTTGCAAAGGTCCAATGGAAACCTAGGTGTTTTGACTCCATATCCTATGTTCCTTTTACTACTTCCTGCTATTTCATCACATTTTCCACTTAACATGAACCCTAATTGCTGAGATCTTCTTAAAGTGTCTGTATTAAATCTGAATTTTTTCACAAAGAGTGGCTCCTCTTTGTTGTACAGGATTGTGTTTATGTATTAGAAACAGGAAAAATACCTGGATATGAAACAGGGACCTGAATGCCAAGATGGATATGAGATGCCTTTTCCAGAACCTCAGATTGATTAAAGATGCACAGGTCTGAATTCCACATGGCAATATTTTCACTAATATGTCTCCTAGAACAAGGGACATAAAAAATAAACAAATGGGACCTCATCAAATTTAAAAGCATCTGCATAGCTAAAGAAAATGGCATTAAAATGAAAACAGAACCAACTATATGGGAAAATATATTTGCCAATGATACCTTGGAGAAGGGTTTGATCTCCAAAATATATAAATAACTCACACGACTCCACACCAGGAAGACAAAAAAAATTTAAAAATGGGCAAAAGACTTGAACAGACACTTCCCCTAGGAGGACATACAGAGGGCTCAGAGACATATGAAAAGGTGCTCAGCATCACTAGCCACCAGAGAGATGCAAATTAAAACCACAATGACATAGCACTTCACACCAGTGAGAATTGCCATCATAAACAAATCAACAAACAAGCATTGGAGAGAATGTGTAGAAAAGGGACCCTAGTGTACTGTTGGTGGGAATGCAGACTGGTGCAGCCACTGTGGAAAACAGTATGGAATTTTCTCAGAAAACAAAAAACAAAACTGCCTTTGACCTGGGAATCCCACTGCTAGGCTTATATCCTAAGAACCCTGAAACACCAATCCAAAAGAACCTGTGCACCCCAATGTTCATAGCAGTACAATTTACAATAGCTAAGTGCTGGAAGCAAGCTAAGTGCCCATCAGTAAATGAATGGATCAAAAAAACTATGGTACATTTACACAATAGAATACTACACAGCAGACAGAAAGATGGAGCTCCTACCCTTTGTGACAGCATGGATGGAAGTAGAGAGCCCTATGCTAGGTGAAATAAGCCAAGCAGTGAAAGACAAATACTATGTGATCTCACCTATAAGTGGAACCTAATCAACAAAACAAACAACCAAGCAAAATATAACCAGAGACATTGAAATTAAGAACAACCTGACACTAACCAGAGTGGAGGTGGGAAGAAATAATAAGGGGAAGGGATTTCAGGAACAACTATAATTGACACATGGACAAAACCAAGGGAGGGGTGCAAGCAGGGGAGAAAGGTGGGGATGGCTAGGGTGGGGCAGGGAGTGGTGGGAGGTAAATGCAGACAACTGTAATTGAACAACAATAAAATAGTTTTCTTGTCTTATTCTTTTTTAAATATAGTTTATTGATTATGCTATTACAGTTGTCCCATTTTCCACCTTTTATTTTCCTCCACCCTTCACACCCCCTCCTACTGGCATTCCCCTCCTTTAGTTCATGTCAATGGGTCATACATATAAGTTTTTTGGTTCTACATTTCCTACATTATTCTTAACCTCCCACTGTCTATTTTGAACCTACCATTTATGCTTCTTTTTCCTTTTATCTTTTCTCCCTCTCTCCCCCTCCCATTGTCCTGATGATAACCCTCCATATGGTCTCCATTTCTATGATTCTATTCCTGTTCTAGTTGTTTGCTTAGTTTGTTTTTGTTTTTGTTTCAGGTGTGGTTGTTAATAACTGTGAGTTTGTTGTAAGTTTACTATTCATATTTTTATCATCTTTTTCTTAGGTAAGTCCCTTTAACCTTTCATATAATGAGGGCTTGGTGATGATGAACTCCTTTAACTTGACCTTATCTGGGAAGCACTTTATCTGCCCTTCCATTCTAAATGAAAGCTTTGCTGACCTAGATGCCCATCGGTAAATGACTGGATCAAAAAACTATGGTACATTTACACAATGGAATTCTATGCTGCAGAAAGGAAGAAGGAACTACTACCCTTTGCAACATCATGGATGGAACTGGAAAGTATTATGCTGAGCGAAATAAGCCAGGCGGTGAAAGACAAATATCATATGATCTCACCATTAACAGAAATCTAAACAAACCAAACAAGCAAGCAAAATACGACCAATGACACTCAAATATGGAACAGGCTGACAGGATCCAGAGGGGAGAGGGGAGAGAATCATAGGGGAAAAGGGAATGGACTCACATGAACAAGTATAAAAGACACATGGACAATAACTAAGGGTGGGGGGTGGAAAGGGGAGGGAGGCTGGGAGCATGGGGTGGGGGGCAGGCAGGGTTGGGAATATAAGACAGAAACCTGTACTTGAACAAGAATTAAATAAAAATTATATTTAAAAAAATTAAAAAATAAATGAAAGCTTTGCTGGATAGAGTCATCTTGGATGGAGGTCCTTGCTTTTCATGACTTTGAATACTTCTCTCCAGCTCCTTCTTGCCTGCAAGGTTTCTTTTGAGAAATCATCTGACAGTCTATGGGAATTCCTTTGTTGGTAACTGTCTCCTTTTCTATTGCTGCTTTTAAGGTTCTCTCCTTATCTTTTAATCTTGGGTAATATAATTTTTATGTGTCTTGGTGTTTTTCTTCTTGGATTCAACTTCTTTGGGACTCTCTGAGCTTCCTGGACTTGTATATATATTTCCTCGCCAGATGGGGGAAGTTTTCCTTCATTTTTTGTTGAAATAAGTTTTCAAAATCTCTCTCCCTCTTCTCTTTCTGAAACCCCTATGGTTTCAATGTTGAATATTTAAAGTTATCCCAGAGGTTCCTGAGCCTCTCCTCATTTTTTTTTTTTTTTGGATTCTTGTTTCTTCATTCTGTTCCAGTTGAATGTTTCTGTCTTCCTTCTGGTCCATACCATTGATCTGAGTCCGGTTTCCTTCCCATCACTGTTGGTTCCCTGTACATTTTTCTTTATTTCACTTAGCATAGCCTTCATTTCTTCATCTAATCTGCAGCCATATTCAACCAATTCTGTGAGCATCCTGTTTACCAGTATTTTGAACTGTGTGTTTGATAGATTGGCTATCTTTTCATCACTTAGTTGTATTTGTTCTAGAGCTTTAATCTGTTCTTTCATTTGTGCCACTTTTTTTGTCTCAGCATGTCTGTTACGTAGTAAGGGCTGAAGCCTTAGGTGTTCATCAGTCACTTTCCTGGCTACCCACAATTAAATTGGGCCCTTATGGTGCTGGTTTCTGCATGGGTTAGTTTGTGTATGTTCTAAGGCCCTGTGGTTCTCTCCAACAAACTCTCCTGTGAGGCTGGGGGTTTCTCCCACTGCCCCCTCAACACCCACAGGTGTTTTCAATAAGAGATTTGAGGCTTTATTTCCCCACACTGGAACGCTAGGTTGCATGGTCTGTCTTAGTCGCAAGTTGTTCCTCCTATTTTATCGCCACTCAAGTGTGGGACTGCCCTGTCTGCAATCTGCTGCCTCACCAGGTCCTCCAGCTGCCACCTTGCCTAGAGTCCTCTCTACCCAGCTGCCTGTCTCCACTCCTACTACCAATCTGGATGAATGTTTCTTCTTTAACTCCTTGGTTGTTGGACTTCTATGCAATGTTTGATTTTCTGTCAGTTCTGGTTGTTTTTAAATTAGTTGTTGTCCTTCCTTTGGTTGTGCAAGGAGGCACAGCATGTCTACCTACACCTCCATCTTGGCCAGAAGTCCAACAATAAAATAATTTTTAAAAAAGATGTAGAGATCTGAGAAGTTTTCTATATCAGGAAGGAAAATAAGAATAATATAGAAAGTTTTTATCTTCATAATTTTATATTATTCTGTGCAGTCAGTATTTAGTGAGAATTGGTGTGATCTCTCCGTGTGCACAGAAGTATACTTTGATTAAAGGAGAGTCCAACATTGCCTTTTCTTAGTTTAGAGCTTATATCTTGAATAACTAACATTCAAGATATAATCAACTTGTATTTTAATGCATAACATCTAAAAGAATGTAAATAAAAATTGATGGAAAATTATTCAATTAGTAGAATTCTGCATTAGCAAAGTGTTGCTATATCAAATAATTGAATTCAAGTACACAAAATTTCTGCATTAAATGCAACAAGATTTTATTGATTTGGAGTCCATTGATTTTTTAAAAATATTTTATTTATCTATTTTTAGGGAGAACGGAGAGAGGGAGAGAAATATCAATGTGAGGTTCCCTCTCGTCCATCCCCTACTGGAGACCTGGCCTGCAATCCAAGCATGTGCTTGGACTGGTGACCCTTTGGTTCACAGGCCAGCAGTCAATCCACTGAGCCACACCAATCAGTGCAGGAGCCCATTAATTTAAGATGATTTAACCTAGGTGTTTCTTTCACAAAAGAATGTGCTAAGGGGGACTTCCACCAAGATGGAGGCATAGGTGGAAACACTGTGCCTTCTCCCACAACCAAGTTTGAATACAACAAAGGTTTGGAGAACAAAGACACAGCCAAAGAACAGAAAATTGAATTATACGGAAGTCCCACAACAACGAACCGTTCTACAGGGATGGTAAGAGGGGTGGAGCCAGCAGCAGAGCAGGGTAGGGCAGGAAAGATCCCCCGACCTAGACGTGCAGGTAGCCCAGACCCAGTCGGGGTGTGGGGCAGACTGACCATGGTCGCACATTGGTGCACAGTGAGACAGACCACGCAGGCCCCAGAGGGTGAACCCAGTGGTGGAGGGCTGACGGCAGTGGCACACTCGCATGCAGTGGAACAAAACGTGTGGGCCTGGTGACGGTGGTGGCTGCAGCGCCGGTGGGGGCCGCAGTGGCACGCAGCAGACAGGATGCCATTGTCCCTCTTTGACCCCGCCCCCACATGCAACGTCACAACCCAGCGACTTAGTTGCCCTGCTCTAGTGAACACTTTAGGGCTCGGATCCTGCTATGGAACAGGCACGAACAGCCCAAAAGATGGCACAAGAACTCAAAGTCCCAAACCCAATAACTCTAAGCGAACGAAAAATTGCCAGCCTCTCAGAAGCACAATTCAAGACACTATTTATCAGGATCTCACAGAACTGGTAGATTAAAGTCACAAATTAGAGGAACATATGAAGGCTAAACTAATTGAAATGAAGGGAGATGTCCAGGAAACCAATAGTGATGGAAAGGAAACTGGGACTCAGATCAATGGAATGGACCAGAAGGAAGAACAAAGCATCCGACCAGAAAGGAATGAAGAAATGAGAATTCAAAAAAATGAGGAGAGGCTTAGGAACCTCCAGGACATCTTTAAACGTTCCAACATCCGAATTATAGGGGTACCAGAAGGAGGAAAGAAACAGCCACGAGTGGAAAACGTATTTGAACAAATAATAAAGGAGAACTTCCCCAGTCTGGCAAAGGAAATAGACTTCCAGGAAATCCAGAAACCCCAGAGAGTCCCAAAGAAGTTGGACCCAAGAAGGAACACACCAAGGCACATCATAATTACATTAGCCAACACTAAAATGAAGGAGAGAATCCTAGAAGAAGCAAGGGATGCCCTGGCTGGTGTAGCTCAGTGGATTGAGCGCGGGCCTGCGAACCAGAGGATCGCGGTTCGATTCCCAGCCAGGGCACATGCCTGGGTTGCAGGCTGGTTCCCTGCAGGCCAACTCCCAGCAGGGGACACATGAAAGGCAACCATACATTGATATTTCTCTCCCTCTCTCCTTCCTCTCTGAAGATAAATAAATAAAATCTTAAAAAAAAAAAAAACCTTAGCTTCTCTATAAAAAAAAAAAAAAGAAGCAAGGGATAAGGGGACAGTCACCTACAAAGGAGTACCCATCAGACTGTCAGCAGATTTCTCAAAAGAGACCTTCCAGGCAAGAAGGGGCTGGAAAGAAGTATTCCAAGCCATGAAATCCAAAGACCTACCCCCAAGATTGCTTTATCCAGCAAAGCTTTCATTTAGAATGGAAGGACAGATAAAGTGCTTCTCAGATAAGGTCAAGTTCAAGGAGTTCATCATCACCAAGCCCTTATTATATGAAATGCTAAAGGGACTTATATAAGAAAGAGATGATGAAAAATATTAACAGTGAAAGGACAGCAAACACACAGTTATTAACAACCACACCTAAAACAAAAGCAAACCAAGAGGACACCTAGATCAGTAGTGGAACCATAGAAATGAAGAACACATGGAGGGCTAGAAACAGGGGGGTGGGAGGGGGAGAAGGGGGGAGAAGGCACAGAAAATAGCATAGATGGTAGGTAGAAAATAGATGGGGGGAGGGCAAGAATAGTGGGGGAAATATAGAATCTAAAGAACTTGAGACACGTGGTTATAAACTAAGGGTGGGAGAATGGTGGGGGAGGGAGTGTGCGGGTGGTGGGGAATGAAGGGGGGGAATAGAACAACTGTAATGGTATAATCAATAAAATATATGAAAAAAAAAGAATGTGCCAAGGAAAATCCTATAGTATAAACAAGAATAGGTGAAAGCATTTTTATCCTGTATAAGCAAAATAATTGTTTTAAGAAATCTTGACACATTCTTTGTAAACTAACTGGATCTAATCCATGATGCAGGCATAGCATGAGCTATGTGTTCAATTTGTTGAAATCAATCAGTAAATACATGAATTCCAAATATGCAGATTTTTCTACCCCCTCAAATTTGGCCCAAGAGTGTCCTCCCTCCAGGACAGTGTTTCTCAGCATGGTCTTGAGACTAGCAACATCAGCATCACCTGGGAACTTGGTAGAAATTCTAATTCTTGGGCCCCACCTCAGGTCTACTCAATCCAAAACTCTGGGAGTGAGACTGAGCCATCTGTGTTTTAACAGGCCCTCCAGGGGATTCCATGTGCACTCAAGTGTAAGAACAGTGCACAAGGAAACAGTTGTTTGTTGGATGTGTGAGTGTTATTAATTACACTGAAAAGAAATAGTACTGTTTTTTTCTTAATGAGCAGTATGTTTTCTAACTCTTTCACTAATTCAAAGAGAGTATCTTCCTGAGTCTGAATGAAGGAAGATGAGCCATAAGTGGGTATTTATTTACAGTGAGGCTAAGAAGCAGAATTGATTTCCATTGTCCTGACAGAGGAATGAAGACTCAGCCAATGGGCCGGGCAGGCCTCGTGCTGATGAAGAATAATGGAAATTGACCAGAATCTGGAGCTCTCAAATGGTTGCAATAATTTTCAAATCTATTTTTATTTGCCTTATTTAAGTCATGTTTGAAATGAAATTCAATCCATATTTTCCTTAATTTACATTTAAAATTGTCCAAATGTTATGTTGGTAGAAGATGAGTGAATCCCCAAGAGACCACTTGAACCTACTAAAACTTTTTCTTCAAAACAGGAAGTTGCACTTTACCCAGTGCAAACAAAGTTTAGCTTGAAAAGGCCTAATTTGAACTTAGCTTTCTTAGCTGAAAAAATTGGAATATATTTTAATTTTCAAAATGAATTTTCTCCCATTTTCCTCACCATCATCAATCTCTATATGTGAGTACAGCATCCCAAAGCATATATGCTGCCTTTCCTCTTCTCTTATAAGCTAACTTATCAGAGCTCTAAACTTATTTTCATAGTTATGTGCTTGTCACTTATGGATAATGGATTGCATAACTCTGTGAATGTACTAGTTACACCTAAGTTTAATTCAGTTCAACAACCATTTATTATTGCCTGTACAAGGGGAAAAGATTGCTTGCAAGGAGGGGGGAGATAAAAAATTTTCAGAAGTAAGTTGATCTCAACTGAAAAATGCTCACATATTTGTTGTGCTAAATATATTTTGATCATCCTTTGCTTCCCGAGTTTTCTGAGTATTAGATATAGCCTCCACATTAGATTTCTGAAATTTACTGGATATTCTAAAGAACCTGTCCATATTTGTGAACAAGCAATTTAATTAGTGATCTGAGAAAGAGGGGAAGATGGAAACAGGTTGTAGCAGCCTGCCTGGGTTAGGATAGAATATGGTCAGCTATCTTGTACATACATCTATTTAGCACTTCCCCTCACAGCAACTACTGATTTACAAGTTTACTTCTCTTATAAGGACTTGAGATCCTTGAGGGCAGGGACTCCTCCTTTCCCAAGTCTGTGGAATTGCCACAGATGCTTCATAAAGCATGCTTCTTCAACTGGTTCTCTTACTTACTTTGCCATTTGAGGCCTCATGGAGGATTACAGAAATATTGCCATTTGGCTCTTGTATGTACAGAAGAAGCTCCCAGCCAAGGCTGGGTAGAGTCTTTCTCCTTAAAGGAAGCAGAGTGGAGGAATAAAAGAGCAGAATCTCTGGGGACCAGATGTGGAGGCAGAAGAGTCCTGAGAAAATATGGTGAACAATAGCAAAAACAGAGATATGAACCTCCCTCACCCACTGTCCCACCACTCCACATCCCCACTCCATTTAGATGCCTCATCCTGAGCCAGTGGGCTACTGTTTGAATCACTATTGCTGGAAAAACAAATTACCCTCAAAAGAACTCTGGCTCAAAACACAACAATCATTTTATTATCTTTCCTAATTTATGAAACTCAGGAATTCAGAAAGGGCTCTGTTGGGCAGTTCTGGTGTGAAATTTGTGGCGCAGTTGCATTCAGTGACTTGAGCTGGAATAATGTGGGGTTACAGCAGCCAGGACTTGGCTGGCATCTGTCTCCCTCTGTGAAGTCAGGGCCTCTTCACATAGTGCCTTCATGTGGACTGATCTGGGATTCCTTAAAGCATGGGAAACTTCAGGATAGTCAGTCGGCTTCTATAAAGGCTCAGGACTGCCAGCCTTAGTGTTGCTGTGAGCAAGGTGGTAGTTGAGTTGCCTTTTATGACCTAAACTCAGGAGGCTCCTAGTGTCACTTCTGCCATACTTTATTCATTGAAATAGTTCTAACAGCACACCCAGTGTCATGGAGAGGTGACCTAGCCCCCACTTTGTTATAGGAGGAGTGTCAAAGCCATGTTGTACAAGAGTATGTGAGATGAGAAATATTGTTTGGGTCATTTGGGAAGCATACACAATTTTCCACAGCTAGGAACAGAGCTAACAGCTGTGGAGATTCTTTCCTTCCCTCCAAAATTGTTAGCCTATAAACCACCCCCACCCACATACATGTAAACTGTACTTCTTATTCTAGTTAAATTATTCTTTTTATTTTACACTGAAAAAAATCTGACAATATTAACCTCAAATACCTTAAAGTTTCTGGCCAACACATGTGAATTGAGGTTTCATAAAACTTAAAAATACCACCAGTTTGATTGTTTACACACATTCCCAAGTAATTTTCTCAAGGAAATATTATTTTAAATTCTCTGTTAGGGAAACAAAAAGTTAAATGAATATCAATATTGATGGGTAGTGCTGTGTGAAAAATGAATGTTGTAAGTTATTTTACCACAGAGGTAGTTTCCTGTGGAAACTGTGACTGATGGTAAAGCTTAGTTTTAAAATATTTTGAGATACAAGCCAAAATTGTGGGTGGGAAAAAATAATTTGCTGTTATGCAAAGGAACATCAACTACTTAGTAGTAACCTTCTAAAACAAATTATTAAAGTATGTATGTTTTCTAAAAGCAATTTGTAGCCTGTTTAATTGTACCTAGGACATACTGGCAACAGATTAAATAAATTTATTCACAACTTGTAAATAATTTTCTTCTTACACAAATTTTAGTTTTCTTAACAAAAAACTATTGGATTGAAACTTTACAGAAAATATTTAAAGCAAGCAGCACATGACTATTGATCTTGGTGAGATAATGACTATTATCCTTAATTACTTCACTAACAAAACTTGGTGCCATTCAATATAGTTTTACATAAATTATTGCAAAGGGAAGACTGAAGCCATCATAGATTTGTATTGCAAAAAGAAATATAAATTACCCTTGTTTCTGTTTCCCACATTGATGACCTGTGTAATAAACTACAGAGGTGAAATTCAGTAAACTATTTCCATTAACAGTAAATTAAGAACAATTAATAACATTTTTAAAGGAGGGGGATAAATCATTACTCAGAGCTACATAATTAAAATGTATAACCTTGTTGAAGCTTCACTCTAAATATAAGTGCATTTGCAAGTAATTATCACCCACAGCATAAATAACTTCAATATTTACCTGAGTCAACATTAGTCAGATTTGCAAAGCACCAAAGAAAATAAGCAATTAGTTAATTTCTCATCCAAGAAAAGCATATTACTTAGTTACAAATAATTCCAAAATCCCCAAAGGACTGAGTAGGTGGAAGCTGGTTCTGTACAGGCATGACCCAACTTTAAGACCTATGGCAGGGGACCTACCATTCAGAATACCACCTTCCAATAAACTGCAGCTCAAGCTTCCTGTACTTTTCTGAAGGCCTATAACAAAAACAGAGTTTTATGATATTTAAGTCTGAGGGTTATCACTATAGAACCTGCCCATGAATAGTGCCTGAAGTACTACTCTTGATAAACCCCAGAAGCAAGTTTCCAAAAGACCCTCTGCCATGAGCTTCAGGTGTGTAAGAGAAAGGCCACAAAATGGCCTACATAATCAAGCTGTAAAATTCTGAATGAAATATTCATTTCAAAATAAGAGAGTAGAAATGGAAATGATGAAATAGCCTATAAACTACTCAAATATTATCACATGATTTTTTACTACAAATGAATTCATCTTTCCCCTCCCTACCACAATTTCTGGCTGCTTTGCTGAATCCTATCAAATGGGGGACTCATTTTTCTAAGCTATACAGAAGGCAGGATGAACATTTTTAAAGCTAAAGTTCAGATGAACATTCATGTATGACCTTCTACCTGTATACTATTTAGCCCCCTACTACTTATGATTTTTGTTGACAAGGAACCAGCCAAGCCAACCAAGCATTGGAATAATGATGCTCTCTGACTCTAGTTTCACATTGGTAAATTGCTGGGTACATATGAGATGTGGTGTCTTAGATCCTCCTAGAATCATGCTCCTCCAAGTGAAGGAAACATGTTATCTCCTTCCTATCTGATTATATGTTTATAAATGCATACCTACCTCTAACCTTGTCCACATGCCAGTTCTGGAGCAGCCCAAGGCACTTGTTTGTTGTCTTAACTTTAGAAACTCTGTCCCAATAACTAAGAAAGACTAAATCAGTAAAAGCCATCAAATTTCTAAGGAAAATATTTTGTAATACACAAAGTGTTGTTAAGCAGAGTAACAGTTTACAATTCTTTCATTTCAGTCCTCATTCACAACCAAGAGTGGACTATAGTAATACAAACCATCACCATTTTGTTTTCTCCTTAGTTCTGTGAGTAACAATCCTCTAGGAAACTGAAGACTTTTCCCCTCTCATTGCTAGTAAAGATATTCTTTGATCTTGAGAGTTCTACTACCAGAGAGTGAACATTAAACACAGAAAGATCCACTTGTGTAGTAAAGGACTTTACACATGGCTTAAGTTATATTGTCCTAGATTATTTATTTGCCAAAGATCACTTCATATCTCAAAGTTTTAGATCCTTGAACTGACTTAGCTAAAAGAGCTGGAATTCATCAAAGCCATATACAAAAGACAGAAATATTTTTCTTTGTGTTCATTTTTATTTAAAATATCACATCTGTTAAAACAATACATATATAGCTTAGCCATTCATTTTCAGCCTCCAAATTATACATTATTCTCATTTGCATCTATTTTTTTTAATTTAAAAACTGTTTTCATACTTGCTTAAAGACTCACTCATGAGGTATTAAAGGACATGAGGAGCTGAAGTTCTGTGAAATGGCCAGGCTGAGGGAGTACTCTGATGGTACTCCCTCAGTAAATTTGCATATGTTCTTCTTTAAAAATTGTATTCACAGGAAAATCAAATTTAGGACTTGTGGTTAGCATAGGGGTAAGTGTTGAGAAATCTTCCCTTGGCTTTCATGAAGGAAAGAATATGGCCATCTGGAACCTTTTCAGAAAAACAAACAGGCCCTTAATCGTCCTGTTATACCCAATTTCCTTTTGTATGGGGAATGTGGGGCTAGAACTGCGTTTTTGAAAGAACTCTAAGAAAATTGACTTCCAGCCAAGATGGAGGCATAGGTAGACACACTGTGCCTCCTCGTGCAATGAAAAGAAGGAAAACAACAAATTAAAAAAAACCAGAATGGACAGAAAATCAAATTGTAAGGAAGTCCAACAACAAAGGAGTTAAAGAAGAAATATTCATCCAGACCAGTAGGAGGGGCAGAGATAGGCAGCTAGATGGAGAAGACTTGTGGCAAGGTGGCTGTGGCATCTGGAGGACAGGAGCAGGCAAGGCAGTGGCTGGCAGACCAGGTGAGATAGCGGCTGGTGAAGTGGGTGGTCCAACATTTGCATACAGATAAACGGGGGGGGGGGGGGGGCAACTGGGGAGTGAGACAGACCACACAACCCAGGGTTCCAGTGTGAGGAAATAAAGCCTCAAAACCTCTTACTGAGAAAATCTGTGAGGGTTGAGGCAGCAGGAGAAACTCACAGCTGCACCAGAAAGTTTGTTCGAGAGACTCACAGGGTCCTAGAATGTACACAAGGGCACCCACCCAGGAATCAGCACCAGAAGGTCCTGATTTGCTTGCAGGTAGGGGAGGAAGTGACTGAAAGCCAACTGAGAGCCCAGCAAGTGACATTGTTCCCTCTCAGACCCCTCCCCCACATGTAGCACCACAATGCAGCTAGGTGGGTTGCCCTGCCCTGGTGAATACCAAAGGCTCTGCCCCTTACTACATAACAGGAGCACCGAGACCAAAAAAGTTGCCCAAATGAAAGAACAGATCAAAGCTCCAGAAAAAAATATATAACTAAGTGATGAAGCAATAACCAACCTACCAGATACAGAATTCAAAACACTGGTAATAAAGATGCTCACAGAAATGGTTGAATATGGTTTAAAAAAATAGAGGAAAAAGGGAAGGCTATGAAAAGTGAAATAAAGGAAAATGTACAGGAAACCAACAGTGATGGGAAGGAAACCAGGAATGAAATTGACGGTTTGGACCAGAAGGAAGAAATAAACATTCAACCAGAACAGAATGAAGAAACAAGAATTCAAAAAAATAAGGAGAGGCTTGGGAACCTCCGGGACAATTTTAAACATTGCAACATCTGAAATATAGGGGTGCCAGAAGGAGAAGAAGAGCAAGAAATTGAAAACTTACCTGAAAAAATAATGAAGGAGAACTTCCCCAGTCTGGCAAAGAAAATAGACTCCCAGGAAGTCCAGTAAGCTCACAGAGTCCCCAAGAAGTTGGATCCAAAAAGCCACACATCAAGGCACATCATAATTAAGTTACACAAGATTAAAGATAAGGAGAGACTCTTAAAAGCAGCAAGAGAAAAGAAGGCAGTTAACTATGAAGGAGTATCCATAAGACTATCAGCTGATTTCTCAAAAGAAACCTTACAAGCAAGAAAGGGCTGCAAAGAAGTATTTGAAGTCATGAAAGGCAAGGACCTACATTCAAGATGACTATCCAATAAAAATATGATTTAGAATGGAAGGGCAGATAAAGTGCTTCCTAGATAAGGTCAAGTTAAAGGAGTTCATCATCACCAAGCCCTTATTATATGAAAGGTTAAAGGGATTTATATAAGGAAAAAAAGATTAAAAAGTGTGAACAGTAAAATGACAACAAACACAATTATCAACAACTGACCCTAAAAAAAAGGACAAAAACAAACTAACCAAACAACTAGAACAAGAAAAGAATCACAGAAATGGAGATCACATGGAGGGTTATCATCAGAGGAGTGGGAGGAGGAGAGAAGGAGAAAAGATAGATGGAATAAGAAGCATAAATGGTAGGTACAAAATAGACAGGGGGAGGTTAAGAATAGTATAGGAAATATAGAACCAAAGAATTTATATGTATGACCCATGGACATGAACTAAGAGGGGGGATGTGGGTGGGAGTGGGGTGCAGGGCAGGGGTAATAAAGGGGGGAATAGGACAACTCTAATAGCATAATCAATAAAATATATTTTAAAAAAGAAAATAGTGAGGAATAATGGGAAAGGGGCAGTTCTCAGTTCCCTCTATTGGTTCCAATTTTTTACACAATGCATACAAATCATGTGTGGGTAGGCATGTGTCTGCATACACATATTTTCTTAGCACCACGCCCCATCTATGTACATCATGTTTGCAATATTCACCGATCTTAATACCTATTTTTGGCTTATTTAACTCATGCTGACTTTGCATTTCTGAGACAGTTATGGTTGTCTTCCTTACAGGAATACATAGTCCACTTGTATTCCTACACTCAGTCTGTTTTGTACATATATTTTCTGACCACCAATCTTTTACTTACCTCCCAGGGCAAGCATGGGATCTGTTCGTTTGGTATCTTCTATTGCTCGTAGGACAGTGCTGGAGACAAAGGTACTCACATCATTCTTAAAGAACAAATGACAATGAACACATTTCTTACTTGCCATCAAAATTCTGAATCTGTGTGGTCCCCAAACACTAATCATTTTCTAGATGACATTTGACACCTTCTAAGGACATCATACTTACAGAGAGTGCTTTAGGATTGTTTGAATGTGCAGAGTATGACACTTGTACATTTTTACCTTCATCCAGTGTAATCCTATCCCAACTCCAATTTATCATATAATATTTTATTTTGTCTACTGATGTCAACATTTAGAAATCCTTAACCTCTGTGGCAGGGAGACAAGAGACAGTCCACTTGTGGTAGCACTTTATCACAGATGATGAACTTGGCAGTGTTTACCCAGTACCTATAGTATTTTTCAGGGGTCATTTGCAGATAGTTCTGTATTACTGTAGTTCAAGAGGTGAAGGCAAGAGCATTAGGTGTCTGCCTTATGTAACTTCATCCCAGAAAAGCATGTGAGCTGGTTTCCTGACATTTTTCATGGTATGTTAATACTTTCCTCTCCATATTTATTATGCCTTCATTATAATCAATAGATGACAAACCTAAATATGTTTTGGTACTGTTACCTGAAGAAATATTTCTTCTAGATACAAAAACAAAACCTACAATTAAAGAAAGTCTCAGGCAACTTTTACATGCTTATTACAAGGCTCAGCAACAAAAAACATGTATCCCTAGCAGTTTTAGTGAAAATCTTAGTCCATGTAACAGACTGACACAGTTCCCTGGCATGCCTAACAGTTACAGCACCATATTACGCTCCTGGTAGGGATGTTCATATTTCACACTTTAAGCCACATAATCTTCATCTACCCCCAACTGGGGGAAATATTGGGGGAAAGTGGAGAAGATTTGCAAAAAAAAATTTTACAAGAGCTATAAAATTACCCACACAATTATTCTAGCATTAATCATTGAAAAATGGCAAGTTCTACTGCCAGATATGAGTTATACTTCAGTGGTTTAGAAGCATTTTGGCCCTGGCTGGTGTAGCTCAGTGGACTGAGCGCGGGCCTGCGTGGTTCGATTCCCAGTCAGGGCACATGCCTGGGCTGCGGGCCAGTTCCCAGCGGGGGACACATGAGGGGCAACCATACATTGATGTTTCTCTCCCTCTCTCCTTCCCTTCCCCTCTAAAGATAAATAAAATCTTTAAAAAAAGAAGCATTTTGTACACTCAAATGTCTTCAAAGATTTGCAGACAGACAGATTGCATCACTGAATTCAGTAGTCAGGTATGCTCCCTAGGCCCCTTCAGCTCCATCTTCTACCCTTCTGTTCCATACTCTCTGCCAGGACCCTGGCAATCTGAACTACAGTAGCCCCTCTTATCCATGGTTTCATTTTCTGAATTTTCAGTTACACAGGTCAAATATGGTCCAAAAATATTAAGTGGAAAACTCCAGAAACAAACAACTCATAAATTTTAAATTGCACACCATTCTGAGTAGTGTTGAGGAAATTTTGTGCCTTCCTGCACTCAATCTCACCTGAGACATGAATAGTCCCTTTGTCAAGCACATCCATGCTGTAGACACTGCCTGTCTGTTAGTCACGAGGTAGCCATCTCAGTCATCAAATTGACTGTGTTGGTTATCATAGTGCTTATGTTCAAGTAACCATTATTTTACTTAATAATATCATATTTACATAACATTTATTACATTATATTATTATAATTGCTCTATTTTATTATAAGTTCTTGTTGTTACTCTCTTGCTGTCCCTAAAATTGAAGTTTATCATAGGTATGTATGTATGTGTATATGTATATATAGAAAAAATCCATGGCATATACAAGCATACCTTGGAGATATGCTGGTTCAGTTTCAGACCACTGCAATAACACTAATGTCACAATAACATGAGTCACACAAATTGTTTGCTTTTCCAGTGCATATAAAATTATGTTTAGCCCTGGCTGCTGTGGCTCAGTGGATTGAGTGCCAGCCTGTGAACCAAAGGGTCACTGGTCTGACTCCCAGTCAGGGCACATGCCTGGGTTGCAGGTCAGGTCCCCAGTAGGAGGGCGTGTGAAAGGTAGCCACACATTGCTCTTTCTCTCCCTCTCTTTCTCACTCCCTTTCCCTCTCTAAAAATAATAAATAGATAAAATATTTAAAAAGTTATGTTTTCACTATACTGTAGTCTATTAAGTATGTAATAGCATTAGTTTAACACACACACACACACACATATATATATATATATATTTAAAATTTTAAAATTAGAGCAAAAAATGTTATTCATCATTTTAGCCTGTTGGGAAAATGGAACTGATAGATTTGCTTGATGAAAGGTTGCCACAAACCTTCAATTTGTAAAAGTCAGAATATCTGAGAAGAGCAATTAAGCAAATTGCAATAAAACAATGTATGCTTGTATAGAACTTGGTATTGTCCAAAGTTTCTGGAATCTACTGGGGGTCTTGGAATATATGATCTATGGATAAGGAGGGACTAATATACATCGACAAGGTTTCCATGTCCTATTGTGTTTGGCCAATAGAGAACATCTAGAGACAATCAGAGAGAAAGGAGAATGAAGTCAATACTCCCTCACTGAAGTGTTGTCTTGGGTTGGATGCATTCCTCAGTTATTTTTCCCAGGTGACCGAGTCTCTGACAATTCCAAGATTCACTTGCCCCTTCCCAATTCCAGTAACCATCCTCTTCCCTCATCCCTCCAAGCCTAGTAGTGGTAAGAACGTGGTGGCTATTAGTTGTAGGTAACTGCACAGTACTTTGTGGTTCCTCTATACCAACTTTGTAAATAAATCTTCTCTAAATTATTCTTTACTATGTCAATTTGCATCCCTATTAGAACTCTGAATCTGATACCCATAGACTAGAATGCCTAGATTTTTCAGGGTCCCTGAAGGACACTTACAAGGCAATGTACACAATAATAAGATACCAATCACACAAAAGATCAGTGTGGAGTGTGGAAGGCAAAATCTGAGTGGGGATGCTAGTAGGGAGCATCAAGAAAGGCCAGGCAAATTTTTGTAATTTATAATTTACTACCATTGTAATGCACTTATCTACTACTGTTCCACTCACAGGCAGGTGGAGACAAGCTGTGGAACACAGAACCAAAACAAAGGGCCAGTCTTCTACCTCATGTCCCCATCCAGGGTACTATACCCTGAGTTATGAGACTCTCCATTGACTGAGTTCCCTTTGAAGGTTACCTTAAGCCAGCTATATAATAAGAAATGACAGAGGGGAGAGGGGAGAGAATCATAGGGGAAAAGGGGATGGACTCACATGAACACGTATAAAGGACACATGGACAATAACTAAGGTTAGGGGTGGAAATAGGAGGGAGGTGGGGAGCACTGGGGGGTAGGGCTGGGAATATAAGACAGAAAACTGTACTTGAACAAGAATTAAATAAAAATAAAAATTAAAAAAAGAAATTAATGTCCTTTGGAACTATTTTATTTTTTATTTTATTTTTTATTTTGTATTTTATTGATTATGCTATTATGATTATCCCATTTTCTCTCCCCTTTATTCTCCTCTGCCCTGTACACCCCTACCATCATTCCCCCACTTTAGTTCATGTCCATCATGGGTTATACATATAAGTTCTTTGGCTTCCACATTTCCCATACTGTTCTTAACTGCCTCATGTCTATTTTTTACCTACCATTTATGCTTCTTATTCTCTGTTCCTTTTCTCCCATTCTTACCCCTTCCCCTCCCCACTAATAACCCTTAATGTGATCTTCATTTCTGTGATTCTGCTCCTGTTCTAGTTGTTTGCTTTGCTGTTTGTTTTTTTTTTTTAGTTTCAGTTGTTGATAGTTGTGAATTTGTTGGCATTTTACTTTTCATATTTTTTCTCATCTTATTTTTCTTAGATAAGTCCCTTTTACATTTTGTATAATAAAGGCTTGGTGATAATGAACTCCTTTAACTTTACCTTAGTATTAAGTGTTGGAGAGGCTGTGGAAAATAGGGAACCCTAGTGCACTGTTGGTGGGACTGCAGACTGGTACAACCACTATGGAAAACAGTATGGAATTTCCTCAGAAAACAAAAAATGGAACTGCCTTTTGACCCTGCAATTCCACTGCTGGGATTGTACCCAAAGAACCCTGAAACACCAATTGAAAAGAACCTATGCACCCCAATGTTCATAGCAGCACAATTTACAATAGCCAAGAGTTGGAAGCAACCTAGGGGCCTATTAGTAAGTGAATGGATCCAAAAACTATGGTACATATACACAATGGAATTCTATGTAGCTGAAAGAAAGAAGGAGCTCCTACGCTTTGCAACAGCGTGGATGGAACTGGAAAGAATTATGCTGAGTGAAATAAGCCAGGCAGTGAAAGACAAATACCATATGATCTCACCTTTAACAGGAACCTAAACAATAAAACAAACAAGCAAGCAAAATATAACCAAAGATGCTGAGATAGAGATCAGGCAGACAGTGACCAGGGGGGGGGGGGATTTCAGGGGAAAAGGGGGAAAATTCACAGGAACTAGTATAAAGGACACATGGACAACAACTAAGGGGGGTGGAAATGGGAGGGAAGTGGGGAGCATTGGGGGGTGGACTGGGATGGGAGTAAAAGACAGAAAACTGTATGTAAACAACAATTAAGTTTAAAAAAAAACAAAAAAAGGACTGGAAGGTAAAAACAGACAAATAAATAAAGTAGGAAAAAATATCCAAGCAGAGCAGCAAAAAGAAAAAGTAATTTTAAAAAAATAAGAAGAGCTTAAGAAACATTTTGGACAACATGAATCATAACAACATCCACAACATGGAAATACCAGAAGGAGAAGAGAATGAGCAAGGGGTCAAGAATCCACTTGAAGAAATAAAGACTGAAAACTACCTTAATCTGGTGGGAAAAAAAGACACACAAATCCAGTAAGCTCAGAGAGTCCCAAACAAGTTGGACAAAAAGAGGCCTATACCAAAACACGTATAAGTACAATGACAAGGCTTAAAGACAAAGAGAGAATCCTAAAAGCAGCAAGAGAAAAGTGGGTCGTTAAATACAAGAGAGCTCCCATAAGATTGTCATATGATCACTGAACAAGACTATTCCACTGAGACCAGAGGGTAGTGGGATGAAATATTCAAGGTGATGAAAAGCAAGAACCTACAACTAAGGCTACACTACCCTGCAAGGCTATCATTTAAAATCAAAGGAGAAATAAGGAGATCCCCAGAAAAGAAACAGCTAAAGGAGTTTGTTAACACAAAAAATCAGTAATACAACAGATGTTAAAGGGCCTGGAAGAGGAAGAAGGAGAAGGAGAAGGAGAAGAAGAGGAAGAAAAAAACAGAGGAAGATAGTCTAAGAATAAAATAGCACTAAATATGTATCTATCAATAAGCACCTTAAATGTAAACAGCTTAAATGCTCCAACCAAAAGATATAAAGTAGCTGAATGAGTAAGAAAACAAGACCCATATATACTCTGCCTCCAAGAGACCCACCTCAGATTGAAATATACACACATACAAAAAGTAAAGGGTTGGAAAAAGATATTTCATGTAAACAGAAAAGAAAATAAAAGCTGAGATACCAGCACATCTGTCTGAAAAAATAGACTTTAAAACCAAGGCTATAATAAGAGACAAAGAAGGACACTACATAATGATAAAGGGAACAATCCATCAAGAGGATATAACCCTAGTAAACATTTACACACCTAACACAGGAGCACCTAAATATGTGAAGTAAATCTTGATAGACATAAAGGGAGAGATGGACAGAAATACAGACATGGTTGGGGATTTTAAAACCCCATTGACTTCAATAGATAGATCTTCCAGGCAGAAAACCAACAAGGAGACAGTGGCCTTAAAGAAGACACTAGATCAAATGGATTTAATTTCTATCTTCAGAGCATTTCACTCCAAAGCAGCAGAAGATGCATAATTTTCAAGTACACATGGAATGTTTTCTGATAGAGCACATATTAGAACAAGTCTCAATAAATTTACAAATATTGAAATCATATGAAGCATCTTCTCTGACCACAATGCTATGAACAAGAAACTAATTACAAGAACACTGAAAAACAGAGAAAGAGATGGAAGCTAAATAACATGTTATTAACAATAAATGGGCCCTGGCTGGTGTAGCTCAGTGGATTGAACATGGGCCTGCCAACCAAAGCATTGCCAATTTGATTCCCAGTCAGGTCACATGCCTGGGTTATAGGCCAGGTCCCCAGAATGAAGTGCAACCACACACTGATGTTCCTCTCCCTCCCTTTCTCCCTCCCTTCTCCTCTCTCTAAAAATAAATAAATAAAATCTCTTAAAAATAAATACATAATAAACAGTGAATGAGTCAACAACAAGGTCAAGGAAGAAATCAAAAGATACCTTGAAACAAATGAAAATGAGAATACCACAACCCCAAATCTGTGGGACACTTGGAAAGCAATCCTAAGAGGGAAATTCATAGCATTACAGGCCTATCTCAGAAAGGAAGGGAAAGGGAAGGGAAGGGGGAGGGGAGGGGGAGGGGAAAGGGAAGGGAAGGGAAGGACTAACTCAAATAAACAATCTCACTCTACACTTACAGGAACTTGAAAAAGAACATCAAACAAAGGCCAAAGTGAGTAGAAGGAAGGGAATAATAAAGATCAGAGCAGAAATAAATGAAATAGTCTAAAAATACCAAAAATCAATGAATCCAAGAGGTGGCTCTTTGAAAAGGTAAACAACATTGGCAAACCTTTAACCAGACTCCTCAAGGAAAAACAGATAGGACCCAAATGAATAAAACAGAAATGAAAGAGGAGAAACAACTGACACCAAAAAATACAAAAAGTTGTAGGAAAATATTATAAAGAACTGTATGACAACAAACCGGACAGCCTGGGTGAACTAGATGAATTCCTAGAAACATACAATCTTCTGAAACTAAATCAGGATAGATAGATTACACCTAGTGAAAATGCAGTAATCAAAAAAACTCCTAACAGACAAAAGCCCTGGACCCAATGGATTCACAGGAGAATTTTACAAATATTCTGGGGAAAATTAATAGCTTTCCTTCTCAAACTATTTCAAAAAATTCAAGAGGAAAGATGGTTTGCAAGCTCATTTTACAAGGCCAGCAAATCCTAATTCCAAAATCAGATGAAGACACTACAAAAAAAGAAAATTATAGGCCAATATCCCTGATGAACACAGATACTACAATCCTCAACAAAATTTTAGCAAGCCAAATACAGTACCACATCAACAAGTTCTTACACCATGACCAGGTGGGATTTATTCTTGGAAGGCAAGGTTGGTACATTTGGAAATCAACAAATGTGATTCACCACATAAACAAAGTGAAGGATAAATACCATATGATCATATCAATAGATGCAAACAAAGCATTTGATAAAATCCAACACCTATTTATGATAAAACTCTAAGCAAAGTAGAAATAGAGGGAACATAACTAAACATCATAAAAGTCATATATGAAAAAACATTTTCATATATGAAAAAAGCACATATATGATGCCAGCATCATACTCAATGGGCAAAAACTACAAACATCCCCTTAAAATCAGGAACAAGACAAGGATATTCACTTTCACCTCTCTTAATCAACATAGTACTAGAAATCCTAACCACAGCAATCTGACAAGAAGAAGAAATGAAAGGCATCCACATTGGAAGAGAAGAAGTAAAATTGTCTTCATTTGCAGATGATATCATACTGTACACAGAGAACCCCAAAGATTCCACCAAGAAACTACTAGAACTGATAAATGATTCAGCAAAGTAGCAGGACACAAAATTAATATCCAGAATCAGTTGCATTTTTATATGCCAATAACAAAGTAACAGGGAAATTAAGAGAACAACCCTATTCACAATTGCTTCAAAAAGAATAAAATGCCTAGGAATAAATCTAACTAAGAAGGTAAAATACCTTTACTCAGAGAATCATAAGACACTGAAGAAAAAAATTGAAGAAGCTAACAGAAGTGGAAGCACATACCATGTTCATGGATAGGAAGAAGTAGCATCATTAAAATGTACATACTACTCAAAGCAATCTGTAGATTCAGCACAATTCCTATTAAGATTCCAATGATGTATTTCAGAGAACTAGAACAAATATTTAAAAATGTATATGCAACCACATAGCAACAGCAATCCTGAGAGAGAACAAAGTTGGATGAATCAAGCTACCTAATATCAAACTATACTATAATATCAAACCATTACTATGGCCATAGTAATCAAAACAGCATGACACTGGCATAAAAATACATAGATCGATGGAACAAAATAGAAAGCCCAGAAATAAACCCACGCCTTTATAGTCAATTAATATTTGACAGAGAAAGCAAGCACATACAATGAGCTAAAGATAGGTGATTTAATAAATGCTGTTGGGAAAATTGGACAGATACGTGCTTTTTGCTGTGCAGAAAAAGGAAACTAGACTGCCTTCTTACACCACACAATAGAATTAATTCAAAATGGATCAAAGACTTCAAGCTTAGACCCCAAACCATACAAATCAAAGAAGAAAACATAGGCGGCAAAATCAGACATTGCTTATAGAAATATTTTATCAGATATATTTCCCCAGGCAAGAGAAACAAAAGAAAAATATTAAACAAGTGGGACTACATCAAACCAAAAAGTTTTTGCACAGCAAATGAAAAAATCAACAAAATGAAAGGACAACTCACAAAATGGGAGAACATTTTCACTGATACACCTGACAAGCAGTTAATATCCAAAATTTATAAAGACATTAGAAAATTCAACACCAAAACCGAACAGCCTAATTTAAAAATGAGCAAAGGACTTGAACAGACACTTCTCTAAAGAGGACATACATATGGCCAATAAACATATGAAAAGATACACAATGTCACTAATTGTCAGAGAAGTGAAAATTAAAACCACAATGAGACACCACCTCACACCTGTCAGAATAGCTATCACCAATAAACCAACAAACAAGTGCTGGCCAGGATTTGGAGAAAGGGGAACCCTGTTGCACTGTTGGTGAGCATGGAAATTGGTGCATCCACTGTGGAAAGCAGTATAGAAATATCTCAAAAATTAAAAATGGATCTTCCTTTTGACCCAGTGATCCATCTTCTGGGAATACATCCAAAGGAACCCAAAACACTAATTACAAGAAACATCAGCGCTCCTTTGTTCATTTCAGCGTTATTTAAAATTGCCAAGATTTGGAAGCATCCAAAGTGATCATGAGTGGATAAAACAACTATGGGACATTTACACAATGGGATACTACTTGGCAATTAAAAAGAAGAAAATTTTACCTTTCACATGAATGGACCTGGAGAGCATTATGCTAAGTGAAATAAGCCACCCACAGAAAGACAAATACCATATGATTTCACTCATATGTAGAATGTAATGAACAAACTGAACTAACAAGCAAAATAGACAAACTCATAGAGAACAGGATGACAGCTAAGTGGGGTAGAGGTGAGGGGTTGTAGGGATTGAGCAAATAGGTAAAGGACTCATGAATATGGGTAACAGCGTGGTGATTGCAGGAACAGGAGTAGTTTAAGGGGAGTAAATGGTAATAGAAAAAAAGACTTTCAGAAACAAAATGAATAAATAATACTCCAACAAAACAGAAATGAAAAATTAACAGCTGTTTCTGTATTTGTACGAAGTGGTTACTATGGAATAGGCCAGATCATAACATTCAATCCTTAATAGAATATTTTCCTTCCTGTCTCACCCAAACAGCATTGTAATTTAAGAACTAGACATTATATATATATATATAGNTATATATATATATATATATATATATATATATATATATATATGAGTTGATGAGAGAATGTTGTAGGAGGAACTTACAAAACTAGTACACAATCATTATGGTTTCTCCTGGCTTGATTTGTCTATACACCATATGTTAGTTTTGACTACATTGTAAATCCAATGTTTATGCAACTATGACAGGTGATTGTTTGATTGAAAAAGTGTTTTCTAAGTAAAATTAAGGATTTCTTTTACCATGACATGGGAATATGGGAGTTTGAGCCCTGACTCTGCCACCTATCATCTGTACCTCAGGAGTTGGTCACTTCACTGCCAGGGCCCTATCACCTCACTGATATTGCTTTGGATCCTCTCATGGTGAGATAAGGATAGATGGATAGATGGTAACCAATGGCCTCTTCGGATAGAATTAAAATCTTATTATTTGATCATGCTGTAGAAGGAAGATGATGACGGAGTAGGATGGAGCAGATTCCATTTCCCTCATATACATGGGAGAAAATCCTGGCTGATCTATGGAGGAACAGTGCAAACAGCCAACAGTTTCCCAGCATATATGAAAATCAGAGACCAGAAATTGTAGCGGAAACTAAACAGCCAGACCGTAAGGAGATGGCTGCAGGACAGTAGGGTCTCAGGGACCAGAAGTAGCAGCAGTATCAGCCGCGCCCAGCGTCCTGCACCTGGCAGGTCTACCAAGGACTCTTTGGGAGCCCCGGGCCTGCCGCAGGGTCCTTGGGAGAGAGCCAGGTCAACAGCTCCTAGCCTTCCCAGCCAAGCAAGGTTGGGCAACACCACTGGGAGAGACCTGTTTGCTTGAGGTTGCAGAGAGGGTGAGGACAAAGAACCATGATCAACCACAGAGTCTGTGGTCACCAGCTTGGGAGAATTGAGAGGCGCAGTTCCAGGCTCTGACTTGATAGTCACCAGTCTGGCTGGAGAACTGGGCTGTGCTGAGCAGCAGGCTTTCTTAAGGATAAATTTTTTGGAAAGTGAACTGAAGGATTTTCCTGCAACAGCCACTTGACCTGCTCCCCACCCAGCCTGGCAGCCATCCAGAGGTTGGGCAGAGGGCCTGGAGTTCCCAAACAGAACTGGGACGGATCTGCGCCCAAACTCGCGAGACCCAGGCAGCCTGGCTGGCCTGCGTGCACCCCACACCCCAGCCCACTGCGATGACTCCCAGGGAAAGAGTACTCTGAGGAAGACCTAGGTCCCCTTCATGGGGCACTGAGGAGAGGCACCCGGTTGGCCCTTGGAAGAGCCCTCCCAGAAAGACCACACCAATTGCCCCTCAGCCTTGCTGCAGCCAGCGAGAGCAGAAAAACTGGTGTGGCCAGTTTGAAGCCAACAAGACATTTTTTGTTTGTTTGTTTGTTTTTGTTTTTTTAAAGTAATCTTTTATGTCTTTAATTTTATTATTGTTTTATCTTTCAATACCTTTTTCCTCTCTTTTCTTCTTTCTTGTTTTATCCTTTCTTCCTTTATTTCCAAACTTATCCCTTCTTCTTCCCTTCTCCTGCCTTTTTTTCTTTTACCCACAAGTGACACAAACAACTTGGAACTGCGAAAAGACCAGAGCTGGACCCAAAGAGGGGGCATCCCAACAGTAGAGACAGAGAGACAAATTTCACTTTGCTATGGCAGAGAAGCCACGAGTTGCTGCACACTTCTGTATTATTATTTCTTCATTATTTTCACATCTTTTATGTTTTAATAGTATCTTTGTATTCCTTCTCTTTCTGTATAGGCTTCTTTGCCTTGGCTAGTTACATCATATCATTTGACAGGTTTCCCCTGCTCTCTCTTTTGCACTGTATTGCTAATTTTCTATACTTCACATAACTTGTGTTCCTTTAGCATACTACTCAAAGTTCTATACCCCCTATTCATGTTACCCAGATCACATAGAGTCTGTTATATGATTGTTGCTCTAATATTATTGTAAATAATAGCTGTTCTTTACAACTGTAAATACTTCATAACATACCTCCCGGATCTTAGCCTACTTCACACTTTCCTGAACTCCATTACTGTAGTGGTTAACTCTATTCTTTCACACAGTACACCTATTTACTATCCTTTACTCTCACCTTACCTCAGAATCTGACCTCCCACAACCTCACTGCTTTCTAGATCCAACTCACAAGCCTCCCCTCCCCAACAAGAGTCTTATCTTCTGTCCATCCTTTCTTAAAAGTGGCTAGTGGGGTTCAAGATTACAGTTAACACTATACATAGCCTAAAGATCTCATGTCTTTTCTCTACTAGCTGTGCCTGTGAATATCATAAAATACTCTGCTGCCATCATAAACCATTTTGCCTCCCCCTCCAACTGATCACATCCACACACAAAAAGGAGTAGGTGGAAGCCGAGAACACCAGGATACCCACTGGAAGAAGAAACCCAACAACAAAGGAACCACCAACAGATAACAACAGAAGAAGGTGAAGGAGGGAGTAGAAACCACACAAATCTCAATCAAAGACCTATCTGGAAATACAACTAAATAGTGGAGAAACCTACCCAGTACAAAAAACTGAATAAAACCAAAAGAGAATCCTCAAACCCTTGTACACATGGAAGAACTAGCTTCAGCACAACCTGCCCTCTCCAGCACAACAAATTACAAGAGGTGGTGGACACAGGGAGCCTCAGTTAACCAGCTGGTTGGAAGGATCCACAAAAGAAAGACCCCAAAACAACTAAAACCCAAAGACAAACTCAGAGCCAACTTAAAGGAAAGCCCAAGACCAGTGAACTTGGGAGATCAAGGAGACTACACCACCAAAACTCACAGGTATTATACCACAGAAGCTCACACCATAAACCCAAGAAGCCAGAACAAATCAATTTAAGAAGCTGAAGCTAACAAGAAGAGTCTCACAAACAATGGGAAGTTCAAAGAGCTCACAATGAGCTACCAGAAACTACACAGGAACTACAATGAACTGACTGCAAACTATATCAACATGAAAAAGGAAATAGAAACTATCAGTAAGGCCCAAGAGGAAATGAAGAGTATAGTTTCAGAGCTGAATAACACAGTAGAAGGAATCAAAAGCAGGATCAGTGAAGGAGAAGATCAGATCAGCAAATTGGAGGACGAGCTAGAAAAAAACACCCAGAAAGAGCAAGAAAAGGAAAAGAGGCTCAGAAAGAATGAAGAGGGATTAGAAGAAATGCAAACAATATGAAACGTAGTAATATCCAAATAATAGGGATACCAGAAGGAGAAGAAGAAGAGCAAGGGATAGAAAACCTGTCTGAAAAAGAAATAATGGAAAACTTCCCTAATTTGATAAGAGAAAAACTCACACAAATCCAGGAATCACAGAGTCCCAATCAAGAGGAACCCAAAGAGGCCCACTTCAAGACACATCATCATTAAAATGGCAAAATTCCAACATAAAGAGAGAATCTTAAAGGCAGCAAGGGAGAAAAAGGAAGTAACATACAAGGGAGCCCCAATAAGGTTAGCTGCTGACTTCTCAATGGAAAAAACTCCAAGCAAGAAGAGAATAGCAAGAAATATTCCAAGTAATGAGAACCAGAGGCCTGCAACCAAGGCTTCTTTACCCAGCAAGGCTCTCAATCAAGATAGAAGGCCAAATAAAGAGCTTCCAAGACAAAAGAAGTCTAAAAGAATATGCCTGCACTGAACCAGCTCTACAGGAAATACTAAAAGGACTGCTTTGAACATGGGAATATGGAGGATCCCAGGTATATTAATTAGGATTCTGCTAAAACAATTCTGTGTAACAAATGACTCCAAACCTTGATGACTTATAACAATAAACATTTATTTGTAGCTCAGGGACCCAAAGATTATCTATATTTCAGCTGGGCTTAGCTCCAAGCTTTAACTTGTGTTCAGATTCATTCCACATTTCTCCTCATTGTGGAGCCAGCAGGTACCTGAAGGATGCTTTTCTCAGAGATGATGGCAACACACACACACATGCATACACACAAACACGAAGTGAATGGAAATACACAATAACCTTTAAGATCTCAGCTAGGAACTGGTACCTTTTCACTTCTGCTTATATCCCTTTGGCCAAAGTGAGTCACATAGCCAAGACCAAAGCCAATGGCTCAGGGATAATCTTTTTCTCCTTAGAGGCATTGTAAACTCACATGGCCAAGGATGTAGATGTGTAATTCCATTACAAGGGAAGAATTAAGAATTAGGAACACAAATCTAATCTATTACCATCCCATTGGCCACCTGGCTACTAGGCAAAGCCAATGACCTTTAAAACCTGTGACTCTGATTGGTGTACAGTGATTCTTCACCTATTGCAGGAGTTACGTTCCAGAGACCCCCACGATAGGTGAAAATACGCAAAGCAGCGGCATTATATTTATTTTATTATTTATATATATTTTAAGGCTTTATAAACCCTTCCCACACTCCTATAAACCTTTTCCACACTCTTATAAACACTTCATATGCTCTTAAACACTTTCTACACTCTTAAACCTACGTAATTTTAACAGCATATAAAGTGCTATATGGGTACTCACCAGTGAAGTATACAGTCATCCCTCACTATATCATGATTCACTCATTGAGGTTTTAAAACCTGTGATACAGTGAAACCACCACAAGTGAACCACGATATAGAGAAGGACAACTGTACTCTCCTTTTGCCTTCATATACAGCAGTAAGCCCACACATTATCAATGACCTTTACCAGCTGAGAAGAGTTCCTACTTTTAGGAAAGAGCTACTGGTTTTCTGGGACAGAAAGTTACCCTGAAATTGGCCACCCACTCCAAGACAACGCTGAATTGACATTCATGGTCTAAATTAGATGGGCATTATTTGAGGGTCCATGCTCATCTAAATTCCAGAGAGCAGAAAACTGTCTCAGGTCCCAGAGATATTTAATTCACCCTGATACAGCTGCAAGTGTTTTCACAATGGTTTTAGGTTCCACAGTAAAGTGGATTTCTTAACTTTTCTCAAAAGTTCCCATATGATCTCACCTATATTTGGAACCTACTCAACAAAACAAACGAGCAAGCAAAGTATAACCAGAGACATTGAAATAAAGAACAAACTGACAGTAATCAGAGGGGAAGGGTAGAGGGATAATGGGAGAAAATAGGAGAAGGGCCGTCAAGGAACATGAATAAAGGAAACATGGACAAAGCCAAAGGGGGTAGGTTTGAGGGTGGGAGGCAGGAATAGGTGGGGTGGGGGAGCATGTTGGGGTGAAAATGGAGACAAGTGTAGTTGAACAACAATAGAAAAAAGTTCCCATATAAGAAATTCAATAGAAAATTGTGGAAGTTTCCCATTGTGGCTGTCCTAGAAGACCTGGCAGTACTGTTGACAGCCAGAAATGTAAACCACTAGACTTACATCAATAGAAATCAGGAGTTTCATTTCTCACTCAAAATGATTGAGTCCTCTTGAAACTTGAACTTTATTCTTACTTGCATGAAGATGCACATCCAAGTCTGAATCAGGAAAATCACCAAGCTACTCTACTCAGAAATGGTCAGACCATTGTGAGGTATTATTTTTCTTGTTCCAACTATGACTCTTAGAATGATGGGTTGGAATGGAAATGTTGGCACAGTTTGAGCTCTAGCTGCAGACTGTACAAGGGAGTCTCATGTCTGTACATTTTTTTTGGCTTATAATCTGCCAAGACATATATCCATAATGTAAGTTATCTTGATTTGGGTTTATAAATTGTATGTTTTGACAACTGTAAGACCTGCAGGGAAACCATTTTGTCATTAATGATGCAGATTATTTAATGAGTCATTAGTGAAAGAAAGGGTGGGAAAGCTCAACTTGTATCCATCTTCCAAATTTCAACCTAAGAAATCAATTCCTTTCAGATGGTGAGACTTCCCTTCCATGAACAGTCATTCAACAAACCTGTGAGAAACCATCATGGGCTATTTTCAAGCTGAATCACAGTCATTACTTCATCCAGCTGCTTTGTTGTTGTCAGACCAGAAAGCTTCACTGGGATGAAATTGCTGGCCAGAGATGGGGAGAAAGGATCCTTACTAACAATCTACTGCCTATGGGCCAACAAAGTCATCTCTCAATAGTGATGCAGGCTTAGAGCTATTCCTGAGAAAAAAAAATGTCTCCAAAGGATGCGGAAATGAGTTCAAAAATGAAATAGGACTTGTTCAGGAAATGGTATGATTCTGTTTATGTGATTGCTTTAATTAATATCCTCTCTGGAAGCCATTCTAGTGTATTCTGTTAATAAAAATTGATATTTTAAAAATAAGATGAAGTTAGTGAAACATAACTTACTCTTTCAAGAGTAAGTGGTGATTAAAAAAAGAAAATGTGGAATCAAAATTAGTCTTTGCCCCAAAGAATTTTAACATTCTATGATACTAACAATGGGCATTGTTGTGGCTGATCATCTTACTGTTTATCAGAACTTCCTGAGAGAATTATTCCTACTGATTACTTAGTCCCTTTATAAGATTTATTTGTATTCTAGAATTTTAGCTAGGGAAAATTTTGTTATTTTAAATTTTATGTAAATTTATTGGAATAATGTTCTTTAAAGGCAGAGAATGGCAGAAAGAAATGTTTTTTTCCTTGATCACACCATACTAGTGATCCTGTATTAGCTACTTACTACTGTGTAACAAATTACCCCTAAATGTAGTGTCTGAAAAGAACAACATCATTTACATTTATCATCTCTACATGTACTATCTATTACAAATGGCATTTATTAACTCATAGTTTCTGTAGATCAAAACTCTGGGCATGGCTGAGCTGGATCCTCTGTTTCAGGGTTTTTCACAAGACGGTTGAATTGAGATGTTCAAAAATCAAGGTGTTAGTATTGCTAGCTATCATAGAGATGCAAATTAAAACCACAATGAGATACCACCTGACACTGGTCAGAATGGCCATCATAAACAAAGCAACAAACAAGTGTTGGAGAGGTTGTGGAGAAAAGGGGACCCTAGTTCACTGTTAGTGGGATTGCAGACTGGTACAACCACTATGGAAAACAATATGGAATTTTCTCAGAAAACTAAAAATGGAGCTGCCTTTTGACCCGGCAATTCCACTGCTAGGAGTATATCCTAAGAACCCTGAAACACCAATTCAAAAGAACCTGTGCACCCCAATGTTCATAGCAGCACAATTTACAATAGCCAAGTGCTGGAAGCAACCTAGGTGCCCTTCAGTCAATGACTGGATCCAAAAACTATGGTAAATTTACACAATGGAATTCTATGCAGCAGAAAGGAAAAAGGAGCTCCTATCCTTTGTGACAACGTGGATAGAATTGGAAAGCATTATGCTAAGCTGAATAAGCCAGATGGTAAAAGACAAATACCAATGATCTCACCTATAAGTGGAACCTAATCAACAAAACAAACAAACAGGCAAAATATAACCAAAGACACTGAAATAGAGAACAGACTGACAGTGACCAGAGGGGAGAGTGGGGGGGGGAATTTCAGGGGAAAGGGGGGTTTGCAGGAACAAGTATAAAGGACACATGGACAATAACAAGGGAGTGGCAATGGGAAGGAGGTGGAAAGTGTTGGGGAGGCTGGGATGGGGGTAAAAGGCAGAAAACTGTACTTGAACAAAAAATAAAAAAATCAAGGTGTTGGCAGAGCAGCGAGTTCATGTGAAGGCCCAGCTGAGGAAAGTCTGCTTCCACACTCACTCACATGGTTGTTAGTAGAATTCAGGTCCTCACAGGTTTTTGGACTGACTCTCATTGCTGATTAGGTAGAGGCCTTGCTCAGTTCCTTGCGAAATGAACCTCTCCAAGAAGGTAGCTAACAATATGGCAGCTTACTTCTTCCAGAGGAAAAGCTGTAAGAGAGAAGGAGAAGGAGAAGGAGAAGGAGAGGGAGAAGGAGAGGGAGAAGGAGAGGGAGAAGGAGAGGGAGAAGGAGAGGGAGAAGGAGAGGGAGAAGGAGAGGGAGAAGGAGAGGGAGAAGGAGAGAGAGAGAGAGAGAGAGAGTAAAAGATCACAAGCAAGAAGGAACCAGTCTTTTTGTAACCTAGTCAGAGAAGTGACATCTCTTCACCTTTGCTGTATTCTTTTTACTAGAAGCAAGTCACTAGATTCAGGCTCTACTCAAGAATGTGAATACCAGGAGGCAGAAAGCATTGTAGATCTTTTAAAGGCTGTGTGATACAAATCTTTTAACCATTTAATAAAATATTAAGGTAAAGCAAAAAATTAGATAAACATGCTAGAACTTGAAACATAAATGTATGGTCTCCTAATGAACTAGGCAACTTATAAGACTATTTCAATGATACCCTTATTCAAACTATTTTCAAATAAATTTTTTAAATACTTTTTCAGAGTTTCCTTTAGTGCCAATGACACATTCTTTTCCTCCCCCAACTTCACCTCAGCCCAAAGTTATAGCCAATCTTGTTTTTTCTTTGCAGGGATATTTGAGTAATAGAATATTATTCAGTTGCATAAGGTAAGTGATCAAGGTCAGTAATGCGATTTTTAGCCCCAACATTTGTAAATATGAAATTTAAAAAACTTATTTTTGTATGTGGCTCAAAAGTTGGCCCAGAAGGCAAAGTCTGAAAAGAATTATTTTAATTTAACCTTTATTTGGATGTTTAAAATATGGTACTCATCTGAAGGTTTTCAACTGCATCTTTCATACCTATGGTTTATATGTTTAAACATTTTACTCTGCATCTAGTACTCCAAAGCAAATAGAAAGCATAAGGCCAAGTTGAGACATGTTGGAACAGAGAGAGATCCAGAATCTCCCAAGTGGGCTCAAGAGTACATCCCCCACTCCATGAACAAACAGGATGATTTTACCATAGTGCACACAGAAATTATCCATGTGTGCATCTTAGACTCCTTTTAGGTTTGTAGGTAGTAAGTCAATATGAGACTGACATGCCACACCCATACCCTGGGACCACTTCAGGGCTGAGGGAAATGTAAGAATACTCACAGCTACTACACTTAAGTTGGATGGGAACAGAGAGGAGCAGGGTGACTTCATGTTACAAATGAGGGAGAATTATTTTCTGAAGTTTCCCTCCAAACTCAAAATTTTCAGGATAACAAACTATTCATGAGCAGAATACATCCTACTTCTCAAATGTCTCACATTTTGCCAAACTTATCAAAACTGTGATTTCTGTTAAGCTCCATTTTCCTAGGTCCAGGGCTGGAGGTGAGAAGTTGGACTCTGGTCTTGCTCTGACTCTAGCCTGTGCAAAATGTCCCCAAGCTCCACCCTCCCACCCCTTCTGGCCATTCCCCTTCCCTCCCTTAGACACTTCTTTCCTTTTCCCCAAACCTAAAGAGCAAACCAGCTACCCTGAGAGCTCTAATAGTGATTCTCTTGGATCAAGAATTGCATTATTATCCCATATTAAACCGTCAAAAAACATGGAAGCAGTGATGTCTATGCTCACAGAAACAAATTTCTGAGCCTATTTACCTTCATAAAACGAAGGTAACAGGATCATCTTAGCAAATTCTTGCTTTCTCCATTCCTTTGTGCACCATTTTACTCTGGTGATGACCCATCCCTCCTGCTCTTTAGGGACCAGATTCTCTCACTTTTTCTGATGAACTTACATTAGTGGCCCCTGATGAACTGACTATACCTCCCTATTATTTGTGCCCTCCAATAGTCCCTTCCCATAATACTTTTGAGTTTGGTCATGTGCCACATGACCTGCTTTGGCCAATGGAATGTTAGCGAGCATAATACAAGCAGAGGCTTGATATGGATGAATGTTTGTATGCTGGGACCTGTCTTCTCAGAATAGCCTTCAGAAGATCATTGTCATGCTGTAAAGAAAGCCAGGTTGATGACTGAGAATTTTTGAGAGTCCGTACTTAGAAAAATTCCTGAAGATGAGAGGCCAGTTTGGATCCTAACCAAGCTCCCAGCTGAATGCAGCCACACAAATTACCTCAGGTATAGGACATGGAGCACAGGATAGCCCCAGCTAAGCCTTGTCAACACAGAAAACTGTGAGAAATAATAAATAATTGTTGTCTAACACCAAGTTTTGGAGTAATTTGTTTTGCTTCTGGCAATAACTAAAATATTTCTCCTTTTATTCCCCAGCAGCAAAACAGTAAAGTGTAAGACATCCGTCTTCACATTTGAGAATTGATTGCCTGGTTGTAGGTGGTCTGAAGGTGTCTCAGTAAGTAATCGAAATTTGCATTTCTAATTGTAGACTGGAAGGTGAGATCCTTTATGGCATGGCCTCTTTTTTAAATGGGTATAATTAAAAGAGGACTTATTTAGCTGCAACTTCTAGTATTCCGCTCTGGAAAGCATCCATAAAGAGATGGTCCCTTGTCCCTCTTGACTCATTTCATTCTTTCCTCCCTTACCTTTTTTGTTGAATGGCACCCATCCTTTATTTCCCTTAATACTCAACTTTCCTTCCATTTCATATGTCTGTCATTAAAAGATGTTTTTCTGGCAACTTTTCTCCGCTTTCTCCTACAGATCCATGTCCCTTCCCTGTCCATCTTTTTCTGTGCCCTGAGGCTGCCTTCTATGGTGATACATCAGCTGGGTTCAATGCACCTTTGGCTTCTGGTTGGATTGGGTCAATGTGAGGCACTTACAGAAAGTCAGAGGGTTAAAGAAAAGAAATCAGAAAACATATCCTACACCCACCCTACTTCCCTGCCAAGTCAGTTTTCTTTATCAACTCTACAGCCATTGGTCAGGTAGTCCATCTACCATAGACATAGCTCTCTGGGTTCCAGGAACAGTGCCCTCCCCTTTTCCCATTTACCTCTAAGGTGGTGATGGCTTCTTACTTTCATTAGTCCCTGGAGTGCCTCACCAACCTTGTTGGTTTCCTTAACCCTCTCCGCAATTCTACAAATAGTCATTTTTTCTTCAATCATCCTGGAATGTGCCATCTGATTCTTATGAGACCCTGGCTGATAAAGACATTAACTAACATATAAAAAGTATTTATTTTAAAATAATTTAAAATTTTATTTTTAATTAGAGACATGCATAACTACTAATATCTTCTCACTTACATAAAGCCCCAAGAACCCCCATACTGAGTTGGTATCGTTCCAGCCAAAAGCAAAGTCATAAACTAAGATAGAAGGAGCAAAATGACCACTTTGCATATCAAGGAGAAAGGAGGATGTGCTGCTGCCTGAGATGGAGTCCCCAGGACTGGGGAGAGGAGTGGTATTTGTAGTTCTATTGAGGGTAAATGCATGAATCCCACCTGGCTAGGGGATTGTGCTCTCCTGATGGGTCACAGTAGCCTGGGGTCAGCAAGATTATACTGTAACAGAGCTAGCAATAGTGGGCAGATGGAGCAGACTAGGGCCGTTAGGGGGCTTTGTGGAGTCAAGGAGGGATGGTAGCCATGTAGCAGCTGAATGAATAACACCAGAAGTGGCTTTCAGGGAGCTAAGAGCACAGACTCTAAGTGACTGGCCGTGTGTGTGGGGTGACTGGCACAAATGGAGGACACTGGAGCCTTTCCTAATCTGGCTCTTAAATCATTTTAAATTTAATTTGGAAAAAGTTGATGTGATGGGACTTGAACCTTGAGGGTTTTAGAGTGGATTTTGAAAAACTACTTTGTACTATTTTTTCAATTATAACAATGTATATGGTGATATTCAAAAATCTCTTTCATTTGAAATAAGATTCTATAAATACATAAAGAATAACCTAAAATCTCTTCTTCAAGTCACAGGTCAATATAGGATAAGAGGGTATATATTGTTAAACTCAGATATCAGTGATATAATCAAGTCTAGCCATGGCTGGTTAATGAAAAAAACACACAAGTTCAATTCATGAAAACTGCTTTTTGCTATGACTTTCATGTGTAACACATGAAGTTGTAGGACAAAGAAATTTTAAGAATACTGTTAAATATTGGGACAGGAAGGAAGGTGGAGGCTTTTTCAAAAATACAAATTTTTTGCATAGAGAGGTAACGAAAATATCTTTCTGAAACATAGCAATATCCTTCACCTGTGCATCATAGCAAAAGTAACATGGGCTTGAATATCTGGTATGATGATCCTACTCCCAGTGCTCCCCTCATGGCGTAATCACTTCTATAAAAGCCTTTAGTCATGAATTTTTTCTTATTTTCATACTAAATTAGAACTTGTAAACCAAACCCTGAGAATGACATTTTAAATGTACAGAGACATTGCTATAAACTAGCAATGCATTATCTCCCTGAATCCTCGCAACAATTCTAGGCAATAAATATTATTGTCTTGATTTTACAAATAGAGAAATTGGAACACAGAGATCAGTAAAATGCTCAATAGCTCAAGACCAGAAAGCAGTTGGGCTAGGATTTGGGCCCAAGTCCATGCTTTTTTCAATTCCTCTACACTGTCTTCAAAATTAAAAATGGAAAAAAACTGAGGTTGGGGTGAGGAAATCAAGTATTTGGCATTTTTAGAAAATTGGTTTATGTATAATCTTAAATAGTTCCTTTTTAAAAAATCCTATTATTTGGTTTGTTGATATTAAAAACAATGTTATATTGGTTTTAATTATGGTTTATTGACTATAGACAAACAATTTAGGGCTAAAAAAGGTAGATTTGGGGGTATATTAACCACCAAAATATAACCCACTGAAGGTAGATTAACTATCCCAGCAAGTTAGTTAGGTAATCTAACCACCTCTCTCTATTTCATCTTCTCATTCCTTGATGGATTCTTAGAAAGGGACAGCTTTGCTTCAGTTCATTTAGTTTTGAGAAGTGATCTTAGTGTCTGTGCATCAAGACATGAACATCTAAATCTGCAAATAAAATGGTTTAGGTATTCATGTCATTCTCCAGAACATTTAGTATGAATTTCAGATAAAAATCTCCCCTTCCTACTGAAAAAGCACAGGGATAAACTTGAAGATACTAATTTGCACTGAATGTGAAAAATAAATGAACTTCCAACATGCAGGGAGTTGAACTGAATTTTTTCTTCTACCTCTCAGATAGATCTAGTCCTTTTTATAACCTGCTCCATTCACTATGCCGAAATGAATTTGTCTATCTTTGCTGCCTTTCTTTCCAGGGACACACAGAGTGACACCATCCACAGGCCACAAGGGAATTTGTCCAGTCTGCTCTGGGCATATAAATCTTTGCCAAATCAATAAAAAGAGACTAAAAGCGGGAGTCAAATGACTGAAAATGACCAAGTGTCATATGCTTGACCTAGTTGACCTGTAGTCTATTCTTTGTTTCCTGTAAGGTCAGAGCATATGACCTTTGGCATGGAAACTGGATCAGCGGGTCAAGGTATATTTCGAATGTATTGTTAATCTATGATAATATTCTGAGCAGTTTGCTTGTGTTTATGTAGCAAGGATCTGCTTATGAAAGTAAAATATTGGTTTCTTCCAGATCACTTCAAGCAGATACAAGTGAAGACTTAGTTATTCATGTAAATCAAATTACAGATGTGAAAATGAAACTGTGGTAGTCTAGGTACATGTTAATGAGCATTAATGTCTAAGGAAAAAATTGCCAGTTTATTTTTTAACATACATTTGACTTTAAAGGGTGCAAAGATGGGGAGACTCACGGGATGCTAGAATGTGTGAATGTGGCAAGATTCACAGTCAGAGGAGACCAAGGCGATGAAACCACTTTAGGCGTCCTATTACTCACCTCAAATCTACTTTCAGCTCAAGAGAAGCTGCCTGTGGGTGATGTAGAAGACCAGAAAAAATATGTTTGATTTTAAGTGAGAAGCAGAATAAAAGCCATATCACAGACACATATTTACATTAGGATGGTCTCTAGAACCAGTGCCCATTGGTGTACTGGTAAATGTTTAACCACCAGATCTCCAGGAAATGAAAAACCCAAAGCTGTAGGGGCTGTCAATTTCCATGGTGTAGCTATCCTTACCATAGGCAATTTGAAGTTACCAACCTGACCTCATTCAATTCAAATTAAGAAAGAAATGCAAAACAGGCTCCAGGACACCATAGCATAACCCTTTCCTCTTCCAACCCCAAATGCTTCACTTGAATGGGGCATTACACTGAGTTATATGAAAATGAGAAGTTTCTGTTTCAGAAGAAAAATGACACACCAGTCCTCTGCGTTTTTAGCTCACACGGGCGCCTTTACCTCAAATACTTTTTTCCTATTTTTCTTTATTCCTACTTGTCTTTCAGGTCAGTGAAGTCTTCCTTGGCTTCTAACCCCAAAGGTAGGTAAGGTTCCCTCCAACAGCTCTGGAGTTTCTACCCAGGTTACTTACTATTGTCAGAATCTGTATACTGCTCTGGGAGCTCCTTGAGAGCAGGACCAGATCCCCTTCACCATATATCCTGGAGTTTAGCACAGTGCCTGGCACAGAGTAGGGGACTTAACAAATATTATTTATTGATTGAAGCAGAGAGGGAGGGAGAGAAAAGGTGAAGAATGGACCCTGAATAACCATCCTCAACCTACTACTTTCTCTGAGAAACACAGCTAAAGTGTTAACAGTCACAAAAACACTTTTACGGTTTAAAATGTGTTAATTGATTTTATCAGTTTAATTAAAGTCATTTATTTAGCTATCTAGAATTTCCATGAAAACTGTATAATGTGGCTTTGGACTGAGACTCTCTGTTATAAATTCCATTTCCTTATTTACAAGCTCTGTAACTTTGAGACCAGCTTTGCATTTTTAATGCTTTAACGTCCTCTTTTGCAAAATGAGAATTGTGGCATGGAGCTCATAGAGTTGTTCCAAGAAAGGTGTGAACAATGTATTCAGCACTTAGCTAAATATTTCACTCATCATTAAAGCCTGATAAATGTTAGCTGGCATTGATAAATTATTGTTCTCCATCATTTTTGCAAATCTGTTTAACCAAAAAAAAAAAGCATTCGCAAGCCATACACATCTAATTTAAGAAGGTCATGTGCATATAAACAGCCAATAATTTTTTCCTTACCTTTTCCTTTGTCATTCCACCCTGTGACTGTTCAGTTAGTAATTTCATTGACAAGCTCTGGCCAACAGAGGTTGCCTTTTAGATTCTGTACATCATAGTTTATTCCACCTTGGGCAATCTTGCTAGTCCTCTTTTTACCTCTTTGCCTTGTCTCTTTCTGTTATTCCCCATGCTCTCAGTTTAGTCTCCCATCTCTCTCCTACTTTTTCTCACTCTCCCATTTGCAAGCTGCAAATTCCCTCCTCACACCAGTTATATATATATATATATATATATATCAGCATGGGGAAGATAGTAAGTGAAAAAAAGCAAAATAGAAAATCATTATAATTAACCTTTAGAGGTCTTTAAAAAAAACCCAAAGCCTCCCCAATCACCCTTCACTTTTACAAATATTTCCAACCATGTTTTTACCCCCAAACCCAGAAATCTAAATCACTAAAAACAAAATGTGTTTTTTTTAATTTCCATAACTCACTTTGCACAAGTTTTGTTCCCAACTAAATGTACATTATTTATCCTAGTGATACTCCAACTAAAATTATTATATTAAAAAAATATTCTTTGATTCCAACTAAAATGTACATTATTAATACTGTTGTTTCTTTTGGGCAGATGCAGACTAACTGGCAAATCTGTGTATTGCAATAACATTGCTTCTATGGGAGAAAACCTATTTGTAAATTAGAACTCCTTGTCTCTGCTGTCAACAAAGTTATTAAATTATATGCTTCTTTTGTCACTCAGATGTCCTTTTAGCCCAAGAGAAGCCTGAGCAAGGAGAGACTACCTCAAGCTTCACACACACATCAAAAAATACACTATTAGGGCATCACCCTTTCAAGGGGCATGTGCTTTTCTACAAGCAAACAATCCTTTGCTTTTGTAAGATACTTTGTTCAAAATGTTTTAAGAGTAAGTACAGCAGGACTCAGCAGGATGTATGTTTTGTTGAATATCACCATGTTGATTCTAGACACAAAGTTCATCTGCTTTCCTCAACCCCCCCCATATTTCTGAGTTTTTGTAGAATGGGATAGCAATCAACATGAGAATTCCACATGGGCTTATCGTGAACACTGTTTAACTAGAGAGCTAGGTTGTGGAAGGGGACCTGCCCTTTGGAAGTCCAAACTGAGTTCAACTATTGCTTCCCGAGTGACCTTCAAACTTATTCATAAAAACTTTCCATAGTGCAGAAGAAACCCTTTTATGACTCCAAATATATAGTTACTGCATAACTGACATAGACATGATTTTAAATTGTTAGATTGGCAAGAAAGTCTGTATAAGGAACGAAATCTTGGAGTGTTATTTCTAATAGCAGTTACCTTAAGAAGAAGAATTTCTTTAGACAAGAAGCCAGAAATAAAAGGTTCTAATTAGGTAGAAGAAACTTGATGTGTTCATTCAAGTTATCTTGAAAATCACCAGGTGATGGGCAGAGCCACTACATACACTTCGGCAGGTTGTTTACTGCACAACAGTACTTGTTTGATGAAGTAGATGCTGAAATTCAGGCCACCATCTACTCCCCAAAACAAAAACCTGCAAAGCTGCATCTTTCTAGAGAGGGCACCTTTGTCAAATTCACACAAAGATGCCTTATAGGCTATCCAAGGCCTCGGGTGGTAGGCTTCATGATGGCCTACCAGCCACATGGCAACAGAAGCTGAAATATAAAAAGGTCAAACAGGAGCTTGATAATTAGGGCTTTAGTACACAAATCCTAACACAGCACATGAAAACTAATATAGGCTAAAAGCCCTGAAAACAACCTACCCAAGCCAGGGTCAAAAAAAATAAAAGTATTTTGCGAACCTTGTACCACTGTGTTCACTTCCTTTTGTTTTTCCTTGGAACAGTGTAAAACTTTTACAGAAGTTCTGGTCTGCCTTGACCCTGTTCAGAAGAACCATGGGAAAGGTTTTGTTTAATTTTTGAGTCACACTAATAGAGTCATATACCCCCAGGGCCTTGAACCACAATAATAGAAGAAATTAGAACTGCAAACCCCCACCCCCTCCCAGGGGGCCTTACAGAGTTCAGACTATTTGGGAACCCTTTTCTTTGGTTTTTGTTATATTTAATGGAAGTCAGTAGAATTTCTTCACTTTTTTTTTTTTTATGGAGAGGATGCCGTGGGTCCTCCAGCCATCCCCATAGTTAATTTTCTTTTGGGGGAACAAAGGAAGAGATAGAATACTACTTTCTGCTTTTTCTGAGAATCTTCAAGAAATCCCATAATACTGTAACTTTTATCTCAGCCTCTCAAAATGAGACTCAGGAGCTCACTCTAGCAACTGTTTTAGTAGAAAGCATCTTTTTGGGGTGACTTCTCCTCATAAAGTATGAAAAACAACTGGCTTTTTTAGCACTGTTGAAGCATCCAGCAGGGCCTGAAATCAGCACAGTTGCCAAGCAAGTGAACACAACCGTTGATCCTTCCCGCCCTTAGAATGATGACTTACCATTTTTTCTTCCCATTAGGATTTGATAGCTCTATATTACCCTAGGATGGCACCTAAGACTGGGAATTTCAAAGATGAAACTGGACTGCCTTTCTCTTTTTAAAAACATTTTTATTGTTGTTAAAGTACAGTTTTCTGTGTTTTCCCCCACCCCTCTCCACCACCCCAGCCCTCCCCACTTCCCTCCCCTGTTTCCACCCCTCCTTGTTATTGTCCATGTGTCCTTTATAGTTGTTCCTGCAAGCTCTTCACCCTTTTCCCCTATAATCCCCTCCCCTCTACACTCTGGTCACTCACTTTCAATGTCTTTGGTTATATTTTGCTTGCTTGTTCATTTTGTTGATCAAATTCCTGTTAAAGGTGAGATCATATGGTATTTGTTTTTCACCACCTGGCTTAATTTTGTGACAGCATGAATGGGACAGGAGAGCATTATGCTAAGTGTCTTTCTTATTAAAGCACATTCTATGGCCCATATAGAAATTCCATGGAGTTGGTAGGACCTGCTTTTAATTCTCAGTACAAAGCTCTAAGGCCATAGGAAAATCAATGCTTTGGGCTATAGTAGACATACTGTGGCCTAAGGAAACACAAAAGATCTCCAAAACCACCACTTTCCATTTATTTTTTTTCCTTTTAAATTTTTGAAATAAAAACATTTTAAAATTTTAGTAAAATGCACATAAAATTTACTGTCTTAATAATTTTTAATTGTATAGTTCAGTGGAATTAAATACATTTATATTTTTGTGCAACTACCATCACCACCCATCTCTACAACTCTTCTAAAACTGAAACTTTAGACCCATTAAACAACGACCTTTTATTCTTCTCCAGGTCCCTGCTGCCCCTGAAAAACATCACTCTATGAGTATGAGCAGGTACTTCATTTAAGTGAAATCATACAGTATATGTCCTTTTGTGTCTGGCTTATTTCATTTGGCATAATGTCCTCAAGTTTCATCCATGAGATAGGATATGTCAGAATTTAATTATTTTTTAAGGCTGAATAATATTCCATTTTATATGTATTTCACATTTTGTTTATCCATTCATCTCTTGATGGACATGTGGTTGCTTCCACCTTTTGGTTATTTTCAATAATGCTGTGAATAATGCTGTTATAAACATAGGTGTATAAATATCTCTTCCAGACCCTGATTTCAATTCTTTTGGATATATACCAAGATGTGGGATTGCTATATCATATGGTAATTATGGTATCATATGGTACTTAATTATTTGAGAAACCATATTGTCTTCCATAGTGGCTATACAACACTATTTTTTATTGATACCATTGAATCCTCTGGTTACCTTTTAGGAGTATCCACTCATGATGATAGAAATGACCATTTGGTCATTTGCAAGTCTTACCCTTTTCCCTCATTGTCTATCAAAAGCAGGGCACCTAAGCAGAAGAGATTATTTTTATTAGTCTCAGTGACAGTTTTGTTTCCTGAATTCAGAAAATAATGGAATAGGTCAACCTATGTTCTCTTTTCTCGGGGATATTTTGACCAAGGCAATTCACTGAAGTCCTGGGCCTTTATGTGGTTTTGAACTTACAATGGTTCCTTTCATCTCAGACACAAAAGTCTTCTCTCCCAAATAACTATGATGGTTATAATTTTATGATAGTGGATAAAATGAGAAGCAGAATGTTTAAATAACTTGTCCAGAATGACTCAGGGATGCAATGAATGAGCCAAGAAGAAAAGCCAAGAGTGTGTGGTCCCCTGTCTGAATCCCCAACCTGCATTCATTATAAGAAGTGCAGTGGATACAGAGAGGGCCAACTGTTTTCCAAAAGCTGCCCACTGAGGGAATGACAAGTTAGCCAGAGCCAGCCAAAGAGAACAAGCAGCATCTGACACTGAGCTTACTCCACCAAAGACAGGAAAGTGTGATCTTGGACAGGGGAAAACAGTTGAAGGAAAGTTACTTTCTAGTGGGAAGAGTAAGGAAAAAGTAACTCTCCTGAAACTATTTATATCCTGTTTCCCCAGTTAAAACTTATGTCTGAGGTCTCAGAGAATAATACCAACCAATGAAAACTTATGGGCACAATTTGACTGATAGAAACATTCCAGTCTAGTAAAAGAAAACATGGGTGATATGCATCAGCAAGATGTCTGGTTAAACATCTTTGGGGCCTAATGAGCACAGACCTGGGTTCTAATAAAAGTCTTCATTCTGTTGTTTGAGAGCGTATACACATGTCCTTAAGGGATTCCTTTATTTTTAATCAGTACTAAAAAAAATCCTCTCTATTTCCCATCGAAAATGTAGATAATTCATTATTGTATCAATACTTTTTGTTTGGAGTGGCATGACATAATGGTTAAGAAAAAAGTCTTCAGAATCAGAAGATCTGATTTCTTAATTGGCAGCTGTATAACCTTAAACAGATTACCTTCCTCAGCTTTCTTCTCTGTCAGAGGGAAGTGATATAGCACTTGCTCACAGGATTATTGTAATATTATAGAAGACAATGTGTGTAAAATATTTTATACTGAGTAGATACACACTAAGCAGTCAATATGTTGGCTATCATTGTATGAATTTTCATTCATTCAGCAGATATTTATTTTTTATCTTTATTGTATTTTTTTTCCATTACCATTTAGTCTCCTCATGCATCAAATACTAAGTTAGTTACTGGAAAATGTGGTCTCTGTCCTACAGTTCACTGGACAAAATGGGCATTAAAAATCATACAAATTTATATGGACTTACAAACTATAATGAAAAAATTATAAGTATTGTACTATGAGAATTTATTCTCTAGCTAGAGACCATACACTTGGATGCCTTAAGGGTAAGGAAACTAAATGGACAAAGTAGATTAATAAACAGGAAAGAATTAGGCCAATGATGACCTGGACTTCAAACATAAAATGTCTGAAAAAAACTGAGCTGGCCTAACAAAGCACACATGTAACAGTAAAACATGAAAGCATTTTGAGTAGGGAAGTTAGATTTCATTTACTTTTAGAAAGTTCCTTTTGTGGATGACATGAAGGATTGAGACAAGTGAGAAGAGGAAAGATGCAGAGTCCAATGGAGAGGAGGCTGCTGTGATCTGGGCCAGATCATTCAAGATCTGAGCAAAGGCTGTGGCTATGGGTATAAGGAGAAAAGAAATGGATTCCAGCAACTCCACTCAAGAGGTATTTCAAAATACATTTTCAAAAGTAAAACGAATAAATTAAAAGAATAAATTAAATTAAAAGAATAATGATTTGATGTCATTCTATCACTGTTCTTTTACTCAGCATGTATTTCACTGAGTCCAGGCACTGCCGCTTAATAATGGTGAGCGAGGCAGTCATGGAACTTATGTCTATCATTGGTTATTGTGAAACAAATTCAGTAAAAGTTAGGAATGAGATAGGAGATAGTTCCTAGAATAAATGACTGTCCCATGAGGCAGGATTACAGAAAAATTGTCTTTTTCGTAAAGAAATAAGTGCCTCCCTAAAAACCCACTCTAATTCTTCTGGTCTATTCTGGGGCTGAGATGAGGGGTGAGACCCTTTCTTTACAACATCCCTACACTTGAGTTTTTGTATTTTTTCAGATTATGTAGCAAGAAAAAATATGCATCCAATTATATTAACATCTGTTTATTTTCTCTTACATGATAGTTATTGCATATAATTTACAGTGATGCAGAGGAGAAAACATACTCATTTTTCATGGAAACACTGAATAAACAAAGCTGTTAATCTTCCAAACAAACATATCATTCTTTCTATTGTGTGTTTCTGGAAAATGTTCAGCCCATTGAGGTCATGTGGCCTCTGTAAAAATTTCAAACCAGCTACACCTTGTCCTATCAGCAGCCATGCAGAAGTTAGAGATTGAGGAAAACAGATGGGCTTATCCTGATTTTTTTCCTGTTGTGTATTCCCCTCACATGCAAACAACAAGAAAATGTTTTAGATGATGGATTTTGATAAGAGTATTGGGATCACATGAGTCTCTTTCTGGTATATAAATCACCCATAAAGTTCCCAAATGGAAGAACTTTCAGATTTTAGGAAAGCTTTTTCTAACCACAAAAGAAGCCTGAACAGAGATAATCTTAGGGCACTGAGGATATTGGCCTGGGACCCCTTATACTAGGGTGATTCAGAGTGTGTGAGAAAGGTTCAGAAGAAGATAATTCTGTCTGCTAGTACTAAAAATAGGAGAGACAGGCAATTGTGCCCTCTCCCTATGACTCACACCTAAAGCCAGGTGAGTGGTACTGTCCCTTCTTCCCTGGCACATCCTTTCAAGGTACAGGACTTTTTGTGGTTTTAACATACTTCAAGGCTGTCTGAGGTTTGTTTTAACATTATTTTAAGTTAATAAACATTATGTTTGGAGGAATTCCGCCAAGATGGAGGCATAGGTGGAAACACTGTGCCTTCTCCCACAACCAAGTTTGAATACAACAAAGGGTTGGAGAAACAAAGACACAACCAAAGGACAGAAAATTGAATTATACGGAAGTCCGACTACATCTAACCGTTCAACGGGGACGGTAAGAGGGGCGGAGCCAGCAGTGAGCAGGGTTGGGCAGGACAGGGCCCCCGACCCAGGCGCGCAGGCAGACGGGAACCAGTTGGGGTGAGGGGCAGACCGAGGGCGCATATTCACGCACAGTGAGACAGACCACGCAGGCCCCAGGGGGCGAGGGCTGACGGAGGTGGCACACTTGAGTGCAGTGGGACGAAATGCGTGGGCCCAGTGACGGCAGCAACTGCGGCACCTGTGAGGGCCCTGGCGGCAGGCGGCGGACGGCAAGCCAGAGTCCCTCTTTGACCCCGCCCCCACATACAACGTCACAACCCAGCGACTTAGTTGCCCTGCTCTAGTGAACACTTTAGGGCTCTGATCCTGCTATGGAACAGGCACGAACAACCTGAAAGATGGTGCAAGAAGAACTCAAAGTCCCAGACCCAATAACTCTAAGCGAGCAAGAAATTGCCAGCCTCTCAGAAGCACAATTCAAGACACTATTTATCAGGATCTCACAGAACTGGTAGATTATAGTCACAAATTAGAGGAACAAAGTCACAAATTAGAGGAACATATGAAGGCTAAACTAATTGAAATGAAGGGAGATGTCCAGGAAACCAATAGTGATGGAAACGAAACTGGGACTCAAATCAATGGAATGGACCAGAAGGAAGAACAAAACATCCCACCAGAAAGGAATGAAGAAATGAGAATTCAAAAAAATGAGGAGAGGCTTAGGAACCTCCAGGACATCTTTAAACATTCCAACATCCGAATTATAGGGGTACCAGAAGGGGGAAAGAAACAGCCACGAGTGGAAAACTTATTTGAACAAATAATAAAGGAGAACTTCCCCAGTCTGGCAAAGGAAATAGACTTCCAGGAAATCCAGAAAGCTCAGAGAGTCCCAAAGAAGTTGGACCCAAGAAGGAAGGAACACACCAAGGCACATCATAATTACATTAGCCAAGACCAAAATGAAGGAGAGAATCCTAGAAGCATCAAGGGATAAGGGGACAGTCACCTACAAAGGAGTACCCATCAGACTGTCAGCGGATTTCTCAAAAGAGACCTTCCAGGCAAGAAGGGGCTGGAAAGAAGTATTCCAAGTCATGAAATCCAAAGACCTACAGCCAAGATTGCTTTATCCAGCAAAGCTTTCATTTAGAATGGAAGGACAGATAAAGTGCTTCTCAGATAAGGTCAAGTTCAAGGAGTTCATCATCACCAAGCCCTTATTATATGAAATGCTAAAGGGACTTATATAAGAAAGAGATGATGAAAAATATTAACAGTGAAAGGACAGCAAACACACAGTTATTAACAACCACACCTAAAACAAAAGCAAACCAAGAGGACACCTAGATCAGGAGTGGAACCATAGAAATGAAGAACACATGGAGGGTTAGAAACAGGGGGGTGGGAGGGGGAGAAGGGGGGAGAAGGCACAGAAAATAGCATAGATGGTAGGTAGAAAATAGATAGGGGGGAGGGCGAGAATAGTGGGGGAAATATAGAATCCAAAGAACTTGAGACATGTGGTTATAAACTAAGGGGGGGGATGGTGGGGGAGGGAGTGTGTGGGTGGTGGGGAATGAAGGGGGGGAATAGAACAACTGTAATGGTATAATCAATAAAATATATTTAAAAAAAACATTATGTTTGTAAGCTAGGGAAAGAAGAAAGGGGAAGAATATATACTTTATCTCAGGGTTTCAATGCACCTTTGAGTAACCTTTATTGTTTAGGTCATATTTTATCATGCGTTGCAAAGTACACCCTAAAAGACTACACAAAGAGCATCAAATTTACTCTCTGTGAAAATTTTGCACTGGTAGTTACCAGACTGGTAGTTACCAGTTACTGAGTAGTAAATCTGGAGTAGTAAATTGGTTGAATTAGAATATCCCATTCTACAAAAGCCTTTAGCAAAATGTATAGTCACATGAATGATATTGGCCTTGTTGTAAGTCCAGAATTTGTCACAATACTACAATCCATTAGCTGCTTCCCAGCTTGGGGTGAAATAGGTTTTTCATATTTATTATCTATTCTTTTTATCGAAGCCAAAAGAACAAAGCAAAATGCATTCAGTGTAACGTGTAGGAGAAGACATCCAGGATTATAAAAGCCTGTGCAAATGCTATGTCACTAAATGTATCTAAACCTCTTTCTTTTCCTCCTTGTTTTAAAAACTTCTCCAACTTTGTGGTGATTGCATTTAATTTATATTCACCAAGCTCAAAGAGAAAAGCATCCATTTTCTCCAAATTACTGTTATACTTTTTCCCCTCCCAAAGCATTTTTACACCTCTTTGGCTTCACAAAATCCTTGGAACTCTAGGACAAGAATTAGTACTGATTCAGCTTGGCAGGAAGCTCAGGGTGTTATCCCAGGTGCTCCCTACAGCACTCATGTAAATTAGGAATTGGACTCTCCCTGAAGTAAGAAAGACCCAGACTAGCCCACAGGATCTCTATGCCAGGGCTTTCTCAACTCATGCTTAAAGGTTATTTTTTTCTTCTTAGCAACTCTGTTCTCACTGGCCCAGGCCATCCAGTGAGAGCCAGGATAATTTATATTGAGCCAGCCAAGATCATTTTCCAAGAAAAAATCACATGGAGGATAGCTTCAACAACTGGGATGCTTTCTCTCTCTCTCTTGATTTCATCAGGACACTGAGAAGCTATTAGTGACCTGAGCTGTCCCCAAATGGGAATCAAAATAACTAACTCGTCAGGGAAGAGAGCCTGACTGGGGTCAACAGGCTCCTTATATTTTGAATCCTTAGTGCTCTGTGTTTCTTTGTTTTCAGTGCCAATTAGTCCACTGTGGTGTGTATCTCATGTACAGAACACACTCATAAATCTAACTGGAAACCAGAATGTGACATGACCATTTGAATATGGAAAAAACCTATTTGATTTATAAGGTATTATGACCCAGTGAGCCATATTGTACTTTCTCCTCTGCTGCCTGGCTTAACTGTGTTGGCAATCAAGTCAGCCTCTTTGCCGGACAATCACAAGATTCATGGCCTGTCTCTAGCAGCAACATGAACCAGGGAGGAAGGGTGGAGAGCAGGAATAGAAGTAGCTCTTTAAATATTTGACTATTAAATTATTCCTCATGAAAACAGCTAGATTCAGCAGTCTGTGGCTTGGGCCACATTTTTCCGTTAATGTGATCAGAAGTCCTGCTTTGTAAGAACTCTGAGAGTCCAAACTTTAGTAAATGTCCTAGGAAAGCTTGTGAATCAAAAGCAGGCTAACATTTCAAAAAAGGACACCATTACAAGGCCCTCACAATTTAGCTACTTTAAGGGAATTTGATGTGCTCTAGAGAGCACATCAAGTAAATTATGATTTTTCTGAGAATACTTTCATGTATGTTATTTGGCGCTCTGAATGGCATTTTGGTAGAGGCTAATCACTAATGATTTCCTTTGCTGGGTGCTTGGGAGTAGAAATCAACTTTGCTTCCATTTGTATGGCTAGTATGGGTTACCACAAAGTGCAATAAGCATCACTTTCTCCCACATGTGCAAAGTGGCCAATTACCAAAGTGGCTCACCCAGGATCACTGCTTTCAAAGGAAGGAGAGCAGTGATCTGTTTCTGCCCTCTCTGCAGAGGGCCCAACCTCAGGGAATGTTGGGAACTCCTAGTTATGGAGAAGACTAAAGCCAAGAAGGGCTGGTATAGGAGAGGGGCACTCTCTAGGGCCAACAAATGTGCCTTTCTCTACAAGTCTGGGCAAACGTGGAGCAGGGAGGTGACGAGGCTTCCAAGCAGCAGTGTTAATGGATCTACTTGAACAGATACCAACAAACCTAAAGAATTTGACCAGGCTCTTGGGAAAGGGGATTAGTAGAAAGTATTCTAAACTGTAAGTTTAATGAGGACAGAGATCCCATCTATTTTATTTACATACTCCCTTGTGCTGGGGGCAGAGCCAGGCATACATTAGGAGCTCAGTAACAATGTGTAGAATGAACAAGATGATTGGGGTTCTCACTATCAGTGAGGCAACTCTTCATCAAGCCAAGCCTCCATTGATTCCAGGACTTAGTGGGGCACAGTCCACAGAAGGGTGAAGGATAAGACTGGCAGGGACCAACAAATACATTCAGGCCCATGCAAAGTCCCAACTTAGACCTTCCTCCTCACACCTCTGTAGCCAAGTAGCTGAGTTGAAGCTTTCAAGTTATGTTCTTTGTGCCCCAGACAAATTACAAAATTTTCTGAGCTTTAGATTCCCCTGTGGTAAAATAAAGATGACAATAGTACTTACTGAACAGTTGTTGTGAGGGCTAAATGAGAAAATGTTAAATTTTCAACACGGGGCCTGGCCCACAGGAAGCATTCAGCAATGGTAACTATAACTAACACTTTTATTAATCAGTCATAGTGTGATCTAGTGCCTTATCCCTTTCATTGTTCTCATGTTTAGGTCCCTGAGATGGTGCTTTACACAGAATGAATATTAAATAACTGTACATGCCTAACTCTTCCTCTTTACTCCTTCTTCTGGGCTGGCAGTCAGCTGAAGAGCTAAGCTCCACTTCAAGCTGCAGGTCCAGCTGGCTCAAAGGACCTCCCAATATGTCTCACCCTCTTCCTGGGACCACTGGCTAGTCAAAATGTGTCCTTCTCAGGGTGGTATATAAATTATGAGTACAAACCCAATCATACAGGCACATTTCAAGGCCCTGCTTGAGTCATATTTGCAAACATCCTATTGATAAAGTATGTCATATAGCCAAGTGTAGGGAAATAAACTCTGTGGGAGGAACTGCAAAGACACATGGCAAAAGTCATAGCTATAGAGAAGGGTGAAGTATCAAGGCCAATAATCAGAACATCTTCTCTAATGATGTCCCAATATATTAAATCTTACTTCTAGACATTAAATCCCAATCCATTACCTCTTAGATATGTCTCCACATCAGCATTTACCATATCACCTAGATATCTATTTGCTGGCCTCCCCACTAGACCAGGAACTTCTCAAAGGGAAAAATATCTTATTACTTTCTCTATCCCCAACACCTACCACAAGGCCTAGCACACAGTAAGTCTCTCATGAAAGAATGTTTTCACTGATGAATGCATATTTGTTTTCATGAATAAATGGATGTTAGTTCTCATGAATGAATGGATGTTCATTGTGCTTATTTCATCATTCCTTATCAATCTTGACAATCAAACCTTAGGGTGACTGGGACTTAGGGAGTTAGTGATGACTCCACTAGTATCATTAGGGACCCATGCCTACGACAATACCCTCTTCCATAAATGGCTCATAGACCTTTTCATTGGCTGCCCTCATCTTTCCTCCAAAGCTCCACTTCACCTTTTCACCCATGTTCATGACCAATCTTAGGAGCAGGTCACACTTTTGTTTTACTGCTAAAGAAGGGAAGTATTTTTCTCTCAAATAATGAGAGTTTTCAGCCCACCAGGGTGGTTTAACCACAACTCTTTATATCTTCAGGCGTCACCTTTATCTATCCACCCTCAAACCCTAGTCTACCAAGAAGTTTGGAGCAAGTTTTGGGGATACATGCTCAGAAAACATTTGAATAATAATAACTAACAAATATCTGAAAGATATTTGAACTAACAGGGACAGAGCTAACACATACCTTTTATGTGTGTTAGCTCTGTCCGCATTCAGAGTGAGTTCCCAATAACTCCTAACTCTCCACACACAATCCAAAGAGAGATTTATGCCACCTTCATTTCTTAATCCTTAATCCCAGTATCCCAGGAGGCCATGAGGCCATCATACAACAAGAACTGAAGTCTCACATTGACAGTCCAGATTTCTGGAGGTGAATAGCAGACTAGATTCCTACACAATTACATTTGATGTGTGCTGCAAATTGATCAACCAAGGAAGTCGAGTTGTTGGCTTCTTTATTAAAAAAATTAGAGTGCTCAGGTTACTTTTTATTCTTCATTGGCTTTCATAATAGTAAACAGTTCTATGTTCTGTCACAGATTATTTGCTTTTCTAAATACACTTTTTGCAGTAAATTAAGAAGCATTTACTCAATAGGACACTTTCAGAATTTCCAGTGGGAGTATTTTTGCCCAAAGGGAAACTAGTATTGTCAAAATTGTCTTAATGAATTGTGCTTGAGGTCAAATTAAAAACAGTTCAATTACAGAATCACACAAGTCGCATAGGCCTTGAAGGCAATGTAGCTCTCTTACTTCCTGGAAAAACAGTGAAATTTAAACTTCTGAAGATTAAACTAAAGTAAGAACTATCAAAGGAATATCTCCTCTCTTATTCAGGGCTGGATTCAACTAAAAATGGACAAATTTTGTAACAAAATTGTCTCTACTACCTTCTTCTCTACTACCTACCTGCTATAGTGGAGAGAAAAGAGTTAGAAAACAAACATGATGACTGCCCTTTATAATACATGTCACAAATGGGAAGCTACTAGAAAGAATACCAGTGTGTTCTAGTCCAAAGCTTCATAAACTTTAATGTGCATATACATTATCCCTAATTCAGGAGTTCTGGAGTAGAGTCTGAGATTCTGCATTTCTAACAAGCTCTTAGGTGATACTAATGCAGGTAGTTCATGGCCCACAGTTTGAGTAGCAAAGTTCTAGTTGCAGAACATACTGGAATCTGGGATAGAAATGTAAAGGTGAGAGAGATAATGAAGGTATAAGTGGTGAAAAATTCTTAACAAAGGAAGTATCCAGATCTGGAACAATGTGCATCTAGCACAGCTAAAGTACCACCTAAGAAGCTCACTTATAAAGTGAGGAGCCCAAATGAATCCTAGAGTGAGTAATAAATATGATGCCCCTTAACTCAGGTTTGTTCATGCAAATCTTTGTTAAATTGGTTAAATGTAAAATCAATTCTTATGGAACAGGCTGTCAGGGCCCAGAGGGGAGAGGGGAGAGAATCATAGGGGAAAAGGGAATGGACTCACATGAACAAGTATAAAAGACACATGGACAATAACTAAGGGTGGGGGGTGGAAAGGGGAGGGAGGCGGGGAGCATGGGGTGGGGGGCGGGCAGGGTTGGGAATATAAGACAGAAACCTGTACTTGAACAAGAATTAAATAAAAGTTATATTAAAAAAATAAAAATAAAATAAAATCAATTCTGCCTCTACCTAAGAAGATAAGGTCTTATTTAAGATCTATATCTAAGATCTACAGATATCTAAGATCTATATACATATATATTTATGTATTCAATAAATAGACCTTTGCTGATCTAGTTCCATTGAATATTTTGTGACACAAACATTCACGTACAACCTCCATAGGCCTTACTGCCCACCTAAGATTACTTACAACCAAATGAATTTCTGAACCTGAATAATGCTCAGTGGGGATTATCTGCCAGGAAAAGGTTATAGACTTAATAACATGCATTTAAAATTTCATAATGTGCTTCTAAGAAAGATATGTGACTTTGGAAATTATAAAAGAAAACCTAAGAGAGATCAGAAACTATTTTAAAGATGGATTTTATTGACTTTTTTTCAGAACATTGCCTCTTTTCAACCCTTGGAAGGGAATTAGAAAGTGAATCTGTTCCTTTATATTATTTTTATTTAAAAAACTAGCTTTTTCCTTCATTACACATGCTAAAATGTTGAATAAATATTTCAAGAACATCACTGTGAAATAACATGAAATTTTTATCCTGTTGTCCCCACCAACTATCTCTAAGGAAAAGTATTTAGATTGGTTGACAGGGAGAGCATTTTACACAGGAAGAGAGTTCAGGCCATGGTGATAGTACTGCTTGCTTAGGCCTGGGAAGAGGTTGTTGGAAAGTCAAATTGCCAAGGCATGTTGAGGCCAGATGGTAGGGAACCATCTGAATGCCTAGCAAAATGCTATTCTTTGGGTAAGTACATTTTTGACCCAGAGATGAAGTGAAATACGAAAAGGCCATATTGAAGTACTTGGTTATTGGCACTTGACAATATTTACTATGGGCCGTTCACCCACTTAACAGCTCCTCAGGGAATTCTAAGGATAGCTCAGTAGGGAGGGGTGTCCCAGTTCAAGGTAAATGCAATAGCAGACTGTTGAAACAGACAGGGTAATCCCCACAACCTTGGGACCAGACTAAATAAGAGATTGCTCAGTGAGTCCAAAAGACTCAGAGAGTAACTAGTCCTCAGAGGACCAAAATGCCCAACATGTCTCCCAAAATCTGGGGGGAGCACTCATATTTTCCTCATTAACTTATTCATGATATAAAGTACTGTGTCTTGCTGAGGGTGATGGAAAATAGTTCACTGAAGTCTTGAGCTATGAAAAAAGTTAAGAGGTATTTTTTCCTCTTTGTCACCCCAGGCCAAATAAAAAGTTTGTCATTCTGAATATTTAAGAGAAGGGTAAGCCAGAAGAACAGACACAGCCAAATCTCTGACTCATTACTAAGCAACAGGAGCAGCATGCTCAATTAGTAGGCAATTTAACTTACCCAACCACCAGGGTTGGAGGTGGGGAGAGAAGTGAGGTAGAAATGAGAATGTTCAATGTTATAAATTTACCCAAGAGAGTGAGAAAGCAGGTGACTCCTCTGAGTGCAGCTAGGTCTACATGGCTGTCAGTCACTTCTGAGCTCCAGTAGGTTACTAGTTCAACCCTACTATCTATTTATATAGCTAAAATGAGTAATGCATTATCACTGTGAAAAGCCAAAGATCATAAAACCAAAAGAGAATAAATCAGCTAAGATTGTGAAGATGTGGAAGAGGTAGAGATTTAAAGCTGAGACTCCACTAGGCTGGGAAAGCTCCTTTCACTCTGAAGACACTGTTTTTTTTCCTTTCATGGTCAGTAAGGCTGCAGTGCTGCCCAATATGAACAATAGGCCTAAACTGATTTTTTTCTGCTCTTGGTGAGAGAGAGCTGTGGGTGATGAATAATGGCATCCCCATGGAGATTACCTTAATCTTTGTGGTTTTAACACACTTATGCTCTCTGCTTCACTCTTCCATGCTCATTCATTATTTTCTTCATTTATTCTTTCATTCAGCTATGATTGTTTACATACCTGCTATGTGCCCAAGTGCTGTGAGAAGCATGTCAGAATACAGTTCTGGCCAAGAACCAAGCCTGCCCCTAACAGGATTTCAGTAGAGAAAGTCCAAGAATAGTCTGAAAATGTTGGCTTCTGGATTATTCCAGAATAGCCCATGAAAAAATCTGCACTGTACTACAGGACACACTGAATATATATTCTGGCTTGTACTGCACAAGGGGTCCCTGACTGCCTCATGATATGAGAGGAAAACAGGTTTGCTAGAAATCTGTAACAAATTTCCTTCTCCCAATCATCCTGTATGAGCGATAGAATGTATGTTACTTACTCTACAGGGATTTCCGCAGTAAAAACAGGGTCAGCATATGTGAAGTTTCCATTTCTCTTCTGAATAAGCTTGAGCATTATACACTCTCAGCTCCAGTTTCATACTCACTTTCAAAGCTGTCCTGTCCTGTCCTGTATTGGCAGCTCCGTAACAAGTAAATACTGTTTCTTCCAAAGTGGATGTCATAATTGCTAAGGGTGATGGTCTGATTTTCATACCTGAAATATAAAAATGCTATGCTTACTACAACATTCTTGAATATGAATGAGTCTCCCAATAAAACTGATCTGGTTTCATCTTATTGTGACAAGATTAATTCTTTTCCCAATTTAACATTTATTATATTTTTCCACTATCATTTAGTCCCATTATACACCCTCCAGCAGTCACCACTTTGTCCATATCCATGAGTTCTTTTCCTTTTGGCACAATACCTGTACTTCTTCACCCCCTTACCTGTCATCCTGCTCTCTATCTATGATTCTGTCCCCACTTTCCTTGTTACTTCAGTTTGTTCATTAGATTCCACATGTGGAGACTTGTGGCCAAAGTGGAGGCAAAGGATGATACGCTTTGCTGCCTCGCACAACCAAAAGAAAGACAACAATCAACTTAAAAATAAAAAACCAACCAGAAGACTTCCAGAAAACTCAACTGTACGGAAGTACAAAAACCAAGGAGTTAAATAACAAACATTCATCCAGACTGGTAGAAGAGGCAGAAATGGGCAACTAGGGTGAGGAGGACTCAACATAAGGCAGTGGCTGGTGGACCAAGTAGTCCCATATTCGCATGTGGATAAACTGGGAGGAACAACTGGAAAATGAGATACACCACATAACCCAAGGTTCCAGTATGGGGAACTAAAGTCTCAAAAACTCTGGCTGTAAAAACCCATGTGAGTTTCAGCAGTGGGAGAAACTCCCAGTATCGCAGGAGAGCTCATTGGAGGGGCCCACAGGGCTCTAGAACATATACAAACCCACCCACTGGAATCACCACCGGAAGGGTCCTACTCATTTGTGGGTAGTGGAGGAAGTGACTGAAAGTGAGGTGAAAGCCAAGCAAGAAGCATTGTTCCCTCTCTGACCCCTTCTTCACATCACCCCCCACAATGCAGTGAAGCATGTTGCCCACCCTGGCAAATACCTGAGGTTCCATCCTTTACAATGTAACCAGTGTACCAAGAAAAAGAAATATGGCCCAAATGAAAGAACACATCAAAACTCCAGAAGAAGAACTAAGTAACAAGGAGATAGCCAACCTATCAGATGCAGAATCTAGATACTGATAATCAGGATGCTCACAGAAATGATTGAGAACAGGTGCAAAATAAAGGCAGAAGTGAAGGCTATACAAAGCAAAATAAAGAAAAATATACAGGGAACCAACAGTGAAGGGAAGGAAACCAGAACTCAAATCAATGATTTGGAACAGAAGGAAGAAATAAACATTCGACTGGAACAGAATGAAGAAATAAGAATAAAAAAAATAAGAGAGGCCTAGAAACCTCTGGGACAACTTTGAACATCCCAACATCTGAATCACAGGGGTTCCAGAAGGAGAAGAAGAGCAAGAAATTGAAAACTTATTTGAAAAAATAATGAAAGAAAACCTCCCCAATCTGGTGAAGGTAATAACATGCAAGTCCCTTGGACTGTGCTTCCCCCCTCCCCTTGGGGAAACACAGGGAGTCCCAAATAAGTTGGATCCAAGGAGGAACACACCAGGGCACATGATAATTAAAATGCCAAAAATTAAAAGATAAGGAGAGAATCTTAAAAGCAGCAAGAGAAAAGGAGACAGTTACCTACAAAGGAGTGCCCATAAGACTATCAGGTAATTTCTCAAAAGAAACCTTGCAGGCAAGAAGGGGCTGGAAAGAAGTATTCAAAGTCATGGTACATTTACCCAATGGAATTCCATGCTGCAGAAAGGAAGAAGGAGCTCCTACCCTTTGCACCATCATGGATGGGACTGGAGAGCATTATGTTGAGAGAAATAAGCCAGGTGGTGAAAGATAAATACCATATGATCTCACCTTTAACAGGAATCTAAACAATGAAACAAACAAACAAGCAAGCAAAATATGACCAATGACACTCAAATACGGAACAGGCTGACAGGGTTCAGAGGGGAGAGGGGAGAGCATCATAGGGGAAAGGGGGAAGGACTCACATGAATAAGTATAAAGGACACATGGGACAATAATTAAGGTGGGGGGGTGGAAATGGGAGGGAGGTGGGGAGCAGTGGGGGGGCAGGGCAGGGAATATAAAACAGAAAACTGTACTTGAATAAGAATTAAATAAAAATAAAAATAAACAAAAAAACAAAGTCATGAAAGGCAAGGTCCTACATCCAAGATTGCTCTATCCAGCAAAGCTTTAATTTAGAATGGAAGAACAGATAAAGTGCTTCCTGGATAAGGTCAAGTTAAAGAAGTTCATCATCACCAAGCCCTTATTATATGAAATGTTAAAGGGACTTATCTAGAAAAGGAAGATGATTAAAACTATGAACAGTAAAATGACAAAAAAATTCACAACTATCAACAACTGAACCTATAAAAAAAAAAAACTAAGCAAACAACTAGAACAGGAACATTATTACAGAAGTGGAGATCACAGGAGGGTTATCAGTGGGCAGGGGGAGGAGGGAGAATGGGGGGAAAGGTACAGGGAATAAGATGCATAATTGGTAGATACAAAATAGACAGGGGGGGTAAATATTATAGGAAATGGAGAAGCCAAAGAATTTATATGTATGGCTCATGGACATGAACTAAAGGGGTGAGTAATGCTGGAGAGAGGTCTGGTGCAGGACAGAGGGGGAGAAAGGGGAGAAAAATGGGACAACTGTAATAGCATAATCAGTAAAATATACTTTAAAAAAGGATTCCACATATGAGTGAAATCACATGGTATTTATCTTTCTCTGACTAGCTTATTTCACTAACCATAATGTTCTCCAGAGCCATACACACTGTCGGAAAAAAAAAGGAAAATTTTCATTTTTTGTGGTTCAATAGTATTCCATTGCGTAAATGTCCCATAGTTGTATTACACACTCACCTACCAATGGGCACTTGGGCTGCTTCCATATCTTGGTGATTTTGAACAATGCTGCAATGAACATAGGGGTGCTTATGTTCTTTCCAATTAGTGTTTTGGGTTCCTTTAGACATATTCCCAGAAGTGGGATCACTGGGTCAAAAGGCAGATCCATTTATAATTTTTGAGGCATCTCCATATTGCTTTCCACAGAGGGTACACAAATCTACATTCCCACCAACAGTGCAAACATCCCCCTTTCTCCACATCCTTGCAAGCACTTGTTTGTTGATTTATGGATGATAGCCATTCTGACAGGTGTGAGATGGTATCTCATTGTGGCTTTAATTTGCATTTCTTTGATGATTAGTGATGTTGAGCATCTTTTCATATGTCTATCAGCCATCTGTGTGTCCTCTTTGGAAAAGTGTCTATTCAGGTTCTTTGCTTATTTTTTAAAAGATTTTATTTATTTATCTTTAGAGGGGAAGGGAAGGAGAGAGGGAGAGAAATACCAATGTGTGGTTGCCTCTCATGTGTCTCCTGCTGGGAGCTGGCCTGCAACCCAAGCATGTGCCCTGACTGGGAATCGAACCGTGATCCTTTTGTTCTCAGGCCTGCACTTAATCCACTGAGCTACCATCCAGGGCCCTTTGCTTATTTTTAAATTGGGTCGTTTGTGTATTTTGGCATTGAGTTTTATACTTTCTTTATAAAGTTTTGATATTAACCATTTATCAGATGTATCAGCAAATATGCTCTCCCAATCTTGAGTTGTCTTTTACTTTGTTGATGATTTCCATTGCTGTGCAAAAGCTTTTTAGTTTGATATAGTCCAATTTTTAAATTTTTCTTTTGTTTCCCTTGTCTGGGAGATACATCTGATAAAATATTGCTGTGAGCATTCCCTGAGATTTGTGGTCTATGTTTTTTTCTATGACATTTATGGTTTGGGGTTTAAGCTTTAAGTCCTTGATCCATTTTGAATTTATTCTTGTGTGTGGTATAAGAAAGTGATCTAGTTTTTTTTCTGTACTTATCTGTTCAATTTTCCAAACACCATTTATTGAATAAACTATCTTCAGCCCATTGTATGTGCTTGCTTCCTCTGTTGAATATTAATTGACTATAAAGGTGTGGGCTTATTTTGGGGCTCTCTATTCTGTTCCATTGATTGATTTATCCCAGTACCATGCTGATTTGATTACTGTGGCCATATAGTATAGTTTCATATTAGGTAGTATGATTCCTCCAACTTTTTCTTCTTTCTCAAGATCACTATTGCTATGCAGGGCCTCCTGTGGTTCCATAAAAATTTTAATTCTTAAAGTATTAATTTATATTCTCCTTCTTTGTGTGTCTTTTTCCCTTCCCCTTTTTCTCTTTCAGCTGATTTTACAAGACTCTGAGCTTCCTCACCTCAGACAAAGCTGGCAGTGGGAAAGCTGGGGTTGATTATTTGGAGGGCCATTGGGGCCACAGAAAAAGAGGAGTGCTGTAAGGAGTACCTTGAAGGAGAGACAACCCAGAAGGGGCCATATTTTGTGGATTCTAACAATAGAGATCTGCAGATCTGCACCCTGGGGAGTGGGCCAAACACACCTCAGAGGAGAAGGTCTGTGAGGTGCCCCTAGAAAGGCTTCCACTGGCCACAGGAGTTACTATTCTAGGGAAGATTGCTATGCTTAAACATGCCTTCAGAGTGGGAGTAGCATATGGGCTGGGAGGAACAGCTTCTCAGTAGTAACAAGTGTGAGAGTTAACCTAAAGACTTAAAGATGTGTGTATCTATGTGTGTGTGTGACTTCTCACCTGTACACCACAGGACCTATGCACCACCCTAGGAGTACAGGTAGCTTCTGAAGGTTTGAATTTCTTATCAATCCAGCATAATGGGATCATAGTAGAAACTATATTGATTTAAGTAAAATTAAGAATTGCAATATTTCTACAGTCCTGAGAATATCTACTAAGTGATACCTTCAACTCTATCCATATTCTTCTCTCCTTAGCTGTTTTGGCCAGGGTAGGGATATCAAGCCTGGCATGCAGGCCTATCTTAGCATAAAGTATGTTCCTATGAGGTGGAAATCCTTACCTCAATAAAAGCTTTTCTGGAGTAGAACTCTCCAGAATGTACATGTACATTCTATGCCCCTACTTGTACATTTTATTCTATTCTTTTTCTCTCTCCCTCATCTCCATCTTTCCTCCTTCCCTCTCTTTCCTCCTTCCTCTTTCCCTGACTTTGGCTTCAGGGTTTATGTTTTTTTCCTATACTCTCTGTTGTCACTTTGCAAATACCAAGAAAGACTTTCAAGTCTATCTGGACTATTGTGGAAATATTTCCAAGAATCAAAGTGCAGAAGAGTGTATATGTAATGATTCTTTTTGTGTAAATAAAAGGAAATTTTTGGATAAGTAGATAGATAGATTGATTGATTTCTTGATATATGCATAAGTAATTTTGGGAAATAGAGGAAAGACAAAAATGTATTAACACTGGTCCCCTTGGGGGAAAGACTCAAGGTGTAAAAAGAGAAATGTTCACCTTTAACTTTGTTCATTTTTGTAATGTTTGAATTTCATAACCATGTAAATGCTTTACTTTTTAAAAATACAAAGATCATATAAAAAGTGAGATTTATATAAGGCTTTTTTTACTTTCTTCTCTGAACATCTTTTTGTATAAACAACTAATAATTATGAGTTACCAAAAATAATATGGCACTATGCTTGCCAAATAATTCTAACATTATGAGTTCATTCTCTATAGGTCATAAGAATTCTAAGGTGATACTGGCTCTGACAGTGGGCTAGATTCTAGTTTGCCCTGGTAAAGAGGCATATGTAACAGATAGAGAAGACACCCTGTTTATCATCTCTGTTCCCCCTATACCCAAACCCTCAAATGCCCTGTGAAGAATCTAGTAACTACTATGCAGATTCAACTTCCATATAAGCATAAAGCTGACACTATCAAAAATCATTTTTTAATTAAAAAGGAAAACAACAATATTGATTTGGAAGCTGGATCAAGGTTATAATTGGTGTTATAATATAAACTGATGTGAAATGTTGATGATACTTCACCAAGAACCCAGGAATGTTCAAATCCTCTTTAAAATAACTGCTCTGGCTCCCAGAAGGACTCTTCAGCTCCAGGAGCAATATTTGCAGTTAGGGGAATGCAGCAAGCATAGTAGCTCAAGCTTCAGGCTCACACCCCCAAGGCAGAGACAATGGTAAGATCTGCTACATGACAGCATTCAGCAAAGATGAATTTGTCCAGGGGACAAAGGAAACAGCCCTTCTTGGCTTGGTCCAGACTGTCCTGGTACCCTGAAAGCCCCTCAGTTCCAGCTAAACAGGGATGGTTGTTGTTCACCTTACCAATGGGTGTCTTCACGGAATTCTTGTTCTGTAAGGGACCTTGGTGACTAATTCAATTTTCTGTGTCTGCCTGAAATTTAAGTAACAAGCTGTTATTGGCTTTAATTTGCTTTATATGTAAAAGTGTGTGTGTATGTGTGTGTGAAAGAGAGAGAGAGATTTTCAATGAGGAAGAAAATTACTTTGTTCACCCAACAACAACTTATTGAACACCTACAGCATTCTAGGAACTATGCTTAACAAAGATTAGGTGCTATATACAGAAAGAAATCACTAGAATTTCCATAATATTTTTAAAAATTTAAAGTAGAAAATTAAATGGGCTTTGATGATATTTAGTATGCTGATTGAATTGGCATCCTCCCAGAGGTCATGAAAGACACACATTATTCTACATGAAAGGAAGGAGCTTCAATGGGGACAGAAAGCAGATTAGTGGTTTCCAGGGGCTGGGGTTACTGTAGAGTGGAAAGTGACTGTTTAATAGGAACAAAATTTCTTTTGGAGTGATGAAAATGTTCTGGAATTAGGTAGTGGTGATGGTTTTACAACACTGTGAATATGCTGAAAATCACTGACATGTATTTATTATTTTAAAATGCTTAAAATAATAAATTTTATGTTATGGGTATTTTATCTCAATTAAAAGAAAAAAATTAAATAAAATGGGACAACCAAGGCATCCTCACTTGTTGACTCACCATCTATGCATTATGAGAGATGGAAATCTGGATACTCAGTTAGGGGGATTTATGGATTATATTATCTTAAACACCAGAATCTATATAAAACTTACTGATGGGTTAGTCAAAAATCATGAAAGTCATTTCACCATACAGGGAAGATCTTGTGGGGAAGAAATTTTTAAAATAGTACGCTTATCAATGACTCGTTTTTTTCTTTTACTTTATTTTTTGAAGGAAAAAAACTAATATATTTCTTAAGGAGTTTCATTAAAACTGTTTTAAAACATATGTACATGAAAGTCCTCACAATGGTTGTATTCTGAATACCTTAAGCAATTTATGGAAGGGTACAAACTACATATATACAAGGTCTGTCTGAAAAAAAACCCAGACATTGTTAATATAAGGAAATAGTTTGTGTGACATCGATGTAACCTGGCAGCCAAGGAGAGTGGACTGGAATGCACATGCATGAACAATGAATGACCACTTCACTGTGCTAGTCAGTGGGGGTGGTAGACATCATTGAATGAGCATGTGTACTGTGTGGCTATCACATTCACAGTGACTGAGCAAGAAGAGCAATAGATCTGCATCAAATTTTCCATTAAGTTTGAACATTCCTCTGTAGGATGGCACAGAAGGCTTTCGGGGACAATGCTATGAGTCCAGCACAAATGAAAGTGTGGCACAAATGCTTCAAAGATGGTCAAGAATCTTAAAAGTGATCCACATTCAGAATCACTTTTAAGGCCTACAATAAGCAGAACACCTGAGAATGTAGAACGTGTGCAGGCTGCAATCAACAAAGATCAGCAGCTGACAATGCGAGAACCAGAAGCTGATCTGGGGATTCCAAAAACTACTGTATCTGAGATTTTGATGTAGGATCTTGGCATAAAATGCATTTTGGAAAAATTCGTTCCATGGCTTCTGCTACCAGTGAAGAATAAACATTGTGTTGCAGTTGCTAATGACTTGATTCATACTTCTACCAATGAACCAGATTGTGGGGGCCCGCCAGGCCATAATGGGACCAAGGACAGAGTTCTCCACTGTGAGAATGGTGGATGAACTTGGTTTCTGGTCCCTGGAGCCGGCGGGTACCTTGACACTTTCCTAACCTTCTAGTTCCCAGCCTTGAAAGACACAACAAGGCTCTGGCGCAGGTGTCATGTTCCCAGATGGTTATGAGAACTTCTTGCCCTTTTGATAGCTTAAGGGAGTGCACGAACTTTGAAAAACAACATTGTTTCTAGTTCCCTGCAGTCTTGCTTTAGGCATTAGCAGTTTGTATATAAGACAGCTGTTCCTTGAATAAATTCGCCATATGCCAGCAGAGCTATGGTCCTCTCCATTTTTTTAGTCCCTCGCCTCACCTCGTGACGACGCCTGCTGCAGCGGGCTGCGGCACCAGATTTCCTCGAGGTTATAACCAGAGATTAATCATGGATGCTTACTTTAAAGTGGACTGAGGCATCATTATCCTAGGTAAAATGTTTTTGTATTTTGTATCTTCTTCATTAAACGTCTCTATTTTTCATAGTGCATGGCTGGGTACTTCCTGGACAGGATGTGCTTCCATGAGGATTTGGCACCCGAGCATATACTTCTTCAGGGCAAGAGTTGGATTCAAATTTGAAATAAAATAATATTAATAAAAACAAGAAATAAAGAATTGTTATTTGAATATTTGTAATGTACAAAGCACTATGATTGGCATTTTATGTCCCGTCTTTCTATTGAAAGTGCTCATCCTTTGTTTCTGCCACCAGTAGAGCTCACTATGATAAATATGCATGTCACACAATCCCAGTCTCCCACAGGGTTGTGGCAAAACACACAGCTACCAAGTAAAATTTAAGAGATCAAAGTCATGAACAAATAATACAAACATCCATAAATCCAATAGTTAAGTTATGTCTAAAATATCTCCAATGTACCATTATCACACAGCTGGGTGGCAAGCATCAGCATATGATAATAGTTCTTATGCAATCACTGAGCCCAGCAGAATACTCAGTGGTAATGTACTCATTAGAAAACTTAATGTGCACAGATCTCTGCTCATTCTAATATCTTCAGATTGATAAATTAGATTTTCTTCATGAGGTAACAAGTTGTTTGTCCTCATTGCTCTTCATGGTTAAAATTTAGTATATAATTCATTAAATGTGTGTGTACCTTTTGTTTTCCTACTCTATAAAATAAACATGGAAATAAAAATAATTTTGATTCACAAAAAAAGAAAAAAGGAGAACAAATTTAAATAATAAATAAAATGATAGAAGAGAAACAGAACAGTTATTACAAAAAAGCAAGTGAAGACTTCTAGCTAAGATGGAGGCATAGGTAGACATACTGTGCCCCCTCACACAACCAAAATAAGGACAACAACAATTTAGAAACAAAATAACAACCAGAATTGACAGAAAATTGAACTATATGGAGGTCTGACAACCCAGGAGTTAAAATAGACAAATTCATCCAGACTGGTAGGTGGGGCAGAGTCAGGCAGCTGAGCAGAGAGGGGTCGCAGCACAAAAAGTGGTGGCACTAGGTGCACAAGGCACCCCGGGCCCACAAGACAGCAGCGGGCGGACCTCGGGCTTGGGGTGGCACTGGGCAGACCCAGCAAGGTGGCAATTGTGAAGGAAGGCACTGCGCACGATGTGGTTGGCTGACCAGGTGGTCCAATATTCACATACAGATAAACCAGGCAAAACTGGGGAGTGAGACAGACTGCCCAACCCAGGGTACCAATGCCAGGAAATAAAGCCTCAAAACACCGATTGAAAACACTTCTCGGGGTTGAGGCACAGGGAGAGACTCCCAGCCTCATGGGAGAGTTCGTTGGAGAGACCCACAGGGTCCTAGAATGTACACAAGCCCACCCACACAGGAATTAGCACCAGAAAGGCCCAGTTTGCTTGGGGGAAGCGGCAGAAGGAATTGAAATCCGACAGAGAGTGGAGCAAGTGCTATTGTTCCCTTTTGGACCCCGCCCCCACATACAGCATCACAGCCCAGGGACTTGGGTTGCCCCACCCTGGTGAACACCTAAGCCTCTGCCCCTCATATATAACAGGTGCATCAAGACCCCAAAAAAGGCCCTGGCTGGCATAGCTCAGTGGATTGAGCGCGGGCCTGCGAACCAGACAATCGCGGTTCGATTCCCAGTCAGGGCATATGCCTGGGTTGCAGGCCAGTTCCCGGCAGGGGCCAGTTCCCAGCAGGGGATGCAGGAGAAGCAACCATACACTGACGTTTCTCTTCCTCTCTCCTTTCCTTCCCCTCTAAAGATAAATAAATAAATAAAATATTAAAAAAGAAGCCCTTTCTAACAGGCTACATAACTGACTTACTCATTGTGTTTATCCTCATTCCCCCCCCAAAAAAGACCCCAAAAGGCCTAAATGGAAGAACAGATCAAAGCTCCACAGCAAATACAACTAAGCAATGAAGAGATAGCCAACCTATCTCTTGTAACCTATCAGATGCACAGTTCAAAGAACTAGTGATTAGGATGCTCACAGAATTGGTTGAATTTGGTCGCAAATTACATGAAAAAATGAAGACTACACTAAGTGAAATGAAGGAAAATACACAGGGAACCAATAGTGATGGGAAGAAAATGGGAACTCAAATCAATGGAGTGGACCAGAAGGAAGAAAGAAACATTCAGCCATAAAAGAATGAAAAAAAAAGAATTCAAAAAAATGAGGAGAGGCTTAGGAACCTCCAAGACATCTTTAAGTGTTCCAACATCCTAATTATAGGGGTACCAGAAGGGGAAGGGGAAGAGCGACAAGTAGAAAACTTATTTGCACAAATAATAAAGGAGAACTTCCCCAATCTGGCAAAGGAAATAGACTTTCAGGAAGTCCAGGAAGCTCAGAGAGTCCCAAAGTAGGTGGACCCAAGGAGGAACACACCAAGGCACATCATAATTACGTTAGCTAAGATAAAATGAAGGAGAGAATTCTAGAAGCAGCAAGAGATAAGGGGACAGTCACCTACAAAGGAGTGCCCATCAAACTGTCTGCTGATTTCTCAAAAGAGACCTTACAGGCAAGAAAGAGCTGGAAAGAAGTATTCCAAGTCATGAAAGGCAAGGACCTGCATCCAAGATTGCTCTATCCAGCAAAGCTTTCATTTAGAATGGAAGGGCAGATAAAGTACTTCTCAGAAAAGGTCAAGTTAAAGGAGTTCATCACCACTAAGCCCTTATTTTATGAAATGTTAAAGGGACTTATCTAAGAAAAAGAAGATAAAAACATGTATAGTAAAATGACAGCAGACTCACAATTATTAACAACCACAGCTAAAACAACAAAAACAAACTAAGCATAGAACTAGAAAAGGAACAGAACCACAGAAATGGAGATCACATGGAGGGTTAGCAACAGGGGAGTGGAAGGAGGAGAGAAGGGGAAAAGGTACAGAGAATAAGTAGCATAGATGGTAGGTAGAAAATAGACAAGGCGAGGGCAAGAATAGTATGGGAAATGTAGAAGCTAAAGAACTTAAGACACATGGACATGAACTAAACGGGGGAATGTGGGTGGGAGAGGGTGTGCAGGGTGGAGGGGAATGAAGGGGGAAATGGGACAACTGTAGTAGCATAATCAATAAAATATATTTTTAAAAAAGCAAGTGAACTGCCCTGGCTTGCATAGCTCAGTGGATTGAGCACAACCACTGCTCAATCCACTGTGAACCAGGCAATCTCGGTTCACAGTGAACCAGGCAATCGCGGTTCGATTCCCAGTCAGGGCACATGCCTGGGTTGCAGGCCAGTTCCCAGTGGGGGGGCTCACAGGGGGCAACCATACATTGATGTCTCTCTCCCTCTCTCCTTCTCTTCCCCTCTTAAGATAAATAAGTTTAAAAAATACTGAATACATAGAAATACACTTTTTTAAAAAAGCAAGTGAATGAAACTTGCCAGTTAAAAATTTTGTGACATATATACAATTTACAAAGAAATGCCTAAACATACTGGATACAAAGTTTGAAGATAACCGAATGAAAAAAAACTTGTCATAAAGATACTAACTAGCCCTGGCTGGTGTGGTTCAGTGGATTGTACACCGGCCTACGAACCGAAGAGTCACTGGTCTGACTCCCAGTCATAGCACTTTACCTGGGCTGTGGGCCAGTCCCCAGTAGGGGTTGTGTGAGAGGCAACCACGCAGTGATGTTTCTCTCCCTCTTTTCCTCCCTCTTTTCCCCTCTCTCTAAAAATAAATAAGCAAAAATATTTTTAAAAACATACTAACTAAAAACAAGTTGGTGAATTCATATTAACCGAGATATTAGGACAAAAATGTAAATACTCTAACGGCATAGTGAGAAAATGTTCACGTTATTAAATACCTAATAAGAACTCCAAAATATGTGAGGTCAAATTTGATACAACAGTAGGAAGATATTGTTAAATTCACCATATAATGGGAGGTTTCAACTCACTTCTCCTAACTCCTGAAGGCTGAACAGACAAAATTGAGCAAGTAAGTAGAAGATCTAAACCACAAAAAAAGTTTGACCTAGTGGACTTTTAGTTCTGCTTCTCACAAGTATGAAATACTTATATTGTCCTGGCAAACATAAATCATATAAAAATGTTCATATACTCAGCCATAAAGAAAGCCCCCAAAATTCCAAGACAGATATTATACTTAAGACAGAAGTTAATAACAAGAAAGATAAATTAAAAATTCTCCAATACCTGTAAATACAAAATAACACTGTTACACAATACATAAGTTAAAGAGGAAATCATATTGGAAATTTACAAATACTTAGAACCCACTATACTAAAATATATGTTTATTTGTGTTATTATTTTTAAGAACAGTATAATGGTTAATTTTATGTCAACTTAGCTGTGCTAAGGGTCACCCAGAGAGCTGGGAAAACATTATTTCTGAGTGTGTCTGGTAGGATGTTTCCAGAAGAGATTAGCATTTGAATTGGTAGACTAGGTAAGGATGGTGTGCCCTCACTAATGTGGATCAGCCTCATTCAAGCCATTGAGGGCCTGTAAAGAACTAAAAGACACAAAGGATGGGTAAATTCTTCCTTTTTGTCCCCCCCTTTCTTTAAAGATCTATAAAGGGTGAGAGAAGACAAAAGAAAACAAAACATAAATCAGTTGCCTCCATATGTGCCCTGACTGGTCACCAAACCCAAAATCCAGGCATGTGCCCTGACCAGGAATCCAACCCACAGTCCCTCAGTGTACTGGAGCACACTCTAAACAATTAAGCCACCCAGCCAGGGCTCTTCCTTTTTTCTTGAGCTGAGATGTCCATCTTCTCCTGCCCTTGGACATCAGAGCTCCTGCTTCCCAGATCCTCAGATTCAAGGACATAAATCAGTGCTCCTATACAGCCCCCAACCCCATGTCTTTCATGGTTCTCCAGCTTGCATACAGCAGATCATGTACCTTCTTGGCCTCCACAAAAGTGTGAGCCAATTCCTATAATAAATTTCCCCATCTCTATCTCTATCTATCTCTATCTCTATATCTATGGCTATCTATCTTATATACTATCAGTTCTGATTATCTGGAGAACCCAGACAAACAGGAACAGTTTTACATTTACAGACATAATGGGAAGATTGTACAGAGAATTCCCCAAATACCCCACATCATTTTCCCCTATTAGTGACTTCTTTTTTTATATTTTTTATGTTGTTAAAGTACAATTGTCTCCATTTTCCCCTCACCACTCCCCCACCTTTGGCTTTGTCCATATGTCCTTTATACATGTTCCTGACAGCTCTTTCCATTTTTCCCCCCATTATTTCCTCCAATCATCCCTCTGGTTACTGTCAGTTCTTAATTCCAATGTCTTTGGTTATATTTTGCTTGCTTGTTTTGTTGATTAGATTCCACTTATGGGTGAGATCATATGGTATTTGTCTTTCACCACCTGGCTTATTTCATATAGCATATCATTCTCCAGCCCATCCTTGCTGTCCCAAAAGATCAGAGTTCCTTTTTCCTTTCTGCTGCATAGAATTCCATTGTGTAAATATATCACATTTTTTTGATCCACTCATTTAATGATGGGCTCTTAGATTGCTTCCAGCACTTCACTATTATAAATTGTGCTGCTATGAACATTGGGGTGCATAGGTTCTTTTGAAATGGTGTTTCAGGATTGTTAGGGTATAGTCCCAACAGTGGAATTGCTGGGTCAAAAGGCAGATCCATTTTTAGTTTTATGAGGAAATTCCATACTGTTTACCACAGTGGCTGCACCAGTCTGCATTCCCACCAACAGTGCACTAGGGTTCCTTTTTCTCCACAACCTCTCCAGCATTTGTTGTTTGTTGATTTGGTTATAATGGCCATTCTGACCAGTGTATAGTGGTATCTCACTGTGATTTTATTTTGCATTTCGCTGATAGCTAGTAATGTTCAGTATTCTTTAATATATCTGTGGGCCTTCTATATGTCCTCTTTGGAGAAGTGACTGTTCAGGTCCTTTGCCCATTTTTTAAGTGGGTTGTTTGTCTTCCTGGAGTGGAGTCACGTGAGTTCTTTATATATTTTGGAGATCAAACTCTTGTCTGAGGTATCATTTGCAAATATATTTTCCCATACAGTTGGATCCCTTTTCATTTTGTTGATGTTTTCTTTTGCCATGCAGAGCTTTTTATTTTGATGAAGTCTCATTTGAAGATAAAAATCACATGATCATATCAATGGATGCTGAAAAGTATTTGACAAGGTACAGCACCGCTTTATGATAAAAACACTCAGCAAAGTGGGAGTAGTGGAGCATACATCAACATAACAAAGACCAGGTATGACAAATACAGCCAACATCATACTCAATGGGCAAATATCAAAAGCTTTTACCCTAAGATCAGGAACAAGACAAGGATGTCTACTTTCACCACTTCTATTCAACATAGCATTGGAAGTCTTAGCCACAGCAATTAGACAAGAAAAAGAAAGAAAAAGCATACAAATTGGAGAGGAGGAAGTAAAACTGTCATTGTTTGCAGAAGATATGGTAATGTATATAGAAAACCCTATAGACTCCACCAAATAAACTTCTCTACCTAATGAGTGAATTTGGCAAAACAGCAGAATACAAAGTCAATATTCAGAAATCACAGGCATTCTTGTAGACCCACAATGAAATAACAAATATAGAAATTAGGAAAAAATCCCATTTACTATAGGAACAAGAAAAATAAAGCTAGGAATAAACCTAACCAAGGAGGTAAAAGACCTGTACTCAGAAAACAGCAAAATGGAACACCCATTCATAATTTAAAACTCCCAGAAAACTAGGAATAGGGGGAAATTTCCTCAACTTTGGTAAATAACATCTACCAAAAATGTACAGTTAAGATGATGCTTAATGATGATAATCTTGAAGCTTTCCCACTGAGATTAGGAATGAGGTGAGGCTATCCCTTTTCGCTACTCATTTTCAACCTTGTACTAAAAGTCCTAGCTAATGCAATAAAAAAAGAAAAGGAAGGAGCACAATTTACAATAGCTAAGAGTTGGAAGCAACCTAGATGCCCATTGGTAAATGAATGGATCAAAAAACTATGGTACATTTACACAATAGAATTCTATGCAGCAGAAAGAAAGAAGGAGCTCCTACCCTTTGCAACATCATGGATGGAACTGGAAAGCATTATGCTGAGTGAAATAAGCCAGGCGGTGAAGGACAAATACTGTATGATCTCACCTTTAACAGAAATCTAAACAACAAAACAAACATGCAAGCAAAATATGACCTAACACACTGAAATACAGAACAGGCTGACAGGGACCAGAGGGGAGAGTGGAGAGAATCACAGGGAAAAGGGGGACGATTCAAAGGAACAAGTATAAAGGACACATGGACAATAACTAAGGTGGGGGTGGAAATGGGAGGGAGGTGGGGAGCACTAGGGGGTAGGCAGGGCTGGGAATATAAGATAGAAAACTGTACTTGAACAATAATTAAATTTAAAAATTTTTAAATAAAATAAAACACAAATAAATAGAATCTTTTAAAAAAGGAAGTAAAAGCCAACAAGATTGGGGTGGAAGATGTAAAACTGTGTTTGTGGATGACAACTGTCTACACAGAAAATCTAAATAAAAAAACGACAACAACAACAAAACTCTGGAACTAGTAAGTGATTTTAGCAAGGTTACAAGATACAAGGTTAGCATACAAAAATCAATCACTTTCATGAATGCCAGCAATGAAAAAATAGAATTTGAAATTACAGATACAATACCATTTACATTAGCACCAACAGTGAACTAGGGTTCCCTTTTCTCCAAAACCAATCCAACACTTGTTGTTTGTTGCTTTGTTTATAATGGCCATTCTGACTGGTGTGAACTGGTATCTCATTGTGGTTTTACTTTGCATCTCTCTGATAGCTAGCGATATCGAGCATCTTTTCCTGTGTCTCTGGATCCTCTGTATGTCCTCCTTGGAGAAGTGTCTGTTCAAATTCTTTGCCCATTTTTAATTGGGTGGCTTGTCTTCTTAGAGTGGAGTCATGTAAGTTCTTTGTATATTTTGGAGATTAAACCTTTGTCTGAGGTATCATTGGCAAATATGTTTTCCCATACAGTTGGTTGTCTTTTTATTTTAATGCTGTTTTCTTTAGCCTCATGGAAGCTTTTTATTTTGATGAGATCCCATTTGTTTATTCTTTCCTTTATATTCCTTGCTCTAGGGGACATATCAGTAAAAATGTTGCTGCATGAAATATCTGATTTTTCCCTGCCAATGTTCTCCTCTAGGACTTTAATGGTGTCACGGCTTATATTTAAGTCTTTCATTCACCTTGAATTTATTTTGGTGTATGATGTAAGTTGGTGCTCGAGTTTCATTTTTTTTACATGTAGCTGTCCAGTTCTCCCAACACCATTTGTTGAAGAGGCTATCTTTACCCCATTTTATGTTACTGCCCCCTTTGTCAAACATTAATCGACTGTAGAGAGTTGGGTTTATTTCTGGGTTCTCTATTCTGTTCCATTGGTATACGTGCCTGTTTTTATGTCAGTATCAGGCTGTTTGGATTACAGTGGCCTTGTAATACAGTTTGATATCAGTTACTGTGATCCCTCCTACTTTGTTCTTCTTTCTCAACATTGCAGCTGCTATTCAGGGTCTTTTATGGTTCCATATAAATTTTTGAAGTGTTTGTTCTATGTCTGTGAAATATGCCATTGGAACTTTAATAGGTATTGCATTGAATCTGTAAATTGCTTTGGGTAGTATGGACATTTTGATGATGTTAATTCTTCCAATCCATGAACACGATATATGTTTCCATTTGTTTGTGTCTTCCTTGATTTCTTTCTTCAGTGTTGTGTAGTTTTCTGCACACAGTTCTTTTATCTCCTTGGTTAGATTTATTCCCAGATATTTTATTTTTGTTTTTGCTATATCAAATAGGATTTTTTTTTGATTTCTCCTTCTGCTGAATCATTGCTGGTATACAAAAATGCCTTTGATTTCTGGATATTAACTTTGTATCCCACTGTTTTGCCAAATTCATTTATTAGTTTGTGTAGTTTTTTGGTAGAGTCTATAGGATTTTCCATGTACATTATCATGTCATCTGCAAACAATGACAGTTTTGTTTCCTCCTTTCCAATTTGAATACATTTTCTTTCCTTTTCTTGCCTAATCACTGAGGCTAAAACTTCCAATACTATATTAAATAGAAGTGGTGAAAGTGGGCAACCTTGTCTTATTCCTGATCTTAGTGGAAATGCTTTTAGTTTTTGCCCATTGAGTATGATGTTGGCTGTATGTCTTTCATATGTGGCCTTTATTATATTGAGAAATGCTCCCTCTATTCCCACTTTGCTGAGTACCGTTATCATAAATGGGTGTTGTACCTTATCAAAAGCTTTTCCCACATCTATTGATATGACCATGTGGTTTTTGTCTTTGCTTTTGTTTATGTGCTGTATTACATTTACGGATTTGTGGATATTGAACCATCCTTGCATGCCTGGGATGAATCCCACTTGGTCGTGCTGCATGATCTTTTTGATGTATTGTTGGATGTGATTTGCCAATATTTTGTTGAGGATTTTAGCATCTATGTTCATCAGCAATATTGGCCTAAAGTTTTCTTTCTTTGTTGTGTCTCTATCTGGCTTTGGAATTAGGATGATGCTGGCTTCATAAAAAGAGTTGAGGAGTTTCCCATCATTTTGGATTTTTTGGAATAGTCTGTGAAGAATAGGGGTTAGCTCTTCCTTAAATGCTTTGTAGAATTCTCCTGTGAAACCATCTGGTCCAAGGCTTTTGTGTGATGGGATGTTTTTTTTAATCTTTTTTAAAAATATTTTATTTATTTATCTCTTAGAGAGGAAGGGAAAGAGAGGAGAGAAATATCAAGGTATGGTTGCCTCTCGTGGGTGCCCTGCTGGGAATTGGCCTGCAACCCAGGCATGTGTCCTGACTGGGAATCGAACCGCGATCCGGTGGTCTGCAGGTCCGAGCTCAATCCACTGAGCTACACCAGCCAGGGCGGGAGTTTTTTGACTACTGCTTCAATTTCATTTGCTGTTATTGGTCTGTTCAGGCTTTCTACTTCTTCTTCATTGAGTTTTGGAAGATTATAGTTTTCTAGAAATTTGTCCATTTCACCTAGATTTTCAAATTTCTTGGCATACAGTTCTTCATAGTAATTCCTTAGAATCCCTTCTATTTCTGTGGTATCAGGTGTAATCTCTCCTCTTTCATTTCTGATTGTGCTTCTTTGGGTCCTCTCTCTTCTTTTCTTAATGAGCCTGCTTAAGGCTTGTCTATTTTGTTTATCTTTTCAAAAAACCAACTCCTGGATTCATTGATCCTTAGAATTGTGCTTTTAGTCTCTATGTCATTTAATTCTGCTCTGATATTGGTTATTTCCTTCCTTGTACTTGCTATGGGCTTTGTTGTTTTTCTTCGAGTTCTTGCAGGCTTCGGGTTAGGTTGTTTGTTTGAAATGTTTCTATCTTCTTTAGGTAAGCCTGTATTGCTATGAACTTCCCTCTCAGGACTGCCTTCGCTGTGTCCCATAAGTTTTGGTATGTTGTGAGTTCATTTTCATGTGTTTCCAGAAACTTTTTTATTTCTTCCCTAATTTCAATCTTGACCCATTTGTTGTTTAATAGCATACCACTCAGTCTCCATGATTTTGGGTGTTTTGGGTTTTTTCCTGTGGGCTTGGTTTCTAATTCGACTCCCTTGTGGTCCGAGAAAATGATTGGTATGCTTTCAATTTTCTTCAATATGTTGAGTCTCGTATTGTGTTCTATCATGTCGTCTATCTTTGAAAATGTTCCATGTGCATTTGAAAAGAATGTGTATTTAGCTTCTTTGGAATTAAGGGCTCTCTATATATCAATCAAGTCCATTTCATCTAGGGTGTTGTTTAGTGCAGCTATATCTTTGTTGATATTTTGTTTGGAAGAACTGTCCATTTTTGACAGTGGCGTGTTAAAATCCCCTACTATAATTGTGTTGCTGTCAATATCTTTCTTGAAGTCTTCTAGGATTTTTCTTATATATTTGGGTGCTCCTATGTTGGGTGCATATATATTTATGATGTTAATGTCTTCTTGGTGGATTCTTCCCTTGAGTATTATCAAGTGACCTTCTGGGTCTCTCTTTATGGCCCTGTTTTTGAAGTCTTTTTTGTCTGATATTAGAATTGCTACCCCGGCTTTTTTTTCTTGTCCATTTGCTTGGAAAATTTGTTTCCAGCCTTTCACTTTTAGTCTGTGATGGTCTTTTGTCCTGAGGTGGGTCTCCTGTAGGCAGCATATGTGTGGGTCATGCTTTCTTATCCATTCAGCTATTCTATGTCTTTTGATTGGAGCATTTAATCCATTTACATTTAAGGTTATTATTGATAGGTACTTATTCATTGCCATTTTTGTACCACAGTTCCTCTCTGTCTCTCTCTTTTCCTTCCTTTCCTTAAAGCAGCCCTTTTAGTATTTCTTGTAGAGCTGGTTTGGTGGAGGCATATTCTTTTAGACTTCTTTTGTCTTGGAAGCTCTTTATTTGGCCTTCTATCTTGATTGAGAGCCTTGCTGGGTAAAGTAGCCTTGGTTGTAGGCCTCTGGTTCTCATTACTTGAAATATTTCTTGCCATTCTCTTCTTGCTTGGAGTGTTTCCATTGAGAAGTCAGTAGCTAACCTTATTGGGGCTCCCTTGTATGTTACTTCCTTTTTCTCCCTTGCTGCCTTTAGGATTCTCTCTTTGTCTTGAAATTTTGCCATTTTAATGATGATGTGTCTTGAAGTGGGCCTCTTTGGGTTCCTCTTGAATGGGACTCTCTGTGATTCCTGGATTCGTGTAACTTTTTCTCTCATCAAATTAGGAAAATTTTCCATCATTACTCTTTCAAATAGGTTTTCTATCCCTTGTTCTTCTTCTTCTCCTTCTGGTATTCCTATTATTCGGATATTATTACGTTTCATATTATCTTGCATTTCTCTTAGTCCATCTTCATTCTTTTTGAGCCTCTTTTCCCTTTCTTGCTCTTTCTGGGAGATTCTTTCTACTGTGTCCTCCAACTCACTGATCCGATCTTCTGCCTCATCGATCCTGCTTTTCATTCCTTCTACTGTGTTCTTCAGTTCTGAAATTGTATTCTTCATTTCCTCTTGTCCTTTGCTGATAGTTTCTATTTCCTTTTTCATGTTGATATAGTTTGTGGAGAGCTCATTGTAGCTCCCCTCTAGTTTCTGGTAGCTCCCCTCTAGTTTCTGGTAGCTCATTGTGAGCTCTTCGAATTTCCTGATAACTAGTGCTTTGAATTCAATATCTGATAGCTGACTTGCCTCTCTTTTGTCTGACATTATTGCTGAGACTTCCACCTTTTCTTTCATTTGAGCATTGTTTCTTTGTCTTCCCATTGCGTATGAGACTCTTCTTGTTAGCTTTAGCTTCTTAAATTGGTCTCTTCTGACTCCCTAGGTTTATGGTGTGAACTTCTGTGGTAGAATACCTGTGAAATTCAGTGGTGCAGTCTTCTGCAGGTATCTTGATGTTCTCCACTTCCACCTACTCCTTTCTTTGTGTGTTTGTGATCAGTTGGAGGGGGAGGCAAAATGGTTTATGACAGCAGGAGAGTACTTTATGATATTTGCAGTCACAACCAGTAGAGAAGAGATAGAAGATCTTTAGGCTCTATACAGTGTGAACTGTAATCTTCAACCCAATTTGCCACTTTTAAGAAAGGATAGACCAAGGATAAGTCTCTGGTTCGGGAGGGAAGGCTTGTGAGTTGTATCTAGAAAGCAGTGAGTTTTCGGTTGGTCAGATTTTGAGGTAAGGTGAGAGTAAAGAATAGTAAATAGATGTAGCATATGAGCAAGTAGAGTTAATCACTACAGTAATAGAATTCAGGAATCTGTAAAGTGGGCTAAGACCTGAGAGATGTGTTGTGAAGTATTTACAGTGGTGTAGAAAGCAACAAACAAATAAACAAAACACACAAAAAAAGGGCAAGAGAAGTGAGGAAAAGGCAATAAGTTTGGGGTGAAAGGAAGAAGGACTGAAACAGGAAAGAAGAAAGGAGAGGAACAGAGTAGTGAAAGATACAGCAGCAATAAAATTAAAAATATATATACGATTACTGAAAAAAGTTTTTAAAGAAAGTTTAAAAAAACACAAAAAAAAACAAAACTCCTTCCTTGTTGGTTTCAAACTGTCGAATCCGGTTTTTCTGGTTTTGGCAGGACCCCTCTGTGGGGTGCCCGCCCACCTGACAGGCTGCCTGGGTCCGATGGGATCTAGTACTGGTCCTTCCCAGTCCTGTGGTTGGGTGAGAAGCAAGTCAAGCTGCCTTCACAGGAGAACACTTCAGTCCACTTTCCAGTAAAAACTTCTCCAGAAAGTGTGCCTCTCAGCCCAGCCCAATCCCCAACCTGACTGGTTAGGACAATGCTCCTCTCAAATTTCCTGTGCTGGCGGGCTGGTGGGTTGTCAACCACAGAGATGGCAACTGAACATGGACCCCTGTCCTTGCCACCCTCCCTGCACAACTAGGCAGACAGGTCTCTGCCACTCAGCCCCGCCTAGATGGGGAGGGAGGGAGCCAGCTCTTCCAAGGACCCCACAGCTGACCTAATGCTCCACTGGGTGCTGGGCTCCATATGAGTCCTCCGTGGCACTGGCCGCAGACGGAAGCCTCTACATCCCTAACGCAGCAGCAGTGGCAGCGGCAGCTCCAGGGCATTTCGGGCTGGCCGGAGGCAGCCGGCTCTGCCGCTACCACTTTTGTCTTTACTCATAGGTGCTGGGCTCCTGATGAGTCCTCTGTGACAGATGCCCTGATGCTGGCCATAGAGAGAGAAGCCTCTGGGCCCTGGAAGCTGCAGCAACAGCATCTCCGAGGTCTTTACGCGCCGGCCAATGGCTGGTGGTCCCCCTCTGCTGCTTTTGACTTTACTCTGGAGTGCCTGGCTCCCGAGGGCAGCCAGTCCTGCCGCTGCTGCTTTTGTCTTTACTCACAGGTGCCAGGATCCTGGTGAGTCCTCTGTGGCAGACGCCCCTGTCCCTGGGCGCAGGTAGAAGCCTCTGGGCCCCAACCACTGCGGCAGCTGCGGCTCTGAGGTCTTTCCACGCCGGCCAATGGCTGCCGTCCCGCCGCCACTGCCGCCACTGCTGCCCTTGAATTTACTCTGGGTTGCCGGGCTCCTGGTCAGTTCTCCATGGCAGATGCCCCTGTAGCTGGGCACAGACTGAAGGAAGCCTCTGGTCTCTGACCACTGCAGCAGCCATGGCTCCAAGGTCTTTATGCTCCAGCCAATGGCTGCCACCAGCCTGGCTGCCTCCATCCTTACTCGCATCCCTGAGACTCCAACGACCTGTAGCTGTCTGGTTTGTCACTATCTCTGGTCTCTTATTTTCATAAATGCTGGGGAATTGTTGGTTGGAGAATTGATTGCGCTGTTCTTCAGTAAATCTGCCAGGATTTTCTCCCAGGGGTACGAGAACTGGAGTTGCTCCATTCTACTCCGCTGCCATTTTTCCAAAGGCATTTTCTATAAGAACTATATTAGCACCCCAATGTTCATAGCAGCACAATTTACAATAGCCAAGAGTTGGAAGCAACCTAGGTGCCTGTCAGTAAATGAATGGATCAAAAAACTATGGTACATATACACAATGGAATTTTATGCTGCAGAAAGAAAGAAGGAGTTTCTACCTTTTGCAACATCATGGATGGAACTGGAAAGCATTATGCTGAGTGAAATAAGCCAGGTGTTGAAGGACAAATACCATATGATCTCACCTTTAACAGGAAGCTAAACAACAAAACAAACAAGCAAGCAAAAAATAATCAAAGACACTGAAATAGAGAACAGGCTGACAGTGACCAGAGGTTGAGAGGGGAGGGAATTTCAGGGGAAATAGGAGAGGGATTTAGAGGAATCCCTCTAAAGGGATTCCCTATAAAGGATACATGGACAACAACTGAGAAGGGTGGAGATGGGAGGGAGGGGGAGGAGCACGGGGGTGGGATGGGATGGAGTAATAGACAGAAAACTGTACTTGAAAAATAATTAAATAAAAAAATTGGGAAAAAACCCAAATGAATAAATGCAATTTGATTAAACATAATAAAAATAAAATCTAAATCTAAAAAAAGAACTATATTAAAACATAAGTCATTTTAAAACAGGTTCAGAGAGGAAACAATGCTGCTTGCTTGGCTCTCACCCTCTTCCAGTCACTTCCCCCACTACCTACAAGCAAATTGGGCCCTTCTGGTGCTAATTAATAGGTGGGTGGGTTTGTGTATATATTCTAGGACACCGTGGGTCCCTTCAGTGGACTCTCCTGTGAGGCTGGGAGTTCCTCCTGCTGTTGCAGCCCCCACAAATTTTTACAGCCAGATGTTTTGAGACTTTAGTTCCCCACAGTGAAACCCTAAGTTGCATGGTCTATTTCAGTCCCCAGTTGTTCCTCCCAGTTTATCCACATGCGAATGTGGGATCACCTGGTCTGCCAGTTGTCACCTTGTCATACATCCTCTCTACCCCAGCTGCCCATCTCCGATCCTTGTACCAGTCTGGATGAATTTTTTTTAACTCCTTGGTTGTTGGACTTCCATAGTTTGGTTCTGGCAGTTTTATTTTGTTTTTTATTGGTTTTTGTCCTTTTGATTATGCAAGCATATCTGCCTACACTTCCATCTTGGCTGGAAATTACATAAGTAGTTCTTTAATATTTATTTTAATATATCCCACATTTCTATCCTCTCCATTTTAATAGTCCAAACTAATTGGCTAGGATATCTTGGGAGGAAAGTCCTGTAGGAGTTAAAAGCAATAATATGTAGATATTTATATTCATAAAAAGAAGATCCAAGAGTGAAACAAATTACATAGCACCAACATTGTAGAGAAATTGTTCTTTCTAATTTACCTTTTTTTGCTTGTGTTTTACTTTGAAGCAACATATAGTAAAGACTGAAGAACTGTAACAATTTCTTAGTTTCATAAAGCACTTCACAGTTTATAAACCAGTTTTGCATTCTTTTCCAATTTCATTAGCCTAAGAACTCTGTGAGGGATATGGCATGAGAATTGTGGTTCTTTTCTGTGAGATAAAGGCCCTCTCTTCTCAGGAAACATTGGCAAAATGATTGGGGCAGACCCCTGAATCATCAGGGTTCTCCAGAGAAACAAAACCAATAGGAAAGAGGAGATATAGGTATAGATATATAGATATAGATAGATATAGATACTAGATACAGATATTGATATAGACATAGATACAGAGAAGTAGAGGTAGATATAGATATAAATATAAAAACATTATGTGGAATTCACTGATGAAGTCATGGGGGTAGAGAAGTCCTAAGATCTATAGTTGGCATGTGGAGACCCTAGAGAACTGATGCATAAGTTCGTGTCTAGGTCTGAAGGCCCAAGAACCAGACAGACAGTGATATATTATGTAAATCCCAGTTCAAGGGCAAGAAAAGAACTGATGTCTCAGCTCAGTCAGGAAGAAGAAGCAAATTTTCCCTTCCGCCATCTTTTTTTTTTTTGTCTTTTTTCAGGCCCTCAACAGATGGGATGATGCCCACCCACATTGGGATGGGCCATCTGTTTTCCTCAGTCTACTGATTCAAATGTTAATCTCTTCTGGAAATACCCTACCAGACATACTCATAAATAATGTTTAGCCAAACATTGGGGCATTCCATGGCCCAGTCAAATTGACATATAAAACCAACCATCACATCCTCTAATCTTGACTGAAAACGTGAGTTTTCACCATTGAGGGGCTCCACCTTTGCTCTGGCCCAGACTCTAACCAGCTGGTCACCTCCAGACACTTCTCCCCAAAGAACTCTGGATAAAATCCCCTCTAAAGATCTCATTTAATCATGGACACCCCAAACCTATCCAGGTGAAAACAAACTCATTAACAAAACCCAGGACATGGCTGGCATCACTAAGTATTAAAGAGAATCTCCAAATGCAGAGAACAACAAAATGCGATTCTTAAAAAATACAATCTAAAATGTTTAGTGTGATGCAAACTGAAGGGGAGTTTGAGATGGCTCTAAGCCAGAGTGAGCTGGATTCTAATACCAAATCTGGCCTGTCTTATATAACCAGGGTAAATTAGTTATTCTCTCCAATCTTCCATTTACTCACAGTTAACATGGAGATTAGACTATATCACCAGGAGCTGCTGATACACACCACATGGATGCCTCTCACAGACCTCAAAAGTCAGACATGAAAGAGTATCACACTGTATAATTCCATTAATATGAATTTTAAGAACAGCCAGAATTAATCTATGGGGATATAAGTGAGAAGAGTAGTAGCCTCAGGGGTGGTAAGAATTGACCAAAGAAGGGTAGAAGGTCACTCTCTGTGGTGATAAAAATGGTCTGAATTTTGAGTGTGGTGTAGTGTATACATCTGCCAAAATGTATCTAACTGTACACTTAATGATCTGTACATTTTACTGTATAATATGTCTATAAAAATTTCAAAAATGCATATCTCATTTTGGACTGTTGTAAGGAATGAAAGAGATATCTCTTATATCTCTTATAAGAGATATAAGAAAGGTGTCTTCTGGGAGAGTACTTAAGAACACCATAGGTGTTCAAGAAATGATGGCTAAAGCACATTTCTTCAAGGTAACTGACTTCAGAAATTTTAATAAGTACAGATCATCCAGAAATTCAAGGGGACTTCAGAGCAAAGACAGATGTTAGAGATTTTCTGCTCCTTCCTTCAGTAGTGTACTTGTGGGATTCCCCAACACCACAGCACCCTAGCCTCATCGAGCAGGCAGATGATTATTGTCCAAGGAAGCTGGCAGCAGGCAAGGAAGCATAGGTGCATGGGCCTGAGATAGCCCTGAGCAGGGCTGCTATCCCCAATTGGCACAGAAGGGTCCTAGTTACCAAGGGCATCTCAGTCCAGAAGAAACCACTAGGAATTCCCAGAGAGAGACTGAACTGGGGATTAGGAGTGAGGTGGTAGGTCAAGGACCTGACTTTTGGAAATCACTGTGAAGACAGGACCTGGACAAGAGGCAGAGTTCACTCCTAGGACAAGGCAGGAAGAAAACAAATGTCTGAGTACATAGCCTGAGCATTAGTCTTATCCCAGAGTCTGGGTTAAAATCAAGCCTGGTTGAATTGAGTTGACTCTGCTACCACTCAAAGTATCTAAAATTGTCCTGGATTGAACACTGGAACAACACTTCTCAAAGGTTAATGTACATACAAACTGCATGGGGGTCCTGTTAAAATGCAAATTATGACTCAATAAACCTTGGATGAAGCCTGAAATTTTGCATTTCTATCAAGCTCGTGAATGATGTTCATGCTTTTTTTTTTTAATACACAGAGCACACTGGAGTTACCAAGAAGCTCCTAGAAGATGCACTGTGTGTCAGCAGTCTGGTGACTGGTATGACTCCTGGATCTCTTCAAATATCTGTTTCCTCTGTCTCTGAACTCAGATGGAGAAGAAAAGAACAGCCCCATCCCCAACACATACACCATTAAAACAATGGAAGTCAATTTTCTGTGAAGCATTCTAAGAACCCCACTCCTATTTATTCTGAGTTTAAAACACTGCTATAGATGGTGTTGCAAAGAGATTTATCGCTTTTAATCTTCTCACATAGCACAACTGCTAAATACAGTATAATATATGTGACAGGAATTAGTCCAAAATTTATTTAAGACTCTATCCCCACAGTTCATATGTAAAAAGACTGCCATTTCCAATTATTTATTAGGAATGTGATATTTTTCAAGGTGGATGCATTACTCTTGTTATCTGCTTTCAATTAGCTGAGAATTTACTATGCTTGGCCAAATGTCCATTCATCAGCAAATTCCAGATTCCTGGCAGTCTGATTAACTTCCCAGGGCTCTTTCTTTAAAGTTAAAATAAATGAGGCTGTCTATAGCTCATGCTTACTTGCTTATAGAGAGAAAAAGAATAGGTTTTGGAATTGAAGGGGGAGGAGGAGGGAGAAGAAATAGCCTCAAGTAATCAGAAAATATTATAGAGATAAATGTGTACCCTTCGACCAAAAGCTATTTCACACTAGAGTTTTCTTAGCCATATGAAGTTAGCAGTTTGGAAATGCCTTGAGCAAAGAGTCAAAAGGCTTGAACTTGACACGTTATTTCTTGCTGTAGGATCTAGTGTAATGGGAGAAGCATAAGCTTTGGAACCAATGAGGCCTGGATCTAAACACCAACCCAGCTACTTAAAATGGGGCACCTAGGATAAGTTTTTGGACCTCCATTTTAAACTAAGTTTCCTCTTCTGTAAAATTATAGTGACTGATTTGTAGATATGTCATGAATTCAAATGGAATGGAGTTTATGTAACAACAATGTCTTGCCCTTAAGTTTCAAATGATGTTTGTTCAAACTTCATTCATTGTGTGCAGAGGACCTCAAATCACTTCTAGTTTCTCTGGAGACTTGAGGAGGAATGGGGATAAAGGAGTAGGGTTAGTTAATGTTTGTCCCTGCCATGGCTGGCCACAAGCTGTTCCTTCTCCCTATGATGTGTACAACATAGGTCATCCCTGTTCTTCCTGATGTGTTCACAAAATCCAAGAACCAAGCCACTCACACAAAGTCATGTGTGTGTATAGCAGATTTTATTACTAATGGTCTGGGGAGCAAGAGGAGACTTACCTTGCAGTAATTCACACAATTAAAATTGAATATTTTTCACTTCGCACTTACAAACTTCCATAGCCATTTTTGTTAACTATAAATCCAGCTGTCAAATATGTGACTTAGTTCTCTTTTGGCCATGTCTCCATTTCTGTCTCTCTTTCTTTCTCTTCCTCTTCTTCTTGGGCAAGTGGAAGGGAACAATAAAACAAAACCTAACTTCATTCACATCTTCTTAGATAATTATAGCCCTCCCTTGGTGCTGACCTCACCTATGGAATCCCACCTTGGACTTTAGTCTTGACATCCTATTGACTCTTCAATATGCTCTTCCAGGAAAACATAATCCCTCACTCTCAGAGATGTCTTTCTAAGTGATTTGATTACTTTATTAGAGTCTTATGTCAGCCAGATATACATGGTAGAAGTTTAATATATGACACATATAGGTACTTGTCAAAGGTAGCTTTCACCTTGATGTTTGCTGAATATCAGGCCTGCCTTGGGGAAAAGTGAAGAGGCTGCTTAAATGCACCTTGCATCTGATTTTCTTGTTTTTCTCTTCTATGTTTCATTTCTTATTCCTTTGGTTGTATTTTCTGGGAAAATTATTTCAACTTTACCTTGCAACTCTCTATTAAAACTTTTAAGCACCCTATTTAATTTCCGAGGACTTCAATTTATTAAATTCTCCTTTTAAAATATATTCTATTGATTATACCATTACAGTTGTCCTATTTCCCCCCTTCACTCCCCTACACCCTGCACACCCCCCCTCCATTTCCCCCTCTCATTCATGTCCATGTGTCACAAGTTCTCTAGCTTCCACATTTCCCATATTATTCTTGCCCTCCCCCCGTCTATTTTATACCTACCGCCTATGCTACTTATTGTCTGCACCTTCTCCACCCTTCTCCTCCTCCCACTCCCCTGTTGCTAACCCTCCATGTGATCTCCATTTCTGTGGTTCTGCTCCTGATCTAGCTGTTTTGGTCGCTTAGAAGTCTTGGCTCTGGGGCTTTGAGTTGTTCTTCTGTTTGAGCCATAATGTTTTGGTCTGTTCGGGCCTGCTACATATGAGCTGCGGAGCCTTAGGTGTTCACCAGGGCAGGACAGCCAGGTTGCTGGGTTGTAATGCTGTATGTGAGGGCAGGGTCAGAGAGGAAGAAATGGTGTTTGTTCTGCTCTCTTCAGATTTCAGTCCCCTCTGCCACTTTCCACAAGCAATTGGGCCCTTCTGGTGTTGGTTCCTGGGTGTGTGGGCTTGTGCACATTCTAGGACCCTGTGGGTCTCTCCAACAAATTCTCCTGTGAGGCTGAGAGCCTTTCTCGGCACCTCAACCCCCCAAAGTTTCTCCAATCAGTGCTTTTAGGCTTTACTTCACGTCACTGGGGCCCTGAGTTGCCTGGTCTGTCTCACTGCCTGTTTCTTTGCCTGGTTTATCTGCATGTGAATGTGTGACCACGATCAGCCAGCTGCCTTGCACCCTCAGTGGGTCTTCCAATTGCCACCACAAGCCTGGGGTCTGCCAACTGCCACCTGTGCACCTAGTTCAGTTCAGCAGGCACTGCTTTTTCCTGCAGCGACCCACCTCTGCTGGCCACTGACTCCGCCCCTGTTACTGGTCTGGATGAATAGTTTGTTGTTAGACTTTGGTACAGTTCAATTTTCTGTCTGTTTCGGTTGTGCTTTTGTTTCTAAATCTTTGTTGTTCTTAAATTTGATTGTACGAGGAGGTACAGTATTTCCACCTACGCCTTCATCTTGGCCAGAAGTTCCTACTCAATTCTCTTTTATTACATCATGTTCTTGTTTCATGAATCCAATGTCTCCTTATATGTTTAGGAGCCTAATTATGATCAGACCTTTCATTGTACTTGTTATTAAAGATTTCTGTCTGATGAAGTTTCTCTTGGCCCCTTCATTCCATGAATTTACTTGTTTGGTCTCTGTCTTTTGTGTGGTGGTTTTCTCCATATGTCTATTGATCCTTGGCTGTCCACTCATATTTAAGAAAAAAATACTGCAAAGCTGAGTGGAGGTTCTATATGTAAGAAAAACACTTGCCAACTGGTGGTCTTCATTGTAGAGAAACCTGGAAAAGACGGGGGAACCACTATTCTAGAGAACTTTGTTCTAGGATCACTCAGTTTCTCAAGAAATAGTCTTCTAATATTCTACCTTGAGGCAAAGATAGTAAATTGTAGGGAGAAGGGTGGAGGACTAAAAGCCTAGTGGGTCACATACTTGCAGTAGGACAGGGAAAGGAGGCAGTGGTCTCATGATTTAGCATGGAATTTTCATTTCCTCAGCCTTTCTATGGTGTAAAGCATAATTGTGTTTCTCAAATTGTAACTCACATGAAAATTACCTGGAGGGCTTGTAAAAATACTATTTCTGGGTCTCACCTCCAGAGTTCAGATTCACCTGAGGAAGTGACACAAGGCCCAAAATGTTTTCCCAGCCTCCACCAGTCAAATTTATTGGACAAATGAAACTGATAGGTATGACATAAAACACTCGAAAGAAAGGAAGGAAGGAAGGAAGGAAGGAAGGAAGGAAGGAAGGAAGGAAGGAAGGAAGGAAGGAAGGAAGGAAGAGGAAGAAAGAAAGAAAGAAAGGAAGGAAGGAAGAAGGAAGGAAGGAAGGAAGGAAGGAAGGAAGGAATCCTGTTTCCACCAACACTAGCAAAGAAATGTCTGGACTTACAGAGGCATTCCCCTTAGCTAGGAAACTCCTCTTTTAAATTACAAACATTCACAACATGCAACTAATTGAGGAGTGACATCTATTTCTTCTCCCCTTGAGTTTGGACAGGCTGATGACTGTTTGGACTAATTGATTAGGTTGAAGTAGAACTGGGTAATTTCCAATTCTGGGTCAAAAAAGGGGGGGCCATGCAGCTTCTGCTTAGTTCTCATGAAATGGACACTCTCAGAATGTTCCCTCTTAGAATTCAGCTGCCCTGCTCTGCAATCATGAGTCATATGCAGAGACCCCATGTAAAGCTTCAGTTAACAGACCCTGCTGAGTCCACTGTCTAAGGCATCCTGGCAGAGGCTTCAGCTGGATGAGTGAAGAAATTTCCAGATGACTCCAGCCTTAGCCTTGAAGCCATCCCAGGTAAAACCTCAGACATCAGGGAGCACAAACAAACCATCCCTGCCACATGTCTAAACTCCTGGCCTTCCCTGCCCAGGCCAGACTCCCTGTCTCACACCTGCTCAGAGCAGCATAAACAAGAACTGGAAGTTCACATGTATGCATGTGGTGATGTACCTCACACCTTCCAACCTAAGGATTGTGAGCTCCTTGAGGTCACAGACACATTGCTTTGTTCCTTTCCACAAACCCAAGGCCTAAAATAGTGTTTGGAATATAGCTTGGCAGTGCCTGGCATATAGTAGGAACTCAATTATTTCACACATTTATAAATGGATCACTGTAAGTAAGCCTCTTAATTATAAAGTCTATTGTCTTTATAATTCCAAATTCTGCTCTTCCTTAAGCTCAGAAAAACACATATCGTCTGGTGCAAGGCTCAGTGATCACATGTTTGTTCTGCAGCTGGCCTGCCTGAATGTGAAAACCCAGCTCTGCTTATTTCTGGCTGTGTGATTTTCAGTGAGCTAATTTGCTTTCTGTGCCTCAGTCTTCTCATCTGTAAAATGGAGATAATAATTGTACCTATCTTTTAAAGTCATTGGGAGCATTAGATATATGTACTTATAAAATACTTAGTATACCATTTAACCCTTAGTAAACACTCATGGCTGCTATTTTATTGTTGTTTTTGTTGTGATGATGATGATGATGATGATGATGATGCAGCAATTCCTCCAGGAACCAAACTACAAATTCCGCCTTCTCATAAAACAACTTCAAAAGGATGCTCCTGGCTGTGTGCCAGCTGTTGCCAATGCCTATAGCAATTCTCTACACATCGCTGTTTTTATTTGTTGGCCTTAGTTACAAGAGGATTTATTGAGCTTACTACTCACCAAGCACCTGCACATGTCATGCAGTGTCATTGGGGACTTAGATGAAATCTGTTACTTTTACCATAATGACTCTTGAGTGCACAAGAATCACCAGGGCAGCTTGCTTAAAATGAAGAATCTAGTGTTAGCTTTAGCCAATCTGATGTAGAGCTGAGAAACCTGCTCTTTTAATAAACCTCCCAGGTAGGTCCAATGCAGGCATCCATGGAAGCTATATTTCAGCAGATGGTCTTTAAACAGGCACCACCATAACCTTGAAGGCAGCACTGATTACTCAAATAAAGGATTGAATTTTTTTTCCAAAATTCTTTAACACAGAGTATCCAAAAAGTCAAAAAACCCTACAGGATAAGTGTATATTTAAAGAATGTTTGCTTCTATTTCAAATAATATGCTTGCTACATTTTCCTTCAAACTTCAAATATCATCTAAGGTGAGATACTGCTAAATTTAAATCAATGGGTTCATAGATAATCTGAATAAAATTATTATATAATATATTAACTATATGACAATAACTATATTACAGAGTGTCTAAAATGTCTGGAAACACAGAGAAAAGAGTATATTTATAAATAAATATATAAATATACTCCAGGGTGTATAGAAAGTCTAGAAATGTGTGAAAAAGTGGCTAACATACTGCTCAATAATAAATCTGTCCTGTGTTTCCTGGTTGTTCATACACCTTATAACAAGTCATTACATCATTATAGTCACATTATTCAGATATATCAGGGCCTACATCAAGTCCCCCTCCCTCCCTCTGTTCCTTCCCTCCCTCCGTCCCTCCCTCCCTTCTTTCCTTTCTTCCACCCTTTCCCCATGTTTCTATTCTTCCACATCATTTCCTGAGCTCCTAAAACATGCACAGCACTCTTCTATACATGGGTACTATAGATACATATGGAAGGAGGATGCTATCCAAGAAATAAAAGGCAGAATCTCTGCTCTTAAGAAGCATTCTCCTTGGGGTGTAAAATATAAGCATGTGACACATTTAAATGTTATTATAAGTTGACATTTCAATTAGGTGAATGATTCAGAGTATGTGCTATAAAATTTTGGGGTAGAGATAACAAACTGTTCAGGAGGATCCAGATCATTTTCAAGGCATTTCATTACACTGTGTGAAAACTTTCTTCACTTTCTCTCCATCTAGGATATAATCACACATAAACTCCATAAGCAGGCTGCAAATGAACTATATAATACAGTGACAGCGACTTTTCAAATTTAATATAAAAGGGGACTTTGATTTAAGGGGATTATGCTTAATTTTCTACACTGTGGGACCTGGCCCCAACTCAGAGAAGAGAACAATGGCAGTCACCCAGTTGTTATTCCAAGACTCTGACGCAGGTTGTATATTGTCAGACCAGGAGAGTGACCTTTTCCATTTCATTTCTCCTAATTTTTTAAAAAATATGTTTTATTCATTATGCCATTACAGTTGTCCCATTTCTCCCCTCCATTCCCCCCACCCCTCACACCCTTCCTCCCATTTCCCCCTTTAGTTCAGATCCATGTTCTTTAGCTTCTGCATTTCCCATACTATTCTTTCCCTCCCCCCATCTATTTTCTACCTACCATCTATGCTACTTATTCTCTGTACCTTCTCCCCCCTTCTCCTCCTCCCACTCCCCTGTTGCTAACCCTCCATGTGATCTCCATTTCTATGATTCCACTCCTGATCTAGCTGTCCTCTTAGTTTGCTTTTGTTTTAGGTGTGGTTGTTAATAACTGTGAGTTTGCTGTCCTTTCACTGTTCATATATTTATCTTCTTTTTCTTAGATAAGTCCCTGTAACATTTCATATAATAAGAGCTTGGTGATTATGAACTCCTTAAACTTGACCTTTTCTGAGAAGTACTTTATCTGCCCTTACATTCTAAATGAAAGCTTTGCTGGATAGAGCAATCTTGGATGCAGGTCCTTGCCTTTCATGACTTGGAATACTTCTTTCCAGCTCTTTCTTGCCTGTAAGGTCTCTTTTGAGAAATCTGCTGACAGTCTGATGGGCACTCCTTTGTAGGTGACTGTCCCCTTATCTCTTGCTGCTTCTAGAATTCTCTCCTTCATTTTATCTTAGCTAACGTACTTATGATGTGCCTTGGTGTGTTCCTCCTTGGGTCCACCTACTTTGGGACTCTCTGAGCTTCCTGGATTTCCTGGAAGTCTATTTCCTTTGCCAGACTGGGGAAGTTCTCCTTTATTATTTGTTCAAATAAGTTTTCCACTTGTTGCTCTTCCTCTTCCCCTTCTCGTACCCCTATGATTCAGATGTTGGAATGTTTAAAGATGTCTTGGAGGTTCCTAAGCCTCTCCTCATTTTTTTGAATTCTTGTTTCCTCATTCTGTTCTAGTTGAATGTTTCTTTCTTCCTTCTGGTCCACTCTCTTGATTTGAGTCCCAGTTTCCTTCCCATCACTATTGGATCCCTGTGCATTTTCCTTCTTTTCACTTAGTGTAGCCTTCATTTTTTCATCTAATTTATGACTAAAATCAACCAGTTCTGTGAGCATCCTGATCACCAGTGTTTTGAACTATGCATCCAATAGATTGGCTATGTCTTGGTCACTTAGAAATATTGGCTCTGGGGCTTTGAGTTGTTCTTCTGTTTGAGCCATAGTGTTTGGTCTGTTCGGGCCTGTTATGTATGAGGGGTGAAAGCTTAGGTGTTCACCAGGATGGGTCAGTCCAGTCCCTGGGTTGTGACTGGGGGCGGGGTCAGAGAGGAAGTAATGGCCTTTGTTGGGCTCTCTCAGATTTCGGTCCCCTCTGCCACTTTCCACAAGCAATTGGGCCCTACTGGTGTTGGTTCCTGGGTGTGTGGGCTTGTGTACATTCTAGGGCCCTGTGGGTCTCTCCAACGAACTCTCCTGTGAGGCTGGGAGCCTTCACCACCAGCTCAACCCCCTGAAAAGTTTCTCCAATCAGTGCCTTTAGGCTTTAATTCACATCACTGGGGCCCTGGGTTGCCTGGTCTGTCTCACTGCCTGTTCCTTTGCCTGGTTTATCTGTGTGTGAATGTGTGACTGCAGTGACGCAGCAGCCTTGTGCCCTGACTAGGTCTGCCTGTTGTCACCCCACACCTGGGATCTGCCAAACGCCGTCTGCACAACTGGGTCTGACTGGCCGCTTTTTCTGCTGCTACCCCTCTCCACTGGCTGCCAACTCCAACTGTTACTGGTCTGGATGAATGGTTTGTTGTTGTTGGACTTTGGCACAGTTCAATTTTCTGTTTGTGTTGTTTCTAAATCTTTGTCGTCCTTAAACTTGGTTTTGCAAGGAGGTATAGTATTTCCATCTATGCCTCCATCTTGGCTGGAGGTCCCATTTCTCCTGATTCTTTTCATGGAGATTACTTCTTTTGGGAGGCAAAGAGGTAAAGGAGATGAATGCTTCAGTCTCCAGAAAGCAGGAGGAGAAATTTCCTTGCTCAAAACTATAATTTTTCATTCAGTTATCCTGATCAAGGGAGTCTGCTGGTACAAAGCCTTGGACTTTTAAAAAGATCATGCAGGGTCCTACTCTTCACCAGAATATGCCTAAAAATGGGTTTCTCAACTTAGTCATGGTTACCATCTGGAACAAGCTAATTCTTTCTTGTAGGGACTATCCTGAGTACTGTAGGATGTTCAGCAGCATATCTAAATGCCTGTAGCACATACCCTCAGTTGTGATGACCAAAAAATGTCTCCAGAGATTGCAAAATGTCCCCTGGGGGACCAAACTTACCCTGGGGAACAAAACCACCTCCTTGTTGTACATTGAAACCACCAACGGAGATTTAGAAAGTACCAATGCCTGGGATTTGCCCCAAGAGTGTCTGATTTTATTAGTCTGAGTGTGACCTGCACTTCAGGATTTTTAAACTCTTCCCAAGGAATTCCAGTATGTACTATGGTTAACCTCAGGTTTGTCCAGAAATTTGAACTGTGATAGGGACCCCCACACATATTAAAAATCCAATGTTGTGCTGAGCTGGTAATTACCCTCTCAGCCTTCATCCACCTGGTTTAATTGTCTCAGTTTCTATGGCCACCCTGTACTCGCAGCACCTGACCTCAGACAGGACTGCTTCGGCCTTTTCTGTTAGAAATTACCTTTTCCACAGCACTTTGTCATTCACTTATCATGTCTTACCAAGGAAATTCAGGCGTTGACATCAGGCCACTGGGAGACATATTTGAAGGCAAGGGGTCTTTGTGACAACTCCTCCAAAGACCTCAAGAAGGCTTGTCTTTGCGGCCCATCTTGTAAGAGCAAAGGCCACATGTGCACACCTTGGGGTGTGTGCAAGAGGAAGCACTGAGAACTAAAGCAAAGAGGGAAAGACCACATATTCTCCACTTGGAATTTTCTAGCCCTGGTATAGCAACATGTCAAAATAACAAACAACTACATTTTCACCTTTTCAGCCAAATGTCTCCTGAATAAATTAGAACAGCCACAACATATTGCCCCATACCCTCCAATCCAACTGATTTGCTCCAAGCTCTACATCCAACAGAATTTTTTTTTCTTGAGGGTTATTTTTATTCCCTGGAGATTATTTATGTCATTTTCATTTGAAGATAAAGAATAGCATTATTAGAAAAACAAAGTAGTAAAGAAGAGAGTGGGGTGAGGGTAAAATATGACATTTTTTGTAATTCTTGTGCAAGTACGGTTTTCTGCCTTTTCCTCCATCCCAGCACACCCCCCACCCTTCCCCACCTCTGTCTTGTTTCCAGCCCTGCCCAGTATTGTCCATGTGTCCTTTACACTTGTTCCTGCAAACCCTTCACACTTTTTTCCTGAAATTCCCTCTCCTCTCCCCTCTGGTCACTGTCAGCCTGTTCTCTTTTCAGTGTCATTCTTATATTTTGTTTGTTTGTTTGTTTGTTTTCCAACAGAAATGTTTAATACCAAAAGATAAATACTAGAATATTCATAGAAGCACTCCAGAATAGTCAAAACTAGGAAATACCTAAATGTCCATCAACAGTGGGATCAATAAATAAATTATAATGTCTTCACACAAAGGAATACTAGTCATGAGAATGAATGGTCTATAACTTTACATACCATACTGATAAATTTCACAGATATAATGTTGAATAAAACAAGGGTATATATTAATGACCAAATTCATATATGCTCCCCAAACAGGCAAAACTTATTGATACTGTTATGTGTTAGAATAGAAATCACTCCTGAGGATGAGGATAGTGAGTAGGGAGCATGAGAGGGCTTCTGGGAGGCTGCAGGCCATGTTTTGTTTTGTAATCTGGATATTGGCCATTTGAGTGCATTCAGTGTGAGAAAATTAATAGAGCTAGATATTTATATTTATGTACTTTTCTGTTTGTCTAGTATACTTTAATAAAATATTTAAAGCTAAAAAATATCCTTCTCTTTCTCAGCTGCTTCCTCCTCACTCTCAAGTTTGGAAGTTGTGGGCCTTGACATAATGCTGCTGAGTCAGAAGGTGTGCAAGTCTCAGAAAGCTCCTCTTGTTCTTGTCACTCCTCCTGCCACTGTCACCCTCTGCTTGGCTAGTCTTTCACAGGCTAGAAGCAGGGAGCACAGAAGTGAGGGGACTTGGTCCCACGGCTTGTCTCATAGGACCAAGGCAATTTTACTCTCAACCTTCTGAGATCAGAGAGTCCTGTTCTGCAATAGGCAAAAGCTGTGGGATTTTTTTAAATTTTAATATAGATTGTTTATCCCTAAATCAACAATCTTGCAGTAATGTCAAAGTCAGGCTGCAGCTCAAGGTTGAGATCCACTAGCATGGCCCTTTAGCATTCACCAGCCCAGCACAGAGCTCTCTGGGCTGCACATCATCTCTGTCAAGGGCCCATCACAGTACCTAATGTTTTTCCCACAGATGATAACACTGTATTTATCTCAACATTTGGGTAATATTTTGGATTCCACACATATATGAATTGGGTGTTTGTTTTACTAGTGGAGTACACCTGCAGCCTAAATAGTGCATGCTGAGCAGCTATTGGTGACTGTGAATTGAGACCTGGGTGAGGAATTATAAACCCAGAAGGTTCATCCTTAACAAGTAGGATCCAAGACTTTCAAATTCAATAAATGTGAACACTATTGAGAGAAGAGAAACATCATTACAGGCAGATAATGGTTTGAAATCCCAGCCAGTGATGATTGGGGAAGCAGATGTAAGCCAGGATGATTTTTATATGTTCCGATAGCCCCTACCAGGTGGGATATGAAATAAGCAAAAGGTCTGATTGGAAATTACATTTGGGACACTGAGTAATTGCAGTGGTAGAAGCAATCACATTGCATATGCTTGCCAGGAGGACAAGGATGAAGTTATCCTGCTAAAGGCAATCATTGGTCACATAGCTTTATGTACTCAGACATCCTAAAGTCCAATTATATAGTTCACCTAAGGTATTGCCCATTTGGAACAAATACTGCCCCCTACCCCAATGTATTCAGTTGTTGAGCCAATCATTCTGACATCTGAAAACAAAAAGAATGTGTATGAAGTAAATTACCGGAAATATAGTAATGAAAACTATGATTCTTGCCCTCAAGAAGTCCATCATCAAGTTGGCCTGGCTATTGGCTGCTGCATTAGAAACTGCCCCTAAACTTAGGGCTTCAGTATAAGAACAACCAGTGACTATCTTAGTGTGCTCTAGCCACCTTACCAAATACCACAGGCTGGGAGACTTAAACAACAGAAATGTATTTCTCTGAGTTCTAAAGGCTAGAATCCAAGGTCAGAGTGCAGGCAGATTTGGTTCCTGGTGAGAGCCTTCTTCCTGGCCTGCACTGTCTTCACATGGCTTCTCCTTTGTGTGTGCCTAGAAAGTGATCTCTCCCACTTCCTCTTCTTATAGCAGAATTAATTCCATCATAAGGGTCCCACCCTCATGACCTCATCTAAACCTAATTACCTCCCAAAGATCCCACCTCCAAATACCATCCCATTAGAGATGAGTCCTTCAACTTTTGAATTGGGCAGGGAGGGCAAACAATTAGTCTATAACAGTGACCAACTGCATTGCCAATGCTGCCATAACAAATACCACACATTAGGTGGCTTAAACAACACGAATTTACTATGTCACAATTCTGTGGACTAAAAAGAAGTCTGAGATCAAGATGTTGGCAGCACTGTTTTCTTCTGAGAGTCTCCCCTTGGCTTGCACAAGGCTGTCTTTTTACTGTGTCTTCACATCACCACCATCAGTTTGTCCATTGTCTGCTCCTTGATTTCCTCTTCTTATAGGACAATAGTCAGATTGAATTAGGATCCTCCCTAATAACCTCATTTTATATTAATCACCTCTTTAATGCCTTAACTCCCAACATAGTCACATTCTGAGGTCCTGGGAGTTAGGATTTCAATATGTAACTTTTAGTGGACACAACTCAGCCCAGAACATTAACCGTCCTGGTTGGCCCAGAACTGAGTGGATTCCTGGGAGGCAGGACTTTCAGTGTTAAAACTAGAAAAGACCCAGGAACACCAGGGCAAATTAGTCACCTAAAAACAACAATCTGCTCAAAAATTTGTAACATGTGTAGGACTCAGAGGAGACAACTCATACCTGCTTTCCCCATTAGCTGGGATCCCTGGAAGGCTGGGAGCTAGAAGTATCCAAGACTCACACATGCACACACGACTGTAGGTTGAACTGCTGAAGACACTCAGAGAAGTGCAGGTTGGGAAAGCTGTTCCTCCTAGGGCATCTCCCTATCTCTATGTGGCCTCCCTATGTGGCTTATCTAGCATGGTGGCCTCTAGGTAGCTGGACTTCTTATATTGTAGATCCAGGGTCCCAAGGCAATTTTCCCAAGAAAGTCAAGCAGAAGCTGTGATCTTTGTTTTCACTTAGCCTTAGAAAACCACACAGAAGCACATCTGCATTCCCTTTATCAGGGCAGTCACTATGGCCTTCCCAAGTTCAATGGGGCAGGGGTGTAGAAACACACTTCAACACTTGATGGTAGAATGGCAAGAACATATGGCCATACAATATATTGTTGTAAGCATAATTTTTTAAAAATATTTTATTTATTTTTAGAGAGAGGGGACAGGAAGGAGAAAGAGTGGGAGAGAAACATCAATGTGTGGTTGCCTCTCATGGGTCCCCCACTGGGAACCTAGCCTGCAACCCAGGCATGTGCCCTGACTGGGAATTGAACTGGCGACCCTTTGCTTCACAGGCCCACGCTCAATCCACTGAGCTACACCAGCCAGGGCATAAGCATTATTTTTTTAAATTGAGCCCTGGCTAGTGTGGCTCAGTGAATTGAGTGCTAGCCTGTAAACCAAAGGGTCACCAGTTTGACTCTCAGTCAGGGCACATGCCTGGGTTGCAGGCCAGGTCCACAGTAGGGGGCATGCAAGAGGCAACCACACATTGATGTTTCCCTTCCTCTCTTTCTCCCTCTCTTCCTCTCTCTAAAAATAAATAAAATATTTTTTAATAAAAAGAAAAATTAAAAAAATTAATTGTGGTAAATACATACAACATCAAATTTTCTTATCTTAATCATTTTTAAGTGTACAGTTAGTGGCATTACATACATTCACATTATTGTGCAACCAATCTCTAGAAACCTTTTCATCTTGCAAAACTGAAATTCTGTACCACATAAACATTAATTCCACTTTCCTCCTCCCCTCAGCCCCTGACAACCACCATTCTACTTTCTGTTTCTATTAATTTGACTACTGTAGGAACCTCATATAAGTGCAATCATACAGTATCTGTCCTTTTGTGTCTGGCTTATTTCATTTAGCATAGTGTCCTCAAGTTTCATTCATGTTGTAGCATGTGTCACCATTTCCTCCCTTTTAAGGCTGAATAATATTCCAGTGTGTGGATACGCCAACTGTTGCAGACATTTCTGTCACAATCTACTATGCTACAGGAGGACAGGGGCCAACTGACCCAGTTACAGCAGAATGGGGTGAATATTGTAATCAGGTTACCACAGGATGCTGTAAGGGCACAGAAGAGAGGGAAAGGCTTCTTGGAGTAGGTAACCAGATTTGGATAGGCAGACACAGTGAACTCTGTCTTCCAGGTAGAGCAAACAGGACACATGAGGGTTCTGGGGGTAAGAGCAAGCAGAGTGTTTTGGAAAAAGTGCTGAGGAGGATAAGGTAAAGCTCCGTGGTTCAGGTTGTGTATGTTGAGTTCAAGGGGCTGTTACTCACAAAGATAACAATGGTGTCTTCTAGAGTGGTGTTGTGTATAACCAGCTCATCTATTTTCATCAGGCCTGAATTGGGGGAAAAACAGGTATGAAAGAAAGCAAAGAGACATGATCAGTGACTAGGTTGTTGGAGCTCAGATTGGGGAGAGTCCTACAAAATCTAAAGGGCTGAGGAATTTATCCTGGAGGGAATGGGAAATTTCCAAAGAATTTTAAATGAGGAGGAAGGAGAACCAAATCCAGAAATTACTATTATTAATAGAAATAAGGTATGGATCCCTTCTACCTCTCTCTTTTTGTCTACAATGACCATGTCTGGTTCACCAGTCATCACCTGAAAACCTCAGGAGGCCTGATTCTGAGGTTAGATAAGAACAGGTCCATTTTCCTCCTCAGCCCAGCATTCAGAAGCTTCCACCAGCAAGCTCTAAACCTGCATGACATTTACATCTAGTCATGGGAGAAAGACAAGACACAAAGGAATGATAAGGGTAGTCACAGATGAATATAAGTGCTATGGAGAAAACAAAACCAAGTGATCTGAGTGGGTTATGTCATCAAGGAAGGGCTCTCTGAGAAAAGGACTTTTTAAAAATTTTTATTTATTTATCTTTAGAGGGGAAGGGAAGGAGAGAAGTATCAATGTATGGTTGCCTCTTGTGAGTCCCCTGCCAGGAACTGGCCTGCAACCCAGGCATGTGCCCTGACTGGGAATCGAACCAGGATCATGTGGTTCGCAGCCCCACGCTCAATCCACTGAGCTACGCCAGCCAGGGCAGAAAAGGACTTTTTGAGTGTGACCTCTATGACAAGCAGACCAGAGCTCTGTGAGTTTTTCAGAAAGGGAAACCAGTAAATGTGAAGCCCTTAGGGTGAAAACAAAATTGGTATACTCAAGAAACAGCAAGAAAGTCAGTGTGGCTGAAATAGAAGAGACAAGTTGGGAAATAAGCAAGAGCTTTGTAGGCCAGGCATATTGAATGAAATCAATATGAAACCACTGGAGGGTTAGAGGAAGGGGAGTGAAAATATATGTGATGCCCCTCAGGCATCACCTAAAATCTTCTTAGCCTCATTTGTTGACTGAGCCTTTGGCTAGTTTTTCTGTCCTAGCTACAGTGGTGACTAGCTTTATGTGAGCTCTGTGACCAACTTTATATAGACACAATCCAACATCACCATACCTCATGCCTCCTCCATGTGCCTCTCACCTCCCCCAGGATTTTCTCCATTGATAAGGAGACATGCACAGAGTATAAACATGTGCAACCTAGAAGTGCAAGGAGTTGGTCTTTTGACCCACAGGAGACAGAAGTTGGTAGATTCTGTCCCCTTCCTCCCCTTGGACAGACTGTCTTGAGATGTAGTCCCTATATGGCTTCTTGAAAGCCAGACCAACAACCCAAGCAATCAGTTTCACTTGATACTGAAGAGTGGCCTGCCCAGAAACATAACCTCCACTGGATTGTTGTTTTTCCCTTCTTCGCTTCCTTTGTTCCTTTCTCCAATTTCTTGGGACTGCACATCCTAATATCATAGTACCATGTGAGCTATACCACAGGCTATCTTCTGGGAGTATCTGGGGCTAAGATAGACATGTGCAGATTTGCCCCTTAAATAGGCTTTTGTATGGGTGGTTGATTATACAGGGTCAAGTGTGGAAGTCCAGAAAAATACATTAAGAGGCTCTTGCAGTTTTCTAAGCAAAAGATATGGTTCCTGAGATGAGGAGATGGTCGTGGAGATGGAGGAGAGGGCACACTCATGATGTATTTTGGTAGCAGAGCTGACAAGAACAGCTAATGAATTGGGTGTGGCACAAGAGAGAAATCAAGGCTGACTCCTAAGTTTTCAGCTTGGGCAACTAGCCAATGATGGTGCCATTTACTAAGGCAAGAGTCACTGGAAAAGAGGCAGGTTTCTAATACTTTATTTGTTCACCAAGTATCTTTTGAGCATCTACTATGTGCTAGTGAAGGTGTCCAAACATATACAATGGCATAAGTACCATTTTGAGCTGAAGACATTAAGAATCAACAGCTGCAGGAAGAGATTTTTTTCTAAACTTGCCCTTAACTTCCTAAAAGCTAAGCCTCTCCCAAATAATTCAACTATCATAAATAGCCTCCCCAGAATTTTCAAAACCGGGGAAGACTGACTCATTACTGAAGAGAAGTCAACACAAGTCAACATCTGAATAAGAAATCACTTAAACAGATATTATCATAAAACGATCATATCTCCATCTATTCTCCTAAGTGCCCATTTATCCCTAGAAGTCATTTGTTCTCCCAGAAGTTCCCTGTGCTTCTCCCCATCTCCTATTAAGATGATATATAAAAATTCTAACTTAAAATGACAATTCTTTTGAACTCTGAGCATAGGTACTTAATTTAATGTTTTTTTCTCTTGCTAATCTTTTCTTCAAAGATTTTATTTATTTTACAGAGGCAAACATTGGGAGAAAGAGAGCGAGAGAAACATTAATGTGCAAGAGATACACTGACCAACCAGCTGCCTCTCACACACCCCAACTGAGGACCTGGCCCACAACCCAGGCCTATGCCCTGACTGAGAATCAAACCAGCCACCTTTTGATTCACTGTCTTTTGTCAGATTAAATTTCAGGACCCCAAATACTGAATATAAGGGGTTAGAGAAGTTTTTCCTTCCCAGAACTGAGTGGTGCTTTAGACACAGAGCTGAGAGGCCCAGTCTCTGCCACAAGGGGCTCAGCAGTGACAAGACTGTGGAGCTGTGTACAAAGTGTCATGAAAATACTGTGAGGAATGCCACCTCTGGGGAAGGGAGAAGGAGTCAAGGAGGGAATCCTGGAAAATTTATTAGGATGAAAGAGTTAGAAAAACTAAGCAGGAAAAAGCTAATTAAGGTAGCAAATGCAAACAAGCAGAAATATGAAAAATCTTTGCCCCATGGAGATAAGAATGTTTGGGTGAAAGTAAGAGGAAGAGAAACACAAAAGAATCTTCCAGCTAGAGAGGTCAGCCAAGTGAAGAGCTTTATAGGCATGGTCAGGTGTTTTGCCTATACCATAACTGCTAAAAAGAGCCCACTGATTAGATTCCTAAAACCATACACATATTTGACTATTTTGTGTTCCTGCACATGGGGTTTCCTGCATTATTCTCCCCCAATCACACTTCCTGACAATGTCCTACTCATCTTTCAAGATTTTTAAAGTATATTTTATTGATTATGCTATTATAGTTGTTCCATATTTTTCTCACCTTTATTTCCCTCCTCCCTGTACCCGCCCCCCCCCAACATCCCCTCACCTTAGTTCATGTCCATGGGTCATACATACAAGTTTTTTGGCTTCTCCATCTCCTACACTTTTCTTAGCCTCCCCCTGTCTATTTTGTACCTACCAATTATGCTTCTTATTTTCTGCACATGTTCCCCCATTCTCGCTAAGAAGCCTCCATATGATCTCCATTTCTGTGGTTCTGTTTCTGTTCTAGTTGTTTGCTTAGTTTGTTTTTGGTTCAGTTTTTGATAGTTGTGAGGGGTTTTTTTGTCATTTCACTGTTCATAGTTTTGATCTTATTTTTCTGTTCTTTTTATTTGATCTTCATCTTTTTCTTAGATGAGTCTCTTTAACATTTCATATAATAAGGGTTTGGTGATGATGAACTCTTTTAATTTGGCCTTATCTGGGAAGCACTTTATTTGCTCTTTCATTCTAAATGATAGCTTTGCTGGATAGAGTAATCTTGGATTGAGGTCCTTGCCTTTTATGACTTTGAATATTTCTTTCCAGCCCCTTCTTGCCTGCAAGGTTTCTTTTGAAAAATAAGCTGACAATCTTATGGGTACTCCTTTGTAGGTAACTGTCTCTTTTTCTCTTGCTGCTTTTAAGATTCTCTCCTTATCTTTTAATCTTGGGTAATGTAATTATGAGGTGTCTTGGTATGTTTCTCCTTGGATCCAACTTCTTTGGGACTCTCTGAGCTTCCTGGACTTGCATACATATTTCTTCACCAGATGGGGGAAGTTTTCCTTCATTATTTGTTCAAATAAGTTTTAAATACCTTGCTCTTCCTCTTCTCCTTCTGAAACCCCTATGATTTGGATGTTGAATATTTAAAGTTTTCCCAGAGGTTCCTAAGCCTCTCCTCATTTTTTTGGATTCTTGTTTCTTCATTCTGGTCCAATTGAATGTTTATTTCTTCCTTCTGCTCCAAATCATTGATTTAAGTCCTGGTTTCCTTTCCTTCACTGTTGGTTCCCTGTGTATTTTTCTTTATTTCACTTTTGCATAGTCTTCACTTTTTCCTCAATTTTGTGACCGTACTCAATTCTTTCTGTGAGCATCCTGATTACCTGTGTTTTGAACTCTGCATCTGATAGGTTGTCTATCTCCTCATTACTTAGTTCTTCTGGAGTTTTGATCTGTTCTTTCGTTTGGGCCATATTTCTTTGTTTTTGGTGCATCTGTTATGTTTCAGGGGGTAAAGCCTTAGGTATTTGCCAGGGCAGGGTAACCCACTTCACTGTATTGTGGCACTGTCTGTGGGGGAGGGGTCTGGGAGGGAACAATGTCGCTTACTTGGCTCTCACCTTCTTTCAATCACTTCCCTCACTTCCCACAAGCAGATTGTGCCCTTTCAGGTTCTGATTACCAGGTAGGTGGCCTTGTGCATGTTCTAGGAATCTGCAGGCCCCTCCAACAGAGTCTCCTGTGAGACTGAGAGTTTCTCCTGCTGTCACAACCCCCACAGGTTTTTATAGCCAGAGGTTTTGAGGCTTTAGTTCCTATACTAAAGAGATCTGTCTCACTCCCCAGTTGTTCCTCCCAGCTTATCCACATGTGAATGTGGGATATCTTGGTCCTCCAGTTGTCATCTTTCCCACCTGGTCCACCAGCTGCAACCTTGTCATGCATCCTCACTACCCCAGCTTCCTGTCTCTGCTCCTCCTACCACTCTGGGTGAATGTTTTGTTTTAACTCCTTGGTTGTTAGACTTCCATACAGTTCAATTTTGGGGGACTTCTGGGTTTTTTTAATTGGTTGTTATCCTTCTTTTGATTGTACAAGGAAACGAAGCATATCTACCTATGCCTCACCTTTCAAGGTCTTGTTTCCTAGCTGTCCTCTTTCTGCTGGGTCCCTCCCTCCCTACTAAGCCATAGTTCAGTACACCCATTGCTGCTCAGCTCCAGGATACCATGAGCTGGGCATGGCCTTGTCCTCCCCACTCCCTGCCAAGCTGTGAGCTCCTTAATGTTTGGTACTCCCTCTTTCAGATTAGAGTCCAACATGAGGCCTGAAGAATGTAGAATATACCCAGTAACTGGCTGAATTAAATGTCTTTGAAATGTGAAAGAAGCTTGGAACCATACAGGAGGGACAACACTCATAACCCTGGAAATAAAACCAGTACCTACAGTCAGAAAAGAAGAGGTAGGGAAGAGTCATCAAAAACTGTCCAAGATTGCCTCAAATCAGCCTTGACCCAAGGACATGGGAGATAACTTTCCACTAAGTCCAACCACTCTTTAGCTTTTATGCTGTGGAGTCAGCACTGACTTGTTGGGCTCGGGCCAGTGATATAGGCAGTTACCTTCAAAGACCCACCAAACAAAGACCACCAACCTTTTTACACAGCACAAGAAATGGCATTCATTAAAAGGTGGGTACATTCTGCCAGTGCAGGCCCAGGCTGGCCCTGAACCAATGGCTAGAGGGAGAAGGTAAAAGTTTCCATGTCTCCTTTTCTCCTGTTACTCCCTCTTGCACATATGGGATTTATTTTTTTACAGGTTTAAATGTTACATTGAAAATAAACTCAAATGACCAAAATGTTTCATTGAACAATCCTAATAAAGATAAAAGCCACCTGCACTGGGGGAGGCACAGAGAGCCAAATCTAAATTGCTCTCGGGTTTGAAACTTCTTGAATGAAATTCTCAAGTGTTTTCTGAACAATTTAAAGAGCTCATCTATCTGGGTTTGATTAGAACTATCCCAAAATTGGGGTCACCATACTTCAATCAAACAAAATGGAGGAAAACAAAACTTCCTGGGAATACAGAAACAAAATAAAACAAAGTGACAACTGTACCCAGTGGATTTAAATAACATGAAGTTTCATTATTGTATGGAATCCAGTATAACCATATATATGTGCATATAAATATACACACTATACACACAGACACAAAAACACTATATATATTACACACACACACATATATATATATATATATATATGATTTCCCATTTATTCCACTATAGAATCTTGGTCTAAAATTATAACCCCTCCAAAAAAATAGGGCAATGTAATGGAGAGACTGTTATAATCATCTCTGCTTTTATGATCATCTTTATGATTGACCTCATAAAATAATGTTATATACATGCATGTATACATAGACCAGATTCTCAACTTACATAATTCTATGGGAATTCACGGAATTATATTGCTGAGAATTTGGCTTTGGTTTTCCTTATTATAGAAATTCCTATCAACTAGCCTGAGATGTGGCTCCACACACATTGCCACAAAGCTTTGCAGGCTGAGAATCTGGCTGACAGAGGAAAAAACAATGTCCATCCAAACATCGGCTTGAATTTTATCTGCCCTTGCTTTCCAGAGAGGCTTGCATGATGGAATGAGCAAATGCTTTTGGCCTCTGGAGTTCTATGAATCAGTGTGACCCAGTACGGGAAGCCCCAGGCTGTCTGTCTATCATGGAGGGGCATAGACCCTTTCCACCTCAGTCTCCCTGACTGTGAGTTGAGTGAGACTGTTATCTGCCTCTCTCTTCTCCCTCTGAGCATTCTCTGCTGTTTATGAAAACACAGTTTGCAAATAGGACTCCAAGAAAATAGACATTAAAAGCTGGAGCCCAGCATTGGTTTCCAGGGGAAATGCATTTATTTGCTAGGTTAGTAAAGTGCCAACACCACTAATTGAATCTGTGCCAAAACATGCATTTTAAAAAATGTTGTTCTGTTCCATTCATTATTTATATAACATCACCTAAGGGCAGTGCACGCTACAAGCCAAGAATCTCATCCTGCATTTTATCAGAAATCCATTGCAGGGAAGGGAGAGGGAGGAAAACAATAAAATGAGATTTCTGGAAAAGCGAAAGGAACTTTTCTGGTGTGTTTTGTCTGGACCAGTAATACCCACAACATGACTTGATAATAATCTCCAAATGCAAAGGGACTGGAGATCAGCTGCTCTTTCTTGACACTCAGAACAGAAGAAAGGAACCTTCACTGTAACATGAAAGATTTAAGCTAGTTGGAAGAGAAAATCCCTTTAACAGGGAGTGTTATTAAAAGAAACTGAAAGCAGGAGGAAGACTCTTAGATGAGGGATGTGTTTTGTGTATTCCAGAGAGTCTAAGGATAAGAAGTCAATTTAATGTTCCCTCAACTCCAAGACAATAGATGTCCCTACAGGTTATTTCCACCACAGGGTATTGTCTTGGTTTAGGTGATTTGTCACCACATTAGCATCACAGGTTTGGGTGTGAGAAAGCTTGCTTTGAATGCCACGCTTTGGCACATTACTTGTCCTCTCTATGCCTGTTTAAGCATTTATAAAATTGGGATAATTATTCATTTAACACCACAACTGCACCAGACACTGTTCTAGAGGATGGCGATATAATGGTGAACACAAATGGCAAAAAACCTCTGCCAATTCTAATGGGGGAGACAAAGTTAATGAAATAATAAAGAATAAATACAGAAAATATATAGCATATCAGATGCTGGTAAATGTTATGGAGATAAATTGAACAGAGGGGGATGAAAGAGCAGGGAAGTTTCCATTTTAAGTGACATGGTGAAGGTAGGATGTACACTGAAATGGTTTCTTCTGAGGAAAGATTCTAAGGAAGGGGAAGAGTGAGTGAAAAGGGTATAGTGGGTTCAATAGTGACTCCCAAAAGGTTATGCTCATGTCCTAATTCCTGAACCTATGACTGTGACTTTGTTTGAAAAAAGGATTTGCATCTTTGCAAATGTGATTAAGTTAAAGATCTTTAGATGAGATCATCCTGTATTATCCTGGTGGGTGCTAAATCCAGTGGCAGATATCTTTAAAGAGAGAATAATAGGGGAAAAGGGGATGGACTCACATGAACAAGTATAAAAGACACATGGACAACAACTAAGGGTGGGGGGTGGAAATGGGAGGGAGGTGGGGAGCATGGGGCGGGGGGAGGGCAGGGTTGGGAATATAAGACAGAAAGCTGTACTTGAACAAGAATTGAATAAAAAATTATTTTTTAAAAAAGAGACTATGAGAAGACAAACACAGAGGAGAATGCCATGTGAAGATGGAGGCAAAGACTGGAGTTATGGTACCACAAGCCAAGAAATGCCAGGAGTGACCAGAAGCTAGAAAAGGCAAAGAAAGATTCTCTCTTAGAGCCTTGAGAGGGAGCATGGCCCTGGATTTCAGACTTCTGACCTCTAGAACTATCAGAGAATCCATTTCTTTTGTTTTAAGCCACCAAGCTTTTTGGTGTTTTCATGGCAGCCCTAAGAAACTAATACAGAGGGTATCTAAGGGAGGAGTGATTAAACTGAGAGAAATGCAGGTACAAAGGCTCTGAGGCAGGTGTTTTGCCTGTCTGCTTCAAAAAAAGCAAGGAGGCCTATGTGTTTGGAATGGAGGGAATGATGCAGCTCTCTGCAGCTGAAGTGGACTCTGAAGGAGTTAACAGCTGAAGGCTCTCTGCTGACACTTTACACAGGTAGGCAGTAGAAAGAGGCAGCTGGGGGCACATCTTGCTCAACACATCTGAGTGTAATGAGAATGTCACTGCAAACCAATGATGGCTCAGACGAGGTTGATAAGAATGGAAGTGAGTTTCTGAGTAAGTTCTTAAGGAATAGAGACTGGATTTATGGTAGATTGTAGGTGGGTTATAAGATAAAGAGGCAGGTCAAGAATGGCTCTGAGTGTTTTGACCTGAGCAACTAGAACAATAGAGCTGCCACCACCTGAGATGGCAAAGGCTATAGATGGGACAGGTTTGGAGAAAAGCTGAGGAATTTAGTTTAGGACAGGTTAGGTTTAAGATGCTTATGAAAGATGCACTATCTAAGTGCAGATATCAGGTAGTTAGATATATGATTAAAGGGGAGCTATCTGATGTGGAGATGAGCATTTGGAAACTTTTTAAGATTTGTTTTTTAACTTACAGCAAAATTCTTCTCTTTTGTTGTACAGTTTGAGTTTTTGAAAAATGCATAGTCATATAACCACCACCACAATCAAAATATACAACTGTTCCATCATCTTTATTTTTTTAATATTTTTTTATTTAATTCTTGTTCAAGTACAGGTTTCTGTCTTATATTCCCAACCCTGCTCGCCCCCTGCCCCATGCTCCCTGCCTCCCTCCCCTTTCCATCCCCCACCCTTAGTTTTTGTCCATGTGTCCTTTATACTTGCTCATGTGAGTCCATTCCCTTTCCCCCTATGATTCTCTCCCCTCTCCCCTCTGGACCCTGTCAGCCTGTTCCATATTTGAGTGTCTTTGGTCGTATTTTGCTTGTTTGTTTGGTTTGTTTAGATTCCTGTTAACAGTGAGATCATATGATATTTGTCTTTCACCGCCTGGCTTATTTCGCTCAGCATAATGCTTTCCAGTTCCACCCATGATGTTGCAAAGGGTAGTAGTTCCTTCTTCCTTTCTGCCGCACAGAATTCCATTGTGTAAATGTACCATAGTTTTGTGATCCAGTCCATCATCTTTAAAAAAAATCTCTCATGCCACCTCTTTGTAATCAAACCCACCCTCCATCCCCAGCCCTTAGTAACCACTGATCTGTTCTCTCACCCTAGAGTTTTGCCTGTTCCAGAATGTCATATAAAATTATACAGTAAGTAGCACTATGAATCTGGTTTCTTTGACTTAGCATAATGCATTTGAGATTCATCCATGTTGTGTTTACCAATAGTTTATTATCTTTTATTGATGAACAGTATTCTACTATATGGATGTACCATAGTTTGTTCACCCACTGACCCACTGAAAGACATCTGGGTTGTCTCTACTTATTAGCAATTATGATAAAACTGGTATAAATATTCATTTTTTGTGCATGAGAACAAAAGTTTTCAGTTTTCTTCAGTATATAATAAGGAGTAAGATTATTGTTATACAATAAGTATATGTTTAACCTTATAAAACACTGTCCAACTGTTTTTCAAAATGGCTGTATCATTGTATTTTCACCAGCAATACTAGATTTTAAACTATTTTTTAACCATTCTAATAGTTGTGCAACAGCATGTCATTGTGGTTTTCATTTGCCTTTCCCTAATGACTAATGATGTTGAGTATTTTTTCATGTGCTCATTTTCTATACAAATATCTTCTTTGGTGAGGTATCCACTAAAACCTTGCCCATTTTTAATTGGGTTATTTGTTTTCATATTGCTGACTATAGAAAATTGTTTATATAGCCTGTTTACAAGTCCCTTGTCAGATACATGATTAAAAATATATTTTCCAAATCTGTAGCTTATCTCTTTATTCTCTTAAAAATACTTTTGGCAAGCAAAAGTTTTAATTTTGATGAGGTCCTAGTTTATCATTTTCTCTTTAAAAGATTCTTTTTATTTATTTTTTAGAGAGAGGGGAAGGGAGAAAGAGAGGAGAGAAACATCAATGTGTGGTTGCCTCTCACATGCCTTCAACTGGGAATCGAACTGGCAGCCCCTTGGTTCACAGACTGGCACTCAATCCACTGACCCACACCAATCAGGGCTATTTTTTTCTTCTATAGGTCATGATTTTTATTGTGTATTTGAGAACTCATGGCCTAATCCAAAGTCACTCAGATATTCTCCTTTATCTTCTTTTGAAAGTCTTATGGACCCTGGCTGGTGTGGTTCGGTGGATTTATTGCCAGCCTGTGATCCCAAAGGTTGCTGGTTTGATTCCCAGTCAGGGCACATGCCTGATTTGCAAGCCAGGTCCCCAGTTGGGTGTGCAAGAGGCAACTGATCAATATATCACTCACACATCATCAATGTCTCTCACGCACATCAATGTTTCTCTCCCTCCCTTCTCCCTTCCTTCCCTTCGATCTAAAAGTAAATAAATATTTTTTGAAAAGAATCCATAAGAAAATAATCGCATGGATTTACGTTTTACATTTAGGTCTATGAACCATTTTACATTAATTTTTTTAAAGATTTTTTTTATTTATTTATCTTTAGAGGGGAAGGAGAGAGGGAGAGAAACATCAATGTATGGTTGCCTTTTGTGCGTCCCCTGCTGGTAGTTAGCCTGCAAGGAACCGGCCTGCAACCCAGGCATGTGCCCTGACTGGGATTTGAACTGCAATCATCTGGTTCGCAGGCCCGCGCTCAGTCCACTGAGCTACACCAGCCAGGGCTTTACATTAATTTTTATATAAGGCTTGAAGTATAGTCAAGGTGCATAGTTTGTCTTTTTTTGTATCTTGGGTGGACAATTGTCTCAGCACCACTTGTTGAAGCTCTGCTCTTTTTTTCAATCTCTACTTTCTTTCTTATTTTAATTCTTTTTACTCTTAGTTTTCAGAATGAATAATTTTTAAGCTTTTCATTTATTTATTTTTAGAGAGAGGGGAATGGATGGAGAAAGACAGGGAGAGAAACATCAATGTGTGGTTGCCTCTTGTGTGCCCCCTACTGGGGACCTGGCCTGCAACCCAGGCATGTGCCCTGACTGGGAATTGAACTGGCAACCCTTTGGTTCACAGCCCGCGCTCAATCAACTGAGCTACAGCAGCCAGGGCTAAATAATTTCTAATTGTCTATTTTCAAGTTCACTCTTTTCTTTATCATCTCCACTGTGCTGTTCAACTCATCCACTGATTTTTTTTTTAATTTCAGATATATTTTCAGTCCTTAAATTCAATATTTTATAGTGGCTATTTTTATTTTGAGAGTTTCGAACTTTCCATTCATTTAAAGAATGTTCATCCTTACTTCATGGAACATGGTTATAATAGTTGCTTTAAAGTCTGCTAATTCTAACATCTGGATCATTGAGGTGTTGGCATCTGTTTATTGTCCTTTTGTTGAAAATTTGTCAGATTTTCCTGGTTCTTTGTATGTTGAATCAATTTAGATTGCATGCTGAATATATTGACTATTATGTTATGAAATTGAGTCCTATTAAAATCTTCTTGAGAGTGGAATGTCAATAGATTTTGTTGTTTTAGCAGGAAATCAGCACAGGTTAAGACCACAAGTTTTGTCCTAATTTCTGTGGGCAAGGGTTCAAATATCATTTCAGGATTCAATGCCACTGTTTGTATTGTCCAAGAATATATAATACTTAGGAATGTGTTTGGAACTTGGGAATTGTTTGTATCATAGCTTAGTTTCCAGAGATTCTACTCTGCTGTTTTGTATTTGTGCTGCTGTTTTGCATCTGTGCTTGAGGGTGGGCCCAGGACCTCTGTCCAGTCATTCACAAAATTAGAGGGATTCCCTTTTCCAGCTCTTTTCTCTATGGGATTTTCTCTACATTCTCTGGTTCCTACAGTCCCCTTTTCCCAATTTCTTTAGTCAGAAAAATGGGTTTTTCTCAGACTCTGCCTCCACACACACACTACCACCACACTGTCATATAGTTCTCCATCACCGGAGCCACCCTCGAGGTAAAGCAGCAAGAAAAAGATTAATGGCAATTCCTCCTACACTCTGTACACAGGGGTCACTTTTTGTGGTTCCAGTAGTCACAGAGACAAGGTTCACATGCCTACACTGCGATGGACATGGTCACCATCAACATTGTCATCACATCAGTGCAGATCTACAACTGCTACTGACCTCAAGACAAAGACAGGAGAGAAAAAAGAAAAAAAAGAAGATTCCCTTGTACTCGCTGGCCCTCAGGGTTCCCTTTCTCCAATCTCCTGGGAAGAAACAGTGGGATTTCTATTAGAACTTGGGGTGCCTATACCCATTTCGAAGTTCTGTGACTCAGGCCTCCAGGCCACCCTCACATCTAGTCAGGAGATACAAGAGGAAAAAAATAAACAAAAATCTCACTGGTACTGATGGCTCTTTTCCCCACCCCTCTGCTATTGTTTACTTTCAAAAGTATTTTCAGGTAGATGGTTTGTATTTTTTTTTCAGGATTTTTTAGTTGCAATCAGTGGGAGAGGTAGACTAAGTGAGCTTACTCTAGCTTGGCAGGCTCTGGAAGTTCTGGGAAATTTATGGTGTGTGTTGCATGTGTGATGTTTACATTTCAACCATTTAGATTGGATAGTTATAATATTGAATTAATTATTCAGATTAAATGAAATCATCAAAGGATTTGGCTTAGATAAAAAAGAGAAGAGGTCCACAAACTGAGGCCTGGGGGTACTCTAAAATTAGACGTGAGGGGAACGAGGAGGAATGAGAAGACCAGAGATAGTATGAAAACTCTAAGAGCCAAGTATTCCTTCCAGAGGCCAAAAACAGTGTTTCATGAAGGAGGAAGTGATCCACTGGGTCTAATGCTGCTAATGAGTTAATACAGAGACTGAAAATTTGCCTTTAAATGACTTAAATGGCTATAGAAGGAATTAAGTAAGATGTCAAGTAGAAGAGCTCATCAAGTGCCCACAAGTTTGCATTATAAAGTTCCTGAGTGCCCCTCATCTTTGCCTGTGCCCATTTTATGTCTTCACTTGGTATTGTCTCCTCTGCTCATCCATATTGGTAACCAACTTGAGTCTCACCTGTTCTCTGAAGTCTTCCCTGGATGTAGTACTCCAAATCTCTGGGACCTTTCTCCCCTCAGATGGCCCCTGACTCATGTGGCTTTTGCTGCAAAGCTACAGAAGGCATTGTGGTGTGGAGAAGCTTGCCTAGACTATAGAGTGAGACTGCCTGCATTTCAATTCCGGCTCTGGCACTTAATAGCTGGGTGAATTTAGGGAAGCTACTTTATCTCTCTGGGCCTCCATTTCCTCATCTTTATAATCAAGATAAACACAACTACTAAGCCTCCTTTTTTGTAAGGAATAAATGAGATAATACATGCAAAACTTCTGGGTTCCACAGACAGTGGTTATTTCTCCTCTTTCCTCCTGAACAGCTTAGCATTTTCTCATATGTGCTAGTCTTATCATACCAATAAACTTACAAGATTCTTAAGGGTAGAGGTTATGCTTTAGTGTGCATCTCTTCTATAATATATTGAGCATTATTAATGGGTTACATATCCTCTTGCCTGGCATGAGAAGTATGTTCCAACCCAGAGTATGAATTATAAACTGTCAGAAAGAAACACACAGCTTCAGTGTTTGGTTTGCAGGTAGCAAGTCATGAGGCATGCTTAGCCTGTCTGAGCCATTTCACAGAGAATGTCTGAAATGGAAGATATTCCTATATAGGTATACATCTTTCATCAAAGGGAAGCTAGAATCTTGCCTTGCTGGTGATAAGTACAAACTATAACATTTGAGATAGTAAGGAAACAGAAGACATGATGTAGATGAGTAATAGAGGATTAATTTAAACAGAGTAAGCAAGTTTGAAAAAGATGACAGAACTTGTTGGTGAAGACATTATACTCAAACCTAAGTTCATATGCTTGATTCACACTAAAACCAATCACTAAAGCACCAAGTATGTAGCAAGGAGTTTATTGGCAAATGAAAAGGAGAAAGTCTAAATCTGCCTCTCCAACCCAGGGTTCAGGGTAGGTTTTCAAGGGGTTAGGTGGAACAGGTATGCGGAAATACTTATTGGCAAGTTTTAATTGGAGGACTTTGGAGCTCAGCCATTTATGAAAAGTGACTTTAGCACCAGACCTTCCTTGAAAGCGAATTCTCTACTTCTGAAAGGAATCCAGTGTTAAAGTTCTGATAATGTCCAGATACATTGTTTCCATGACTGGGGCAAGACTTTAACTCTGAGTGCAGCTACAAGTCAAATTCTCTCTTTTGCTCAAGTTTCCACGGTATGACTTGTGGTTTTGGTCAGCTGTCTCAGAAAAACAACTCAGTATCTTGTTAGAAACAGGATTGAACTGTTTTAAGTTGATTCTGTGGTTATATTATGAGGTGATGGAAAGAATACTGGGTAGACAACCAGACAAACTGGTTCTGGTCAAAGTTTTGTTCCCTGCCACTTGAAAGGCTTTGACTGAGTCAATAAACCACTCCCCAAACATAGACACCTTGTTCTCCTCTACTCTAAAATTAGGAAACAGGAGACTAGGTGGGTTATCTCTGAGGTCTCTTTCAACTTCAGGACTCATTCATTCAATACACATTTATCAAAGTCTGTATCTATGGTACAGAAAAAGACACTGAGAACAAAGAAAAGAAAACTACAAGATTGCAGTAGTTATTGTTCTGAAGGTATACAATGGGTATATTGAATGCTAAAAGGAAACAAAATTTGCTGTCCCAAAATACGCCTCTTTGGCATAAGAATTATTTTGAGCTGTGGCTCCTGTAACTCAGTGGAATGTGCACTGGCCTGCAAACCAAACAACTGCAGTTCGATTCCCAGTCAGGAAACATGCCTGGGTTGCAGGCCAGTTCACAGCAGGGGATGCACGAGAGGCAACCAAACATTGATATTTCTCTCCCTCTCTCTCCTTATCTTCCCCTCTCTCTAAAAAAAGAATAAACAAAAATCTTTTTAAAATTATAAAAAATAATTATTTTGAGCTGGTTATTTAAAAATACAAAACAGTTGACCTAGAGAAGCTTTGAAAACCAAGTAGAATTTAGTCCTTTGTAATGGACAGTTACATTTATAAGGGAAATCTCCATTTGTGAGTCTGTCTGTTACAAATGGTGACTTGTTAATTTACTTATATCCTGATTCCATTTTTTAAATTTAATTCTTGTTCAAGTACAGTTTTCTGTCTTGTATTCCCAGTGCTGCCCCCCAGTGCTCACCACCTCCCTCCCATTCTGCTCCCCCCACCTGAGTTATTGTCCATGTGTCCTTTATACTTGTTCATGAGAGTCCTTCCCCTTTTCCCCTATGATTCTCTCCCCTCTCCCCTCTGGACACTGTCAGCACGTTCTGTATTTCAGTGTCTTTGGTCATATTTTGCTTCCTTGTTTGTTTTGTTGTTTACATTCCTGTTAACGGTGAGATCATATGCTATTTATCTTTCACGGCCTGGCTTATTCCACTCAGCATAATGCTTTCCAGTTCCATCCATGATGTTGCAAAGGGTAGGAGATCCTTCTTCCATTCTGCAGCATAGAATTCCATTGTGTAAATGTACCATAGTTTTTTGATCCAGTCATTGACCGATGGGCATCTAGGTTGCTTCCACCTCTTGGCTATTGTAACTTGTGGTGCTATGAACATTGGGGTGCAAAGCTTCTTTTGGATTGTGCTTTCGGGTTCTTAGGATATACTCCTAACAGTGGAATTGTTGGGTCAAAAGGTACATCCATTTTTATTTTCTTAGAAAATTCCATACTGTTTTCCATACTGGTTGTACCAATCTGCAATCCCAACAACAGTGAACTAGAGTCCCCTTTTCCCCACAACCTCTCCAACACTTGTTTGTTTCTTTGTTTATGGTAGCCATTCTGACTGGTATTAAGTGGTATCTCATCGTGGTTTTAATATGGATCTCTCTGATAGCTACTGATATCGAGCATCTTTTCATGTGTCTCTAGGTCCTCTGTATGTCCTCCTTGGAGAAATGTCTGTTCAAGTCCTTTGCCCATTTTTTAATTGGGTTGCTCGCCTTCTTTGAGTGGAGTCATGGGAGTTCTTTGTATATTTTGGATATTAAACCTTTGTCTGAGGAATCATTGGCAAATGTTTTCCCAAACTGTTGCTTCTCTTTTTATCTTGATACTGTTTTCCTTAGTCATGCAGAAGCTTTTAAGTTTGATGAGATCCCATTTGTTTATTCTTTCCTTTATGTCCCTAGCTCTAGGGTACGTATCAGTAAAAATATTGCTGCATGGAATATCTGAGATTTTCCTGCCAATGCTCTCCTCTAGGGCTTTAATGATTTCCCGGCTTATATTTAAATCTTTTATCCACCTTGAATTTATTTTGTTGTATGGTGTAAGTTGGTACTCAAGTTTCATTTTTTTGCATGTGGCTGCCCAGTTCTCCCAACACCATTTGTTGAAGAGGCTATCTTTATTCCATTTTATGTTATTGCCCCCTTTGTCAAATATTAATTGACTGTAGAGATTTTGGTTTATTTCTGGGCTCTCTGTTCTATTCCATTGGTCTATATGCCTGTTTTTATGCCAGTACCAAGCTGTTTTGATTGCAGTGGCCCTGTAATACAGTTTGATATAAGGTATTGTAATCCTTCCTCCTTTGTTCTTCTTTCTCAAAATTGCAGCTGCTATTCAGGGCCATTTATGGTTCCATATAAATTTTTGAAGTGTTTGTTCTATGTCTGTGGAATATGCCATTGGTACTTTAATAGGTATTGCATTGAATCTGTAAATTGCTTTGGGTACTATGGACATTTTGATGATGTTAATTCTTCCAATCCATGAACACGGTATATGTTTCCATTTGTTTGTGTCTTCCTTGATTTCTTTCTTCAGTGTTGTGTAGTTTTCTCTATGCAGGTCTTTTATTTCCTTGGTTAGGTTTATTCCCAGATATTTTATTTTTGTTTTTGCTATATCGAATGGGATTTGTTTCTTGATTTCTGCTTCTTCTGTTTCATTGTTGGTATACAAAATGCCATTGATTTCTGAATATTGACTTTGTAACCCGCTGTTTTGCCAAATTCATTTATTACTTCGAGTAGTTTTTTGGTAGAGGCTATAGGATTTTCCAAGTACACTATCATGTCATCGGCAAACAATCACAGTTTCATTTCCTCCTTTCTGATTTGGATGCCTTTTATTTCCTTTTCTTGTCTGATCGCTGTGGCTAGAACTTCCAATACTATATTGAATAGAAGTTGTGAAAGGGGACAACCTTGTCTTGTTCCTGATTTAGTGGAAAAGCTTTTTGTTTTTTTTGTCCATTAAGTATGATGTTGGCTGTAGGTCTTTCACATATGGCCTTCATTATATTGAGGAATCCTCTCTCTATTCCCACTTTGCTGAGTACCTTTATCATAAATGGGTGTTGAACCTTAACAAAAGCTTTTTCCACATCTATTGATATGATCATGTACTTTTTGTCTTTGCTTTTGATTATGTGATGTATTACATTTACTGATTTAAGAATATTGAACCATCCTTGCATCCCTGGGATGAATCCCACTTGGTCGTAGTGTATGATCTTTTTGATGTATTGTTGGATGCGATTTGCCAATATTTTGTTGAGGATTTTAGAGTCTATGTTCATCAGTGATAGTAGCCTGTAATTTTCTTTCTTTGTTGTGTCTCTATCTAGCTTTGGAATTAGGATGATGCTGGCTTCATAAAAAGAGTTGGGGAGTTTTCCCTCCTTTTGGATTTTTTGGAATAGTCTGTGAAGAATAGGGGTTAGTTCTTCCTTAAAAGCTTTGTAGAATTCTCCTGTGAAACCATCTGCTCCAGGGCTTTTGTGCGATGGGAGTTTTTTTTTATTACTTCTTCAATTTCCACTGCTGTTATTGGCCTTTTCAGGTTTTCTGCTTCTTTTTCATTGAGTTTTGGAACATTATATTTTTCTAGAAATTTGTCCATTTCACCTAGATTTTCAAATGTCTTGGCATACAGCTCTGCATAGTAATTCCTTACAATCCCTTCTATTTCTGTGGTATCAGTTGTAATCTCTCGTCTTTCATTTCTGTTTATTTGGGTCCTCTCTCTTTTTTTCTTGATGAGGCTACTTAAAGGTTTCTCTATTTTGTTTATCTTTTCAAAAAACCAACTCCTGGATTCATCGATCCTTATAATTGCGCTTTTAGTTTCTATGTCACTTAATTCTGCTCTGATCTTGGTTATCTCCTTCCTTCTACTTGCTCTGGGCTGTCTTTGTTGTTGTTCCTTGAGTTCTTGGAGGCGTCAGGTTAGGTTGTTTGTTTCAAATGTTTCTATTTTCTTCAGGTTAGCCTGTATTGCTGCAAACTTCCCTCTCAGGACAGCCTTCATTGTGTCCCATAATTTTGGGGTTATTGTGAGTGCATTTTCATTTGTTTCCATAAACTTTTTTATTTCTTCCCTAATTTCTGTCTTGACCCATTCGTTGTTTAATAGCATACCATTCAGTCTCCATGATTTTGGGTGTTTTGGGTTTTTTTCTATGGGGTTAATTTCAAATTTCAGTCCCTTGTGATCAGAGAAAATGCTTGGTATGATTTCTATTTTCCTAAATTTGTTGAGTCTCGTTTTGTGCTCTATCATGTCTTTGAAAATGTTCCATGTGCATTTGAAAGGCATGTGTATTTAGCTTCTTTGGAGTGAAGGGCTCTATATATATCAATTAGGTCCATTTCATCTAGAGTGTCATTTAATGCTGCTATATCTTTGTTGATACTTTGTTTGGAAGATCTGTCCATTTTTGACAGTGGGGTGTTAAAATACCCTACTATAATTGTGTTGCTGTCAATATCTTTCTTGAGGTCCTCTAGGATTTTCTTTATATATTTGGGTGCTCCTATGTTGGGTGCATATACATTTCTGATTTTAATGTCTTCTTGGTGGATTGTTCCCTTGAGTAATATGAAGTGACCTTCTGGGTCTCTCTTTATGGCCCTGTTTTTGAAGTCTATTTTGTCTGATATTACAATTGCTACCCCAGCTTTTTTTTCTTGTCCATTTTCTTGGAAAGTGTTTCCATCCTTTCACTTTTAGTCTGTGGTGGTCTTTTGCCCTGAGGTGGGTCTCTTGTAGGCACCATATGTGTAGGTCATGCTTTCTTATCCATTTAGCTATTCTATGTCTTTTAATTGGTGCATTTAATCCATTTACGTTTAAGGTTATTATTGAAAGGTACTTACTCATTGCCATTTATGTACCCGTGTTCCTCTCCATCTCTCTCTCTTTTCGTTCCTTTCCTTAAAGCAGCCCTTTTAGTGATTCTTGTAGAGTTGGTTTGGTGGAAGCGTATTCTTTTAGACTTCTTTTGTCTTGGAAGCTCTTTATTTGGCCTTCTATCTTGATTGAGAGCCTTGTTGGGTACAGTAGCCTTGGTTGTAGGCCTCTGTTCATTACTTGGAATATTTCTTGCCATTCTCTTCTTGCTTAGAATGTTCCCATAGAGAAGTTAGTAGCCAACCTTATTAGGACCCCTTGTATGTTACTCCCTTTTTCTCCCTTGCTGCCTTTAGGATTCTCTCTTTGTCTTGGAGGTTTGGCATTTTAATGATGATGTGACTTGCAGTGGGCCTCTTTGGGTTCCACGTGATTGGGACTCTGCGATTCCTGGATTCGTGTGACCTTATCTCTCCTCAACTTCGGAAAATTTTCCGTTATTGCTCTTTCAAGTAGGTTTTCTATCCCTTGTTCTTCTTCCTCTCCTTCTGGAATTCTTATTATTCGGATACTATTAGGTTTCATATTGTCTTGCATTTCTCTTAAATTATCATTTTTTCTGATTCTCTTTTGCATTACTTGGTCTGTCTAGGAGATTCTTTCTACCGTCTTCGATCTCACTGATGTGGTCTTCCGCCTCATTGATCCTATTCTTCATACCTTCTACTGTGTTCTTCAGTTCAGAAATTGTACTCTTCATTTCCTTTTGGCCTTTGCTGATGGTTTCTATGTCCTTTTTCATGTTGGTATAGTTTGCAATGAGTTCATTGTAGCTCCCCTGTAATTTCTGGTAGCTCATTGTAAGCTCTTTGAATTTCCTGATAACCAGTGCTTTGAATTCCATATCTGATTGTTGACTTGCCTCTATTTCATCTAACATTCTTTCTGAGGCTTTCTCCTTTTCTTTCATTTGGGGATTGTTTCTTTGTATTCCCATTGTTTGTGATAGTCTTCTTTTTGGCCTCAGCTTCTTAAATTGATCTGTTCTGGTTCCCTGGGTTTATGGTGTGAACTTCTGTGGTAGGATACCTGTGAAATTCAGTGGTGCATTCTCCTGCAGGTATTTTGGTGTTCTCCGCCTCCACCTACTCCTTTCTTTATTGTTGCATGTGTGATCAGTTGGAGGGGGAGGCAAAATGGTTTATGATAGCAGAAGATTATTTTATGTTATTTACAGTCACAGTGATACAGGGTGCAGCCAAGGGGGGGAGCCAGAAAAGATTTGGAACGGTGTCCAGAACTCAAAGTGTACAGGAATATTGGAGGAAATATTAAGATGTCCTCACCCCCCGCCCCCAGGTGTCAGTTGGGGGAAGGGACGAATGGAGCAGGGCCATTGAGAGCTGTTTTGCATAGCAACAGTTTTGCAGCTAACCTCTTGAATGGTCATTTAACATATCTATAACTTTTAACTGGTTTCATAGGTATGTTAAATAGCTGTGGCCAAGTTTTGGGCAGGGGAGAAGTGAGTGGCTACTACCCAGGATGGTATTGGGGGCTGCTTCTCTGAGAGAGTGCCTGCAGGAGAGGCATGTGGCTTTAGCAGAGTGAGGACCCCCTCTTGGCCAGGTCAGGGGGAGAGCCATGCTGTTTTGGAAAGATGTAGACCCCTGTAGCCATTAGGAGGGAGAGCCATGTGGTTTCAGCAGAGTGCAGACACCTCTTTGCCAGGTGAAAGGGAAGACCACGCAGATTTGCCAAAATGGAGATCCCTGTGGCCAGGTGAAGAAGAAAGACGGGCTTTTGGTGCAGTGCGGCTTTGGTAGAAGAGGCCCAGGTGGCTTTGGGGTGCTCCCTTTGGCCTAGTGGCCTGGAAAGCAGGAGAGACTTTGACTGGAACTTGGTACAAAGAACTCTTGCCAGTGGACGGTCCACATGACTTTGGATTAATTGGAGATCCTGCCTAGACAGGCGACACAGCCCACAGTGCCAGCTACCTGAAAAACGGATGTGTGCTCTTTTCCTGATTTACGGTACCCAGAGTTGGGACAGTGGGAGAAGGGAGCGCTGTGTGTAGGTGTATACCCTTAAAGACTCTAATATTTTAAGGAAGGCATTAGGCCTGAACAGTATTAAATAAACATTTTGTTTCCTTTTCACAAATCTCTGGCATTGAGAGATGTCTTTCCAATTGGCGGCGGACAGAAGAGCCTAATAGATATTAGTATACTGTCCTTGGGAGGGGCCCCTGTTTTCTGAAGCAGTTTTTGGCATCCCTTGGTGGGCCAAGGAATTCCCCCCGCCTCGGACCCTTGTTCGGTAACAACAGTCGGTAGAGAATAATAGACTATCTTTAGGCTATGTATAGCGTTAACCATGCTCTTCGACCCAGCTTGCCACTTTTAAGAAAGGATGGACATAAGTGAATGTCCATAAGTGAATGTCCTTCTCTTGTTGGGAAGGGGAGGCTTGTGAGTTGTATCTAGAAAGCAGTGTGGTTGTGGGTGGTCAGATTTTGAGGTAAGGTGAGAGTACAGGTTAGTAACTAGGTGTAGCGCATGAGTAAATAGAGTAATAGAATTCAGGAATCTGTAAGGCGGTCTAAGGTCCGAGAGATGTGTTATGAAGTATTATCGTTGTACAGAACAGCTCTTATTTACAATAATGTTAGAGTAACACTCACATGATAGACTCTATGTGATCTGTCTAAATGGGGGTTGTAGAGCTTGGGTAGTATGCCAAAGAAAAGCAAGTGAAGTATAGAAAATTAGCAATACACTGTGGAGGAAAAAGCAGTGGGAACGTGTCAGGTAGTACAATATAACCAGCCAGGACTAAAACCTGTACAGAAAGAGGAGGAATACAAAGATATTCTTAAAAGAAAAAAAAAGAAATAAGAATAATGCAAAAAATTAATAATACACCTAAAAGAAAACTAAGCAACACACAAACAATCCAACACACACACATACATACACACACACCCAACACAAAAGTCAGGAGAAAGGAGGAATAAGCGGAAAATTTGGGAAGACGGAAGGACTAAAACCGGAGAAAAAGAAAAAGAAATGAGGGACAGAGTATTGAAAGATAGAGCAACAATACAGTTTAAAAGATGTAAGATTACTTAGAAAAGAAGTTGAGGGAGAAAAAAAGGAGAGGGGAAGAAAAACCACACACACACACACACACACACACACACACACACACAGAAAAAAAAAAAGTTCCTTTGTTGGTTTCAAACTGTCCAAACAGGTTTTTCTGGTTGTGGCCTGCCGGGCCTCTCTGAGGGTAGATATGCAGGCTTGTGAGCCAGGCTACCAGATTGGAATGTGTGTACCCACACCCCATAGGCTGCCTGGGTGCCGCAGTATCTGGCACTATCCTCCTCAGTCCCGTGGTGGGACCCAGGTGTTCCCACCCCTCCCCTGGATGGCTGCTGTGTGGTTGGGCCATGAGGCAAGCGGCTGTCGCAGAACACCTCACTTTGCTTTCCAATAGAGACTTCTCCACAAAGCCTGCCTCTCAGCCCAGCCCAATCTCAAAAGACCGGCAAGGACAGTGTCCTTCTCAAATCCCCTGGGGCTGGTGGGCTGGTGGACTGGTGGGCTGGTGACCACAGAGTCCACAGTTGAACAGGGCCCTCTGCCCCTGCCACCCTTTACGTTAACTTAAGTCCACAGGTCTCTGCCCCGTATTACCCAGCCTGCCTAGACGGGGAGTGGGGGAGTCAGTTCTCTCCCACGGACCCTGTAGCAGGCCCACGGCTCCCACGGAGTCTGTTGCTGGCCCACCAGGTGCCAGGCCTCTGGAGTTCCCTCTGCCACAGGCACCCTGGCACTTCCCACTGATGGTACCGGCCCAGATTGCCCACCACTTCTTGTCCATACTGACGCACTTGCGGAGGTCTCCCACCATGGTCGCAGCCCACCACCAAGGAGGCCACGGGCGCACCCACTTTTGTCCTCACTCGCCTTCTGGAGTCCTTGCCAACCTGCAGCCGTTTGGTTCCTCTGTCACACTCTCTAGTCTCTTATTTTCATAAATGTTGGGGAATTGTTGGTTGATTATGTTGTTCTTCAGTAGATCCACCTGGATTTTCTACCAGGTGCACAAGAGCTGGGTTCCCTCCATGCTACTCTGTCGCCATCTTAATCTCCTCTTCTCTTTCCTTTTGATAGAACCCCATTTTTTTCTGGCTTCTTCATTTTTAAATGGTCTGTTTCAAAATGAACAAATCTTAACACTTCATCAAGCTTTCATAGCTGGGGCTGACAGGAAGGCGAAGCAAAAACTGCGCCAGATTAAAGAACTCCTTCCGGGAATTCCTATGTACTTCTGCCCATTGCCTCCGGTGCCCAAAGCCAGAGACAACTTTACCCTCACTCCTGATCCCATTTTTTTGAAAGCTGTTCAGAGTTGGTCTAATCAGAGAAAGATTCATTTAGGGAGATACTGACATTTTTTAGAGAAAAAAATTAATTTATAGTAAATCAATGGTACTCCTTCTGTCCTACATGTGCCTTGCCTCTGGGTTGGACTGAGCTGGGGTACACTGGCCATCGTCATCATTTATCATGAGCTAATTACCTGGACAATTGCTCCTTTATTGAAATAAAGTGAGAAAAATCAAACTAACTTTCCATTCAGTGGAAAGTATTCCAAATGGCAGTTTCCTTCATGTTCAAAGACTCTGGGCAGCACAGATAATCACCTGTTGTAATGTGATACTCACAGCTGCCTAGATCACAGCTTACATAGCACTGTTTTCATTTTAATTTTATGCATTGTTTTTATTTTTAAATATTTTATTTATTTATTTTTTAGGGAAAGAGGGAGAAAGAGGGAAACATCAATGTGTGGTTGCCTCTTATGTGGCCCCCACCAGGGACCTGGCCCACAACTCAGGCATGTGCCCTGACTGGGAATTGAACCAGCAATGCTTTGGTTCACAGGCCAGTGCTCAATCCACCAAGCCACACCAGCCAGGGCTACACAGCCCTGTTTTTAAGGGCCCATTCACCTCTAAGCACTTCTCTTTAGCTGTGTGTGTGTGTGCATGCACATGCATGTGCACAGGCAGTCAGGGTTGTTTGGGAGCCAAGGACCACTGAAATAGATTGAAATCTATAACACCAGATGCACATTCAACCTTCTACATTAATTTATTGTGGGTTTTACTTTTATTATTCATACAAAGAGTGGCTACATTTATTTTCCTGGGTGAGGAAGGGCAGGACTAGACATTTAAGTCTCCTGAAATGAATGAAGCTATGCTGGTGGAGGGGGTAATGTGTGGAGGATGAAAGCTTTAAAGTCAGCAGCTCACCCAGGTATGGCTTGCCAAGAGACTGATTCAGTCCATAAGAAAACAGTACACGTCTTCAGTCCTCAGATATACCACCTTGCTTTTATGTATCTGTAAGGCCATTGTAGGTCTAAGAGGTGGCTTTGGTTTTTTCAGTTTCAAAGTGACTACATTTCTAAGTAGAAATCTATAAGGGAATGAAGTTTGTCTTTTATCTCACACCTCCACCAGTGAGTAGTTAAGCTCTTTTAAGAATCTCCTAGCAAACTTGTATAATTGTATGGGGTGGGGGGGGGGGCGAGAAGAAGTTCATATATATTGTTTTATGTAATTCCTATTTTTCCTAAAGCTCCTCAGATTATCAGTTTGTTGCACTGGGAGTTAGAAAGATTCTGAGTCTTTCTTACATATCTGAAAGAAAATCTTTTGGATATGCTGACAATGGCTAGCCAGCTAGCCAATATGTTAGCTTTTCTTCTCATTACCACATAATCTCAAGCTGTGAATTTAGATTTCTCAACAAGGAAAAGCTAAGTGTCAGCATGGACCATTCACACAGGTTGACTTAAGATGAGCCTACACAGCTCCTTAATGCCAATACCAGAACTCTTCTGGGTAGAGTGATATGGGAATTTGCTTATAGAGAAAGGTAAATTTTTAAAAAGAAGCTGGCTTATTTATTAGAAATTAATATGCCTCTGTGGGGACTAGTTTGTGACAAGTTGTGTCATTTGTAGGACTGGTTGGGGGTCCATACACCACAGCTGCTCATTTTCTCAGGTGCTGCATATCCCCCATGAGATAGTCTTCATCCACCATTAGTTTCATCCCTAATGGCCTGTATTAATTTATAACTAAGGGGAATTGCAAAAATACACTAACTACGTTTCCCAGAAGCAAGGCAAGTTCTCACAACCCTTTTAAAGTCATAATAAATTAACCTGCAAAGAATGACAGTATTTATCTTACATCATTTTTATAGTTATTGCTACTATTTTTCTTATGCTACCTTAATTAATATACAGAGTGGAGTAAGAGTAGGTTTACAATTATGAGTACATGAAACAGTTTATTGTATTATTTATTACTGTATTATTTTTCCCTATGTATAACTGTAAATCTATTTTTGCTCACTCCTTTATGTCTTTGGGGGATTAATTCCTGTTGGAAAAAAACATAATTTAAAAAATAGCTTTGCTTTATATCTGCGAGTAGGAGTAGGTGCTGTGAGTTGACCAGATGGTAGAGACAGGTGGGAAACTGTGGCTTGGGTGACTCATTCCAGTTCTACCCCATACTAGCTAGGTGATTTGGGTATTACTTTCTGGGGAAAAAAATTGGACTTGCTAATCTCTAGGGCCCTTTGCCTGGTTCTTTGTCCACCCTTGGGTTCATTACTAAGCAATCAAACCAATTGCTGCCAGATTTGTTCATGCCAATCATGAAACTAACCGAAATCATTAAAATCAACTTAGTTTTTAATGACTGAACTGAAGAGGTTACTCAGTATCCAGGATGATCACTCCACAGCTGGTTGTTTTGGCAATCAGAACCATTGAGGCAAAAGACAAGAATGTAATGAAGAGAAATGGACACAACTGGAAGCCTATCTGCTACAGGAGCTTTAAAGAGGCCAAGTTGGCCTTGTGGATTTATTCTGTTCAACCCTGGGCCAACACTGGCCCCATTAGTCTTTCTATCTGATACAATGTTTTATACTTACTCATTTTATGACAGCTTTGTTTTTAATCTACAAAGCAAACCTGGTTGACTTGAAAAGTCCCTTGGTGTAGCCAACTGTAGCTGTTCTTTAAGCTAATGATTTCACTTTGTTTTTTAAAATATCCATATGCATAGTAAATTCTTGTCCATGTACATCCTTAGTTTCATTAATGTTTTAAAGGATTTATTTACTTATTTTTAGAGACAGGGGAAGGGACAGAGAAAGAGAGGGAGAGAGACATCAATGTGTGGTTGCCTCTTGCATAACCCCTACTGGGGACCTGGCCTGAAATCCAGGCATGTGCCCTGACTTGGAGTCGAACAAATGACTCCTTGGTTCATAGGCCAGCATTCAATCCACTGAGCCACACCAGCCAGGGATATTTTCATTAATTTTATGCAACACAGCTTAAGCAATAACTCAATCTGCATGGTTAAGAAAGCCATAGAATACCTTTTTAAGGTTTCACAATCACAAAAGATTTCCCTCTTTAGTTCCTCTTACAATGGCATACTTTTTTCCTGGTCAAAGAAAAATAACACAGCAATCATTCTAGGCAAGGTCTTCTTCAACAGACCACAGTCCACCAAGCAGAACACTGGTTGTCACCACTTACAGTAAATTACTAGTTGGTGGAACCAGCTTTGCCAGTCAGAAATATTTCCTCACCACACTAGTTCTGTTTGATTGGTTGTGGGTTTATGCAGTTCCTGGCACAGAGAGGGCCTTTTCCTCCTCTGCCAGGTTTCTTTCAGACTTGCTACAACCTAATTTCAATTTTGGCTTAGAGGCCAACCCACAAAACTACCTTTCCAATTGCTTCTTTTGGCCTGGAGAATGTCATCCAGTTTATTAGTGAAGGTCTTAGTCAAAGGCCTTGTTGTCCTGGGAGCTGGTGCCCCAGTGGAATGGGCCATTGCCAACCATGTCTCCATCACCCACCCCAGCCTAAAAGACTGTTGAGGGACGTTGAGTTCCCACAGCCCTATAAACAGACATTAAAGATCTGGATTACCATTAGACAAGGTTACAGGGCATAATTATGGGGTTCTCAAAATAAGAAAAGATTTTCAGGCAAATAATAATATTATGGATTAGGTCTCAAACTAATACTACTTTGGGATTGTAGGCCACTTAGTAGTAGACCTCCTATGCATCTTCCCAGACTCTATCTGTCCCCCTTGTCCATACACAGTGTTCCCTTTCTCAGGAAGTAATTTCTGTTAAAAAGCTTTTATTGCCTGATTTATGGGGATTTCATTCTCAGATTTACAATACTTCTCAGGCTCCATACACATAAACCATGGGATCTTGATTTCCGAAGAGTGAGTAGCTATGGGTGTTTTCTGAAGAAAACATCAGATTGGGCCAATACCTCAATTTATTTAGGGGAAAACTTTGTCCCTGAAACTGAGAAAGGGATAATGCTCAATATGTCATGTGGGTAGTGGTGTGGCTGAACCTTGTATAAACTGAGTTACTGATCTCACCTCTCTCCATCCCTGCACCTCTCATTACCACTCCATTTGCTTGATAATGGAATGAAAGAAATCAAGCCAAAATACTTATTAAGCACACTCTGCATGCAGAACACAGTTCAAGGCAAAAAGAAGGAGGAGAAAGGAATTAAAAGTGATAGCTCAGGTCTTTACAGTCTCGCAACTGGGTTCTCGCTATGGTGTGATAACAGGTCTCTATGCTGCCAACTTCTCCTTCAATTTCTAACGTAGTTATTCTCAAACTTTAGAGGCATCATATTTACCTGGAGGGCTTATTAAAACAGGTCTCTGGGTCACACCCCAAATATAATAGTGATTGTAATATTATATTTTAATAATGTTATATTTTAATAATGCAAGAATTTGCATTATTTAAAAGTTCCTAGGTGAAGCTTATTTTCATAGTTCAGGAACTATTCTTTGACAACTACTGGTCTAATCCATTCTTCTGTTTCTGCAATGGTCCTCTAGTATACAAGTCTGAGCAAGTACTCAGCACCAAGTCACCACAGATTATAGTCTTACCTTAACATGACATTTTAGGCCTCCACAATGTTGTCCTAGATGGTATGTGCTGCTACAACCTCACATATCCCATGTTCTCACTCTCAGATTGGGTTTCCTCAGAAGCAATCACTAAGACAAAAATTTGAAGGATATTCGAAGAAACAATATGACAGGAGGCAGTAAAATAGGGACAGAGATAAAACAAATACAGGCTTCCCACCAAGATTAAAGTGTAGGTATATATACTTCGACTCCTTATACAGCCAAAAGAAGGACAATAAATTTTTTAAAAAGCAAGCACAACTGCCAGAAAATTGAACTGTATGGAAGTGCAACAACCAAGAAATTAAAGAAGAAACATTCCAGATGGGTAGCAGGGGTAGAGAGGGGCAGCCAGGGTGGAGAGGATGCGCGGCAAGGCAGTGGCTGGAGGACCAGGTGGGCAAGGTGGCAGGTAGCAGATTGGGTGGTCCCAATTTCATGCACAGATAAACCGGGAGGTACAATTGGGGAGTATGATAGACTGTGCAACTCAGGGTTCCAGCACAGGGAAATAAAGCCTTAGAACCTCTCACTGTAGGCCTGGCTGGTGTAGCTCAGTGGATTGAGTACAGTTCTGTGAACCAAAGGGTTGCAGTTCAAATCCCAGTCAGGGCACATGCCTGGGTTGCAGGTCAGGTCCCCAGAAGGGGTGCACAAAAGGCAACCACACATTGATGTTTCTCTCCCTCTTTTTCTGTTTCCATTTCTCTCTCCCTCTCCTTCCCTTACCCCCTCCCTTCCCTTCTCTAAAGATACATAAAATCTTTATAGAAAACCTCTTGGCAGCATGAGAAACTTCCAGCTTCACGGGAGAGTTCATAGGAGAGACCCACAAGGTAAGCACACAGGCGCAGATACCCAGGAATCAACACCAGAAGTGCCAAATTTGCTTGTGGGTAGCAGGGGAAGTTACTGAAAGCCTATCAAGAGCCAAGCAAGCAGCATTGTTCCCTTTAGAACCCCTCCCCCACATACAGCACCACAATGCAGTCACGTGGGTTGCCTGTCTTGGCAAATAACTATGGCTCTTCCCCTTACTGTATAATAGGTGCACCGAGACTAAGAAATATGGCCCAAATGAAAGAACAGATCAAAGCTCCAAAAATATAACTAAGTGATGAAGAGACAGCCAACCTATCAGATTCAGAGTTCAAAACACTGGTAATCAGGATGCTCACAGAAAAGGCTATGCAAAGTGAAATAAAGCAAAATATACAGGGAAGCAACACCAAAGGGGAGGAAATCAGGACTAAAATCAACAATTTGGACCAGAAGGAATATATAAACATTCAACCAGGAGATAATGAAGAAATAAGAATTCAAAAAAATCAGGAAGAGGCTCAGGAGACTTAGGGACATTCAGGACAATTTCAAACATTCTAATATCCAATCATAGGCATGCCAGGAGAAGAGGAAATGGAGAGGCCAAAGAACTTAAATGTATGACCCATGGACATTACTAAGTGGGGGGAATGATGGTGGGAGGCGTGTGCAGGGTGGAGGGAATAAAGAGGGGGAGGAAATGGGACAACTGTAATAGTATAATCAATAAAATATATTTTAAAAAAATCCAATGCAAACTGAATTAATGAGATTACTGCTGTGGACAACTGGGGTCAATCTCACTGGGAGCCTCTGGAGGAGTGCAGAAAGAACACCTCAGAGTTATCCTGCCTGAAGGCTGAGGGACGTGAGGTACTATTCACCAATTTCTGTCAGTCACTGGTCAAAGGCTACTTCTAGAGATAGTAACAGCCCAGCACTTCAGTGTGCCCTTGTACATACAAGACTAGCTCACTCCAGAGGACCCAGAAAGTGCTCAGGCAGAGCTCTAGGTACTTGAAGTAGGAAGTCATTAGGTCAGACAGAGTACATGGAAATGGTGAGTGCTGAGGGTTCTTGATGAAGCACTATCAGCTTCTGTTCTACAAGCCCAACCCATCCTGTTAATGCCATGTCCTTCACACATCTGTGCTCTTCTGCACAGAAGGGCCCGAATCTGACTTCTACTCTGGATCTTTGGAAGACAGAGCTTTGGACTGAGATGAGATGATTTATTAAGGTTTGAGTGGGCAGCAGTCTTGGCTCAGCACACAGAAGTTTGTGTGACCAAATGAAGTTAGAGAGCCCAGGAGCAGATAGTGACTAGAAATGGCAACACCAAGAGGGTCATGAGCACTAGGGAAAGATGCTGCGGGGTAGCTTTGGGTGCTGACAAAACAGCTGAGGGAGTGTCTGCAGGCAAAAACTTTTAAAATAATTTTTGGGACAGATTTTGAGCCCCTGTGCTTTCTCTAGAACACTGGTGATTATGAATGTAAGAGAAAATAATGGAGTTAGATCATCTTATTGCCCAAATGGGAAGTCCTAGAGAAGGCAGGCTGGAATAGAAGGGGTATGGTCACTGCAACTATGCCTTGGCACTGAGGTGAAGTGCTGCCCCTCCCAAGTGCTGTTAGAAACCCCCTCCTGCTCAGGCAGTCTTTGCCTCAGGCTCTGAGCCTCAGAAATTATTTTCTTGGAAACCCAACAAGTTAAGAGCATTCTCTTCCTTGATTTGCAGACAGACTTCTTGTTCTGCTATTGGGGTTGTGACAGTGCAGATTTATGGATAGTTTAAAATGATTCAGAGCAACAAATGTATGTAACATTGGTATGTGTGGGTGGGTAAGAAAGACAAGAATAATAAACAACAAAAAATTCCCATTTAATGTTACATAGTAATTTAATATTCACTATGTAAAAAATAAGATGTCCTCTCTAAAACAAAACAGAATTTTTTTCTTTAGAAAATCTTTTGACCACAGAGTCTTAACACTCATTAAATGTTAGTGAGTAGCTGGTTCATATACTTTTTTTATCTCCTTATCCTTTTTAATCACAGTTGAAGTGATATATGCATGAACTTTGCAAGGCATAAGAAAACATAATTTACCTGACATGATTTGGGGAGAGAAACACTGAAATATACTAAACATCACTCAACTACACTATTTAGAAAGAAGAAAATAGGAGACACTAACTGCCCGTGATGGGTATTTATAAATGCACAACTGCAGTGAAGAGATGCTGGCTGCTCTTGAAGTAGGCAATTTAAATTTGATCCAGAAGGCAACCAGAGGAGCCAGTAAAGACACATAATCTGGGAAGTGACATGTTTTCTTTTTCAAAGTTCAGCTATTGAGAAGGTAAGCAAACAAGAACAGACCTGAAGTCTATCTAGTTTAGAAACCTCAAGTGAGACTGCAGAGTGGGAAAACTTTGTCCACTTTCCTATTTCATTCTTTTGCTTGATGTCTTTCCCTCAGATGCCTACTGTGCAAGGGTCATCCTTAAGTGTTCCAAAATCAATGGGACAATGACTCCTGATTCAGAACAATTCTTTCTTTCCTCTATATCAACCACAATGTACCCATGCAGTGTCTGTTTTTTAAGATTTTATTTTTGTTATTTTTAGAGAGAAGAGAAGGGAGGAGAAAGTGAGGGAGAGAAATATTGATGTGTGAGAGATACATAGATCATTTGCCTCTCATGTGCTCCCCACTGGGGACCTGACCTATAACCCAGGCATGTGCCCTGATGGGTAATTGAACCAGCAGCCTTTCAGTTTGTAGGCTGGCTGGCACTCAATCCACTGAGCCACACCAGCCAGAGCTGTACTTGTGTTGTGTCTTAATCTTCAAAAGTTTGCTATGTGATTAATTACCTGTCATTTATAATCTAATAAAAAATTCCCACAGAGAGTCAATAACTAATGGTGGTACAAGGAGAATCTATCAGTTTTCTATTTCAATATGGGTATTACATAGGAAGGTCCTATTTTTTTTAACGGATCCTGTTGGTATGAACACTAAAATTGAAGTGAATAAAAACACCTCAATGTTTTAAGAATTCTAGTACTTACAAAAAAATGTGATGGGAATGAATAAGTTCCCTTGCAAAATCACTTTGTGGTGATGAAATTAGAGGATCCCCATTAGAGACAGGAGGAAGGTCTATATTTACAATCTTTCATATGTATAGTCTTGCTTGAATTTCTCAAAAATAAAAAAGTATAAGGGACTTACCCTAGAATTTTCACTTCTAACAAATTAAAAATAAATGTTTAGCTTTTCCTGGTAGAATATGAGTTTTAATTTTCATTTCGCAAATCATTCCTCTAGGCAGTGTAACTGGAATGTCACTGGTCTCTTTAAACATTCAGGGATTTTTGTTTTGACTAACTCGGTCAATATGAATTCTCATCAGAGTAAAAGATGAACAACACAGCCACACAAAAGACACTAACCAGTTTGTGCCAATGGTATGGAAGGTTCATCCCAAATTCTCCAAGAATGGCCTATACCCACTGCCAGGTGACTTTCACATCAAAACAACGAATGTTCCTTCACTCCCAAATATATTGCAGCTAACATTTTCAAGTAGGACTACTTTGGGAAAGGGAATAGAAACTACGTTAAACTTAGTTTGACTAAAATGTACCAGGCAGTCAGTATATTAAGGTCCTTTCATAGACCTTTATTTCTTTTACCTTTGCTAACACTTGTAAGATGGGTATTGCAATTCTCCACTTCTCAAAGAGAAACCTGAAAAACGTTACTTGCCACCTAAATTAATAAGTGATAGAGCTACAACTGGCTTCAAGACTCATGCTATTTCCTCTAAATTAGTGGTGATCAAGGTGCAATTCTCCAAACCAGCAGTCAGTATTACCTGAGAACTTGCTACAAATGCACATTTTCACATTTTGTTCTTCAGATCTACTGGATGACAAACAATGCCAGATGCTAAGCACTCTGTGTTTTAACAAACTCTCCAGGTGACACTGATATTCATTAAAGTTTCAGAAGCCCTGTCTTAGACCACGCATTCACCATGATTATATCCAGAAATGACTGGCCACAGCTTAGCCCCTACCAGGGGCATTTAATCATTACAACCCCAGATACAAGCTCTTCCCTCTGTACAACTCTGTTCTCAGATAATGTCTTCCTCTTGGCTGCCATTGTTTATATAATCCTTTTGCCAATTTATCATTTGTCTTAAGATATCTCTTCTACTGGGGCCTGAAACTCTTAGACCTTTGCAGTCATTTCATTTTTCACATTTGTTTTCCACTTAACAGTGCTTGACAACAGTGGCATGATGAATGGATATATCAGAAGCACTAACAACTGTGTTGTATACCACAAGAATACTGGCATATTCTTTAGTCTGTACTACTTAAATGAAATGCTGACAAATGAGAAGGTGTCCTCCTTAAGCACAGTGCTTCTTAAATTCTAATGTGCACACAAACCACTTGAAGACTTTATTAAAATGCGCATTTTGTTCAGGATTCTAAATTCTTACAAGTTGCCTTGGCTGGTTTAGCTCAGTGGATTGAATGTAGGGTGCAAACCAAAGGGTTGCTGGTTCTATTCCCAGTCAGGGCACATGCCTGGGTTGCTGGCCAGGTCCTCAATGGGGAGCATATGAGAGGCAACCACACATTGATATTTCTCTCCCTTCCTTTCTCCTTCCCTTCCCCTCTCTCTAAAAATAAATAAAATATTTTTTAAAAAATTCTTACAATCTCACAGGTGATACATGCTGCTGGACCACAGACCACACTTTGAGTAGCGTGGTTAGGGTAACTGTCAAGCATCTGACAACCATGATATAGGAAGAATAGTTAAGGTGGGGACTTACATGGCTGGCTTTGGATACTTGAAGATAAGTAGTAGTACATTCACTCTTAGTTGGCCCAAGAGCAGTGTGGGGAAGGTATATTACATCTTCATGCCATTAAAAATGGTTCATAGGCCCTGGCTGGTGTAGCTCAGTGGATTGAGCACGGGCCTGCGAACGAAACAATCGCGGTTCGATTCCCAGTCAGGGCACATGCCTGGGTTGCAGGCCAGTTCCCGGCAGGGGCAAGTTCCCAGCAGGGGATGCATGAGAAGCAACCATACATTGATGTTTCTCTTCCTCTCTCCTTCCCTTCCCCTCTGAAGATAAATAAATAAAATATTTTTTTAAAAAAAATGCTTCATAGTGCATCTTACTGGCTGCATCATTTTCTTTCCTTGTATATACTGAAATGAAGTTAATCAACCCCTAATTGTGGGCCAATTCTGCTATTTCCATAACTTCACTATTTTTCACAATGTTACAAAGATTATCTTAGTTTATAAATCTTGTTCTGCATCTCTGATCATTACCTTAATATGCCTTACTAGAGTGTAGATATTTTAAGGCTCTAAATAGATGTAACAAAATTGTTTTTCAGAAAGGTTGTACCAATTTATATTCCCACCAGAAATGAAAGTAGTAATTCCTCATTTTCCTCATCAATAAGAGAATTACAACTTCTCAAAATTTATGACATTGATATAATGGAAATAGAACCTTATCATTGTATTTCATTTATATTTCTTTGATTATATTCAAAGTTAAAAACAATTTTATGTTTGTCAACCATCTTTATTTTTCTGTTTTGTAACAGTGTTCTTTACTTATTTTCTGTTAGTCTTAGAATATTTCTTATCAAATGCATCTGACATACTTTTTACATATATTGAAGATAAATCTGGTAAGCCATCATTTATTGTAACTGTTTAAAATATTTACTAATTTTGTCTTTGGTGTTCCAAAGTTTTAATTTCATTATCAGATATATTAATTTTTCTCTGCCTTTATTTCTTTTTAGATAACCTTTTTTAAAAGATTTTACTTATTTATCTTTAGAGGGGAAGAGAAGGAGAGAAGGAGAAAGGTATCAATGTATGGTTGCCTCTCATGAGTCCCCTGCTGGGAACTGGCCTGCAACCCAGGCATGTGCCCTGACTGGGAATCAAACCTCGATCGTGTGGCTTGCAGGCCCATGCTCAATCCACTGAGCTACACCAGCCAGGGCTATTTCTTTAATACTTAGAAATTCTTCTCCATCCAAAGTACACTTAGTCAATACATGTTCAATTTTTATAGTTTTAATTTTGACAGTAATGTTAATCCACTCATAATTAATATTGGGGTGGGCTAGACTTCTGAAGAGCTATTTTTCTAATCAATGTACTAAATAATGCATATTTTCTCTCACTGATTTTAGATTTAAAACTTGTTTATTAAAGGTACAAAAACACTTTGTTGTCTAGTGTCTGCCATGACAAAGTAACCACTTGAGCTAAAGCCAATCCTGCTCTCTAAAGCTTATCAATATTTCCAGTTACAGCATATGACAGCATATGCATCTATATTCAAAATCTTGATTTAAAGCTTACAACAAGTTTTCTTAAAGTCTTAAGTCAAGTTTTTTTCCAACTTTTTATTTTGAAAATTTTCTTTTATGTGTGTGTGTGTATAATCCTCACCTGAGGATATGCTTATTGATTTTAGACAGAAAGGAAGGGTGTGGGGCGGGGCGGAGGAGAGAGAGATTGAGTCAGAAAGACCGACAGAGACAGAGAGAAACATCAAAGTGAGAGAGAAACATTGATTGGTTGCCTACCATATCTACTCTGACTGGGGATCGAACCTGCAAGCTAGGTATGTGCCTTGACTGGGAATCAAACCTGCAACCTTTTGGTGCACAATGCTTCAACCAACTGAGCCACTCAACCAGGGTTATTCTGAAAATATTCAAAATTATAGAAAAAATAAAATAATAATACAATGAATACCCATATACCCTCCACCTACATTCACCAACTGTTAATATTTTGGCATACTTTTATTTTAATGCTTTATCTCTTCTCCTTCCTCTTCTCCCTTTCCCTCGTTTCCAGTTTGAAACTATTACAAATAAAGATGCTGTGACATTTTTGTGCAAGCCACAGTATAGTCATGTGCTGTCATTTCTCTTGGATAAATACCTAAGAGTGGAATAGTTATGAGTATTTTGAGATGAATAGACAAGGTTTGAGGACTTATAAACAAAAGTGTACTCTGTTATGGGAGGATCTGGCCAGATCACTGGGCAGAGAGGAGGAAAGCCAAATGGGCTGAAGTGCTGAAGGTGGGGGTATTGAAACTGCAGCTGCATATGACATATTTCCATATCCCTGGGTAGAGGTAAACAAGCTAGTGCAGTTCCTGACACAGCAGGAGGAGGCATGCACAAAGTATGTGCAGGCTGAAAAGGTCACAACACACGTGTACCCTTGAGGTTATCATGGCAGCAGGATGAGCAGAAATGCTCCACAGGCTGAAGAGCATGATGTATGCTACCTAGACTGGCTGTGAATTTGGATGCTTCCACCACGCATGGGATTTGGGGCCCGGACTTTTAAATGAGGGTGTGTGAAAAGTTGCCCCTTTTTTCTTCCATTCACTCACCTGGTCAGGGGACTGGAGCACTTGTGGAACCCAGCAGGTGCTGGGCCCTGCTCATTCCTTTTTCCCTTCTTCCCCTTGCTTTCCCAGGTGGGAGCTTGCTTGCACCAAGGGCAAGTCCCACGCTGGGCTGTGTCTGGCTGGCAGGGGCCTGTGGGATGCTGCTGCTCTGCACTGCAGGAGTTTAGCCTACACCCCTTCTCTCACTCTGAGACCAGTGCATGGATGCATAGTCCAAAGTGCTCCCTGACCCTAGGGGTGAGAGCAGTCTCAGTCTAGGGGTCCCACAGATGGAGCTTCCTACACAACTGGCAGAGTGGTCTGGGAGTGGCCCCATGCCCCAGAAGAGGAAAGCTGTGGTGACACGATGGCATTGTCAGTTCCACAAGGGGTGCTCCAGAGAGAGAGAGCCTGAAGCTACAGACCTGTTTGCACAACACAGTCCCCAACCTTTTTGGCACCACAGAATGGTTTTGTGGAAAACAATTATTCCATGGACTGGGGGAGGGAGGAATGTCTTTATAGCCTGCCACCAGATGCAACCTAATTGTCACTTGCCACTCACTGGTAGGGTTTTAGTATGAGTCTGCAAGCAATTGATTTATTATGGTCTTTGTGCAGTCAAACCTCTGTTAGCCCTGGCAGGCCTCTGAACCAAAGGGTCACCAGTTCCATCCCCAGTCAGGGCACATGCCTGGGTGGCAGGCCAGATCTCCAGTTGGGGGAGCACGAGAGGCAACCACACATTGTAGTTTCTCTCCTTCTCTTCTTCCCTCCCTTCCCCTGTCTAAAAAATAAAAATCTTTAAAAAAAACCTCTCTGCTAATGATAATCTGTATTTGCAGCCGCTCCCCTACACTAGCATCACCACCTTAGCTCCACCTCAGATTATCAGGCATTAGACTCTCATAAGGAATGTACAACCTAGATCCCTCACATGTGCAGTTCACAGTAGGGTTCATGCTCCTATCAGAATCTAATGCCACTGCTGACAGGAGGCAAAGCTCAGGTGGTAACACAAGTGATGAGAGGCTGTAATACGGAAGAAGCTTCACTTGCTCACCGGCCACTCACCTCCTGCTGGGTTCCTAACAGTCCATGGTCTGGTACCATTACTGGTCCATGGCTCAGGAGTTGGGGACCCCTGGAGTAATAATCCTGGGCCCCAGAAGGACAGATAAAAATGGAGTGAGGAATCTAGACACTGACTCCGGCTCTGGAAGTAGCTGGGGTCTTTTTGCGTTTTGCGGAAGAGGTTGGCCTGGAGCTAGGAAGTCCCCAGCTCCTCGACATGGAACAACTTTTTCATAAAGACTTTTTTCCTTCCCCATAAATGTTTCTGTATGCCTATGTTCAGCAGCAAGCAGATTGTTTGGTAACATTTCTAGAGTTACAAGTCTGTTTTTGCAAAGATTTGCAAGGCAAAGAGAATTGTTTCCAGTGTCCAAAAAAAAAAAAAAACAAAACACAAAAAAACAAACCTGGATTATAGAGTGAATATCAAGGAGTTAACCCATCCATCCAACTATACTTGCTTCTGTATATTAGAGAAATTTCCAAGTAAGATGGAAACAAAAAGATTTTTAAGTCCTAGAATAGAGTATGCCTTAAAAAAAAAAAGTCTACCTAAAGCATTTAACAAATGCCTTCTGATGCTCTCCTTTCTGAGTGCAAATTTAACATTAGACCAATTAACTTTGGAGAGGTCCCCAGGAAACTCTTCAGCTCTTTTGATAACCACAGTAAAATCATGGGTGGGTAAAAACACCACCCCCTCACTACAGACAAACAAGGTTGCTGTGAATGGGTTGTGAGTGTGAGTAGCTGCTAATCTTTCCAGTTCTTCTCTAATTGATAGGATCTTCTGAAAATAGAGGAAAAGGACTTTGTAATTTAGAAGATTTTCTTCTACACAGGGAACATGAATTCTTTGTGGTGGGGGGCTCAAAAATATACCCACAAAGGACATTACATAGTAAGGCTTGAAGCTGAGAAAGCCTACCAAAATAAGCCTTATTTTCCATCCTGGGTATGATAGGGGAATTCAAGAATTAAAGATTTTAGCTGTGCTTACAGCTGATAAGCTTAAGTAATTAAAGCATGTAGAATGCTGCTATTCCATGAAGTGGAATGTATGACCATGTGACTCTAGGAGGAAGAGAAGCAATTCAACCTTTGTACCCCAGGGGGTCTGCAAGTGATGGAGATGGTATCTGAGCCACTGTGTTCCAGGGAGGGAACCTCCATCAGTGAAACTGATAAGAGATTTATTGATCAGCAAATAAAAAAGTACTAGGAAAATGGTGCTGGACTGCAACACTTGTCTGATTAAGCTTTTCTTCCAAACCCCTTATTTACCCTTCTCTTCTCTTTAATAAAAAGGTTGGCTTGAGATGAGAGGTTAAGATAAATTTTAGGGTACATAAGCAACCATCTTCTCGAATTGCTAGCATCTGAATAAAGTGCCTATAAAGATTCAATCATTGTCTCTACTTACTGGTTCCGGTAGCAACAGGCCGCACAAATGCCAACTTTTCTGATTTCAGGTGTTTTGCTGAATTTCTTTCCTGGCTTTTAGCATTTACACGAGTAACTCTGAGCCTAGAGATTAGGCTGGAGTGCTCTCTATAAATCTTGTAGGAAAAGGGAATTTAAAACAGGCAAGTGGCGTTTAAGAGATTTTCTGGAAAGATGATAGAGTTAAAAGAATTTTTTCTGAGGAGACAGGGCTGGATTTTAAGAAGAACTTATGTTGGATGTGAACTGCAGTTTTTTCTAAGTTTTATTTCTGAAAACAGAAGAATCCCCAAGGGAGTCTATAAAGGCTAGCTGTTATGTTTTTCACTCATTTTCAACTTTTTCTTTCTATAGGTACCAATAAAACAATTATTTAAAATGAAAACTTTCTAAAATTCTTTTAATTTTAGAAGTTATTCTAATTCAAAGGACCCAGTGTCTGGCAATTAATGAGTAGGATCTTCTCAAGAGTGATTCAAACCAATAACCTTTTTTATGATTTAAGCATAAATGCAAGAGGTGTTTCCAAAGACAGTACCAAAAAATGCAGCCTTCATAAGATCAGAAAGTTCATTCCCACGGACTAAGAAAGCTAAAGCCCTTTGTTGCTATAGATGTTAAGAATGGTATAGTGCAAATAGTCTCTTCAGTCTCTCACAAAAACGTGAGACATCTCCAGTCACAAACCACCGATCTGTAACATTTGGAAGGCACTGTTGGAATGGCACTTTTCCAGCATTAACAAAGAAATGAAGGTTGAGACATCAAAGGCTAGACAAAGAGAGTGCTGCTTATGACTTCCTGTCTCAGACCCCAGTCTATTCAACTTGCCACCAAAGTGCACCCAGTAAGTGTATCTTCCAAATGGGAGAGACCAACAGGATATTCTCACTGGTCACAAAGCCAAGCTCTAAAGAAATAGAACAGGACAAACTATACAACAGAAATGAAAACAGTGCCATCTCTGGGAGAAAAAGGATCAATAAAAATGGAGAGTATTCATTTACCTATGCTATGTCCAAATAACTAGTTCCATAAATATTTTCTCCCGCTAATCTAAATTTTGAAGTAGAAAAAACTCACCACTCTTGCTTTCTTCACTGGAGTCTACAGGCAGAGATCAGAGAGACTGAAGTGGCAAGAACTCTTACCTTCAGCTGGATTTGTCAGAAGGCCCAAGATCTCTCAGCTACAACAGCCTCCTAGAGGTGACTATTGTCCAGCCAGTAAAGTTAAATCCTAATGATTACACCAGTGCTGGGGAGAAACAAATTTTCCTCTATCCATATTGGTTCTTCTGGTTGGTCTAAGAAATCAAATTGATGTAAGACAGACTAACAAGAGTAAAACAAACAAAAGTTTAACAACATATATACCTCTCATATACATATGAGAGACCCAGAAAAACTGAGTAACTCCCCCAAATGGCCCAAGCCATCACCTTAAATACCACCTTCAGCTAAAGACTAAAGAAGATGTCGGGGTGGGGATTCAGTTATGGGAGGTGACCAGGAAAAGCACAGTGGACAAAGGTTAGACTGTTATGCAGATTTAAGTCAACTGCCTACTACTCTATTGATAAGAGTTTGTAGAGAGTCACCCTTCTCTTCCTGGCACAGAAAGGGAGATACCCTTACAAATGTAGATTCCATTTATAAATACACATTTCTTACAAAAAGGTAACTTCTATTTGGTTTTCAGAGCTTCTCTCATGTCTGCTGCTTTAAACAAAAACCAGTTTAAAATGATCAATATGACAAAAAGAACATTTTGGGGTAGAAAATTCTGCTTCATAGTTCCACAGGTATACATATCAACTTATTAAACTGTACACTTTAATAAGTGTAGTTCATAATATGTCAAAAAAAGCGCTCTTAAAATCAGTAATATGCAAGGCACTCTGGTTCTCTGAAAAAAAGCTCCCTCTGGTCAATTACCATCCATGCTCTGATGACTCTCAAAATATGTTTCTCCAGCCCTGGCCATTTTGCTTTGATTCAGACCTGTTAATCCAGTTTCCTTATCAACATTTGCATCTATCTGTTCCATAGGCACCCTAATCTAGCATGCCCAAGGCAAAATTCTTGATCTTCCACAAAACTAATTTTTCTCTGGTGTATTTCAACACAATTAATGACAGCACCATCTACCTAGTTGTCAAAATGATCCAATCCTAATTTTTATTTCTACTTTTTCCTTATCTCCAACACTCTTTGAAGGTCATGAATCTATCCACTTCTCATCAACCTCACAACCCCACTGACATTTCATTAATTCAAATCACCCTTCATGTCTCTGGCAATAGCCTCCCAGTAGGCCTCTTCAATACCAAACTCATTTTTGTAGTTCACACACACATATCAGCCAGAGATTTTTAAATATACACGTGATCTTTTCATTCTTTAGATAAAAATCTCTTGGTAACTCAGTAACTTCTTATGCCCTTAGGATGAAGTTTAAACTCTTTGAGTTACACACATGGTAACTTATTACACACTGTTCCTTACCCTCATCTTGACTCCTTTCTGCAAACTGTCATCTCTTGCTACTTAACTTTCTCACTCTCCACACTCCAGTCATATTTAAACTAGGGATATCTATAGCAATTTGAAATACCTTTTTAGCTCCTGTTCTGTATTGAATGAGTGACCTCAGCAATAATGAGGAGCAGTGGTAGCAAGAGAGAAAAAAAGCAGGCAAAAGTAATTTTATTAAGTCTCTATTTTGGTCAGATGTTCTTATATAGACTAAGTAGGAAAACTGAAACACAAAGATGACTTTGGTGGAACTATTTCTACAGGAGAATGCATTTTGTTTTTCACCAATCCATTAACCCCTCTGGATTTTAACATTATAGTAGGGTCATATAAAGCATTTCCTCTATTGTTGGCTTTACACAGATGCAAAGCCATGGTCAGGAAACTGGGAGATTGATGAATAGTTGGTTTGATGTATTTGAACCATTTACTACTTTGAATTAAATGTGCACATTCTGTTCAAAACAGATAATGGGGAGGGGTGTTTCCCCTTTCCCTCTATAACTTGCATAACACCAAGCTTCACTGATTAAACTAGTGAGTATTTAAAAGTAAAGGCTCCTACTGATTCCTGCCAGTCATTAATTTTCTACTTGCAGAGCCACCATGGAGTTTTTTATCTGCCACATTTTTCAGCCATTTCCAGTTGGTTCTCAGCAGCAGTGCTGACCCTTGGATTCTTGGGCCATGCACCAAGACACATAATGAAGAGAAAAATCCCCTTGGAAGGAATTTACTGTGGACCAGGAACAAATGCAAAAATGCTCATTCTAGTTTCAGAACTCTTAGTCTTGAGGAATTTAATTAACCTTTAATGAAAAAAATTAAGCATTATTAAAACCAATACATAACCTGGTAGATAAAGGTAAGTGCAAGTGAATTAAAAGTTCTCTTAAATTAATTACACAGTCAGCACTACCGTTTGTAATAATGTTTGTTCCATTACTGTTACCGAACAAAGGGTCCGAGGCGGGGGCAATACTTGGCCCACCGAGGGATGCCAAAAACTGCTACAGAAAACAGGGGCCCCTCCCAAGGACGATACTCTAATATCTATAGGGTTCTTCTGTCCGCCGCCAATTGGAAAGACATCTCTCAATGCCAGAGATTTGTGAAAAGGAAACAAAATGTTTATTTAATGATATTTAGGCCTAATGCCTTCCTTAAAATATTAAAGTCTTTAAGGATATACACCTACACACACACACACAGCGCTCCCTTCTCCCACTGTCCCAACTCCGGGTACTGTAAATCAGGAAAAGAGCACACGTCCGTTTTCAGGTCGCTGGCACGTGAGCTGTGTCGCCGGCCTGTCCAGGCAGGATCTCCAATTAATCCAAAGTCATGTGGCACCTTCCACTGGCAAGAGTTCTTTGTACCAAGTTCTAGTCAAAGTCTCTCCTGCTTTCCAGGCTACTCAGCCAAAGGGAGCACGCCAAAGCCGTGTGGGCCTCTTCTACCAAAGCCGCGTCTTTCTTCTTCACCTGGCCGCAGGGATCTCCATTCTGGCAAAGTTGCGTAGTTTTCTCTTCCACCTGGCCAAGAGGGGGTCTGCACTCTGCTGAAACCTCGTGTCTCTCTCCCTCCTAATGGCTACAGGGGTCTACATCTTTCTAAATAGCGTGGCTCTCCCCCTCATCTGGCCAAGAGGGGGTCCTCACTCTGCTAAAGCCACATGCCTCTCTCGCAGGCACTCTCTCAGAGAAGCAGCCCCAGTTCCAGCCTGGTTAGCCCCCACTCTGCTAAAGCCACATGGCTCTCAGGCAGGCCCTCTCTGAGAAGCCGCTCCCAATTCTAGCCTGGTTTTTCCGCCACTCCCTTCTCCCTGGCCCAAAACTTGGCCACAGCTATTTAACATATCTATGAAACCAGTTAAAGGTTATAGATATGTTAAATGACCATTCCAGAGGTTAGCTGCAAACCTGTTGCTTATGCAAAACAGCTCTCAATGGCCCTGCTCCATTCATCCCTTCCCCCAACTGACACCTTGGGGGGGGGTGAGGACATCCTAATATTTCCTCCAATATTTCTGTACACTTTGAGTTCTGGACACCATTCCAAATCTTTTCTGGGCACCCCCTTGGCTGCACCCTGTATCATTACCACTCCAGGTTTATTTGCTAAATAGCTTCATTGATCTTGCCTTGGTGGGTTTTCCATTTCTACACATTACAGTCCCTTGAGAACTGAAAACACTGTGTGTCTGAAAATGCCCACTCAACTTGAAAAGATTCATTTTTAAAAAAATCTTAACCTGAATTCAACTTGAAGGAACTCAAACTTCGCTCAAAAAATATTAGGGCAGAGACTCATCACTTCAGTAATATGTTTAGTATTATTTGGAAATTGTTTGAAAGGTCATTTATGGACTGTAGGGAAGCAGAATTTGTGACTTCAAATTATGTCTCTTTAGCATAGGGATTATATTAAGCTGATTATTTTTTAAAAACCAAAGACCGAGAAAAAGCTCTGAGTAGAAGTCATCATTTTGGAAGAGACAATTACATTTGTTAGTGAAATCTCCACTTGTAAGGGTGTCTGCCTCCTTGTCCCAAGAAGAGGAGGATGACTCTAAATCTCTAGAAACACTTATAAATGGAAAAAGCAACCTTAAATCTTAAACCTGAATCTTAAATAGTAAAATATAAAATGGAGAAGGCAAACTTAAATCTGCATAACAACATTACCTTTGTTGACTTTGCTTTTCTTGGTCACCTCCCATAACTGACTCCCCACCCCAAACATGTTCTTTAGTCTTTAGCTGAAAATGGTTTAAGTGATGGCTTGGGTCATTTTGAAGAGTTACTCGGTTTTCCTGACTCTGTCTCATGTATATAGGAGATATATATGTTATTAAGCTTTTGTTTATTTTATGCTTGTTAGTCTGTCTTATATCAATCTGATTTTTAAATAAGCCAGAAGAACTTAGAAGGTTAGAAGAAAAAATGTTCTGCACCTAGAAGGCCAATTCTGAAGGATATTGAAAAAGCAGAAATCTATATTCTTTTTGAAGTGTTACAAGGGTTTTTATTTGATCCAAAATAATGACAATTGCTGGAAAACAAAATTGCAATGTGTCACAAGTGGGCACAGGTAACCAGGTTCTTGGTAATTGCGACAAAGAATTAAACTGAACACCCAGAGTTTATAGCAGAGAACATGGGAGCAAGCCAACTCCAAGTAGAGATTGACCTCATGGGCTAGAGGAACTCTATTCTTTTTTTTCTTTCTTTTTTTAAAAATGTTTTATTGATTATGCCATTACAGTTGTCCCATTTCTCCCCTTCATTCCCTTCCACCCTGCGCACCCCTCCCCCGCAATCTCCCCATTTAGTTCATGTCCATGTGTCACAAGTTCTTTAGCTTCTACATTTCCCATACTATTCTTGCCCTACCCATTGTGTATTTTCTACTTACTATGCTTATTCTCTGTACCTTCTCCCCCCTCTTCCTCCTCCCACTCCCCTGTTGCTAACCCTCCACGTGTTCTTCATTTCTATGGTTCTGCTCCTGATCTAGCTGTCCTCTTGGTTTGCTTTTATTTTAGGTGTGGTTGTTAATAAGTGTGAGTTTGCTGTCCTTTCACTGTTCATATTTTTTATCTCCTTTTTCTTAGATAAGTCCTTTTAACATTTCATATAATAAGGGCTTGGTGATGATGAACTCCTTGAATTTGATCTTATCTGAGAGAAGCACTTTATCTACCCTTCCATTCTAAATGAAAGCTTTGCTGGATAGAGCAATCTTGGCTGTAGGTCTTTGGATTTCATGACTTGAAATACTTCTTTCCAGCTCCTTCTTGCCTGTAAGGTCTCTTTTGAGAAATCAGCTGACAGTCTGATGGGAACTCCTTTATAGGTCACTGTCCCTTTATCTCTTGCTGCTTCTAGATTCTCTCCATTTTAATCTTGGGTAATGCAATTCTGATGTGCCTGGGTGTGTTCCTCTTCGGGTCCACCTTCTTTGGGACACATAGGGTGGAACCTTACAGGCTAGTTTTGGCGGGCTTTTATTGAGCATGTGCAAGTAGTTGTATTACTTTAAAGCTACTGCACATGTGGTCTCTGAAGATTTTCCCTGATTGGCCACCAGAGAAGGGGTTTCACAATGTTACCAAATGGACACTCCCTTCTCCTGGGGTCCCCTTGTACTAGGTTCGCCTTGCCTGCCGCCAGGAAATTATAGTTCTCCATGTCAGAGATTGGTGAAAAGGAAAGGAGTTATTTATTCAAAAGTTATACAGACTTAAGACTAATGACTTAATGTCTTCATTAAAACCCCAAAGTCCCTTAACACACCCACAAACACACACAGTTCTTACTTCCCCTCTTTGCCTGGTCCAGGGTGCCATATCTCAGGAAAAGAAACGGAAGTCCATGGCTCAGGTAGCCCCCAGTTCTTCTCAGTAATCCATGCTCAGCTGGTAGGCCTCCCTTCCTTCCCCGCACCATCAGCTGTATCGCCAGGATCTCCAGTTCTTCATCCAAAACCATATGGCACCTTCTCATGGCCCACGAACAAGAGTCCTTTCACCCCTTTCCTTCCCTCAGCATCTCTTTTGCATTCTGTCCAAACAGCTAAGAGAGAGCTCTGTATTGCAACTACCTCTTCTTTTCCAGCTTCCTAAGCTGCCTGGCAAAGGGAGCCCCAAAGCCGTGTGGTTCCTCTCTGCTAAAGTCTCATGGTCCTTCTCTGCCAGAGCCACGTGTTTCTTCCTTTCTCACCAAAGCTGCATGGTGAGTCTTGTCATGGCTGCCATGCCTGGGTTTAAATTCCAGAGCCAATCTTCCTCTGCAGCCCCATTTCTGACTCCTCCCACAACTGGCTGCACTGGCCAGCATTCCTGTATTTTCTAGCTTTACTGGACTGCCATAGTAAGTCCAGGGAGGCACGACCCTGTGGTGTGGAGCCAATCATCTCCAAGCTCTTTTGCAGGCTCTGTAACCAGGGGGAGTTGCCTCCCAATTACATCCTTGGTGGAAGTCACTGCAATCTCCCTGGCTCAAAGCATGGCCACAGCTATTTAACATATCTATGAAATCAGTTAAAGGTGATAGATACGTTAAATGACTGTTCTAGAGGTTATCTGCAAAACTGTTGCTATGCAAAACAACTCTCAATGGCCCTGCTCCATTTCTCCAATCTCCCAGTTGAGACTTGTGGGGGTGAGGACATCCCATATTTTTATATTTCCTGGACACCCTGAGTTCTGCACCCCATTACAAATACTTCTTTTGGGGGCCTCCTGGCTGTACCCTCTTACAAATGGATTGAGAAAGCGCTCCAAAGAATGACAATTTTGCAGCTTATTTTATTAAAACAAACAAGCAAGCAAAGTACAACCAGACACATTGAAATAAAGAACAAACTGGCAGTAACCAGAGATGAGGGAGGAGAAGGATAATAGGGGAAAATAGGGGAAGGGCCATCAAAGAACATGTATAAAGGACATATGGACAAAGCCAAAGGGGGTAGGTTGGAGGGTGGGAGGTGGGGGTGGGGGGGAGGGGGCTGTGGGGGGGTGAAAATGGAGACAACTTTTCTTGGACAATAAAAAGAAAGTGTGTACTGGGACATGGAGGACCGAAGCCACTGCCTACGCCAGAACAAGGAAGGTATGCATCTCCAGCTAAATACCTAACCACGAGATTCCCCATAATCAGAAGAAATTAAGGCATAACTGCTGGCATCCTGCTGGAAACTGGTTGAATCCACACTGCGCCTCCTCTCTCCCTTGAACTTTTCCCAGAAACAAGGCCCATAAATCTCCTGGACTTTCTGTCCTGGAATCAGCCACAAACCAATAAGAGGACACTGTCTTGCAAACACCTGTACCCAGGACACCTGGTGCAGATCAGCAGGGTAACCCACCCTCCCCGGAAATCTGCTACATACCCTGAAAACCCCTTATACCCTTGCCCTTGCTGCTGTAGTCTGGTTGGACAACCCACCTGATCACAGTGTCTCTCACTTTGAATAAAAGCCCTAAATTGGTCCTTTTTGGCTCCTGGTCCTTTCTTAGCCACCTCGGCTCCCTAACAATTAGAATCAAAGGAGGAGACAAAAATGTTACATGAAATCCACTAGTGGTAGATTAAGGGGGCAGGAGAAAGCAGAGCTCAAACCATGCAAGCTAAAAGTGCAATTTTAGGATTGGATAAAAAGTAGAATGGGTATGTAATGGGGTAGGTTGGAGCAGAGCAGAGGCCCCTAGAAAACAGAGGAGATCCCAGGTTCAAAAGAACCCATCTCCAAATCCTACAGAGGCGGGGGGCGGGGAGAAGGGGTGCCAAAGTGGCAGATTAAAAATACCATGCCTACTTCTGGCCAAGATGGAGGCGTAGGTGGAAACACTGTGCCCCCTCCCACAACTAAATTTAAAGACAGCGAAGTTTTAGAAACAAAAATGCAGCCAAAACAGTGAAAATTGAACTGTACAGAAGTTCGACAACAAGGAACCACTCAGCTAGACCAGTAAGAGGGGCAGAGGCAGCAGCAGAGAGGGTCGGGCTGGAAAGATCATTCTGTCTGACCAACCCTGGAGCAGAGGCAGAGGCGGTTGGTGGATCCCAGGCGTGGGGTGGCAACAGGCGGACCCAGTGAGGGCGCAGGGGGGCTGGCTGACTGCGGTCACACATTTGCGCGCAGATAAACCAAGCGAAGGAGCGAACAGTGAGACAGACAGCTCACGCTAGGGCCCCAGTGGGAATTAGAGCCTGAAAGCACCAACTGGAAAGACTTTCTCGGGGTTGAGGGGCCGGGAGAGGGTCCCCGGCTCACAGAGAGTTCGTTGGAGAGACCTACAGGGTCCTGGAGAGTACACAGGCCCACATACCCAGGAACCAGTGCCACAGGAGCCCAATTTGCTTGTGGGAAGTGGCAGAGGGTACCAAAATCTGAAGAGAGCAGAACAAACACCATTGCTTCCTCACTGACCCTGCCCTCACATACAGCATTACAACCCAGCAACCTGGTTGTCCTGCCTGGTGAACATCTAAGGCTCCGCAGCTCATATGTAGCAGACCCGAACAGACCAAAACATTATGGCTCAAACAGAAGAACAACTCAAAGCCCCAGAGACTTCTAAGCGACCAAGACATAGCCAACCTATTGGATGGATAGTTCAAAATACTGGTGATCAGGATGCTCACAGAACTGGTTGATTTTAGTTACAAATTAGAAGAAAAAATGAAGGCTACACTAAGTGAAATGAAGAAAAACGCACAGGAAACCAATAGTGATGGAAAGAAAACTGAGACTCAAATCAAGGGAGTGGACCAGAAGGAAGAATGAAACATTCAACCAGAACAGAATGAAGAAACAAGAATTCAAAAAAATGAGGAGAGGGTTAGGAACCTCCAGGACATCTTTAAACATTCCAACATCTGAATCATAGGGGTACCAGAAGGGGAAGAAGAAGAGCAACAAGTGGAAAACTTATTTGCACAAATAATAAAGGAGAACTTCCCCAATCTGGCAAAGGAAATACACTTTCAGGAAGTCCAGGAAGCTCAGAGAGCCCCAAAGAAGTTGGACCCAAGAAGGAATACATCAAGGCACAGCATAATTACATTCGCCAAAATTAAAATGAAGGAGAGAATTCTAGAAGCAGCAAGAGATAAGGGGACAGTCACCTACAAAGGAGTGCCCATCAGACTGTCAGCAGATTTCTCAGAAGAAACCTTACAGGCAAGAAGGAGCTGGAAAGAAGTATTCCAAGTCATGAAATCCAAAGACCTACAGCCAAGATTGCTCTATCCAGCAAAGCTTTCATTTAGAATGGAAGGACAGATAAAGTGCTTCTCAGATAAGGTCAAATTCAAGTTCATCATCACCAAGCCCTTATTGTATGAAATGTTAAGAGGACTTATCTAAGAAAAAGAAGATAAAAAATATGAACAGTGAAAGGACAGCAAACTCACAGTTATTAACAACCACACCTAAAACAAAAGCAAACTAAGAGGACAGCTAGATCCGGGGCAGAACCATAGAAATGGAGATCACAAGGAGGGTTAGAAATAGGGGAGTGGGAGGAGGAAGAGGGGGGAGAAGGTACAGAGAATAAGTAGCATAGATGGTAGGTAGAAAATGGACAGGGGGGAGAGCAGGAATACTATGGGAAATACAGAATCTAAATAACTTGTGACACATGGACATGAATGAAAGGGGGCAATGGTGGGGGAAGGGTGTGCAGGGTGGAAGGGAGTGAAGGGGGAATGGGACAACTGCAATGGCATAATCAATAAAATATATTTTTAAAAAATACCATGCCTTCTCCAAGGCTGGGAGGTCCTGACAGAGCAGAAGGCACAGTGCTTAGGGCACACTGCACAACAAAGGCAGATTAGAGCAGCCTATGCTTGCCTGAAGGGAGGGGCTACTAAAGGAGGCTGCTGCCTGGGGCAAACTATAAGCAAAAACAATGTGACTCTGAGAAGACGTGTAAGCAATCACTCAGGACACTGGTAGGGGGAGGCGGGAAGCTCATATAGTGCCTGTGTGAGCCTTGGGGTCAAATGCCCAACCCTGGACAAACAGATGCATGTGCACCTATGAATGGTTGGGAAACTTCTGTCCCGACTAAAGAAGGTCAAAGACACTGGGGAACTGATAAAAATGGTAGACACTGAACACTGTAGGAAAAGCTGGATACCCATTGGCTTCCTGGGCATGTGGGATTTTGAAAGGGCCTTTTAAGAGAAAAGATTGGGAAAGGCTCTCTCTCTCTCTCTCTCTCACTGGTGCTCTCTTGGTACAGGCACTTGGTAGAAGTCACTCATTATGTTGCTTTGGATTTTGGTGCAAGCTGTCTCTCTGGGCTTTTAGCATTTGGACATTCTGGGCCTCTGGGCTTATTCCCCACATGGATGGGAGAGCTTGTGAGACCCACCAGGCAGAGGTAGGACCCACCAAGGGCTTAGACTCCACATGGATGGGAGCCCACTCTTGGAGGCAGAGTTCCACACTGGGATGTGTGCCTCCCTGGGTTCCAGCCTCTGGAACACCATGATCCAGTAATGCACAGCACATGGGTCCTGGACTGTTCCATGGAGACTGGGAGCTGTGTACCCCACATCCTGAAAGAGAGCTGCTGTGAGAAGATGGTGACTCTGAAACCCACAAGTGCACATTCCAGAGAGGTTGGAGATCAGTTTGCATGACTGGCTTAAGAACAGATAAGGAACTGGGGAACTTCTGGGCATGGTTTTAACTTGTAGTCTTTTGGGGACCAAGAGAATTTCTAGGTCTCATGGGAGAGAAGGGTTCAGAGCAGGAGTGCTGTCAGCCCTCCTCCACCCCAAGATTGGAACCCTCTTAATAAAAAACTATTTTCTTCAACACTAATTGTTGGGTCAGATATAAAGGTACCAAGTGTCCACAGCCCAGTTTTCACTGTTACAAAAAGACACATACTTCTTTTACATTGGTTGGTATAGGATAGTTAATAATTAACATTTACAGCACAGAGATGGTATTCAGGGAACTAGATAAAATGATGGGTTCTGAAGTTTTTTGCTCTGGTAGGGGTGGGTGTGCCTGGAGGGGTCCGGAAAAGATAACCCTGACACAGAAAAAGACAATCGACAGGTTCACTTAAGGTAAAGACTGACCTTTGTCAAGGAAGCTACAGTCCTAGGACATGACGACCTGCCACAACTCACTTTTGGTTAGGAAGTTTTATGTACTATCCTATGTGGTTACTGTGTTTGTAAGGCCATCATGCAGGCCTCCCCTGAGCTTCTGTTGACCCCTAAGATTTAGTGTTGACCCTTTTTCATCCAGTTTCCCTTTTTGGACATAAATCAATCCAAAGGATGCATGGATGACCAACCTTTTGTTTGGATAATGTGGTCCCACAGTGCTAGGAAGGCTGATTCCTATGAAGTCTTAGTATCATGTCAGCATTTGTCTTGCTGAACAGTGGACCAATGGGGATGGGACAAGACCATAACCTTGGATGTAAGTCAAGTCTGAATTTTTCTGGAAAGGGAAAGGCAGGTAAAAATGGGAGGCTTTCAGGTCTTACAGGCCTTCATTAAGAAAAGAAACATACTTCCCTGGCTGGTATAGCTCAGTGGATTGAGTGCAGGCCTGCGAACCAAAGGGTCGGGGTTCAATTCCCAGTCAGGGCACATGCCTGGGTTGCAGGCCAGTTTCCAAGTTCAGGACACGTGAGAGGCAACCACACATTGATCTTTCTCTCCCTCTCTTTCTCCTTCTTTCCCCCCCCCCCTCTAAAAATAAATAAAATATTCAAAGAAAAAAGCACTGTGGATCATTTCTGACCTATGAGCTGTCAGATCCAGGTTTTGTTGTCTGCCTTACTTTTCTGTATTTTCCATCTAGTACAGTGGTCCCCAACCTTTTTGGCACCAGGGACCGGTTTCGTGGAAGATGATCCTTCCACGGATGGTGGGGTATGGTTTCAGGGTGATTCAAGCTCATTACATTCAAGCTCACCTGCTGTGTGGCTCAGTTCCTAACAGGCCATGGAGTGGTACCAGTCCGTGGCCCAGAGGTTGGGGACCCCTGTAATATAATGTTACTTATAGTTTGAGGGCACACCATACACATCTTCAGTTTTCATTATCTGACCATGAGATGGGCTTCCATTTACTAGTATTGTTGTTGTTATTATTATTATTGCCAATCTACTTCCCACTGGAAGCACTCAAGTGCATTCATTAATCTGATTCCTGCTGGGTATGCAATTGGGAACTGTAACTGTAAGGTTTATTCAAGGCCAAAGCTGTAAGAATGCAATGGTGTAAATTATAATCACCATCTAAAAATTTCCAAAGTGCAGGAGGACAATAAGAGTTTCACAAGTAAATTTCCTTTGCCTCAGCAGCCATTATAGTAGGCCATATTTTAAAGCCACCTCAGCTGCCATCTGAATTAATATAGTTAGTAGTCTTTGTTGGGTTAGGGGTAAACACATTCCCATTACTGGGTTCTAGGGTTTATACATAAAATTCCTTTTTCAATATTACTTTCAACTAACCTTCTATAACTTCCATTGTCCTTGTTAGTCTCTCTTTACTCATTCAGATATAACCAACTTATTAGAACAAACTATTTCCTTTTAACTTCTCTCAAAAACAGACACATCCCTTTAAAAGTCTATATTCTTAACCAAAAAAGATTATATATGTAATCAGAAACATGACAATTTGTTATTCAATGGATTCTGCATTATTAAGCATCATAAATATTTTGTGGAAAACTCTACTATTTCATTAAGTTATTAATAAGACTCCAAGAGCTGAACTTACAGCAAAATTATAACTTATAGAAGAAAGGGACAGCAAAGTGTAAAATAAATGCCAAAGGCTATGAAGCAGTTCTCACTCAAATTAAGATAAATAAATTCAAGTTGGAAAGGCAAGCATTTTAGGGGTTTTTTGAGACATTTCATTTTTTCGATCAAGAATTCCCTGCTATTTGAAAGGTGAAATGGCAATTTAAATATCTTAAACTCATGACTGAGTTGTCCATAAAGGCTGGAAGCTCTATGAAACAGCACACAAATCACACTGACCAGCTTAAAACTGGTTCTATTCCTTTAAAGTGTATTGGTGATTAATACAATCCTTATTTACAGAGACAGCACTGCATATATACCATCTCTGTCCTCCAGTCTTGTAGCTTCCCACATAAGCAAAGGATCGGAACATGGTGGGAACTTGAACACAGGACCCCTTTCAGAAGTGAAGTATCTGTTGTCCAGGAAGATGTGGTACTGAAGCTCCTTGCCATAAATGACCAAGTTCCAAGGTTCTCAAATTGAAACTAACCCCACAAGCACTTGTACATACTTGGTCCTCTTAACTCCTTAAAACCCTCCAAGTGTAAACCATCAGGGACTTCAGGCATTTGAGCAATTGCTTTCCCATTCTCCTTGCATGTCCTAGCAACTAAGTGATTCCAATTTCTCCACTGCAATTCTCAGTGCCCAGTGTTTGGCTCTGCTGTGCACTGGCAGGACAGACTCTTTTTCTGTTCAGTTATATCTATAACCCTAAATAACCAAATTTCAAATAGCATAGCATACAAAAAAAGACCAATAATGGTATGTTTAACATCAATTGGATCAAAGTTAATACATAGAATAAAGTAGGCAGAATGTTTAAACTATTCTAATAGTTGAAAGGTACAGTGCTCTTCATCTCCTTTCTACTGTCTAAAATTTTAACTGTTTCAGTAAGCAATAAATCAATCCATAGACTCATCCACATTACTTCTCAAACAGGTCTAAACAGTTCAAATTGTTAGGTTAAAAAGGTGAGGAGGCAATTAAACATTGGAAATTAGTCATCTGCTGACAACATCCATACTTTACAAAAATGACTCAGCAAACCATTTAATGTGAACAACAGCTTTTAATCAATTTCTTAATGAAAAGATTATTTGATTTGGCCTTTCAAATGACTTTATCAATCATTCTCACAGTTCCAGGAATACTAAAAAAATTTATTCTTAACACAAAAGATTTGGCTATGTTAACCTTCAACTCACAGAGACATCCAACAGGCAGCAGTTGCATTTCTATTAAAGTGAGAAAATGTTAGGAGCTAAAAATATAAGTATATACAAAGGTTGTAAAACTTTAAAAAAAGTAAAAAAAAAAGAAAGGAAAAAAGAAGTATTACCCCAGAACAATGACAATAATTGGGATTTCTCTTTGTCAGAGGAAAGAGATGAGACAGAAATTCCAGCAGTTTTTCCCACCTCCCCTCAATTTTTGAGTGGCAGGATTTATTTATGCTGAAAACTAGTTATCTACTCCTTGAAACCTAACCAGAATTCATCAGTATTTTGGGACCACATAGGATCAAGGGGGGGTTGCTGGAAGATTTCCAGAAGGATTATACAACAATTCGTTGATATTTACATAATGAGAATAAATGTTTTTCCTAAGATAGCATTTCCCTTCAGTGCCTTGAGACCACCAGGAAAAGAGGGCAGCACAGAAATTCTATTACATCAGTAGTCTTTGTTTTTATAGCTTTAGCATTTATTAACTAGTGGGAGCTGTTTATTGGGTCAAAAACTTTACTAATGGGTTTATTATCTCTAAATTTTAAACCTCCTTCCATATATGGCTTAGTTATAAAGAAGAATAATTATTTAAAGTGTTTGTATGGCTGCAGTGTATCATGTTTATCAGCATGATTCCTATAATGGCCATTTAATTGCTAATTGCGGGCTTGAACTTCGAATAACCAGAGCAGTGACACACATCTATGCAACAGAACAAACAATTGTCACCCTACAAATTCAGGAGCATATCATTGGTTTGCTTCCTTTCCTTTTCTCCTCCTATTTCTCAAATGAATTATATTACAAGCCCCTACAAGGGCTAAATTATTCACATATTTAAAATCTTGAGGGAAAGTCAACAGACTGAAGAGTTGAATAGGTAAGTGATAAATATGTCAGCCTGAAAAGTTCCAGGAAAAGTGTCATCCTTCTAAAAGCTTGTTTGCTGGGGAGTGAAAAATCTTAAAGTGACAAAATGGCTTGGCACTGTCACTTGTATTTTTTAAAAATTCTGGGACAAAAATCAAGTAGTCGAAATTAGATTTTGTGGGTAAATGGTTCTAATATATAAATTGGGTATGCTAGTTTATTGGAAAGTCCCATGGTGCCTATTCTAACAATGGCACATGTAGAATAATCCTAGGATTAGATATAGAAATAGTTTATTAACTTCAATTTTAAAAACTGAAACAGCCATTGTTGTTGAGCAAATCAATATGTGTGAGTGCCAAGAAGCCAGCTTGTTTCTAAGCAAGAAGCTGCAGATGTGGAGTGAAGAATCATGAGCTAGAAAGGCCCCTGAGCTATCATCAGTTCTTATTCCTCTCCTCAGAGCAGTCCTTGAAAAGTAAATGTCAAAGACCTTTCTCCATAGGCTTCCAATGTCTCTGAGAACACCACATAACTTGATATATGATACAGGGTACCCAACATTGAAGAATCAGATAGATTGGGACAAACTTCTCTGAATGAATTCCCAGAGGTCCATGATTATGTGTTAATCAAATATATACATGACAAAAGTTCTTTTGAGACTTATAATATGTAGGCCTAGAAGAAAAATAAAAATAGAACTAGAGAAATGCAGGAGGGAAATGATATAGTCTTAAAATATTTAAACTCCTGGGGTAGGTGGTATGTGTGTAGAGAATGAACCAAAAAAAAAAAAAAGAGAGAGAATGAACCAAAAAAAATCTTTCAAAATCTTTAGCACTCACATCCCTAAATATTTTAGACATAATACATTTTAGACATAATACATAACACCAAAATGTATTATATACATATCCATATATTCCTAAGTTAACATGCTAACTTTAGATATAAGAAGGGCATTAAAATATAAATACTCCATGTTTCAATTTCTCTCCCAAATTTGTACATACCCATAAGTGTGTTGTAGGGAGGGGGCAATCCTTTTCTTTTCACAGCTTTGTTAATGTCAGAAAATAAATACCTTCACTGTAGCAGTTTAAGGGTTATTTTGAAACAATGGGTTGTTACAAAGTTTAATTGTATAGGTAACAAATGTGTTAAAAAGATTTCAAAAATATTTAATAGAATCACAACTTATTGCTCTAATATAATTTGATTTTATGTTGTCATGTATAGCTATCAAAAGTCATTTTCTTTATATGTTGTAATAAAACAAATTATATTGTTTACAAAATTACCATAAGATTCTTTGGTATTAATAAATCATAAATACAATTGAAATGTTTGATGTTGCCTTAAATGACTTTTTAAACTTTTTAAAGGGTTTTATTTTATTTTTAGACAGAAGGGAAAGGAGGGAGAAAGAGAAGGAGAGAAACATTAACGTGTGGTTCCGTCTTGCACACCCTGTACTGGGGACCTGGCCTGCAACCCAGGCATGTGCTCTGATTGGGAATATAACTAGAGACCCTTTGGTTCACAGGCTGGCACTCAATCCATTGAGCCACACCAGCCAAGACTAAATGACATTTTTGGGGGGTTTCTTTTTTTTAAGATTTTATTTATTTATCTTTAGAGAGGAAGAGGAGGAGAGAAATATCAATGTATGGTTGCTTCTTGTGAGTCCCCTGCTGGGAACTGGCCCGCAACCCAGGTATGTGCCCTGACTGGGAATCGAACCGTGATCGTGTGGTTTGCAGGCCTGTGCTCAATCCACTGAGCTACACCAGCCAGGGCCTAAATGACATTTTTAATAGTACTGGTACATCACAATATAATATGATGTTCTGAAAAACATTAAAATGACAAAAAGAGATTAATTATAGTCTATTGATTTCAATTCAATATAAACCTTGATTCTTTTTTGTTTTTAATGAGATTACATCCACTAAGATAAACTTAGCAAAATTAGAACAGGAAGCCAAAGAAAGCTGAGCAAAATTGGCATGGTTACTCTACCTGTAAGCCATACACGTCCTTTAAAAATTTTAAATAGTTAATGTATTTCGAAGGAATAGGTGATGGCATACCAATCCACACATCTTCACATCTCTAGGGAAAAAAAGTGGATATAATTAAAACCACATCTCAAAGTACAATTTTCTAAATGCAACATTATCTTGTTATATAAACTCTTAGCAAATAGTTTATTTTCAAAGCTGACATTTCTATAGCCCACTTTTGGATTACAATGACTTTGTGGTACACTGGATTCTTACGCTTGACTCTTCATCCCTTCCTGTATTAGAATTATACATATACTGTCTGTGAGATGTGACTTTACAGCACCTTCCAAGCTCCATGGAGAAGTTGATTTTCCTGTCCCTTTGTTATGGTCTCAGCCACCTGACTGGCTTCAGCCTATGCAATGTTACCAGATGTACCAGAGGCCTTAATCTGCTGGCATGATTTGGCTTGGCTTCCTATGCCTCTGCCATAGCTATGAGAAGAACAGGGATCATGAGGTGGCTGGTCAGAATGACACAGGAGGAAGAAACCCAGCTGACCTACAGGACCATGGAAGAGAAAAATAATTGTCTATTATTGCAAACCACTCAAATTTAGGTATGGGACTGTTTGTTATGCAGCATTACTTCAGTGATAGCTCCTCCTATGCTTCATTAAGAACTCAATTTTTTAAAAATCCAAACTGCTAGCTATACTGGATGCTTGGTTACTGTTTCTTCCATCTAACAATGGTAAGGACTGGATCATTCACAATGCTCTTGGGGATAAGTTATTTTATATGCACTTCAAATATATGTAGTATAAAAATATACACACATATACTTTAGACATATGTATGATGCATATGCGTGCATATATTTAATAATTTCAGAAAAATAAATATCTTCACTCTAGAGAAGATTAAAAATAAATATTACTATTATTTATTTTTAATATTCCCCTGAAGACATGTTTTTATTGATTTTAGAGAGAGAGAAAAACATTGATGTAAGAAACATTGATCAGTTGCCTCCTGTATGCACCCCAACCAGGAATCAAATCCACAACCTTTTTGGTGTATAGGACGATGCTCCAACCAACTGAACCACCCCACCATGGCTAAGAATTCATTTGATGAGGTAGGTTGCAACAAAATTATATAATAAACGTGTTAAAGAGATTTCATAAAATCTTATATATAAAATCTATATACATGCCCATATGTCCATATGAGGTCTGTCCAGAAAAAGTCCAGCCATAAAAAAAAAAAGTCCTGGCTGGTGTAGCTCAGTGGATTGAGCGCGGGCCTGCAAACCAGATGATCGTGGTTCAATTCCCAGTCAGGGCACATGCTTGGGTTGCAGGCCAGTTTCCGGCAGGGGCCAGTTCCCTGCAGGGGATGCGTGAGAAGCAACCATACATTGATGTTTCTTTCCTCTCTCCTTCCCTTCCCCTCTAAAAAGATAAATAAATAAAATATTTTAAAAAGAAAAAGAAAAAGTCCAGCCATGGTTAATATAACAAGAATGGTTTGCACGTCGGTGTAACCTGGTAGCCAAGGAGGGTGGACTGGAATATGCCTGTGTGAACAATGATGACTTCACTTACAAGTCAGTGGGGGTGGTAGATGCCATTAAGGGAGCGTGTGTACTGTGTGGCTGTCACATTCAAAATGACTGAGTAGAGCAATGAATCTGCATCAAATTTTGCATTAAGCTTGAATATTCCTCCACAGAAACTATTTGTATGATTCAGAAGGCTGCAGCTATGGGCAACTGGTGATTGGCAGCTTCATCACAACACGTCTGTTCATGCATCACATCTTACACAGAGTTTTTTGGAAAAACATCAAACCATCCAGGTGATGCAACCCCCCTACAACCCAGATTTGGTGCCTTGCAACTCTTGACTTTTCCCAAAACTAAAATCACCGTTAAAAGATAAGAGATTTCAGATCCTCAATGAGGTTCAGGAAAATATGATGAGGCAGCTGATGGTAATGGGAAGAACTGTGTGAGGTCCCAAGGTGCCTACTTTGAAGGGGACTGAGATGTCATTGTCCTATGTACAATGTTTCCTGTGTCTTCTTCAATAAATGTCTCTATTTTTCATATTATATGACTGGATACCTTCTGGACAGACCTCATACTTACTTTTTACTTATGCTGCAATGGTCAATTCATATTAATATCAATGGGGGGGGAAGCCCATAACTGTATCTGCTTATATTTCTATTTTCAAGGTTAACTATTTTATATAAGAGGTGCTATATGTTGTCTAAAGCTAAATTACTATCCAAAGTCACAAGATATCACAGAAACATAAGTAAGAACTCATTGATTCTATGGGATGGAATTGTGGATGTAACCTGATTAAGTGATGTTTCACTTGTGCCGTATGGAATGAAGAGCAGTTCAGCAGAGGATTAAAGTGATGAAAGCTGTTCCAAGCATAGGAAACAGCATAAGCAAAAGTTTAGAGACTTTCTGAGATTTTTGAGAAAGGGTAGGTAGCCCAGTGTGGTTTGGGGCACATAGTACAAAGAGGCAAGAAAGGCAGTTAGAAGGAAAACATACGGCTACACTCAGGGGCTTTTGTGCTAGTTTATTCTTTATGCTGTGGTTAAGGAAAGGCACTGGTGAGTCTCAGCCAGAAAAATCTGATTAGAAATTAATTACATAACTCATTGGAAGTATGAAGAATGAAATGAAGGAGTAAAATCACTATGGAAGTTACTGCAATAATCCTGTGAAGAGATGATTGTGTTATAACCATGGCAGCTGAAGCTGGGATGGATAAGAGCCACATCTGAAAGATTTAGCTATACAGTAGAACATACACAATACCTGGAAGGTAACTGGTTGGAAGTGGCTATAAAAGAAAAGGCTAGTGTTATGGGTTGAATTGTGTCCTCTCAAAAAAAAAAAGAAAGAAAAAGAAAAGAAGTGTTAAAGTCCTATTATTTCAGTAACCTCCAAGCTTCTGGGTTGGTAAACACATGGAGATTTGGAAACAGTGGCCTTTCTGAAGAGGACATGAAGCTCCTCACCCTTTCCCCATACCCTGCCCCATGCATCTCTTCCTTCTGGCTGTTTCAAACCAGTAATCTAGTAAGTAAAATGTTTCTCTGCATTCTATGAGCCACTCTATGAAATTAATCAAATCCAAGGAAGGAATCATGGAAACTTCTATAGCCAGTTGGTTAGAAGCACAGGTGACAACCTGGACATGCAAATGATGTCTCAAATGGGGCAGAGGCAGTCTTGTGGGGTAGTTAGGGCTAAGGCACTAACCTGTAGAATCTAAGGCTGTCTCTGGGTAGATAGTATCAAAACTGAGTTGAATTGTAGGACACCAACCCAGCTGGCATCAAGAATTGCTTGGTAAGGGAAAAAAAATTCCACACACTGGAATTGGCACCAGAATGGTAGCCAACTCTTCATTTTAGGGAGATTTCCCAAGTACTGGTTTAAATGAACTAATAGGAACCAAATTGGGATCCAAAGGAGAGTAGGAAGCAGAAGGTAAAACTTATGAAACTTGGAACGGGATCAATAAAGTAGAGGGAAAAGATATCTCTTCATAATTTTTGCCTGTAATTGGGTCCATCTAAAGGATTCACGTGGTCAATCTCTTTGTAAAATAAATAGATATTTATTTTTTTATTTAATTATTGACCAAGTACAGTTTTCTGTCTTTTACTCCCATCCCAGCCCACTCCCCCCCAGTGCTCCACACCTCCCTCCCATTTCCACCCCTGTTAGTTTTTGTCCATGTGTCCTTTATACTTGTTACTGTGAATCCTCCCCCTTTTCCCCTGAAATTCTCTCCCCTTTCCCCTCTGGTCCCTGTCTATTTCAGTGTCTTTGATTATATTTTGCTTGCTTGTTTGTTTTGTGGTTTAGCTTCCTGTTAAAGGTGAGATCATACGGTATCTGTCTTTGAATGCCTGGCTTATTTCACTCAGCATAATGCTTTCCAGTTCCATCCATGATGTTGCAAAAGGTAGGAGCTCCTTTCTTTCTGCTGCATAGAGTTCCATTGTGTAAATAAATGTACCATAGTTTTTTGATCTATTCATTTACTGACGGGCACCTAGGTTGCTTCCAACTCTTGGCTATTGTAAATTGTGCTGCTATGAACATTGGGGTGCATAGGTTCTTTTGGATTGGTATTTCAGGGTTTTTAGGATATACTACTAGCAGTGGAATTGCTGGGTCAAAAGGCACATTCATTTTTAGTTTTCTGAGGAAATTTCACACTGTTTTCCGTAGTAGTTGTACCAGTCTGCAATCCCACCAACAGTGAACTAGGGTCCCCTTTTCCCCACAACCTCTCTAACACTTGTTGTTTGTTTCTTTGTTTATGATGGCCATTCTGACCAGTGTAAAGTGGTATCTCATTGTGGTTTCAATTTGCATCTCTCTGATAGCTAGTGATATTGAGCACTTTTTATGTGTCTCTGGATCCTCTGTATGTCCTCCTTAGAGAAGTGTCTGTTCAAGTTCTGTAAACAGATCTTTAGTGACATGAGAAACTCCCACACTACCACTGCCTAATTGTTCTAATAAATCCACAAATGTTCCAAACATCACAGACCATTTATGACAATCTGGGCAGTGAGTTAAAAACATTCTTTGTCTTCATTGGCCTTTTATTCATCCTACACTACAAATGCAAAGAAAACTCCAGCTTATATTGTATTCCCAGCAGTGCATGTAAATTTTAAGTGGAAATAACCATATGGGAATTTTACAACAGGACAACTCATTCACAGTAGTCCATCCCCCCCTTCAAAATGAGGATGAATGTGCTTGTGTTTCTGAAAGCACCCCTCAACGATGCTTGTTGGAATCTTAAATATCTTTGTGTATCAGGCTCTGCCAGTGCCCTTCCCGATCCCCTCACCCTCTCACCCCACACTTGGCTCACACCGGCCTGACTTCTAACCACCAGCACCTGTATTCTTTGGCCTGAGTGCTTTTCTTTGGCCTCTGATGCCCACTTTGGCTGCCCTAGTCACAGTGCCTAGGAATTAATTCTTTCCTCCCACTTCAGGAGCAGTCCTTACATCATGACTGATGGGAGTTGATGGATGAATACCTCAGCTCCTTTGCACTTTGCATGGGACCTGTCAGCTATGGATCCCTGTGTGTTTTGAGGAATTTAGCTCCAGCCATCCACATTTGTTACTGGTTTAATAATATGCCTCATAAGCTCCTTTTCTTCCATTTCTCACTTCCTCACCCTCTTACTAGTGCTCCTTTCACTTCCCCCCAAAACCACTTATACTCCAATCATTGTCTCTAAGTTAGTTTCTAGAGGAAGTCAAGCAAAGGCATTATTCAATTTTATATTTGCCAAAACCAATAAAGATCTATGAAAGTCACAGCACAGCTTGGAACAAAGCAACTTCCTGACAAACTGTGAACAGATCCAGAGTTTCCAATGTGACTTCTAGATAATTCAAGAGACAGTGCCCAAATTTAAAAAAAAAATGATTTTACTTAATAGGAAACATAAAGTGTATGTGTCACACAGCATTTTATAGAAGGAATAACTACGAAGTACATAGTGAAATTCAATAACAATGTAAAATTATGACTCTCAAATGGCTGGAAATCATTGTCTGCAAGAGGGGCCCATGACATCTCCCAAGCTGGCTGTCGCTAGAGCTACTTAAGATGTCAAACAAGTTGGCAATAGATTACTTGTTCATCAATGGTGAAAGAATATAGCTGACAATCTGTAAAATCACATACCCTTGAAATGGAAAGCAAAGATGGCACTATATGGAAACCCAGTAACTAGCAGCTTCCCAGTGAGAATAGCAAAGCTGCGAGTGAGTTCATGGGCCCTGGATTATTTGCTTTGACATTTTCAAAAGGAAATTTAATTGGATTATGTCTCCTTCTAGTTTAAAATTTTCTACTATAGTACTGGCCACCAGATGCATGAGGGGAAAAGACTGGGAGCCAATTACATTCCATGCTTCACTGAAACAAGATTATTTTTATTCCTCTCAAATGTGAGATTGATATAGTCATGCTACTGATTTTACTCTGCTACTACCCTCCACTCACTCAAAAAAGGATATTTTTTACAGGGAATATCTATGAATTTGTAGAAAACTCCAGTAGTGTGTATGGAATTGAAATTGTGGTTTTATCAGATATTCTTCTTTGTAATAGGTTGACATGACCTTAGAAATAATCAAATTAAAGTTGACAAAATCATAAAACCAGTAAAATTTCAGTAAATCAAATTAAAATTAATGTTGGAAAGACAATTCACAAATACTTGTTAAGATAATCAAGGGCATTCTGATGACATAAGGAAAAGCTCACATGTCAAGCCAGGAGATTTGCTTATATTCCTACATATTACTTTTAAAACAATTATTGGAGTGACATTGGTTCACAAAACCATATAGGTTTCAAGTGTACAACTCATCAAAACATCATCTGCACACTGCACTGTGTGGCCATCATCCCAGAATGAAGTCTCTTTCCATACCCATTTTCCCCAACTTTGGGCACCTCCACCTACTACCACCCAACTTTCCCTCTGGCTATCACCACACTGTTGTTTGTGTCTGTGTGTTATATATACTTTTTTTTTACCTTTTTTCACTTAGCCTCCTCAACCCTCCTCCCCTCAATCAGTGTGTTCCATGGACAATCAGTGTCCCATGTATCCATGTCTCTGTTTCCATTTTGTTCATTAGATTCCACATGTAAGTGAGATCTTATGGTATTTGCTTTTTTCTCTAACTGGCTTATTTCACTTAGCATAATGGAATTTCCTCAAAAAAATTAAGAATGGAACAGACGTTTGACCCAGCAATCCTACTTCTTGGAATATATCTGAAGAAAACCAAAACGCTAGTTCAAAAGAATATATGTATTCCTATGTTCATTGCAACATCATTTATAATAGCCAAGATCTGGAAATAGCCTAAGTGCCCGTCAGTAGATAAATGGATAAAAAGCAGTGGCACATATATACAATGGAATACTACTTGGCCATAAAAAAAGAAAATCTTGTTTTTGCAACAGCATGGATGGACCTGCAGATTATTATATTCTATACATTTCTGTCTTTACTGTAATGACAATATTTCACAATTGCTTCTCTCTGCCTCATATAAAGCTTCAATAGAGTGTAGCTAAAACATAGGTGCAGCTCCTAAGCAAGAAAACTTTCCATTATAAGGCAACTAAAGTTTTCAAGGATCCATGGATTTTTTTTCAGCTTTAGTGATAGACATACATATGGTTCAAATAGACATCATCCAACATTTTAAATTCAAGTGGATTCCAGCGGTATCATTTCCTAAGTTTATTGCTTGTGTTAGGTAATCAGTATGTGTCAACAGTTATTTTTTAAAATCTAGTGAGAATAGTATTAATAGTATTTTATTTCAACTGTTAAATTCAACTTCAAATATTAAAAATAACTGTTTATTGGCACTAACCCCTAATTATATAGTCCTTACCTTTAGGAATGCTTTTGAGTCTCAGATTTTTATCTATAAATTGGGAGTGACACATTCTCACAAGGTTGTTGGGACAGTAAAATGTCATCATAGGCCATTCTACCCTCTAAATACAAAATGAGATCCTCAACAGGTGGGGTTCCCAAAAATGTATCTCAAGGTGCACCCAACTGCCCCCTACCCCCTGCTGACAAGGCTATATATCATCCTGTTTTGACACAAGAGCTTTACAGCCATTTGCTAATGCTTCTGCAGTTCCAGTGCTCATAAAATGAAGCCACATCCAATTTTTCTCAGAAACATTCAAAGATTAGATGCTAGTCACCCAGTACAAGTTATAAAGTTTGTATGAGAACAAATTTAGTGTTATTTTTTTAATAATATGGCTTCTGAGATTAAACAGACTGGCTCTAAACAGTTGGGCCTATTTTGCCAGTTTTACAGCTACTCTCTGTGAGGAAGCACAATAGAATAGAAAGGATGTCTCTGGGCTGTGACAGTGCCAGGACAACATGCTAAGACCATAGATAGTCACATAATGGAGTGAGAGTTAAATTACAGTCCCAGTGGCTCACCATGGGCTGCTGTGGCAGCACCTGGCCAAGGGGACTCCTGAGAATCCAGACTATATGCCACAGTCAACAGTCATGATGGGTGACAACTTACATGCACTCATGTAGGAAAACCTCTCACCAAAGGGCAGCAGGACTAATGAAAGCTGGGCTAGCTACAATCACAGTCCTATTTGCACATTTTGCTTGCTTATTGTTGAATCCAAGTCCTGCATTACAGGTAGGAGAGCCTGAGTCTGAGGACCAGTCCTGACACCCAGCAGACTAAGCCACAAGCTGTTAGTCTGAACCTGGCCTTATACTTTGGCTGTGGGACTTGTTTACCTGAGCCCAAGTCTTTATTCTTTTTTTCTTTTTCTTTTTCCTTTTTTTCCTCTATGTGGGATGGTTGATCTTGAGCCTGCTGGGAGCAAGCTGGACCCAGACCTCTCCAGTCCACACTTCTGTGCCTCCAATCCTTACATGTCCAAAGACAGGGAACCACAGACACACCTTCATAGGAGGATCCAAGTCTTTATTCTTGGTAACAGATTACACTGGGTCATTCTCCTTTGCCCATAAAAATCCATTTTCTACCCTGTGATTTTCACTGAGCTCCCTGACCTGAGAGGCAAAGCAGCAAGAGATCAGGGTGTTGATTCTACTTCCTCTTCCCCTACTCCCTCCCTGCCTGGCCATGGTTTGGCAGTAGCTACACTGCTCTACCTCCTACCATCGCTCTAGCTCCTCTATTGGGCTTCAATAATACGACCCATCCACCTCTGCTTTTCTAGACCTAGTGATGGTAAAGCCTTCCCACCCTTGCTAGTCCCTCAGTGCTCCACTGCCCTGACTGGTTCTCTTAACACTATCCACTCCTCTGTCACTAGTCTCTTTATTAAATCCATATTCTTGATCCCTTTGAGTGTGCTGTGTATTTCTTGATGGAACCTCACTGGTATAGTGACTTTGCCTATTCTGTCCCCTGAACAGGGCTGAAGGCTTGGTTTAAGCTTGCTGACTTGCTCCCTCTGATTGCTGAATAATGCTAAATTCAGGATTCTCTACCACTGTGCTCCATGTTTTTGAGAGATACCTGCTGTAATTCCCTGATGCCTAGTCCTTCCAATCTCTTGTTAGCCTCTGGCTGGCTGACACCTGTGGACCTACTCCTCTTTTGTGGCCCCTCCCTGCCCACATCATTCACTTCAATTAATCAAGCCACACAGGAAGGTGTCCCAAATTCCCACTCTTACCACCCATTAATCTTACCATCTCATTAATCTTACCATCCCATCCATTAATGCTGATGCAAACAGAATTGGTGCCGAATCTAGTACCTAGGCCTGCTTAACTTTCATCAGCCAAGAAGTCTTGTTTCATTTCTCAGTAAGATCCTGAGTTCAGAGATAAGATCTTGAGGATACCATAAAGCCCAGGAGTAAAGACATCCAAGTTCTAACTGGTGGCTGGTGCCAGTAACTTCTAGAGAGCTGTTCATGGCATCTCTGGAAGTTCAGGCAGAGGCAGCCTGACCAACTCATATACTAAAGGATGCATGCAGTTGCCCAATCCCTGGCCTCCACAGAGGAATTCAGCATGCTTGTTCTCAACAGAACTTGAATCTTATCACATCACACTCTGGATTGGGTGACTTTCAAAACATCCTGTATCTTGTCCTAAAGTCCCACATGTGACTTTTTGGCTATGGAAGACTCCCCAAATCTTGGTGATCAGCAAAGCTCTAAGTGAGAGGTTTTGTCTGTCCAACTTGGTCTCATGGACCTACATATCTGGTCCAACTTCTCCATGGCTTCTTCTGGCATAATCACCCCTGTCAATTCCCACCACAGCTGCAAGATTAGACAATAACCGAGGAGCAGGGGTGGTAAAGAGATTGTGCCACACTTCCAGGAGCCCAGTTGGTACCAAGAACAATCAACAACTTTAAGAGTGATTGGTTGCCATGCTGTGATATACCACCCAGAATTCCCTTGAGGAAGGACTTGGCCCAGCTTCTGAGAATCCCCTTCAGAGACTGCTTTTGCTGCAGAGCTCTCTCAGGTGCAAAGAGACCAACTATATTGTCCAAGGTCATACCTCTTAAACCAACTTACAGGGATAAAAAACAGGCCATTATGGCCCAACTCAGGATGACTCTGAAGGTCATTCAAGTTCCAGAGCTCCCTGTGGGCTGGAAGGCTATGTTTGAGTCTGGATTACATCTCAACTTGTCCTTCTGCCTACTTGCGTGTCCTTCTTTTCTTTTCCACAGGCACTGATCCCAAGGACACTCCCAAATAAACTTTCTGCACACTAGACTCTATCTGCTTCCTGGAGAACCCAACCTGTGACAGGCTCTGACCCAGAGTATTTCAGGTAATTAGACATTAACATTGAAGCACACTTACATGGTTCAGGAGATACTATACTTTTCACTACTGATTCTACTGTATGAACTATGCAATATTATGCTCAGCTTATTCAAATTAAATATTTTCATGTGGGCTTATAGGCCCACTGGTAACATTCTCAACCTATGGTTTCTTTATGAAACAGCAACAGACTTAGGAGTACCAGAGTGCTTCAGACTCTGGAATCTAGTTAAGTCCTCATTATTGGTTAAAACAATTAGGTACCATTTTATACTTATTTTCTTCTTTTCTGTAACTGGCTGAAAAGAAATGACCCTTTCCAAATGTCTTCCTTAGATTCAACCAGTTCGTGCTTGATCAGCAGAATTGATGAGAGAGGCTAAGAGTAAAGCTCTCACTGCAAATGAATAACACCTGGAAGAACCTACTGCTGAAGCACAGATCCTTTCAAGGTAACATTTCTGTTCTGTCCTGTTCTAACTCTTATCTTTATGGAGAACATCACTGATTTTAGTCTTGGAAGCTGAATGTTAAAGGCCCACCCCTCTGACTTGAGGAAGTAAGACATCTCCATTTTACAGAAAATAAAAACAATAGCTAACATTTAAGCCCTTATTATGGAACAGGCATTGTGATAAGTGCCTTACCTCACAACCACTCTGATGGAAGTATTACTCTTATCTCCATTTTTGAGATGGGAAAACCTAAAAGGTTGAGCAATTTGCACATACTCCACCCAGTTAGTCAGTCATCAACGTAAGGATTTGAACTCAGATTCACGTTCTGCTCTACCTACCTCCTTAAAGCACCTTGAACTCCAAGGCTCATTCACTGTTCTAGTTGACAGAGTAGGTAAGAGATGAAACGAGGGAGGGGTGGTTAAAAGGACAGTGGCTTTCTGAGCTTCCAACACAGTTACTCCTCTCCCAGTATGGATGGAGATTATTTTGTGGGTTCTTAAGTCAATATAATGGGTCATAAATTACATTCAAAAGAGAAAGAAGCGGAGGAGGAGAGGGAAAAAAAGAAAGAGATAAAGCATGAGAGAAATGAAAAATCATACTGTATTACATGCAGTTAGAATAGTATAGTTTCATAAATCTTTTGTTCCACTATATATGCGCATGCTGGGTTTCTATGAACAAATGTCTTTCTTACTGTGGGTTGTAGTACTAAAAGATAATTAAATTTCATTCAAACTGAATCAAAATGAGGAAAATCAAAATTAAAGTAATAAGACACCATATCTTTGCAGAGGCAAAAATGTAGAAACAACATGAATATCTATCAAACAGAAATGGATGAATAAATTATTCTATATCCATACTATACTTGTTAAAGAATGGCTTAGGTCTATACATACTAGAGATATTCCCCATGATTTACTATTGAGTAAGAAAAAGATACTATAGATAAAATGCACATGGTATCATTTATATCTTAGTACAATTGATGACGAAATCTCAAACATACACATAAACATTTGAATGGTGGATAGGGTGGAAAGAAAAAGGAGAGAAGTAGAAAGTAAGGAAAAGAACAACAAAGGCAGTTGCTAACTAGTAAAAATAAGTACATGCATCATTTAGGATCCCATGGGAAATAGAGGACATACATGAACTGTGCAGTTGAGAAGAGATAAATAAAATGACTATCTACAAAATTGTTGGAAGTGTCTAGAGAAACCAAAAGGAGATCCTCCACCCTTCAGGGACTGTAGCAGCAGAATGTCATTATCACCACCCATGGCTGAAAGGGCCACATAAAGGTAGTTATCAGAACTTGGAGTGGAAAGCTGAAGGTAGAGAATCTCCAGACAGGTGCCATGGACCTTAGTAGAGAGAGGAAGCCAATCTATTGTGACTGTCAGGGAGGGAAACTATTTCTTTCTCCTACCACCCTCCACTCTCCTGCTGTTGCAATCCATCAGTCAACCCAACTGGAAGCAAGAGGATTCAAGTCCCTCTGATGCAGCCCACAAAGGTCAGCTGTCTGGGATTCAGAGCAAGAACAGAGGGGTTGGAGAAAAGTCCTAATGGAACAAATGAATGATATCTAAAACAGAATACTGTAGCATTAAATGAAAGGTAGGATATAAATTCCATCTATCATTTTTATATGTAAAAATTAAATATTTACATGGATAAAAATTAAAAGGATACTAAATGACAGTATTAATTTTTTGCAATGGTGTCTTGGATTTTAGTTAATTAAATCCAATATCTTTGATAATAATGACGAGGTCTGTTCGGAAAAAGTCCGACTATTGTTAATATAATGAGAATGGTTTGTGCAACACTGATGTAACCTGGTAGCCAAGGACAGTGAACTGGAATGTGCATGCACAAACAAAGACAACTTTACATTACTAGTCAGTGGTAGATACTGTTGAGTGAGTGTGTGTACTGTGTAGCCATCATGTTCAGAATAACTGAGTGATTAGAGCAACAAATCTGCATCAAATTTTGCATTAAGCTTGAACATTCTTCTGCAGAAACTATTCAGATGATTCAGAAGGATGCAGCTATGTGCAACTGGTGATTGGCAGCTTCATCACAACAATGTGCCCACTCATGCATCACATTTCATGCAGTTTTTTGGCAAAACATTAAATCACCCAGGTGACTCAGCCCCTCTACAGCCCAGATTCTGGCTTTTCCCAAAACTAAAATCACCTTTGACAGGGAAGAGATTTCAGACCATCGATGAGATTTAGGAAAATATCAGAGGGCAGCTGATGGCAATTGGGAGAACTGTGTGAAGTCCCAAGGTGTCTACTTTGAAGAGAACTGAAGCATCATTGTCCTATATATAGTGTTTCTTGTATCTCTCCTTCAGTAAATGTCTCTATTTTTCATAGTCCATGGTTAGATACCTTCTGGACAGACCTTACATACTTGAAAGATATTTTATTTTTTATTTGCGGGCAAACAGATCTGAGTTAAACTTCTGACTCTATTAGACCCTTGCTGTTTCTCTAACTTCCTCATCTCTAAAATGGGAATGCTAAAATACCTATATCCTAGAATTGCTATGCCCAGCACAGAGCATAGAACCTACTGAGAGTGGATACGTAATCATGTTTGTCTGATAATAAAGTTTATAAATGAGCAAGTTAAGAAAGTGATGGAGCCAGAATTCACCCCCAGTTCTGTTTGACTCCAAAGGCCACCACTATCTCCCAATCATCTGGAAGTTCTAAGGCTGCCTGACACTCCAGAGTAGCTGCATGCCTGAGGGAACTCCCCAGGGGCACTAGACCAGCTCAGGCCAGAATGAGCTGGTCAGCAGAGATCAGGAGGAATAAATGCCTCCTTTCTGGGAGTATTAAACATGACATTTGCTTTATCAAGGGACTTTCCCAAGAAAATCAATTTCTGGAGCATGTTAAAATATAAACAAACCTCCACCCACCCACCCACTTCTTAAAGACAATTGGTCCAAAGAGATCTTAGAGAATTTAGACAATTCCACAATGTTGAGAGCACCATCTGATCACATGAAGTTTGTTTTCCCTAACAAAGCATTTTTCTACAAAATTTTTATTTTAAATTTGGCTCCACTGTGAAATGTGCACCCCCATACTGTATTGTTTGACCATGGCAAACCTGTGTGCACAGCCACAGATACACTGGGGAATTAACATATTCACCATTTGAAATTTGCTCTTGTGGCTCATGATGATGTTACCAGAATCCCTTGATAACAGTGTCTTTATCTATTTATAACTGTAACCTATTATCCTATCTTCCATGTAATTGGATGTGACTGAGGTTAAAAAAATTCAGCTGCATAAGAAAAGCCATGCTCTTATAGAACAGATGTTCACTCAGCATGGAAAGTGAATTAGCTTTTAACACAAATACCCAGAAATACATAAGTCCTCTTTCCAAAAGCACTGATGTTAATACTTTACATGAAAAAAAACTTTAAGATAAATAATATTAAAAATGTAAGAAAGGTACTACAGCTGCTTTTTAAAAATAGTTGTTAATTTTACCTCTTTCAAGGGTGATTCTTTTATTAATTCAGGCAACCGATTTGTTCTCCAGTTCAGGGCAGAAAAAAATGACTCATAATTGATTTGGTTTTCACTGTCTTCAAACCTGAAAATATAATTATAGCATATGATTTGATTCAATCTGCAGAATTCAGGACCAAAATGTCAATTTAAATGCTACCATGAAAACATAATATCAGAGATGTTTTAATACCTGGTATTTTTCTTATTATTAGTTGATTACCTGTTTCCAACCCTTCAGAACATAAGCTCTTTGTGAGCAGAGATCGCATACACCTAATTCACCAAAGTATCCTCAATACCTAGATCAATACTGGTACTTAGAAAGTGTTCAATAAATATTTGTTGCAGTTGCCACAGAAACAAATTAGTTTATTCAGTAACTAAGACTTTTGCTATATTTTGCTAATAACGTTTGAAGGTCCTTTTATTTAAAAATGGTTGATAGTATATGACAGTAAAATAAAACATCTTTATAGTTCTTAATTGCATGCCTTTTAAATCTTTAAGGCAAGCCTGGATTCATTTTGCCTAGTATATTTTTTAAAAAACAAAAGGCATCTTTATCATTTATTACAGTGGTTCCCAACCTTTTTGGCAACAGGGACCAGTTTCGTGGAAGACAAGTTTTGCACAGATGGGGAGGGGGCAGTAATGTTTTCAGGGAGACTCAAGTACGTACGTAACATTCAAGCTCTCCTCCTACTGTGAGGTTCATTTCCTAACAGGCCCAGATTGGTACAAGTCCACAACCCGGCCTGGAGGTTGATGATCCCTCATCTATTATGTAGCCTTTAAAAGGGGTTATTTAGGTCCATATATTCTACCATAAAAATATGTTCATAATATATTGTTGAGCAGAAATGAGCTTATAAAATAAAACAGCATGTAGAGTTATGCTCTCACTTTAGGTTTATACTTATATAAAAAGGCATTGAAAAGATCCAGTAACAATACATTGAAGTATTAAGAAGTTATCTCTAACAAATGAGATTATAATTTTTGTTTTTCCTTTAGACTTTCCTATATCATCGGAATGGTTTTAAATTTATAATAAAAAATTAAAAAATGATTATACTGTACCATAAAACTATAGGTCAAAAATAGTGAATATGTTTGACTACTATTTCTTAATTACAGACATTGGCATGAATTTATCCTTAAGTTTTAGCCATTAAGACCCAGTAATGTCAACACAATTGCTATAATGACCTAAACACAAAGTATTTCTTTGTGTTATACCTCAAATATCACTTATTCCAAATTTGACCACATTCTACCAATTTTTAAGCTAAATATATACTGCCCACGTAACACCATATTTTGAAGGAAAAGACAAATGTGGTCACTAATGCATTGTTCCATGTGCCCTGCCCCAGGCTTCTGCCTTTCTCTCAGAATATCCAACTCAACATGCCCTCCCAAGCAGCAAGTGAGGTACACAAGTTACTACTGAAAGGATGAACAAAGGATAATTATTAAAAAACTCAGTGATGATAAAAGTAGGAAAAAAACATACTTACAATTAGTCAAAAGATTTTTCTTTTTCTCAAAATATTAAGAAAATAGTAGCTCATATTTATAAACTAATAAAAATTAGCAGCAATAAATGAAATGTTACAAGATGTCACAAAGACTCATCAATCTAAAGAAGATAGAATAAACAGAATGATCAGAAGAGGGGAAAGGGAATTTGGTAATACTTTTGGGTACATTTTCTTTGGCCAAGGATTCTGGGATACAATTCCAATATGCTGCCCACCACCACTGTCTATTCTGTGAATTCTGGCTCATTTCACTTGTCATTTGAACTCCTTGAAAGAACATGGTCTGTTTATGGAAATCTTTGTAGCCAAAATACAGGACCATTATGTCCTTTATTTTGTGTATGATTTGGGAGAAGAACTAAAACCCAATCAATTAAAGATGTTTTGTAAGAAACCTTCATTTGGAACCTTTTAAGAAAAGTATGCCCTAATACTCTGATTAGGAGCTGAGGTCAGAGAATGAGATCATGAAAGACCTTCGACTTTCATACTGAGGAAAACTAAGAACCACTGGAGCACATTGTACAGAGCTGTAATGGGATCTAAGTTCTATTTTCTAAAGATCACTCTGGATGATATATTGAAAACAGAATGTAGAAGCAAGGCCAAAGTGGCATGAGCAATTAATATTCTTTTGCAGTAATACAGATGAGAGATAGTGACAGTTTAAATGATGCTGGTGGCAGCGGAGGGCAGTGAGAAGTGTTCGATTTGGGATATATTTTGAGTGTAGGATTTCCTGAAAGATTTTACACAGTGTGCACAAGAGTGGCAGAGAACAGACTCAGGACAACTCCAAGGGTTTTGCTTGAAGAACTGAAGAAAATAGAGCTGCCCTAAGATAGGAAAGACTGCAAGAGCTACCGATTGGGAGAAAAGATTAGGAGTTTGTCTTCAGATAATGTTACATTTTGATGGGAAGTGAGCAGTGGATATATGAGTCTTAAGTTGAGGGAGGAGGTTCAAGTTGAAGATCGAAATGTGGGAGTCATTAGCATATAGACAGTATTTAAAGCCACCAGACTGGGAGACTGGATGAGATCACCAATACAATATGCTTCTCTGTCTGTTCTTACTGTACAGGATTTAATTATCAGTAAATTTCTATTACATCAATTACAGGAGGCACTTATTTAATCCTAGACGTTTCAGAATTATAATATCTCAGTAATTTGGGAACTAGTCAAGAGACAACCATACAGATCTAGGATCACACCAAACTTCCCCCTCTTATACAATCCACTAACCACTGCTGTGGGTTCTACCACAAAGCTCTTCCCTGTCTCCTGTACTATTTGCTAATTCCAATCCATGTGAGAATTCCATTTCTCACATGGATTACAGCAATAGCTTCATATACTGGCCTTGCTGTTTCTACTCTTACCTTGCAGCAGACCATCCACCAGAATGATCTTTCTAAAATATAGATTATATCAATGACTTCCTTGATTGCATGGCTTTCCAATCCTTAGAACACAAGCTGAACTTCTCAATAGGGCTTCTATAGGCCTATATAATCTGGTGACTGCTGCCCCCTCTGATCTCATCTGAAAACTCTCTTCCTCTTCGCAATGTTCCACGTACTCTATAGTCTTCTTGTTCTATAAATATACCAAAATTGTTTCCAGAAACGCAGGGCATTGGAGGCATTGGCACTTTCTGGTCCATTTGTCTGGAAAGTGTCAAGTAAAAGTTTGCTTCTTACAGAAGGTCTTACAGAGGTCTTCCTGAAGTTCTTATCTGAGTCCCCATGCCTGAATCTGCATTTTCCCTGGATGATGGCATCAGAACTTTCAAAAAAAATTCTTTACACTATAAACAAAAATAAATTCAAAGTAGATAAAAGACTTAAATATAAGTCATGACACCATGAAAGTCCTAGAGGAAAACACTGGCAGGAAAATCTCAGACATTCCACACAGCAACATTTTTACTGATATGTCACCTAAAGTAAGGGACATAATGGAAAGAATAAACAAACAGGACCTCATCAAATTAAAACACTTCTGCATGGCTAAAGAAAACAGCATTAAAATGAAAAGAGAACCAACTGTATGAGAAAACATATTTGCCAAATGATACCTCGGACAAGGGTTTGATTTCCAAAATATATAAAGAACTCACATGATTCCACTCCAGGAAGACAAAAAAACCCAATTAAAAAATGGACAAAGGACCTGAAGAGACAATTCTCCAAGGAGGACATACAGAGGGCCCAGAGACATATGAAAAGATGTTCAGCATCACTAGCCATCAGAAAGATGCAAATTAAAACCACAATGAGATACCACCTCACACCAGTCAGAATGGCCATCATAAACAAATCAACAAACAAGTATTGGAGAGGATGTGGAGAAAAGGGAACCCTAGTGTACTATTTGTGGGAATACAGACTGGTACAGCCACTGTGAAAAACAGTATGAAATTACCCCAGAAAACTAAAAATGGAACCAACTGCCTTTTGACCCAGCAATTCCACCACTGGGATTATATCCAAAAAACCCTGAAACACCAATCCAAAAGAACTTATGCACCCCAATGTTCATAGCAGCACAATTTACAATAGCCAAGTGCTAGAAGCAACCTAAGTGCCCATCAACAAATGAGTGGATCAAAAGACTACGGTACATTTACACAATGGAATTCTACACAGCAGACAGAAAGAAGGAGCTTATACCCTTTGGGACAGCATGGATGGAACTGGAGAGCATTATGCTAAGTGAAATAAGCCAGGGGGTGAGGGACAAATACCATATGATCTTACCTTTAACTGGAACATAATCAACAAAAGAAAAAAGCAAACAAAATATAAGAACAATCTAACAATAGCCAGAGGGGAGTGGGGAGGGGACTGTGGGGAGAAGGGTTTTCAGGAACTACTATAAAGGACACATGGACAAAACCAAGGGGGAAGGTGGAAGCAGGGGAGGAAGGTGGGTTTGGCTGGGGTACAGGGGAATGGTGGTGAGAAAATGCAGACAACTGTAATTGAACAACAATAAAGTAATTAAAAATAAAATAAAAAGCAAGATGCAATAAAATAAAATAAAAATTCTGTAAGCCACCACTGGAAGATCCTATTATCAAACCTTATTGCCAATAAGTCTGATATTTATTCATGCTTACCTGTTACCCCTAGGCCCCCAGCTGTCTTCCCTGCCCAAATTATTATACATCAGACTAAACATATCTAACAATTTATCCATTTCAAATTATATTTGGGGAAGGCATTCCCAAGTAAAATGATGTTCAGGAAGGATCAAAAGCTGTAAATGAAAGAGTATACAGCTCAGATCTAATTTATAAAATCTTTCTGAGGAAAAATGAAAGATTTAATCTCTCCAAAGTTGCACAGCCAGGCCTCTGGGAAGAGTTGAGCTTATGTGGTATAATATTCTAAGGTTTTCTTTTTAGTTCTGTCTTACAGGATCTCCATGGATATGGAAATTCCCCAAAAAAGGAGCAAGGGAAGAAATGAACAAAGAATATTTCAATTAAAAGGGATAAAACTAGCCAATGTTTCTTGGAAGAATTTTTTGCTCTTGGGCAGTAAATAGAGGTGCAGTAAATCATGATGGATTGATCACAAATAATTTTTAAATAAAATTTTATATTATTTTTTATTTTAAAATTCAGTGTGTTACATAGAAGCTTAATCTTTAGTGAAACTGATAACATCATTGAATTTTCCCCCACCACAATCACAAATATTTATCTCCTTTCCCACAAAAATCTCACCAAAATGACATTAAAGAAATAAAAATAAGTAATAATCCACAATGACAAAGACAGATGCAAAAATCCACAATAAAGCAGACTGAGGACTGGTATCCAACTTGGCAGAGCTGAAGAAGGGAAGCTGAACTCTAAATGTCTATGGTAGAGGCAAGCAGTGCTTGCCTCTAGAGATTAGCCAATGTGGCCCACAAAATTGAGAGACTCGGCAATTACAGATTCCTGGTGCCAATGAAAGCAGAAATAAGGTGTGGGGCTGAAAACAAGGACTGTTTGAAAGCATAAGTAAAGCTAGAACAGCTGGAGACCAAGAATTCTTTCCTCTACACAGTACTCTTTGTAGGGAAGTAAGGCTTGTTCTCCAGAGAAACTCAACTAAAGAAGCTTCAGTCTTGGGAAGATGAAGCATAATGAAGGGCAGAGGGTAGCATTACACATTGACCTGGGACCTCTCAGCCCCCATTCTTCCCTTTTCCTATTTCCAGAACACCAGTGGCCATACTTAAATTCTCCTCCTTTTCCCATACCCTATTCAGCATGAAAAGATAGGATTCTTCTTTCAGTACTTTAAATGGTCCCAGAAAAATCTCCAGATTCCAGTTCCTGATAATTACCTAATGAAAATATGGGCTATGAGATGACTCATGCAAGTGAAACCTACCAATCAACAAGGTCCATCCCAAAAAGCTTCCAACATTAAGGACAGAAGCCAAAACAACAGAGGAAAAAAAGGGAATCAAAGAAACAAAGACGATTCAGGTAGCAGAGGAAAATATATGAGATAAGACGACATATTATATTCATTAAAAAAGAACAGAAGATTGCAAAAAAGGAAATTCAGACCAAAAATGTGCTCCTGGAATCAAATATATGATAGCACTCAGCAAATGCAGTAAAAGGGGTAGAATATAAAGCTGAGAAGATCCCTTAGTAAGTACACCATAGTGACAAGAGGAAATTGGGGAGAGAAAGGTTCTCAATTCAGGATATCCAAAATCTTAATAATAAGAGTTCTCACAAGAGAAAAATGAAAATGGAGGAGAAGAAATTATTAAAAATTAATGGACAATTTATCAGAACCAAAACATAGAGTCTCAAGACAGTGAATCTATTACACACACACACACGCACACCATAAAACCCTATCCAGAGCACCAGGAATAAACAGAAGAGCCTAACAGCATCCAGAAAGAACAACTATAATGGGAACCAATATTATGTCAAATTCCCAAGGATCATAACAGGAAGTTAATAATACTATCTAAGAATGAAAAATGGGGTGGAGGTGGAGGTGGGAAAATGGGGAGGGGAAGACACTTTGCTTGAGATGATGGGTGCATGGTGCAGTGTGCAGATGATATTTTATTGAGTTGTATGCTTGAAACCTGTATGGTTTTGTAAACCAATATTACCCCACAAAAAAGAACTTCAAAATGTGTAGATTATCAGAAAAAGAGATTAACAGACATGTTAATAGGTTATAATTTCATCAACATTTTTCAAACTATGAAGTAAAGAAAACTTTCCAATGCTAAATACATCTACTTAAATATAATATCTATATTAATTATAATTTATGTCATATATTTGCTGAAGCAATTTATTTTACAGAATAAATGTATTTTCATCTGCCATAAGTAAATAAATAAATATAAAAGTACAGAAACAGTAATATGTACATGGTATTTAAATGTCTGCAAAAAAAGCTAGAAGGCCTGAAAGTGGATGTTTCTTGTGAATGGGAGCTGGGGAGGGATGGAGCTGGAAAGTGTTATTGATGAAATAAGTTTTTTAGAATGATTTGATTATTTTTTTACTGAGAACATATATCAGTTTGATATAAACAAAAATTTTAAAAGTGTAAAAAGCAGATGAGAGACCTTGAAACACACTTTTCAAGGTAGTAAACTTATACAAGTCAGAACTGGGAAGGAAGGAACACCACACGTTATTATCCCAGTCTTCCTCCCTGCTCCAAAATTCTGCACATAGCTTCCTCCCATGGATCACAGATATGGTGAGATTTTTTTATGGCCTTCTTTATTATTATGATATATACTATATGTAATATATGCTATTGTTAGATGAGGTTGTGTGGGAGAGAAGACTAGGACTGAGTTCTGAAAAAAAATGAGAGGAGAGGAAGCGGTTCAAAGATGGAACAAGGCTTGACTATTAAGGGAGTGAGAATAAGTAGGTCAGTGCCTCCATTCACCAGGGTATTATCTCCCCAGTCACCCACTATGGAGTTCTCCCTGCTTCATGACCACAAGCCATCATTTGCCAAATCCTACCCATCCTTTGAAATTATGGATCATATACAAAACATGCCTCCTTACTTCATGGTCATTCTGTGCTTCTGATGAAAAATGCTAGCATCCTGATTCTCCATCTGAATCTCTCACTTGCTCCTTTCCAAACATTTGGTTCTTGCTAAGACTGTGACCCATGGTCAAAGAACAATGATTTGCCACTCTGGAGGAAATTCTCTTGAAAAAGCTATAAAGGCAATTCTAAAGAAGAGCTTTCTATGGCAACACTGTTGAAATCAGTGCACAGAGTTTCAGGGTAACTGCCCTAAAGGGCAATGCTAATTCTGGTTTTTAAGTGTTTCTATGCTTGTTAAAAAGTCAGCCTCCATACTTCAAATTCCTAGCTTATAGTACTAAAGCATTTTCCTAAAACCTCCATAAATTCTTCTTTCCCTTTAATACTTGAACAAACCACCACTCCCATCCTTACATGAACTGAGGGACATGATTATGGATGAAGAGGGAGGGAAGGCAATTTCTGTGGATCATCTCTAGAAAATAATGACCCCCAAGTATGATTCCCAATGCTTTGCTAGGTGGGTTTTCTTAGATGTGAGTCTAATGTATCATTTAACAGCTGCTCTTACACCCTCTTCCAAAAACGATGAATGGCCTGAAAACTGCAGAAGCCATCCATCTCCTTGCCATGGGAAATAATGCTGATCTACTCTTCTACCATCTGTGGAGGAAAAAGGTGCAGGAGCAGCTGTATTTTGCTAAAGACTAATATGGGTTCCCCATCTCAGCCAAGGCCTTCCCATAACTTAGGGGAATGGATTTGCTACCTGAACAGGGCTGGAAGAGAGGGAAGGTAATGAAGACACATTTTGGACTCACTTAATTGTGTTTGGTTTTAGTTCATTGCCCATAAAACCCAGAGGTATACACTGAAACACCTGGTGAGATTCTTAAAAACCAGACACTTAAGAAAAAAGTGGAACACTTGGCAACTGCACCATACTGACACAGACATGCAGAGTTAGCAAAATGGCATTGCCCAAGTTGCCAATGAGTACTTCTGGTTATCTCAAATAGCCAGGCCCCTAAATTCCAATGTGATACCAGCACAGGCTGCCTCAGTGAGGTGGATCACAGCTGCCAAGTACAGATCATACATACGATCGATGTCCTGTTGGTCCACATGAAATTGGTCTGTTGAATTTTCAAAAATTTCTTAAATTACAAATCACCTTATATTTGAAAAGGTAGAGCATGAGAGGATGGGAGGGAGAGAGAAGGAGAGAGTATGATGGGGCCTCCTGTCTGGAAACTTCCCAGTGTACCAAACACTGCAACAGTACATGCCACAAGGCTCAGCCCTCGCCCCTCAGCTTTACTGCCAGGTATTGTTGTGTGAAATCATTTGAACCCAAAGCATGCCTCGGGAGGGGTGGCAGGGGGCAAGGCTGGGTAGAGTATAATGAGATGATTTTAAAGCCCTGTTAACTTTTTCCATTTTAACTGATATTTCTGGATGAGGCACCCGCTCTCTTGGGAGGCCAATTCTAAGGCATTCCATGGAGCCCAAAGCCAGCTGTAAAAGACTAGCTTGGGGCAGTGCTGCTGTGGAAAGGGTTATACTTGAATTTCCAACTATTCCAAGTCTCAATTCAGAAAGCTGTAATTAGGGGAAGAGGCTGACTCTTTACTCCCCAGTCCCATAGGAACACAGAATAGAATGATCTCAGAATAGTCTCTACCAGTTATAGTTTGAGAACAAAAATTTTTTATTAGTACTGAGGAAATATCAATATCCAAATGTAGGCTCAGAGGGTTGACTCAATTTACAAGGTTCACATGGGAAGGAGGCAGTAGAGCTACACTCAGATGCAGGTCTGGTAGAAATGAAGCCTGATCTCCTCCCTCCCATGCCCAATATACTAGCATAGAACGAATCCCTGAGGTTACCAACATGAATGGGACATAGTCCCTACCCCTAGGAGCTCAGATAGGGATAAAGATTTGGGTATCTTAGGGAGCTGTCATTCTAATTCCATTATCTGTTAATCTTGGCCTGAAGCATGCTCTTTCACTGAGAGAGCCTCCTTATATCTCAATGTTTGCATTTATGAAACAAGGAATCATACCTACCATCAACTAAAATATTCCTTTTAATATTCTCAAGAATTTACAAAATAGTCTAGGGCTCTTGGCACTGTGTTAATACACTGTTACTCCTGTTATTAATGGATAATAGGTACCAGTACATAGACATTTAAGTCTGATGCTCTATGCATTAGTGAAATGACTTCATTCTGTAAGTAAAGTGACCTCATATCAGCTACCACAGCACAAACTGATGGGGGCTGGGGTATCTGGATGTGGAAATATTTTGAAGTCTTGATTTCGGCTTGAGTTGTGCTAATAAGGAAAATATTAAATCACAAGGAAAATGGAAATAGAGTAGAGGGGGAATCTTAGTACCAAAACACAGGGTCTAGAGAAACACATGGGTAACAATTACTGAGTGTAAGAAAGCATCCAAACCTTTAGCCATGTTGGTTTTGGTCTCCTGATATAAATTTAGGGCTATACAGCTATTTAACTGATGCCTAACTCTGTCCCAAGGCAGGTAAAACTGCCCCTGGGCAGAGTGTGCATTGAACCAAATCAACAAACTCCACGCCTGCCCCCTACAAGAGACTGTAGATGTCAGAGGGTGTCTGGCTTATTAGCGTGCCACAGGAGGGCTATGCAAAAAGAGAGTCTGGTCAAGGCTCTGGAAAGCCCTTTGGAGTCTATGGGGAACAATAAGAATGCAGAATATAAATGCAAGCTGCAGGCTGATGGGCCCATTAGGAATTAGGGCAGTCTTTGGAAAGGAATCTGTGGAGATGATGCAAAACACCAAGCATGTGACCCAAATCATGGCAGGGCATATTGGAAGGAGAGGGGAATGGGAATGAGACATTTTCTAATCTGATTAGTCTGAAGTTTCCCCTGAGTGTCGAGAAGGGTCACTGCACAATTAGAGGCAAAGTTATACTGAACATGGTTGGCTTAGTGGCTCAGAGGAATGACCTCCACAAAGCTAAGATGGGCTCAGAGACAGATGTGTTCTGAGACTGGGATGACATCGAAGTGAGTTGTGGAATAGTCTTTTTGTGTTTAATGTCAAATTGTATAGGCAAAGACAAAATAGTCCGCTGAGAGAATGAGAGGATGATGACTTGGTAGCCCCAGTATTGGATGAGAAACATCTAGGTCTTCCAGAGGCCAGGCTCCCACATTCTGGACTTTCCAGGACAGTTCATCCTCGAGGCTATCAAGAGATAATCTAATAAACATCCACAGCTTCCTGACTACAAGACAGCTTAATATGTGAAAGGCATTCAGATCCAACCGTTTAAACAAGGCTTCCTCTATGTAGGACACACGTTTCTTCCAGTTCATTTCTAAGTCAGAGTGTGTAGTCTATGGATCCTGATTTAAACTTCTCTCTTAGTTTCCAATCAATACTTAGAATCAGGAGTAGTGCTACATAATTTACATGTGTTACCTCAGGTCATGTTCAGAACCACTGAGAAATAGTCATTGTACAAGATCTAACAACTGTAAGCAGATTCAAGATACAACACTGCACTGTTTGCTTATAGGCAGTAAACCAAACAGGTTAGAAGTATGTCTCTGCATCTGAATAGATCAAACATCAAGTCACAAATCTTCATTACAAGGTGAGGTACAAAAGGAAAAATATAGTGTTGTGAGAATCCTCAGGAGGAGATAATCACTGCTAGCCAAGCAAGACCAAGAGGGCTTCATGGGTGTGGTGCTACTTGAAATGAGTTTTAAAGGAAAAGCAAGCTCTCAGCAGGTGAAAAAGAAGGAAGCTATTTTCCACCAAAAAAATAGTAAGAGAAAAGGCAAAAAAGTGAGAAGGCAGGAGGTATCTATGTGAAATGCTCACTGGCCTATTAGCCTTGACTATTGGGAATGGGAAAGGGAGCTTTGGGAATGTGTTAATTGTGAAAAACCTCAACTCCCAGGCCTGCCTACTTCATCTCAGGTCCTTTACACCAGGATTACTTAGTTATTCTTCACTCTGCTACTAGCAAGTAAAAGCAAATAGAGCTAATGGTCTAGAGCTAATTACATATCAATCTAATGCATGCCCACATCCAAATGGCTTGGTCCTCTCCTTGTGATCCTAGTTTTGGGATCACAAGGAGAGGACCACACTTGGGATTCTAGTTTTTCACATATGGGACTTAGTTTTATCTGTTCTTTCCCTTTCATTTTGTCTCAGATAAGAACTCCCCACTCTAGTCCCTGTTTGAAAACAATGCTCCAACTGACAACCCTAAGCTCCATGATGGAGAAAAAGAGTTCAAAGCTAAGGAGTTTCATCTTTCTTTGAGAGCAAAGAGATGGTACAGAAGGTGTGTGAGAAGAAGAGCTACATTATGATACTTTTTCTCTTAGCTGCTTGGTTTTAAAATTAAGAGACTGGTGGAAGAAAGAACAATGCGGAGACACTGAAAAAGTCAAGAGGAAATGTGGGTCAGAATAAGAGGGAGGATAGTGGGAATGGAGAGAAGAGAGTGAGGATTTAAGCAGTAGGAAGGAGGTAGAACTGTCAAGATATCCGAATCTACTGACTATTTACAGAGTTATTAAAAATGGTTAGAAAAAGGGAGTGTGTAGTTTAAAAGTCCAGGAGTTAAATCACAGCTCTTCTTCTAAACTATGTGTTTTGGGGCAAAATACCTCACTTCTTCAATCCTTAGCATCCGTATGTAGAATAGGAGGATAATAGTAGTGACCTCACTGAATTTTCCTCACAAAGTACTGGGTTGGCCAAAAAGTCTGTTTAGTTTCTTTTCCATAAAATAAAAGGCACATTTTCATTTCCACCAATAACTTTATTGATTTGGATATTTTCAGTATGTTAGCTATCTCTCACATGGTAAAATGTTGATTGCTCTCAATTAATGTCTCAATTTGATTTCTATCAACTTCAACTGGTCTACCTGACCACGGGGTATCATCCAGAGAGAGAGATCTCCAGCAGGAAACTTCACAAACCACTTTTGAAACATTCAATCAGTCACAGCACCTTCTCCATACACTGCACAAATCTTTATTTTGTATTTCAATTGTGTTTTTGCCTTTCTTGAAATAATAAAGCATAATATGCTGAAAATGTGTAGTTTCTTTCATATTCCATATCAAAATGGCTACAGAAAAGCTGACCAATTTGATCAGTTGTTTTAAATGCACACTGATATGACAGCTGTTACAACACAATCTAACAAAATTGTTTCAAATGAAGTTCAAGACAACTAAGCACTATTATAGCCATCTTACAGAAAAAAAAACAACTGAATTTTTGACCAACCCAATAAATGAGATAATGTATTCAAAGCAATAATAACAATGCCTAGCACACAGACCAAAATGTCATAGCTGTCAAGATAAATATTACATCAGAAGAGAGGATGGAGTAATGCCATAGAAAGCATAAAAGATAACTAGAGTCTAGATGGTTAGAGGGTGGTGCCAGGAAGTCAAATGTTCAGTTCAATAGGAAAAATTTTTTGTTTTAGAAAGCAGTTCACCATACTTTCCTTTTGTGACATATGTACTTTTAAGGCATATTTTAGCCACCAGGAACTACTGCTTTCAAAAATAGGCCTAGGGAAACCTCAAGGTGGCATTTTAGTACCTGGAAGCTACACTAACCTTCTGCCAGTACCAATCTGGAATTACAACTAAATGATAGAAATATCATCCTGAATAACCAACTGAATACTAGCTGGAGAAAAGCCTTATAACCAAGGACATATGGAAGAATATACATCACTACAGCAAGACTGGTAGGAAGTACAGAGGCACAAAAAGGCTGGTTGGGCTCCCATAAGGGGGCGCCTTAAGTTCTGGAGGGGTATTTCAATGGCCTGAGGGGGATTTCCCTCTGAGAAGTATGGGCTCTAAACTCCACGTTGAGCTCCCCAGCCTACAGTATAAGAGCCAGAAAGGAACCCAGATAACATCCAGATGTGAAAAGCAGCGAAGTTTCTGTCTGCCAAGGAGAGAGGGCTGAAGATACAGAGAGCCTCTTGAGGGGCCAATGCACAAAATCTCATTTGCAGCCACTTACCTGGACTTCCCACAAGGGAGGGCAGAGTGGACTAGAGACACTTGAAGAGAGTCTAGGGTTGGTGGCTCTGGGAAGAGGACTGAATAAACAGCTGCCAGGATCCCTGTGCTAAGTTATTCTCCATTAATACAGGAGCTATCTTTCTCTGGCAGAGATCTCCTTTCTGAATGGCATCAACCTGAGGGAAGCAAGAGCCCCACCCTGTGAAGTTTAAGCCTGGTTGCTGAGTACAGCTGGAAGCTATCTCAGTGTTTGAGCCTAACAGTAAATGTGGATCTCTGGGAGCTCTAAGACTAGGGCTGACCATCCCCCAGGCCTGGTGATGGTAAAAGCATTCCTTGGTTTGCAGCTTGGTTGTTTCTGCACTCATCCAGGGCTGGAAGAGGGAGCCACATTCAGTGGATCACTAATATGTCCAAACAGGTTGACCAGGGCCAGCCACAGACAGCATCTGACACAGGGCTACACCAGAGTCTTTGCAAATATACTTAATACATAGAAAGAAATACAAAGAGGCAGCCAAAATGGGAAGACAAAGAAATAGGCCCCAAATGAAAGAACAAGAGAATGCTCCAGAAAAAGAACTAAATGAAATGAAGGCAAGCAATTTATCAAACAGACTTTAGAGTAATGATTATAAGAACACTCAACAGCACGAGAAAAGATATAGAAACCAAAAAGAAGAATCAGTCAGAAAATAAAGAATGTAATATCTGAAATAAATAATACACTGCAAGGAATAAACAGTGGGTTACATGGAGCAGTGGATAAAACACTGATTTGGAAGGTAGAAAAAAACCCAAGCAGAGAAGCAAAAAGAAAAAAAGAATTTTAAAAAAATGAGGAAAGCTTAAGAAATCTTTGGGACAACATGAAGCAAAACAACATCTACATCATGCAAATACCAGAAGTAGAAGAGGGGGAGCAAAAGGATAGAGAACCTATGTGAAGAAATAATAACCAAAATTTCCCTAATCTGGTGAAGGAAAAAGATACACAAGTCCAGCAAGGACAGAGTCCTAAACAACATGGACCCAAAGAAGCCTACACTGAGACACATCATAAGTAAAAGGGCAAAGTTTAAAGACAAGGAGAGAATCCTAAAAGCCTGGTGAAAAACAGGTAGGTAGTTACCTACAAGGGAGCTCCAATTAGACTGTCATCTGATTTCTCAACAGAAACATTTCAGGACAGAAGGGACTATAATGAAATGTTCAAGATGATGAAAAGCAAGGACCTACAACCAAGGCTTTCACCTAGCAAGGCAATCATTTCAAATTGAAGGAAAAATAGAAAGCTTCTCAGACAAGAAAAAGGTAAAGGAGTTTGTTAACACCAAACCAGTATTAAAGAAGGAGGAGGAGGAAGAGAAAAAGAAGAAGAAGGAAGAAGGAAGAAGAACAACAACAACAACAATAACAAGAACACCAGAGGGAAATAATTTAAAAATAAAATGGCAATTAATAAATATCTTTCAATAATCACCTTAAATGTAAGTGGCTTAAATGCTCCAACCAAAATGCATAAGGTAGCTGAATGGATAAGAAATAAGACCCATGTATATATACTATCTCCAAGAGATCCACCTCAGATTTAAAGACACAAAAAGACTACAAGTAAAGGGATGGAAAAAGATATTTCAAACAAATGGAAAGGCAAAATAAAGCTGGGGTAGCAATACTTATATATTACAAAATAGCCTTTAAAACCTAGCCTATAGTAAGAAGTAAAGAAAAATACCACATGATGATAAAGGGAAGAATCCAACAAGAGGATATAACCTTTGTAAACATTTATGCACCCAATATAGAAGCACCTAAATATGTAAAGCGAATCTTGATGGACATTAAGGGAAAGATTGACAGAAATACAGTCACAGTTGGGGATTTTAATACCCATTAACTTCAACAGATAGATCTTCCAGGTAGAAAATCAACAAGGAGACAGTGGCCTTAAATGACACACTAATTTTTTTATGGATTTAGTCAATATCTTCAGAGCATTTCACTCCAAAGCAGCAGAAGATGCATAATCTTCAAGTGCACATGGAATGTTTTCTAGGAAAGACAACATATTAGGACACAAGTCTTAATAAATTTATAAAGACTGAAATCACATCAGGCATCTTCTCTATCCACAATGCTATGAAACTAGAAATCAACCAACAAGAAGAAAACTGAAAAATAAAGAAAGACATGGAAGCTAAATAACATGTTATTAAACAATGAATGGATCAACAATGAGATCAAAGAAGAAATCAAAAGATACCTTGGAAGACATCCAAGATGGCTGTAGAACAGCTGCAAGCTGCATCCACTTGCTCCCAGACTCAGAATGTTCTTGCAGCCTAAACAGAGTAATCAACTTGAAAATCCAGCAGAGAGTGGTGAGCATATACATGGATGACAGCACAGAGAGTGTGGGTATAGGCGAGAGCCTGTCTACTTGCAAGGAACCCAGGAGCAGGCAGCCCAGGCTCTCCAAGTGGAGAAACTGCCACCACTGCAGCCCAAAGCAGCACTATTGACTACACAGAGTCGGGGCAGCTGTGTACTAGTGCAGGAGCTGCAAGCACCTGTGGCAGAGAGATGATCAGAGAGGTGCTGGCTCCAGAAACTGCATGGTGGGAGCAGGATTGCCTGAGGCTGACAATCTCTGGAGAGAATGGAGATAGCACCCTGCCCCCACCACCACCCTGTGGGAAAGATCCAGAGAGAAATTTTATCTGAAACAGTCAGAGGCTCTGACAGGCAGTGGCCAGCCCTGAACAAGAGAGACTCTATGGTTTTGGGGGAGGGAAGCTTGTGGAGAACAAGTCTACCTGGGATTGTTGCTACAGCCTGGGCACCACACAGAAACTCTTTTTAAAGGGGAGCTGACGTGAGCCCCAACACTTGGCAGAGGTCTGGGGCTCACATGCACATGCAAGCAGGAGTAGCAGCTCTGCTAACAGAGAATTCAGAGCGATAGAGTCACACTGAAGGGACTATGGGTCCCACAAAGGACCACTGGCAAGCAGGGGACTGTTCACAGTGGAGAACTTGGGCCTGATCCTCTTACAAGAAGCAGGATGGGATCTAGAAGGCAGGGGCTGAACACCTGAGATTCGCTAGAGTTAGGCAGATCCCCTAACAGACAGGAGAGCCCAACCCCCATCTGTGGGATTACAGGCTCTGCAGAACAGTGAGGCCATGCTCAGGAACATCCTGCTGGGTACATTTCCACAGGGGGAAAAAGAAAAAGTTCTTAAAGGGCCCTTAACTAGACAACATAAGCTAAAATGTCCCTTGGTTCCCAATCCACTAAACTCAGTAGAGCAAAGAGAGTAGGGACAAGCACAAGGGGGATTCAGTGTCCAACCCTGCCTTGGTGCCTAGTTAGAGTTGCTGCTTGCACCAAGCAGGAAGCAACTGCCCCTTTTACACAGATTGGCCTCTCACAGTAAATGGGCAGCTAATTCACAAAAAAACATACATTATTGGAAAGAATCTGGGACAGAGCAAGATGTGCGGTGAGGGGATGTGGAAACACTCCCACCATTTTCAATAAAGACTAAGTAGTGCACTCCTGGGGTGACCCGGGGTTCCCCCCACAACTGATTTCAACAGAGACCCCCTCTGGAGACAGGTAGAGAAGGTACTGGCAGTCCTCTTGGGTCACTAAAGGAACCACTACTGGGCCCAGGGCTGATGAAAAACTGGCAGGGCAGAACAGTGGGATCCAGCCAAATCTGAAGGAGACCGCCACAGACTGAAGATCACTTGCAGCCATGAACAGGCTACCTAGAGTCAGACTGGGACATGATATGACATCAACAAGGGCAGATCAAGGAAGAGAAGACAGTGATAAACTCTTAATTTGACTGAGATGAATTCCACAGTGGTCTTCTTCATGATTTGTATTATTTTCTTTCCTGCATAGCCTTTTACCATTCATTTCTTTTCCTTCAAGTTTGTGCTTATTAAGTCGCTAGTTTTTATATTATATTTTGTTTCAAATCTCATATGTTGCTCCACACTTCTGTATCTCCATTTTACCTTCTTCCCTCCTCTTCTTATCTTTGTTTTAAATTTTATTTTTTCTCTTGCTATGATTTGTTTCTACTCCATACTCTTACTACTGCTCCCCCCTCCAGCCTCTCAAAACCATTTTTCTTGTCATTAGTCATCTTACATTCTTTTTCCCAACTTAAATACCCTTATTCTCTCTACTTTTATCAAACTTTCATTTTTGGTACTGCCTATGGTGGTTGTTGTTGCATTTCTTCAATTTTGCATTATTTCTTCACTATTTTTGCATTTCAAATCTCAAATTTTACCATACCACTCTATTGCTCCATTTTGTCTTCCTCCTGCCCTTTCTATTTTCATTTTAAATCTTAATTTTTCCCTGTCTTAGGCTGTTTTATATTCCTCACTCTCAGTATTCCTTCTCCCTCTATCATCACAAAATCACTTCTTTCCTCTAGATGCCTCTTAACCTTTTCTTTCTTTTTTCTCTCTTAATCTCATCAAACATATAGGAATCTTTGCTCAGTTGTTGTTGATATAGCTGTAGGGAATATTTCCTCCAAATTGGTTCCTATTTTTCACTACATATATTTTAAAATTTTTGTTTAAATATAAACTATGAGCTTCCCTTCTCTTACTCCATTCTGCTTTCTTCCCTCCTTTTTTATTTATTATGTAAATTTATTTTATTTCTCCCTTTGCCTTGTTTCTATTCCCCACTCATTATTTCTCCTATCATTTCCCTCACAAAATCATTTTTTAATTCAGTTATCACCTCATATTTGTTTTTCCTTCCTTATAATAGTCTTTAATTTCTTTATACCTTTATTAATATAGGCTCATTTGCTGTTGATAGAGTGCTTGTGAGTAAGAATTATTTTTGTGGGTGTGGCATTGTTCCCTGGGCTGTTTGATTCTGTGCTGACAGCATCTGTAAAATGCCATACAAGATATGGGGGGCAGTGCACACTCAGTCAGCCAGCCAGAGGGAAGGGCACACCAAAGAGTGACCCAACAACAACCATACCTGATTTACAACCAGAGAACCCACATAAATGGCAGAATGGGCATCCCAAGAGCATCAAGCACAGGAGATCAAGGAGACTGTACCACTGAGTCCCACAGGTCACTTACTACAGAAGGTCACACCACAAAGACAGGAAGCCAAAGTAGATGAATGAAACACAAAGAAACAAACAAGAACAGTCACCTAAAATGTGGAGACAAAGAAACAACACTCAGAGTCAGACAGGAGGAATCAAAAAGACAGGAGGAATCCCCCAAAAGAGTGCTAAATGAAACTGAAGCAAGCAAATAATCAGACATTGAGTAAAAAATAATGGCTATAAGGATGCTCAAGGAGCTCAGTGAGAACTACAAAGAAGACCATGTAAGTGACAAGGAACCTACTGTGACTACACCAGCAGGAAAAATGACACAGAAACTATAAATAAAAGCCAGGAGGAAATGAAAAATATAATATCTGAAATGAAGAACACAGTATAAGATATTAAAAGCAGACTACATGAAGTAGAGGAACAAATCAGTGAACTGGAGGACAAGGTAGAAAAAAATTCCCAGACAGAGCAACAAAATGATAAAAGATTTTTTTTAAATATTTTATTTATTTATCTCTAGAGGGGAAGGGAAGGAGAAAGGAGAGAAACATCAGTGTATGGTTGCCTCTTGTGAGTCCCCCACTGGGAACCGGCCTGCAACCCAGGTATGTGCCCTGACTGGGAATCAAACAGCGATCGTGTGGTTCGCAGGCCTGTGCTCAATCCACTGAGCTACACCAGCCATGGCTGATAAGAGATTTTTTAAAAAGTTTTCATGGGGACTTCCGCCAAGATGGAGGCATAGGTGGAAACACTGTGCCTTCTCCCACAACCAAGTTTGAATACAACAAAGGTTTGGAGAACAAAGACACAGCCACAAAACAGAAAATTGAATTATACGGAAGTCCGACAACAACTTCCGACAACAACGAACAATTCAAACCAGGACGGTAAGAGGGGCGGAGCCAGTAGCGGAGCAGGGTCGAGCAGGAAAGATCCCTCGACCTAGGCACACAGGTGGCCTGGACCCAGTCAGGGTGTGGGGCAGACTGACTGAGGTCACACATTTGAGCACAGTGAGACAGACCGTGAGGACCCCGGGGGGTGAACCCAATGGTGGAGGGATGACGGCGGTGACACACTCGCGTGCAGTGGGATGAAATGCGCGGGTCCAGTGATGGTGTCAGCGGTGGCAGGAGGTGGCAGATGGGATGCCATTGCTCCTCTTTGACCCCGCCCCCACTTATAGCCTCACAACCCAGCAACTGAGTTGCCCTGCTCTGGTGAACACCTAGCGCTCCGATCCTGCTATGTAACAGGCACAAACAGCCCAAAAAAATGGAACAAGAAGAACTCAAAGTCCCAGAGCCAATAACTCTAAGAGACCAAGAGATTGCCAGCCTCTCAGATGCACAGTTCAAGACACTGTTTATCAGGATGCTCACAGAACTGGTTGAATATAGTCACAAATTAGAGGAACATATGAAGGCTAAACTAATTGAAATGAAGGGAGATGTCCAGGAAACCAATAGCGATGGAAAGGAAACTGGGACTGAAATCAATGGAATGGACCAGAAGGAAGAACGGAACATCCAACCAGAAAGGAATGAAGAAATGAGAATTCAAAAAAATGAGGAGAGGCTTAGGAACCTCCAGAACATCTTCAAACATTCCAACATCCGAATTATAGGGGTACCAGAAGGGGGAAAGAAACAGCCATGCGTGGAAAACTTATTTGAACAAATAATAAAGGAGAACTTCCCCAGTCTGGCAAAGGAAATAGACTTCCAGGAAATCCAGGAAGCTCAGAGAGTCCCAAAGNCGGAAAAGAAGAATACTTCTGAGATGATAAAGAGGATTATGCCATAGCGAAGGCCTTTTTGGACTACTGGGGTATGGTGGCCCTGGAAGGTGCCTTCTCGGATAATGTCGCGTCATCATTGGTATATTGTTAGGGTGTTGGCTAGGAGGCCTAGTGTTAGTAGGGTTGTGGAGTTAAAGTGAAATCATATGACTAGTACGGAGTTTAGGAGTATGGCGGATAGGGCCCCTGTAAGTGGTCAGGGACTTGGCCTTACTATGTGAAATGCTAAAGAGACTTATATAAGAAAAAAAGATGAAAAATATTAACAGTGAAAGGACAGCAAACTCACAGTTATTAACAACCACACCTAAAACAAAAGCAAACCAAGAGGACAGCTAGATCAGGAGCAGAACCATAGAAATGAAGAACACATGGAGGGTCAGCAATAGGGGAGTGGGAAGAGGAGAAGGGGGGGAAGGTACAGAAAATAGCATAGACAGTAGGTAGAAAATAGATAGGGGGAGGGCAAGAATAGTAGGGGAAATACAGAATCTAAAGAACTTGAGACAAGTGGTTATAAACTAAGGGGGGGAGAATGGTGGGGGAGGGGGTGTGCGGGTGGAGGGGAATGAAGGGGGGGAATAGAACAACTGTAATGGTATAATCAATAAAATATATAAAAATAAAAAAAAGATTTTAAAAGTGTTCATGGACTGGAAGAATTAACATCATCAAAATGTCCATAGTACACAAAGTACTTTATAGATTCATCACAATCCCTATCAAAATACCAATGACATTTCACAGATTTAGAACAAATATTTCAAAAATTTATATGGAACCATAAATGCCACCAAATAGCCTCAGCAATTTTGAGAAAGAAGAAAATAGGAGGGATCACTATACCTGATATCAAACTATATTATAAGGCCACGGTAATCAAACAGTCTGGCCCTAGCTGGTGCAGCTTAGTGGACTGAGCACAAGCCTGTGTAGCAAAGGGTCACAGGTTTGATTCCCAGTCAGGGCACATGCCTGGGTTGCAGGCCAGGTCCCCAGTGGGGGACACATGAGAGGCAACCACACATTGATGTTTCTCTCCAGCTCTTTCTCCTTCCCTTCCCTTCTCTCTAAAAATAAATAAATAGAATATTTTAAAAAACAGTCTCGTACTTACATAACAACAGACACATAGATAAATGGAGTGGAATAGAGAGCCCAGAAATAAACCCATGACTTGTTGGTCAATGAATATTTGACAAAGGGGAAAGGAGCATAAAGTAGAGTAAAAATGGTCTTTTCAATAAATGTTATTGGGATATCTGGGCAGGTATATGCAAAAAAATGAAACCAGCCCTGGCTGTTATAGCTCAGTGGATTGAGTGTGGGCCTGTTAACCAAACAACTGTGGTTCGATTCCTAGTAAGGACACATGCCTGGGTTGCAGGCCAGTTCCCAACTTGGGACACACAAGAGGCAATCATACATTGATATTTCTCTCCCTGTCTCCTTCCCTTCCCTTCTAAAGATAAATAAAAAAAATCTTTTAAAAAATGAAACTAGACCACTAACTTACACCATAAACTCAAGATGGACAAAAAAACATCAATATAAGTTGTGACACCATAAAAGTCCTAGAGGAAAACATACAGAGTAAAATTTCAGATCTCCCATGCAGCAACATTTTTGCTGATATATCTGTTAGGGCAATGGATGTAAAGAAAAGAATAAACAAATGGGAATACATCAAACTAAGAAGCTTCTTCATTGCTAAAGAAAACATCATCAAAATAAAAGAAAACCAAACATATGGGAAAACATATTTTCCAATGATATCTCAGACAAGGGTTTAATATCCAAAATATATAAGGAACTCATAAAACTCAACACCAGGAAGACAAACAATCCAATCAAAAAATGGGCAAATGGCCTGAGGCAGGTCCTCCAAGATGGTTATACAGAGGGTCCATAGACATAAGAAAAAAATTGCTCAACATCACTAACCTTCAGAGAGATGGAAATTAAAACACAATGAGATACCACTTTATATCACTCAGAAGGGCCATCATTAACAAATCAACAAACAACAAGTGCTGGGAAGGTCGTGGAGAAAAGGGAACCCTAGTACACTATTGCTGGGAATGCAGACTGGTACATCCATTGTAGAAAACAGTATGGAAATTTTCAAAAACCTAAATATGGAACTACCTTTTGATCCAGTGATCCCACTGCTGGGATCCTGGGATCCACTGCTTATACCCTAAGAATCCTGAAACACCAATTCAAAAGAACCTATGCAACCCTATGTTCGTAGCAGCATTATTTACAATAGCAAAGTGTTAGAAAGAGTCTAAATTCCCATCAGTAAATGAGTAGATCAAAAAACTGTGGTACATTTACATAATGAAATACTACACAGCATGAACAAAGAAGGAACCCTGATCTTTTTGACAGCATGCTTGGAACTAGAGACTATTATGCTAAGTGAAATAAGCCAGGTAACGATAGGGAAATACCATATGACTGAACCTATAAGAGGAACATAATGAAAAAACAAACAAACAAATGAGTCAAACAGAGCCAGAGGCATGGAAACAAGGAACAGACTGTCAGTGACTGGAGGGGAGAGGAGTTGGGGGAAGAGGGGAAAGAAAGGGAAGGCTTAGTCAAGGAACATTTATAAATGACCCATGGACATGGAAAACAGGGTGGGGATACACTGTAGGAGTCATGGGTAGGCAGGGCAGTGGAGAGTAATGGGGGGAAATTTGGGGCAACTGTAGTAGAACAATAAAATTTAAAGAAATAAAATAACTAAAAAAGTTTTTTAAAATACCTTGAAACATGAAAATGAGAACACTACAACCCCAAATCTGTGAGACACAGGGACGACAATCCCAAGAGGGAAACTCATAGCATTATAGGCCTATCTCAGGAAATAAAAAAAGCTCAAATAAACAATCTAACTTTACACTTAAAGGAACTTGAAAATGAACAACAAACAAAACCCAAAGTGAGTAGAAGGAAGTAAATAATAAAGATGAGAGCAGAATTAAACAAAATAGAGTGTAAAAATTGATACAAAAAATCAATGAATCCAAAAGCTGGTTCTTTGAAAAGATAAACAAGATTGACAAACATTTAACTAGACTCATCAAAAAGAGAGAGAGAGAGAGAGAAAGGATCCATATAAATAAGATCAGAAATGAAAGAGGAGAAATAATTCCTATACCAAAGAATTGAAAAAATATTATTAACAGCTATATGCCAATAAATTGGACAACCTGGATGAAATGGATAGATTCATAGAATCATACAATTTTCCAAAACAAAATCAGGAAGAATCAGAGAGTCTGAACAAACAGATTACAGCTAGTGAAATAGAAGCAGTCATCAAAAAAAATCCCAGCAAACAAAAGCTCTGGACCAGATGGCTTGACAGGTGAATCTTACCAAACATTCCAAGAAGAACCAGCACCTCTCCTTCTCAACCTATTTCAAAAAATTCAAGTGGAGGGAAGGCTCCCAAGCTCATTTTATGGTTGGTATTATCCTAATTCCAAAACCAGATAAGGACACTACAAAGAAAGAAAATTATAGGCCAATATTCCTGATGAATAGATGCTAAAATCCTCAACAAAATGTGAGGAAACTGAATACAACAGTGTATCAAAAAGATCATAAGCCATGATCAAGTAGGATTAATTCCAGGAATGCAAAGTTGGTACAATATTCACAAATGAGTAAATGTGATACACCATATAAAAATGAAGAATAATAACCACATAATCATATAATAGATGCAGAAAAAGAATTTGATAAAATCCAGCACCTGTTTATGATAAAAACTCTCAGAAGAGTAGGAATAGAAGTAACATAACTAAAAATAATAAAGGCCATATATGACAAACCCCACTAGCAGCATCATACTCAATGAGCAAAAACTCTAAGTGCTCCTCTTCACATTGGAAACAAGACAGAGATGTCCACTTTCACCTTTCTTATTCAACATAGTGCTGGAAGTCCTAGCCATATCAATCAGACAAGAAGAAGAAATAAAAGGCATCCAAATTGGAAAGGAGGAAGTAAAATTGTCTTTGTTTGCAGATAACATGGTAATGTACATAGAACACCTAAAGACTCCATATGCCTAGAAACTACTAGAACTGATAAATGAATTCAGCAAAGTAGCAGGATACAAAATTAATATCCAGAAATCAGTTGTATTTTATATACCAATAATGAACTATCAGAAAGAGAAATTAAGAAAACAATCCCATTCATGATTGCTACAAAAAGAATAAAATACCTAGGAATAAATCTAACCAATGATGTAAAAGACCTGTACTCAGAAAATTTAGAATACATTGAGGAAAGAAATTGAGTATGACACTAAGTGGAAGCATATACCGTGTTTATGGACAAGAGGAATTAACACCACTAAAATGTCCATACTACCCAAAGCAATGAACAGATTCAATGCAATTCCTATCAAGATACCAATGATATATTTCAAAGAACTAGGACAAATATTTCAAATATTTATATGGAAACCACAAAAGGCTCTGCATAGCAACAGCTGTCCTGAGAAAGAACAAAGGTGGAAGAATCACACTACCTAATATCAAACTATATTATAAGGCCATAGTAATCAAAACAGCATGGTATTGATATAAAAGAAGACACATAGATTAATGCAACAGAATACAGAACCCAGAAATAAACTCACAGCTTTATAGTCAGTTAATATTTGAGAGAGGAAACATGCACATACATGGGGCTAAAGACAGTTTATTCAATAAATGCTGTTAGGAAAACTGGACAGATACATATAGAAAAATGAAACTAGACTGCCTTCTTACACCACACATGAGAATAAATTCAAAATAGATTAAAGCCTGAAGTATTAGGACAAAACCATAAAAACCCTAGAAGAAAACACAGGCAGTAAAATCTGGGACATTGCTCATAGCAATATTTTATCTAATATATCTCCTCTGTCAAGAGAAACAGAAGAAAAAAATAACCTAATGGGATTACATCAAACTAAAGAATTTTTGCACAGCAAAGGAAACCATCAACAAAATGAAAAAACAACATGTGGAATGGGAGAACATATTTGTCAATATATCTGATAAGGGGTTAATATCCAAAATTTGTACAAAACTCCACCAAAAAAAATGAACAATCCAATTAAAAAATGGACAAAGGACTTAATAGACACTTCTTCAAAGAGGTCATACAGATGGCCAATAGACATTATGAGAAGTTGTTCAATATCACTAACATCAGAGAAATGCAAATTAAAACCACAATGAAATATTATCTCACACCTGTCAGAATGGCTATCATCAATAACTTAACAGACAACAAGTCCTGGAAAAGATGTGGAGAAAGGGAAACCCTTTTGTACTGTTGCTGGAAATGCCATTGGTGCAGTCACTGTGGAAAGCAGTATGGAGATACCTCAAAAAATTAAAAATGGAACTGCCTTTTGATCCAGCGATCTCACTTCTGGGAATATATCTGAAGAAACCCAAAACACTAATTGGAAAGAACAAAAGCACCCCTATGCTCATAGCAGTGTTATTTATAATTGCCAACATATGGAAGCAGCCCAAGTGCCCATCAGCAGATAAATGGAGAAAATAACCATGGGAGATTTACATAATGGGATACTGCTCAGCTGTAAAAAAAAAAAAGAAGAAGAAGAAGGAAATTTTACCCTTTGCAACAGCAGGGATGGACCTGGAGAACATTATGCTGAGTGAAATAAGCCAGTTAGAAAAAGATAAATATATGATTTCACTCATATATGCAATCTAATGAACAAACTGAAGAAACAAGCAAAATAGAGACAGACTCATAGATAGCAGGATTACAGCTATGAAGAGGTGGTTAATGGGTGGAGAGATAAAGGAAAAAGGAATCATGGACATAGACAACAGGGTGATGTCTGCAGGGGGTGGGTTAAGAGGGATAAATGGTAATGGGAAAAAGTACAATAAGAAAGCAGAAAAACATGCCCTGAATTTGTAACTCATACCCTCATAACCAATGAAGCTGTACATTTTCATTCTGCTGCACAAACCTGTGTGTATATAAGTATGTCTTATGGCAAAAAGACTGATTCATAGTAGGCTCTCTAACATTCAAAATCATAAGTAACTTCCTTTTGTAACAGTTAAATGGAGGTATGTCATCAATAATATAATCAAAACAGAGAATACCTCGAAGGTAATTAAACATAAACATAAAACCAACAAAAGTCCCCTAAACAAAAACATGCAGGACAATTCCTATGAAGGATGCAGATCTCACTTACTTGCACAATAAAGCTTCTAGAAGATCATCAGTCAAAGGTAAGCAAGAGGACTTGCACAGCCTTTTGATGTCTTTCCTGGGTAATACTTTTTTTCTGTATTAAAACAAAATAAATTAGTTTATATATACTTTGGGTCTCTTGAGTATCAGTTGTATGCTACAGGAAAGAAAAATACATTGTTCTAAAAATATGCACATGAGAATAACTATGAAAACCAGTATTGGAATCAATAGTAAGGAAAAGCAGTCTCATTGCATTTCATCAACTTTCTCTACATCAGAAGTCACCAGAGTCTGTCCCTTCAAAGGTCTTTACATCAAGATTCAGATTCTTGGTTGGTGATAGTAGAGCCTATTAAGGCTGCAGCCATGAGTGTTGCTCTAAGTAACTGATCTGCATTCTTCACCACTAGTCAAAAAATGGTTCTGATGTTTGAAAACATCTCTTAATTTGACAGGCCTCTAGAGCCTCCAACACAAGTATTATATGACTTGAGGGTGTTTTTTTTTCTAGTCTTTTCCTTGGCTCCAAACCTTACAACCTGGAAGCCCCAGCTGGGCCTTAACATTCCTGTCAATTTTTTCAGATGTTTTCTCCACAGCAGCCCAACAGTTATTTTCCCCAGCCTGGTGGGTCAAATACTTATCTATTGTTCTCACTCAGCCAAGGTTCTTCCAGGCAATGAGCAAAAAGAACCAACAGGAAAGAAAGTGGGCTTCTTTCTTAACAATGAGATTATACAATTTTTAGAGAAAATTTATGTCTAGAATCAAAACTTGTCAGATCTGGAAAAATCCCAGAAATATCTGATCAAGAAGCCCCATTGTTCCCAAGAAGCGTTCCTTTAGTGAAGGAGAGCTACACTTTTCACCCTGGGGAAGGTACCACCAAGGTGGAAGGTAGGGCCAGGGTTATGCAAAGGTCAGTCCCCATATCCTCTGGAAGGCTCAAGGAAACATAAATATTCAAGTAAAAATATTATTTTTATAAAAACTCAAAGAGGATATAGTATGGATTAGGAAAAAAATCCTGTTCATTCTTAAGATAAACTATAAGACCTTCAAAGATACAGGGTATGCAGCTGGCTACTTTGGTGCAGACTTCGGGTTTGGGGATTGAAGGAAGGGGTCAGGAGGAAGTCAAAAGGCACTGGTGTGTAGTAACAAAATTAGAAGCTAGAATTAGAATTAAGAATTTTGAACTCCACATGAGTACTTTCTCCCACTACATCAGGTCTGTGATGAGATGAATGCCAAAATGTATTAAGATGGGGCTCAGGCTGTTTATAACAATGACTTACTAAAGCTCAATACAAACATGATAAATGTGATAAACATACAATAAATAGATTATACTACATGAACATTATTTTCAAGAAACAATTTCAAAGAAATTCTAAAGAAAGTTTATTTGCAAGTTCCCTGATCTGTATATTACAGAAGTCCTGTTTATAAATCCCAGTTATCACTAAAATTATGTAAGAAGAAGAAATCTCAGAATTAAACCTCCTAACAGCTTGATTTTCTATCTTTCAGTTTAAAGCTTCAAAAACCAAGTAAAAGAAAATGCAAAGGAGCATCCAATTCTTTAGAAGATATAGGGCCTCCTCTATTCCATCAACAAATAAAGCTCACCATCACTATGACATATTTTTACCTAGTTACTCTCTAAAAATGATTTAAGGTGGTTTTGCTAAATAGTAGAGTACAATGAGACATGTCAATTTTCTTTTTGCCCTTTTTGATAAAATAGAAATTTCCTCATTACTCAGGATCACAGAAACTTAAATTATTTACTAGAATCAATAAAAACTTACTGTTCTCGATCTTCATATATACAGCAAGAAATAAGTCTATCAAAATTCTCAAACAGAGTTCTCTTGAACTGCTCATGTGCCACTGCAATTAAGATATTCACATCTGTGCATGGTTCCTCAGGTACCCCATAGTGACGCACAATAGTTACAAGTTCTTGGTCTGTGAGTTTCCCAACAGTTATGTTCATCAGTATTTCTCTGTAAAGAAAATGTAAAAACACTCATGAAATTATATGATAATATTTTCCTTCTCTTTCTATAAAAAAATCCTCAAACACCATTTTACAGAACTTTTACCAACTGCAAAGAGGACAGGTGATTATTTTTCTTTAATTTTTCTACTTATGGCCAGCAGGAAGGCCCCAGTGCTAGAACAGAAAACCATAAGTATTAGCCCTGGCTGGTGTAGCTCAGTGGATTGAGCTCAGGCCTGCGAACCACACGATCTCGGTTCGATTCCCAGTCAGGACACATGCCTGGGTTGCAGGCCAGTTCCCAGCAGGGGACTCATAAGAGGCAACCATACATTGATATTTCTCTCCTTCTCTCCTTCCTTTCCTCTCTAAAGATAAATAAATAAAATCTTTACAAAAAAGAAAACCATAAGTACTATAATTTAATAAAATGACATTTTTCCCAGAGTCAAACTTCTACCAGATAATAGCCTGCATCCAGGAAGTAAATTTTTAAAGTCCTTGACTGGTAAAACAAACAAACAAACAGAACAAAAAAGCCTATCACTAAATACATGTTTTCATTCAATGGGTATTAATCTTACTTTACATAAAATAGTAACAGACTTGGGTTATTTCTCCCAGGATATAAAATTTATAAATCAATAAGAAAGGCATTTTGGAGATGGGGAAAGGAATTTAGCTCATTTCTGTAGTAAAAATAAAAACTGATGCACCCTGACAGTGGGGGAAAAAGTTAAAGAAAAAACTTAAAAGTGAAGAGCTGTGTAAGGGTATAGTGTCTAACTCTTTTAGAGGACAAATGGCTTTGAGATTATTTGTCAGTGCTAAAAAAAATGACAACAATATGTTAATAATGCAGATTCAAAGTTTAACAAATTGGCTGAATTGTTTCTTCTCTATCTGAAAGCTGTAAACCATGCAACATGCATTAGAAAGAAGTACATCAAAACAGTTAAAATGCAAACTGTTATAGTGGTTAAATGAATAAACTTCCATCATCTAGAAAATTTACTTACTAGAAATAATTCAGTTTCCAAGAATACCAAGTAAATGAAGGAATACAAGATTTTATGTACTCATTTGCTGTGCACTAGTCTTTCAGAATGATGGCTTTTAGTGCTTTTAGGTATTTTTTGTCATTTTAACTATCATTTAAGAATTCTAAATTCTCCTAGTTAAGAATTTCCTCAGAGAGCCCTGCCGGTGTGGCTCAGTTGGTTGGCGTATTATCCCATAACCAAAAGGTTGTGGGTTCAATTGCTGGTCAGGGCACATACCCAGGTTGCGAATGTGATCTCTGATCCTGGTCTGGGCACATATGATCCCCAGGCCAGGCATGTATGGGAGGCAACCAACTGATGCTTCTCTGTTGCATTGATGTTTTTCCTCCCTCTTCCCCTCTTCCTTCCTCTCTCTCTTATAGCAACAACAAAAATGCCCTTGGGTAAGCATTTAAAAAAATAAAAAGAATTTCCTCAGAGTGTAGGAAGGCCCAGAGGTACAATATTAACCTATCTGAAAGGCAGTCCTACACTTCTCAGTGTTTCTGAGGTTTCTCTTTTGTTTTACTTTGATTTTTTTCAATGGGAAATGAAGGCTGAATACAACCAAGAAGACCCCACAACTGTAGCAAGTCAGTTTGGGTCAACCAAACAGCAATCTTGACTGGGGGCTCACTGCATGGAAAATCTTGTCAAGTCACTTTGGCATCTGAAATTTTCAGAGTCTATAATCTATTTGGGTTCCCCAAGCATACAGATCAACTCTCAAAACCACAAACTGGAAGGGCCACTGGAACAACTGAGGAATAGAATGAAATCTTGCCATTCATTGAGTACTAGCTATGTGCCTGGAGGTCCTTCTGGCATGAATCATTTCAACTTGTCTAGAAGGTAGGTACTACTGTTATCCCCATTATACAGATGAGAACACTGAGGCACAGGAATGTTAAGTAATATGCCCCATGTCACAAAAGCCAAAATGTGTACCCCTGCATTCTGGCTCCAAAGCCCATATTCCTGCATACTATCCTGTCCTCCTTCTCTTGGAACACAGAAGACAGAGTGACCCAATGGAGTAGGGCTCAGTCAGGAAAAGCTTCCTAAATGCAGTGGGTTTTGAGCTAATTTTTTACAGACTTGTATTACCTTTACCACGCATGATCTCTGCTTTGAGGGCTATCACTGACCACTATCACTGACAAAAGAAAATAATTTCAGAAACCCTAAGTCATCAACCATCTCTGACTGAGGGCTAAGTGACCAGGAGGGAACCACTCCTAGGAAAGCCCCCAGATCACTTATTTTTTAAAATATACTTTGATTGTGCTATTACAGTTATTCCAACTTTTCCCCCTTTGACTGTCTCCACCCAGCAACCCCACTCCTTCAGGCAGTCCCCCCTTTGTTCATGTCCATGGTTCATACATATAAGTTTTTTGGCTACTCCATTTCCTATACTGTTCTTAACCTCCTCCTATTTTGTCCCTATCAATTTGTACTCCTTAATCCCTGCATCTTTTCCCCTTTTATCCCCCTTCCCCCTCCCAAATAGTAACCATCCAAATTATCTCCATATCTATCACTCTGTTTCTGTTCCTTGTTTGCTTAGTTTTTTAGATCAATTTTTGATAGATATGTATGTATTGCCATTTTATTGTTTATAGTTTTCATCTTCTTTTCTTTAATAAGTCCCTTTAACATTTCATATATAATAATGGTTTGGTGATGATGAACATCTTTAGTTTTTTATTCTATAGGAAGCTCTTCACCCTTCAATTCTAAATGATAGATTTGCTGGGTAGAGCAGTCTTGGTGGTAGGTTCCTGCTTTTTGTGAATTTGAATATTTCTTGCCCATCCACTCTAGCCTGTAAAGTTTCTTTTGAGAAATCAGCTGAAAGTCTTATGGAAACTCCTTTGTAGGTAACTATCTGCTTTTCTCTTCCTGCTTTTGAAGATGTTCTCTTTATATTTAACCTTTGGCATTTTAGTTATGAAGTGTCTTGGTATGGCCCTCTTTGGGTCCTTGTTATTTGGAACCATGTGCTTCCTGGTCCTGTATATCTATTTCCTTCACCAAATGAGGGAAGTTTTCTTTCATTATTTTTTCAAAAGAGTTTTCAACTTCCTGCTCTTCCTCTTCTGCTTCTGGCACCCCTATGATTTGAATATTGGTACATTTGAAGATGTCCCAGAAGCTCCTTAACCTAACTTCATTTTTAATTATTTTTTCCTTCTTGCTGTTCTGATTGAATGCTTTTTTTCTTGCTTATGTTCCAAATTGTTGATTTGATTCTTTGCTTCATCCCCTCCACTGTTGGTTCCCTGTAGATTTTTCTTTATTTCATTTTATGTAACCTTCATTTCTGCCCTGGTGTTTTTATGCTGTTGAAGTACCTAATGTGTTCCTTGAGCATCCTAATAGACAGTGCTTTGAACTCTGCATCTGATAGGTTGCTTATCTCCATTTCATTTAGTTCTTTTTCTGGAGCTTGGTTCTGTTCTTTCATTTGGGTCACATTTTTTTTATCTCCTTCTTTTGGCAGCTTCCCTGTGTTTATTTCTATATATTAGGTAGAGCTGCTTTTACTCCCTTAGCACCATGGCCTGTTGTAGAAAAGTGGATCATCAAGTTGTATGGGACAGAGCCTTAGGTAATTGCCAGGGCAGGACAACCCATGTTACTACTCTGTGGCTCTGTGGGGGGAGATTTCAGAGAGGGGAGAATGCTGCTGCCTGACCTCTGGAATTTTACCAAGGAGGAAGCTGTCTCCTGGGACTCACCTTGATGCTAAACACTTCACTTTCTCCCCATATGCTACTGGTACCCTTCCAGCTGTGGCCGTGGTGCTGAATCCTAGAGGGGTGAGTCTGTGTAAGTCCTAAGTTCATTGCAGGCCCTTTAAGAGGAGTCTCCTGAGAATCCTGAAGTTTCCTCTGCCACCCCAACCTCCACTGGTTTTTATAGCCAGAAGTTATAGGGACTTATCTTCCTGGTGCTAGAACCCTGGGCTGGGTGGTCTTGTCTGGGGCTGGGATCCCTCATTCCCAAGGTATCCCTCCTGATTTTTATCTACCCGTGTGGATGTGGGACCTCCCATTCTGTGTCTCCATGCCTCTCCACTTCTCCATGTATCTCTGCCCCTCCTACTCATCTGGATGAACATGACTTCTTTAAATCCTTGATTGTCAGACTTCCTCACAGCTTGATTTTCTGACAATTCTGGGTGATATTTGTTTTTTAATCTAGTTGTAATTTTTCCTGTAATTGGGCAAGGAGGTGAGGTGTGTTTACTTATGTCTCCATCTTGATTGGAAGTACCCCCAGGCTCATTTAGAACATTGATCATGGAATAATCAGTCATGACATGTACATAAAATGGAACAGTATGCAAACATGAAAAGTGTGGTATTTACTGGTATGAAGATATCAATGTCATGTTGATAAATGTAGTGTGATCCCAGTGAAACTGATAATAGCACAGTATATATATATTTTTTTCTTATATACCACACTATCCTTATATATGTATATATATATATACATATATGTGTGTGTATATACTGTACTATATATATCTATATCTATATCTATATAAAGAAAAAAAGACTTGGAAGATACATGCCAAAACATCTACAGCATTATCCCTGATTGCTGATAAAGATACATATATATATGTATATATATATATATATATATAGAGAGAGAGAGAGAGAGAGAGATTAACATAGTCTGCTTTTTCTGAATTTTTATAATAATCAAATATTACTTTCATCAATAGAGAAAAAAACACTTGAAAGCTTTTTCCTTTTGAAGACAGAAAATGGCATGAAGAAGTAGCATACACCCAAGGACCAGAAAAAAGAATGTGTGTGGCAATAACTAAAAATTTTCCATGCACCTTTAACTAAATTTATTCTAGAACTACCAGGTAATAAAAGGTTATTTTTCTTTTCATTGGATAAACTGAAATTATCCTGGCCTTACTGCAGCTAAAATTTATATCTGCTGGGTTTGTGTATGCTTGGGTTTTAAAGATTTCAGTATTGCACGGCTTTCCATAACTTTATGTGAGAGTTACAAACAAGCTGCCCCAGACTTAAAAGTGCCCTTAGTTGCGCAGGAAAACAGAAGGCCTCAGTCCACTGCCTCATGTGGCAGCTGCATTCAAGCAATGAAGGTCCCTATACCAGCAATTCCAACCAGGAATTATAAGCCTCATTTTGCAGACCTCAGGAGGCTGCCACCGCTTTCCCCCAAGTTTGCCACATGGCCCTGCTTTAGGACTCACCTCACCCTGTTAATCTTTAATGGGCTTCACCATGAAATAGAAATCTTTACAAAAGGAGCATACCTCATTTTTTTATTGTAGGTAAAATACATATAACATAAAATTTACCATTAGTGACATTTACTAAGCTCACAATATTGCATGATCACCACCTCTATCTGGTTCCAAAACATTTCACCATCCTAGAGAAGCAGTCACTCCATTTTCCTCCTTCCTGCTAGCCCTCTGCCCACCTGACAACCACTAATCTGCTTTTTATCTCTGTAGATTTGCCAATTCTGAGTATTTCATATAAATGGAATCATAAAATATGGCCTTTTATGTCTGGCTTCTCTTCCTTAGCATACCATTTTTTAAAAAAATATATTTTATTAAAAAATATATATATTTTATTGATTATGCCATTACAGTTGTCCCATTCCCCCCTTCACTCCCCTCCATCCTGCACACCCCTCTCCCACCATTCCCCCCCTTTCATTCATGTCCATGTGTCACAAGTTCTTTAGATTCTGCATTTCCCATAGTATTCCTGCCCTCCCCCCTGTCTATTTTCTACCTACTGTCTATGCTACTTATTCTCTGTACTTTCTCCCCCCTTCTCCTCCTCTCACTCCCCTGTTGCTAACCCTCCATGTGTTCTTCATTTCTATGGTTCCACTCCTGATCTAGCTGTCCTCTTGGTTTGCTTTTGTTTTAGGTGTGGTTGTTAGTAACTGTGAGTTTGCTGTCCTTTCACTGTTAATATTTTTCATTTTTTTTCTTATATAAGTCCCTTTAGCATTTCATATAATAAGGGCTTGGTGACAATGAACTCCTTGAACTTGACCTTATCTGAGAAGCACTTTATCTGTCCTTCCATTCTAAATGAAAGCTTTGCTGGATAGAGCAATCTTGGCTGTAGGTCTTTGGATTTCATGACTTGGAATACTTCTTTCCAGCCACTTCTTGCCTGGAAGGTCTCTTTTGAGAAATCCACTGACAGTCTGATGGGTACTCCTTTGTAGGTGACTGTCCCCTTATCTCTTGCTGCTTCTAGAATTCTCTCCTTCATTTTAATCTTGGCTAATGTAATGATGATGTGCCTTGGTGTGTTCCTTCTTGGGTCCAACTTCTTTGGGAGTCTCTGAGCTTCCTGGATTTCCTGGAAGTCTATTTCCTTTGCCAGACTGGGGAAGTTCTCCTTTATTATTTGTTCAAATAAGTTTTCCACTTGTGGCTGTTCCTCTTCCCCTTCTGGTACCCCTATAATTCGGATATTGGAATGTTTAAAGATTTCCTGGAGGTTCCTAAGCCTTTCCTCATTTTCTTGAAATCTTGTTTCTTCCTTCTTTTCTGTTTGGTTGTTTCTTTCTTCCTTCTGGTCCACTCCCTTGAATTGAGTCCCAGTTTCCTTTCCATCACTATTGGTTTCCTGTGCATTTCCCTTCATTTCAATTAGTTTAGCCTTCATATGTTCCTCTAATTTGTGGCTAAAATCAACCAATTCTGTGAGCATCCTGATCACCAGTGTTTTGAACTGTGCATCTGAAAGGTTGGCTATTTCTCTGGGGCTTTGAGCTGTTCTTGAATCATAATGTTTGGTCTGTTCGCAACTGTTAGGTATGAGGGGCGGAGCCTTAGGTGTTCACCAGGGCAGGGTGACCCAGTTGCTGGGTTGTGATGCTGTATGTGGGGGCGGGGTCTGAGAAGGGAAAAAAATGGCGCTTTGCTCCGCTCTCTCTCTCAGATTTCTGTCCCCTCTGCATCTTCCCACAAGTAAATTGGGCCCCTCTGGTGCTGGTTCCCGGGTGTGTGGGCCTGTGTACTCTCCAGGACCCTGTGGGTCTCTCTAAGGAACTCTCTGTGAGTTTAGGAGCTTCTCCCGGCCCCTCAACCCGGAGAAAGTCTTTCCAGTTGGTGCTTTCAGGCTCTAATTCCTGTCGCTGGGGCCCAAGCCTGAGCCGTCTGTCTCACTGTTCGGTCCTTCACTTGGCTTATCTGCGCTCGAATATGTGACCGCAGTCAGCCAGCCACCCTGCGCCCTCACTGGGTCTGCCCGTCACCCCCCCACTCCACGCCTGGGATCCACCAACCACCTCTGCCTTCGTTCCTGGGTTGGTGGGACCGAACGATGTTTCCAGCCCGACCCCACTCTGCCACTGACTCTGCCCCTCTTAAAGGTCTGGCTGGGTGGTTTGTTGTTGTCGGGCTTCCCTACAGTTCGATTTTCACTGTTCTGGCTGCATTTTTGTTTCTAAAATTTAGCTTTCTTTAAATTTAGTTGTGGGAGGGGGCACAGTGTTTCCACCTACGTCTCCATCTTGGCCGGAGTCCTTAGCATAATGTTTTGACGTTCATCCATGTTATAGCATGTGTAGGTACTTTATTCTTTTTTATGGCTGAATAATATTCTCTTGTATGAACATACATTTTGCTTATCCATTCATGCTTTGATGCACATGTGTGTCATTTCCACATTTTTAGCTATTGTGAATAGTGCTGCTCTGAACATTCATGTACAAGTTTTTATTTGAGTAACTGTTTTTCAATTCTTTGGGTATATTTACACCCAGGGGTGTAATTACTAGGGCACATAGTAATTCTATATTTAACCTATTGTAGACCCACCAACTTGTTTTCTGTATACTCCATTTTTGCTTAGCAGTAGCCATAAAGAACAAAGCCAACTTCTATCAAATAGCCCTTCCTCATCTAAACCTTCAGAGTGAACCTAAAATAAGATCTGAAAGTAAACTCTCATCTTGATAATCCCTGCCCTATCATTCAAGAGAAATAAAAATGCATTTTTTAAAAACATCTGTAATTGTACTGATATGGTGTTCTATGATTACTATTGCTAATCTTAAAGATTTAAAAGCCAAGTCCCCTTTCCCTTTACCCAACATTGCACTACATTCCTGACACTAATATTTTATACAGATCATCACAATATTTTTCAGTTAATCTTATAAGGGACACTGCCATGATTGTCTCTGTTTTTGTAATTAAAGTCATAAGACTTCAAAAAACAATGCCAAACTGCTCTAGGATATTAAGGTAATTGTGCAGAATTTTGAAACATGAAATGCACTACAGTTTTATAAGATATAATTCCATTAAGTCACCCAGTCAAGTAACGGTGAAATGAAACTTCACTTTAAAGTTTGAAATCTCAGGATATTTTTTTTATCCCTCTTATAAACTTTATTTTTTTATTGTTATTCAAGTACAGTAGTCTCCATTTTCATCCCACCATGACCCCATGCCCCACCCATCCCTGCCTCCGACCCTCGAATCCACCCCCTTTTGGCTTTGCCCATGTGTCCCTTACACATGTTCTTTTAATATATATATATATATATATATATNTATATATATATATATATATATATATTTTTTTTTTTAAATTGTTGTTCAAGTAGAGTTTTCTGCCTTTTACTCCCATCCCAGCTTGCCCCTCTAGTCCTCCTCACCTCCCTCCCATTTCCACCCGCCTCTTGTTTTGGTCCATGCATCCTTTAATGGGAACCTGATCAACAAAACAAACAAAAAAAGCAAAATATAACCAAACACACTGAAATAGAGAACAAGCTGACAGGGACCAGAGGGGAGAGGGGAGGGAATTCCAGGGGGAAAGGGAAAGGGTTTACATGTACATGTATAAAGGACTCAGGAAGTGCTCGAGTCTAACCAATGTCTTTCAAAGAAACTAAAAAAATGGTTCCAGTGTAAGCAAGTTCTCAAGAGTGTAAGAGTCTAAGGCTCTAAGGCTTAGAAGAAAATCTGGTTCAGTCTAAATTAAACCAAGTCACAATTTTGATGACAGTTAGGAAGTACCCTTTATCATTTTCTTCAATTTGACATTCATGAAATAGAATGTGTTTTGTGCCCTGTAATCAGAAGCCTGGAGACACACCCTCACATCCTACACTTCCTCAGGCTTTCTCTTACATTTGTTGTCCTAAGCTGCCCATACACAGCAGAAAACCCTACCTTCCCATCGCTTATATCCCAGCCTGGCACACTGTTGGCCTAGTGTGCAGCAGACAGTGGTAGAGGCAGCTGGGAGAATATGTGTACCACTAATCTCCTCTATTGAGGAAAATATGCACCTCAATATGCATAGCAGCACAATTTACAATAGCCAAGTGTAGATTAGTAAATGAGTGGAGCACAAAACTGCTCATCAGTAAATAAGCAGAGCAAAAACTATGGTACATTTACACAATGGAATGCTACACAGAAGAAAGAAAGAAGTTCCTATCCTTTGCAACAGCATGGATGGATCTGGAGAGCATTACGCTAAGTGAAATAAGCCAGGCGGTGAAAGACAAATACCATATGATCTCACCTATAAGTGTAACCTAATAAATACAACAAACAAGCAAGCAAAATATAACCAGAGACATTGAAATTAGGAACAAACTGACAGTGACCAGAGGGGTGGGGGAGGAGTACAACAGGGGGAAAATGGGAAGGGTAGTCAAGGAACATGCATAAAAGACACATGGACAAAGCCAAAAGAGGGGTAGGATTGAGGGTGGTAGGTGGGAATGGGTAGGGTGGAGGACAGTAGTAGGGCAAAAATGGAGGAAACTGTACTTGAACAACAATAAAAAAATCAAAGACTTAAACCTGAAAAAAAAGATATCGTATCTTAATTTTGATCATTTTTAATTGGCAATAGCACCTAAGACCTTAGCTTTAAATTCCTCTAATTTCTGTCAGGTTCTTAATGACAAGAAAGTACACTGAAACCTAAAATAAGTTCTTTAGGAACTAAAGAATCTTTTGGCAGTATGAATAATTACAGCCAAATTCATCTGCTTTGTAAATTGATTTTTGATACATTTTTCTCACAGAAGTACATCTGCACTGAAAATCACTGACCCTGTTTTTTTTATTCCAAGTAAGTGTAAGCAGCTTCTAGATTTCTCTGCCACTGCCCTAATCTTCATTTCACATCAAATACTATGGCTTTTCCTGTTTTGAGATGTAGTGGAATGTACATGGTAATTTTTATTTATTTAGTTTGAAATCCGACTTTGGGGATATTTAAGTGTAGCCAAACAAAATGAAATTTTTCTCATGCAGTTAAGAGCAACTGCTGTATGTTATTATCAGTTTTCTTCATAGAGAAACCCTTTAAAACACTCATCTATAATTCTACAATTGGGTACAATAAGCACTTAAACAAGCTAAGACAACAATGTTTTTGTTTTTAATCATATCAAGATTTTTCCTAACAGCAAATGATGGTGCTTAACTTGCAATGTGGGCAAAAAGGAATGAATATACATTACATTTACAAGCAAAGTTATTTATTTTCTACCACTTTCCTTTCCATTAACACCCATCCTGTGTTCAAAAATTATTTGTCTCCAAGAAAACTTCAGTTGTTTGGCTTTCTGCTTTTAACTCTTTCGCACTGGTTGCCAGAAGTTTTAGAGGCCATGCTGAGCCCTGCTACAGTGGAGGCTGGGGCTATGCCTTAAATGGAGGGAAACCCCATATAAGCTCATAGGTATTTACTGATCATAAAATAGCCCCAACACAAGACCAGGCCTGTGTCCTCTGGGAGCTCTCAATTAACTTAGCAAACTCGACACTTACTTATATCAAAACATATCAAAAATATATGCTCAGATTCTTCTTTCTGAACATGTTAAAATAAAAATTTATTGGCTTTACTCCATTATTAAAGGAATAGATTTCTAATTATACAGAATTAATATATAAAAGAAAAAAAAGAAAAATCATACACACTTCCACCAAGCAAATACAATCAAGTAAACATTCTGGTATACTTCTTTGCAATCTCTTTTCTTTGTGTGAGTATTTAATTGCTTTTTTCCTTAATAGTTGTAAACATTTTTTCCTGTAACTAAATATATTTCATGTTATCACATATTCCTTTGAAACCAAAATGCTAAACCACACTTCTGTTATTGGATATTTCATGGACTTCCATCAAATTTTTATATAATGTTATAATAAATATCTTTATGCATAATCACTTGTCTGTATTTAAAATTACGTCCTTCAGTCTCCAAAGAGGACACAGATATGGCTAATAGACATATTAAAAGATGCTCAATGTCACTAATCACCAAGGAAATGCAAATTAAAATCACAATGAAATATCACCCTACACCTGTCAGAATGGCTATGATCAATAGATCAACAAACAACAAATGTTGGAGAGATTGTAGAGAAAAGGGAACTCTCATGCAGTGTTGGTACAATGCAGATTGGTGCAGCCACTGTGGAAAATGGTATGGAATTCCCTCAGAAAACTAAAAATGTTCAGCAATTTCACTTCAGGGAGTATATTCAAAGAAACCCAAAACATTAGTTCAAAAAATATATGTACCCCTATATATTCACTGCAGCATTATTTATAAGACAAGATTTGGAAGCAGCCCAAGTGCCCATCGGTAGATAAATGGATAAAAATGCTGTAGTACGTTTACACAATGGTATACTATATAGCTGTAAAAAAGGACATCTTGCTTTTTTATAACAGCATGGATGGATCTCGAGTACTCTCTATTTCACTTATTCCACTTATGCTAAGTGAAATAAGCTAGTCAGAGAAAGACAAATATCATACAATTTCACTTACATGTGGAATCTAATGAACAAATAGAAACAGACTCTTAGATAGAGAGAAGAGACTAAGAGCTGTCAGGGCGGGCAGGGGCTGGTGAGTTGGGTAGAAAAGTTGAAGGGCTTAAGTAACAAAAAGAAAAACAACAACTCATAGACACAGACAAGAGTTTGGTGATTACCAGAGGAAAAGGAAGGCAGAGGCAGGTAGAAAAGAGTAAAGTGATGGAAATGGTGATGGAAGGAGACTTGATTTGGGATGGTAAACATACAATACAATATACAGATGATGTATTACAGAACTGTACACTTGAAACCTGTATAATTTTATTAACCAGTACTGTTCCAGTAAACTCAGACAAAGGTTTAATCTCCAAAATATACAAAGAACTCACTCGACTCCACTCAAAGAAGACAAGCAACCCGATTAAAAAATGGGGAAAGGACTTGAACAGACATTTCTCCAAGGAAGACATACAGAGGATCCAGAGACACATGAAAAGATGCTCGATATCGCTAGCTATCAGAGAGATGCAAATTAAAACCACAATGAGATACCACTTAACACCAGTCAGAATGGCCATCATAAACAAAGAAACAAACAACAAGTGCTGGAGAGGTTGTGGGGAAAAGGGGACCAAAACTATTTTAAATGAGGACTTTGATCATCCCTATCTGAAGAGGAGAAACTAAGGCCCAGGAAGCTTCAATCAACTGCCCAAGGGCACACAGCTAATATAAGTAGAGCCAAAATTTGAACCAGTCAAGATTCTTAGAATGAGTAGAACATAGGGAAGTGAATTAAGAGATAAGTTAGAGAGCTGGCAGGTGAGCCCAATCATGAAAGGCACCCATGGGGGCCCTGTTAGGGTATCCACATTTTCTTCCACAGATGAAGATGTCTTGGAGGATGACCAGCAAGGGAACAATATAAACAGAATTGGATTTCAGAGCACTCAGGAAGCAATGCAAGGGGTAGGCATGCTAATGAGGGCTGATAGGGAAGAGGATGGAGCTGAGAAACATAACTACGGTTTGATGTGTTTGGCTAAGGATGGTCCCCAGGTCTTTTGTTGAGTGCACTGGAGACAGGGCTATCATGGAAGTTAGCTTTAGAAAGCAGAGGAGATACCTTTTCTACTGAGATGAGAATTATGAATGCAGGGGCTTAAGCAAGGTTTCTATCTTGGGATCTCTATATTCTCTACTAACCTGGACATGAGGTGCTCTGCTATAAAGTTAGGAGCTTAAGAGTGAGAAAGTTTGAAACAAGCCCTGGCTGGTGTAGCTCAGTGGATTGAGCACAGGCCTGCGAACCAGAGGATCGCGGTTCGATTCCCAGTCAGGGCACATTCCTGGGTTGCAGGCCAGTTCCCTGCAGGCCAACTCCCAGCAGGGGATGCGCAAAAGGCAACCATACATTGATTGATGTTTCTCTCCCTCTCTCCTTCCCCTCTAAAGATAAATAAATAAATAATAATAATAAAAAACGAAAGTTTGAAACACACATTGTGGGCAATAGGAAAAGTTATAACTAAGCCTTGATCAATCATTAACTGCTTCTTCATCCTTAACTGCTCACTGATCTATCAATCATCTAGCCTTTCATCAGTGCCTTCTATTTCTTGGCCCATATTGATCCTTTCCTTTCAGCTTATAGACATATTCATGTCTCTCCCAAATGAAAACAGCAGCAAAACCCAGGATCAACCTTCTACCCAGTTAAGTGACGCCCAGTAGCATCCATCAGTCTGGCAGAACCAGTCTCCCAAAGCAGCCTTGTGCCAGCAAGAAGCCACACAATGGTGTCTGATAGTGTTCAATACTCCCTAGACAAAGCAAGTGTCCCTAGGGTTCCTGGGCAACTAAGGAAGAAGGGGGAGAGAAGAGGTCTCTAGAGGAACATACCTATCACTCCTCAAGAGGAATTCTTGATAAATTGGCCCATGGGAGTTCAATAATTAAATGGGAAAGTAAAAGAAAGGGAATCATGTGCTGGCCACAAGAGCAGGTGGAATGTGTCATAATGGGGTCCATCAGTAAGTTTACATTTATAGTCAAAACTGCTCCTAAGACTTTTTTCCTGTCATCTTGTTTTGCATTTTCAGTTGTTCATGTATTGTTGCAATCACCTTCTGTTGTTATTTGTCTTTTGCAATAAAGACAGGTTAGCTTTTAGGTTCTGCAATTTTTTCCAAAAAAAAAAAACCCACTGTGCGCTGTACTTGTATTTACTTTTCTCTTAATAATAGGTTTTGGAATTATAAGATAAATGCATAATGGTACAAATTCAAGAAGTATGATAAGTTATATAATGAATCTCCTCTCCATTTCTATCTCTAGTCCCACTCCCCATTATTTTTCTCCCACCTTTATTGAGTTATAATTAACAAATTGTATATATTTAAAGTATACAACATGATGATTTGCTATACATACACATTGTGAAAGGATTAGGTTCTGCAATTCTATGTGGAATTCTAGCTTGATTAAGTTTAAATTTCCCTAAAGCATGCTAAACTTGTATCTACCCAATTGCCAAAGATAAGGAGGAAATACAATTTCATTTTCAAGATGGAATATGAGGGATTCAACCCTTTGATTCCCCACTCTCTGAGTCTTGGCTATTTTGTCAGTGGTAAAAACCATGTCATCTTCCTCTTTAATTTTTCTAATAATATTATTCACTTTTTGAAATAGTGTTTTATCTTTGAATTTACATGTATAACTATGTGTGTAAACTGTTTCAGTGTTAAATGCTGTTCCAATTTTTTAAAAATAGAAAATGTCTCCCTTGAGTTCTTAATTTTGATTCTCTCTTCATTTTCTAGTGTAATTTAATAAATAATGTATTACTTTGAGGAATAATTTATTAAAGAAACTATATTACAATGTTTTACTGAAGATTAAAAAAGACATTTTTACTGTCCCCTTGTACAAAAAACAACTCATCCTCAATGTTTACCCTCAAAGCACTGAAAATTTAATCCATTGTCTACTTGCATTACCTGAGGCCACATCTTTTTGGTTTTTAGTTCATTGGTTTTGCTGGTGATGATGTTTTTTGAAGCTTTGTTTTATGTATGTTTTGCTTTGATGCTTATAAGATTGTTTCCTTAACTATGACCTTTAAATTTTTACCAAAATATATCTAGTGATCTCTTTTTATGTATTTTGCTTGGAACAGAGTGAATGTTCTCAATTTCCAGATACATTTTTTTTTAGGTTTGAATGGGATTTTTCCAAAGCAATTATCTGTGATTATCACTTTAGTTCCTCATCCCATTTCCTGTCTACCTCCAGTTCTGCTCTTTTCTTTCTTGTTTTTCTCGTTTTGGGAATGTTTCTAAAGATAGTTTTCTAGTTTACTACCAAGTTGTTTGGAGTGTCCAGTCTCCTATGAGGGCCTCCTGTTTAATTTTAAATTCAGAAAACATGTTTCATACATTTTAGTACAACTCTTTCCCTATTTTGGTCTGTTTGCTTCTCAAAATGCCCTGCCCTGGCTGAGACCATCATACATCTGATTGTGACCATAACATAACTAGTTTCTAAAAACAAATAAACAAACACCAGTTTTTCATATAGTGAAATCACTCTTGGAATCTGCATGGATTCTCCTGCACCATACCATGTAGTTTTCTCTGTGCAACCTTACAAAGAGGTCTCTAGAGCAGTGTGGGCACTGGTGCATGGCTATGCTTCACCAAATTCCACAGACTCTCTCACAGATGGGCATATGTGTATGTGAGGGGGAATGCAGTTAAGGAAGAAGAGGATCCAACCATATCCATTCTCAATAAACATCCCTATGTCAATATGAAAAGGGGGAGGGAAGGAGAGGAAGACACGTTTTTGATTTGGAGACCAAGATGCCTATTTGGGGTGAGGGTTTAGTAGGAATAGAAGAGGATAAGTGGCAGAGTAAAAGCTGGGACCTTTGTCCCAATATCCCAACCACTGATAGAGACCCCAAAAGAGACTCTTCATGCACAGTGTCCCAGATTTGTACAGTTCACAATCTGCACAACCCTTACAGTGGCCATTCTGTTGGACCACTTAATCACATAGAGGCTCCAGGATAGGTTCTTTGGCTTATGCTCAACTGACAGACTGTCATTAAGGCATATGGTTTCCTATGTCAGGAAATAAATTGGATAAGGAAGAAATATAAGTCCAACAATGAATATGGCAATTGCCTTCCTAATCAGAATATGAAGTAGGAAAATGCCTTACATTTTCTTGTTGTGGTCTACTTTTGAATTTGTTTTGGTCGTCTATGAAGTATTCTGAGCTTGGGAGAGGGCAGCACTGGGATTAGGATCAAATTATGTATCTGAATTATAAGTCCTAGGCACAACTGAGGCAACTGATCCAACTATGTTTTGACAGTGGCTAGAATTTTTAAACTTTTTATTGCCAGTGAAAAATCATTTTCAATCTGAGCCAGAAATCATTTCCTGGCTCTTTGTTTTAAGCATCCTGTACTTAAATTATATAATGAATCCTAGTGGGTAACCTCAGAACACCAAGCCTAAATATAGCAATTTCAAAAATAATACATGAAATCCATATGCTGATATCTTCATCTACAAAGCATAAGTGGCTCTAAATCAAAAAATTCATATGCAGCCCTGGCTGGTGTAGCTCAGTGGATTGAGCACAGGCCTGCGAACCAGAGGATCGCGGTTCAGTTCCCAGTCAGGGCACATGCCTGGGTTGCAGGCCGGTTCCCTGCAGGCCAACTCCCAGCAGGGGACACACCAAAGGCAACCATACATTGATGTTTCTCTCCCTCTCTCCTTTCCCCTCTAAAGATAAATAAATAAAATCTTTAAAAAAAAAAAAATTCATATGCACATCTATTAAGAGTTTGACATTTCTATTTACAAAGAATAAAGGAAAAATGAGCAATAATCAACTAATAAAACAAAATGGTCCTGACTGGTGTAGCTCCATGGGTTGGGCATCATTCCATAAACTGAAAGGTTGTAGGTTTGATTCCTGGTCAGGGAACATGCTTGCGTTGTGGACCAGGTCCCCAGTTGGGGGTATGCAAAAGGCAACTGATCAATGTTTCTCTCTCACATCAATGTTTCTCTCCCTCTCTCTCCCCTTCCCTTGCCTTCTCTTCTCTCTAGAAATAATTTTTTTTTTAAATGGGAAAGCTGGTTGTTAGCCACAAACCTAACTTCCCTGAAACTTCAGGGGCCATGTTCCCCTCTCTGGGTGAGTCACTCTGGCAGATGCTGGAACACAGTCCTTCCTAGACCACCTGATGGTCACTCTTAGGGTCCAGTTTTCCCTGAGCCAATTTGCAGCAACAGTGATTAGCCACAGCCACTTCATGCCCAAACCGGCCGAATTAACTTGCATGGTGGCAGTAAGTACAATCAGAGTGGGTAGGAGGGAAAGAGGCTTGATGCCTCAGGGGGTGGTGACCTCTTCTCACAGTTATTTCCATCTCCACTGTGGGATGTTGTGTCACTACCCTCAATTCTTTACCCCTCCTTGTATCTTCACCCTTTCCCATGTGACTTTGTTGTTCTATCTTCTAAAGGGGCACAAATTGCTTTCCTGCTCCTGGACAATGGGGTCAGCCACAGGACTTGTTTTGACCAACACAATGACATGCAAGTCAAGGTGTGTTAGTTCTAAGACTAGGCCTCAAGAGGTCTTCCATGTTTCTCATTCTCTGACTGCATTTCTGCCATCTCTATGAGAATGACATGCACTGGTTAGCCTGCTGTTCCCTGGGGGACAATAAGAGACAAGTGGAACATAGCTGCCCCAGGAAGGTCTAGCCTAGATCAACAAACAGATCCTCTGACAACCCACAGATGTATGAACAAACTAAATGCTTATTTTACATGGCACTGAGATTTTGAGCTTATTTTTTTACGCAGTGAAATTGTGGCAATAGATTATTGATCCCTCTCCCAGGTTGCTCCTTTCTGCACCCTTTTCCTCTCCTCTTTCACCTAGACGTTAGCAAAAGGCATCTTCACATTCTGGGTTAAACTTGGCCTCAGGAAGTTGGACACCTGAACCATAGCACACAATGGCCTTATAGAACTACTCTGACTGAACAGTAGTCTGGTGGAATGTTACTGTTTAATTCTGGCTTATTGTTGCTTAATGCTTGTGGTCTCCTGTTTTGTGTTGACTGACCTCTAGGAAGTTCAGAGCCAGCATGTGGGTGGCTTCTAGTAAATGCCCATGATGCCAGAGTCTGTAAATTCATTCATTCATTCATTCATTCATTCATCATTCTCTCTCTCAACTTTAACATGGATTCAAAGTTCTCTCCTACTTATATTTTTCTCTCAATTTTATTATTTGTATATCCATGTTATGTTATAGAATTGTCTGCATCTTAGTAACTCACCGTAAATCCATTTCTCAAATAAGACAAAATATAAATAAATATAAAACCACATATTATAATGAGAAGAAAAACTGAAAGGGGAGATACACATACACACACACACACACACACACACAGGGGAAGATTTTTAATCCTATTCCTACTCCAACTGTCCCCATTCAAGAAAGCCTTCCAGAAAGAATAAAGTCAAGAAAGAAGATTTCAATGAGAGCAAAGATCTCAAAAGTTTGGTGGAGACAGCTGCTGGGTCTTCCAGGAGCACACACGTTTTGTAGACCCAGATAGTGTAGGTTCCACATGACTAGTGGTGAGGGGAAATGAGTAAATACAATGTCACTGGGCATTTACTCATTGGATGTTTAGCATATATTAATTCACTCAATCCCTCCAGTAATTTCCTGAATTATTCTCATTTCACAGATAAAGAACTTCAGGCAATAGGAGGGCAGAATGAGGCATCGAACTTAGCTAGCTTTACTCTAAATCTTAACTCATGATGAAACTCCTAGACTGCTTGGTGCAAATCCTAGCTCTTCAACTTAATATGTGATCTTGGGTAGGTTCCTTAACCTCTCTGTGCCTAAGCTTCATCATCTGCAAAATGAGAATAACACAGCACCCACTTTTCAGGATTTCAGGATTGCTGTGAAGATTAAATGAATATGTATGTATGTGTGTGTATATGTATTTCAGTACAGCATCTGTCATGTGGTAAGCAGTATAAAAGTTTTAGCTATTAATGTAATTATTAGTATGTGATAGAATAAACTGTACTTCAAGAAAGGCCAAAATCAGTCTAGGAATCTCTTTTTCATAGAATCCTAACTATTAAGTGAAAATTGAACCCAAACAAAGGGTACTGTCTTTGTTCATTTATTCTTCAGCTAATATACATAAGGGAATACAAAAGATGTGTTGAATCACACCAGCCATAAATGTTATGAGATCAAAGAGAAATGGAACACTGTGAGCTAGGTGGTCAGGAACTTTTTAAGAGAAGAAATGTAATTTGGACCATGTCTTCAGAGGTAGAAGAAAGCTGGACAGCAAAGAAGAGACCCCTTCCAAAATGGTATAGGAAGAGAATGACCCAGATTGAGCAGCCCAGAAGCAACAGTGCCACATCCCACAGTGGATGATAGAAGTTTAGAGATGAGGCTGGCATTTTCCAAGGCACCTCACTCATCTCTGAATTTACTTCCATCATCTACCATGGGACCTGGCACAAAGTACCTACTATATAATTATTGAATAAATAAATGAATGATAAACATGGATGGTTAAACACTACACTATGAGGCATGCCTTCCATACCCAGTACTTTGGATTGCAAAATTTACTGGAATAAAAAACAGCCAGGTAGGGCCTGCCCTATGGAGGCCTCAGTATCATTCCCTTCTTACTCCATAGTATTCACCCATTTTACACCATAATTTTTACATCATAATTCTCTCTCTGAGGAACTGAAAATTAGCATTTAGTTACTCCTCATTTTTCAAACAAAATTTGGACTCTGGTGAAAAAGAAAGCTTGGGTGGTACTACCCTGGTCATCTGTTCCCAACTAGATGGCCACACAGCTGCCTTGTTTTTATTCACAGAAACTTCATGAATAGAAAAGAGACCATTAGAACACTGTATTTTGGGTGAAATACTAGTTTCACTGTTAATGATTTACCCACTCCCATAAGAATATAATCATGGAAAAAGAAATAAAAGAAACACAGTATAAATATATATGTATATATAAAACCTCACAAAAAGAGCTGGTCATTTTTCCACTCTTTAGAAACATAAAAAAATACTCTATCTGTTTTGGCACAACATTATATGATTTATTTATTCTAAAATGCCAAGAATTTTTTCTAGTATCCCATAAAACTCAAAGCTATAAGAATGGACATGCTTCAAAAATAGAAATGGAAAAGCCTGAGAGTTATTAAGATTGTTAAGAAGTGGAGCTGATTTTAACTAAGCCTATATGAACAAAGCCAAATCCACTTCAACACGAGTATTAATAATAATGTGACATTCTCTAATAATTATGTGTCTAGTCGTTATTTTCTACAATGTAATTTTAGAGAGTCTGTATGGCACAGGAGAGAGACTGTGTGTGGCAAAATAGTAGACAAGGCAGCAATTAAAACTCAAAACTCCTGGGTGAGCTTGCAAAAAAAGGAGAGAAAATGTCCCAGGTACCAAGGCAAAGAAGTGTCTGACAGCCAGAGGAAGGTATACATGCTAATAGGGTGGGACTTGGGGGAGTAGGAATCAAACACTATTAACAGGTAAGAGCTTAGACTTTAATGCTTACACAGGCACAAGAGACAAGGCCTCTGGCCAAGGAAGGTGGCAATTTGGAATTCCTACACATGAAACTGGTGCACAAAGCTAGAACTGTAAAAGCTACAAGTGAAGTGAAAAGATTGATAAATTCTCCCTGCTGCTCAAGAGATATGGCAATGAACCTTTTCTCTGCTGAGTCTCTGAGTAATATTACTAGTACTACTACTAATTATTATTATTATTATAATTTATTGAGCGCAGGCCTGTGAACCAGATGATCATGGTTCGATCCCCAGTCAGGGCACATGCCTGGGTTGTAGGCAAGTTCCCCGCAGGGGCCAGTTCCCAGCAGGGGATGCACGAGAAGCAACCATACATTGATGTTTCTCTTCCTCTCTCCTTCCCTTCCCCTCTAAAGATAAATAAATAAAATATTTAAAAAAAATAATTTATCTGATAGAACTCAAAGCCAATATTCTGACTTTTAGAATTTGAAATACAAATTTGTTTTACCCACTTACTGTGGAAAGATCCAAAGCAATAAATTTAACATCAAAATTAAGATGAATTTAGGTCCAGTTTATAAGCCATCTTGGAGAGGCAAAACAAGAATTGCTCTGGAAGTTCCACTGCTGGATACCAAAATTAGTGGGCAAAGGTGGAACAAAAGCAGAATTTAGGTTTCAAAGTATCTCTCTCAAGGTATTTACTCACTACAAAAGGAGAGGCAGTAAATTTACAATGGAGAAATCTGGCAGGTGGCAACTTAATCAAATGATCAATGTCAGTATCACCAACAGAAGGACATATAGAAATCATGAAACTCTTGATGTGATGCACTAAGAATGGCACATCATTTCTGTAGTATTTTTGCCAAACATGTATAACATAAGCCCGTCAAAAAGAAAACATCAAATCCAAACTGAGGGTCAATTCTACAAAATAACTCCTTAATACTCTTTAAAAAATAACAAGGTCACAAAAGACAAGGGAAGACTGATGAAATGTTATAAGAGACTAAAAAGAAAAAGCAATTAAATGTGTCATGTGGGATCCTGAATAGGATCCTGGAACAGGAAAAAAACATTAGTGGAAAAATAGGTGAAATTCAAATAAGATTTTAGTTTACAGTATTGTCCCAATGTTAATTTCTTGGTTTTGATAATGTCACTATCATAATAGGTTATCAGAAGCTAGGTGAATCAAGAAGACATAAATATTATAAACATATATGTACCCAACAAAGGAGCACCCCCAAAATATCAAGGAATTCTTTGAGGAATTCAATAAAGATATAGACAGCAAAACAATTATAATAGGGGATTTCAACACCCCACTGTCAACAATGGATAGATCTTCCAAACAAAATATCGATAAGGATATTGTAGAAATGAATGACACATTAGATCAAATGGACTTAACTGATACAGACAGAACCTTTCATCCAAAAGAAACAAAATACACACTCTTCTCAAATGCACATGGAACATTTTGAAAGATAAACCACATGATAGAACACAAAACAAGCCTCAACAAATTCAAGAACACTGAAATCATATCAACCATTTTCTCAGACTGCAAGGGCTTGAAACTAGAAATCAAACTCAAGGAAAAAACTAAAAAATACTCAAACTCACAGCATGCTATTAAAACAATGAATGGGTCAAGAAAGAGATCAAAGAAGAAATCAAAAAGGTTCTGGAAACAAATGAAAATGAACACACAACAGTCTAAAACCTAGGGACACAGCAAAAGCACTCCTGAGAGGGAAGTTCATAGCAATACAGGCTTACCTAAAAAAGATAGAAACATTTCAAACAAACAACCTAACCCTACACCTACAAGAACTCAAGGAACAACAACAAAGACAGCCCAGAGCAAGTAGAAGGAAAGAAATAATCAAGACTAGAGCAGAATTAAATGACACAGAGACTAAAAGAACAATTCAAAGGATCAATAAATCCAAGAACTGGTTCTTTGAAAAGGTAAACAAACTCAACAAGCCCTTAACCAGATTCATCAGAAAAATAAGAGAGAGGACCCAAATAAACAAAATCAGAAATGAAACAGGAGAAATTATAACTGATACCACAGAAATACAAAGAAATGCTAAATTACTACGAACAACTATATACCAAGAAATGTGAAAACTTGGGTGAAATGGACAAATTTCTAGAAAAATATAATCTTCCAAAACTGATCCAAGAAGAAGCAGGATAACAGCTGGTGAAATTGAAGTAGGAATCAAAAATCTCCCATCACACAAAAGCCCTGGACCACACGGTTTCACAGGAGAATTTTATGAAATATTGAAGGAAGAGCTAACCCCTATATTTCTCAGACTACTCCAAAATATTCAAGAAGAGGGAAGACTTCTAAACTCTTTTTTATGCAGCCAGCATCATCCTTATCTTCAAACCAAACAAAGATACAACAAAAGAAAGAAAATTACAGGCCAATATCACTAATGAACATAGACACTAAAATCTTCAACAAAGTACTGGCAAACCACATCCAGAAACACATCAAAAAGATCATATACCATGATCAAGTAGGATTCATCCCAGGGATGCAAGAATGTACAATATTCACAAATCAATAAATGTAATATATCACACAAACAAAAAAAAAACCAAAGCACATGATCATATCAATAGATAAGGAAAAAGTATTTGTGATAAGTTACAGCACCTATTTATGATAAAAGCACTCAACAAAGTGGGAATACAGAGATCATACCTCAACATAATAAAGGCCATATATGGAAAACCTACAGCCAGCATCATATACAATGGACAAAAACTAAAAGCTTTCCCACTAAGATCAGGAACAAGACAAGGATGTCTGCTTTCACCACTTCTATTCAACATAGTATTGGAAGTCCTAGTCACAGTGATTAAACAAGAAAAAAATAAAAGGCATCCAAATTGGACAGGAGGATGTAAAACTGGCATTATTCGTGAATGATATTATAGTGTACATGGAAAACCCTATAGTCTCCAACAAAAAAAACAAAACTACTCTACCTAGTAAGTGACTTTGGTAAAATAGCAGTATATAAATCCAACATTCAGAAACTGAAGGTATTTTTATATGCCAACAATGAAATAAAAACAGTAACTAGGGAAAAAATCCATTTATTACAGCAACAAGAAAAATAAAATTCCTAGGAACAAATTTACCATAGAGGTGATAGATCTGTACTCAGAAAACTACAAAACACTGAAGAAAAAAATTAAAGAAGATACAAATAAATGAAAGCGTAAACTCTGTTCATGGATTAGAAGAATTAACGTCATTAAAATGTGCACCCTACCCAAAGCAATCTACAGATTCAATGAAATCTCTATTAAAATCATACTAAAGACAGACTTCACAGATTTAAAACAAATAAATTTCAAAAATTTATATAGGATGGAAATGACCCTGACTACAGCCAAAATCATACTCAACGGGCAACAACTTAGAGCATTCCCACCATGATCAGGAATAAGACAAGGATGCCTGCTTTCACCACTCCTATTCAACATACTTTTGGAACTCCTAGCCACAGCAATCGGACAACAAAAAGATACAAAAGGCATCCAAATTGAAAAGGAGGAAGCACAACTGTCATTGTTTGCAAATGACACAATAGTGTACACAGAAAATTCTAGACGCCCCCCAAAACTATTTGACCTAATAAATGAATTTTGCAAAACAGTGGGATACAAAGTCTATTTCAGAAATCAAAGGCCTTTTTGTACACCAACAATGAAATATCAGAAACAGAAATCATTTTCTGCATTTTTTAAAATTTTAATTGTTCAAGTACAGTTTTCTGCCTTTTACCCCCATCCCAGGCCCAGGCCATCACAGGAATCAGGAAAGAAATCCCATTTCATATAGCAACAAGATAAATAAAGTACCTAGGAACAAACCTAACCAAGGAGGTAAAACACCTGTACTCAGAACACTATACAACACTGAAGAAATTCAGGAAGACACAAACAAATGGAAGCATGTACCATGTTCATGAATTGGAAGAGTTAACACCATCAAAATGTCCATACTATCCAAAGCAATTGATAGAGTCAATGTAATCCCTATTAAAGTACCAATGGCATATTTCGTAGATACAGAACAAACACTTCAAAAATATTTATGAAACCATTAAAAAAAACCCAAAAGCTGCAGCAATTTTGAGAAAAAACAACAAATTAGGAAGGATCACAATACCTGATATCAAACTGTATCACAAGGCCTCTGTAATCAAAACAGCCTGTTACTGGTATAAGACCAGACATATAAATCAATGGAACAGAACAGAGAGCCCAGAAATAAACCCAAGTCTCTATGGTCAATTAGTATTTGAAAAAGAGGGAAGAAGCATCAAGTAAAGTAAAAATAGCCTGTTCAGTAAATGGTGTTGGGAGATCTAGACAGCTACATGCAAAAAAATGAAACTCAATCACCAGCTTACACCACACACAATAATAAATTCAAGGTGGATAAAAGACTTAAATACATAAGTTATGTCAACATAAACGTGCTAGAGGAAAATATCAGCAGGAAAATCTCAGACATTCCACACAGCAACATTTTTATTGATATGTCCCCTAAAACAAGGGACATAAAAGAAAGAATAAACAAATGGGACCTCATCAAATCAAAAAGCTTCTGCATGGCTAAAGAAAACAGCATTAAAATGAAAAGAGAACCAACAATAGGGGAAAACATATTTGCCAATAATACCTTGGACAAGGGTTTGATCTAAAAAATATATAAAGAACTCACACAACTCCATTCCAGGAAGACAAAAAAAAAAAAAACAATTAAAAAATGGGCAAAGGACCTGAAGAGACACTTCTCCAAGGAAGACATACAGAGGGCCCAGAGACATATGAAAAGATGCTCAGCATCACTAGCCATCAGAGAGATGCAAATTAAAACCACAGGGTGGTGGACTTCCGCCAAGATGGAGGCATAGGTGGAAACACTGTGCCTTCTCCCACAACCAAGTTTGAATACAACAAAGGTTTGGAGAAACAAAGACACAACCAAAGGGCAGAAAATTGAATTATACGGAAGTCCGACTACATCTAACCCTTCAACTGGGACGGTAAGAGGGGCAGAGCCAGCAGCAAGCAGGGTCGGGCAGGACAGGTCCCCGGATCCAGGCGCGCAGGCAGCAGACTGGTTCAACCACTATGGAAAACAGTATGGAATTTTCTCAGAAAACTAAAAATGAACATGCCTTTTGACCCAGCAATTCCACTGTTAGGAGTATATCCTAAGAACACTGAAACACCAGTCCAAAAGAACCTATGCACCCCAATGTTCATAGCAGCACAATTTAGGGTAGCCAAGAGTTGGAAGCAACCTAGATGCCCACCAGTAAATGAATGGATCCAAAAACTATGGTACATTTACACAATGGAATTCTATGCAGCAGAAAGAAAGAAGGAGCTCCTACCCTTTGCAACATCATGGATGGAATTGGAAAGCATTATGCTGAGTGAAATAACCCAGGTGGTGAAAGACAAATACCATGTGATATCACCTTTAACAAGAATCTAAACAACAAAGCAAACAACCAAGCAAAATATGACCAAAGACACTGAAATACAGAACAGGCTGACAGGAACCAGAGGGGAGAGTGGAGAGAATCACAGGAGAAAAGGGGAAGGATTCATCCATCTTGGCCAGAAGTCCTATTTCTATGTTTCTATTCTTGGCCAACTAGCACATATTCACAGAGATGTATATGTTCCCTTACAGCATACAGATCTGTATGCTATAACAGCAAAATAGCTGTTCATTACTGGAGGAAACTAAAGAATGAATCCCAAAGATAACAAGTTCTCATCTCTGGATCCTGTAAATGTTACTTTATTTGAAAACAAGTCCTTGCAGATTTGGTTAGTTTCTAAATCTTGAATTTGAGAGATTCCCTATATTATCCTGGATTATCCAGTTGGGCTCTAATTGCCATCACATGTATGTATCCTTATAATGGGAAAAGGGAGGGCAGTAGAAAAGGGAAGGAGGGAAAGGAAGAGAAAGAGAGAGAGAGACTTAGAAAGGAAGAGGAGGAAGAGGAGGAGATGATGATATGAAGGCAGAGGCAGATGGAGTAATGTGGCCACAAGCTGGGGAATGCTAGTAGCCAGCAGAAACTGAAAGCACCTAGGATCAGATTTGCCCACAGAAACTCTAGAGGGAGCATGACCCTGCCAACATCTTGATTTCAGCCCAGTAATACTGATTTGGGATATCTAGCCTCCAGAACTGGGAAAGAATAAATTTCTGTTGTTTTAAGCTACCTAGTTTGTAGTAATTTGTTACAGTGGCTACAGGAAACTAATAATAAGTAAAACATTGATAAGCTATATTTATTCATAAAATTGAGTACTGTAAAATGATTAGAATAAATGAACTAGTCTACATATATTAAAATGGAAACATCTCAGTATCATATATTGACTGAAAACAGCAAGTTGCAAAATAATATATATAATGTTGTATGTACCATTGTGAACATTTTTAAGTAAACAATATAAATTGTTTACAGATGCATATATATCTTGATACTGATAAGGGAAAGATGTTGGGAAGAGGGCTTTAGCTGTATATCCACTTCTTATCTTTTTAAATGAAAGATACAAAGGTAGAAAATGTTAACATTTATTAATTCTGTACATTTTCATATCTTAAAGTTTTCATTATTACATTTCACTTAAGTTGAAATGAGAAAATATCTGATTTGGAATCAAACAGACTTAGAGCTGAATCCTACCTCTGCCCTTAATTAGCTCTGTGACCTTGGGCTAACTAATGAGTCTGCCTTGAAGGTTTATTTTAAGGATGAAATGAGGTTTTATATGTGTCCAACAAACCTCAAAGACTTATAGCAAAGTGTCCTGGGTGGGAAAGACTAAGGCCTAATGAGAAAGCCTAGTCCTGCTGGCCAGGAGAATTATATACAGCAGTGTCTTCCAAATTTTTTTGATCAAGCACACTCCATTAAAAATTTTTTAGCAGTTACCCTTATATATACCACACAATTTTAAAAGGTATCAAAAATAGTAAATGTTCAGAAATAAATTTGATAAGAGATGTATGTGTAAGGACTACTCCCTGAAAACTATAAAGTATTTCTGAGACAAATTAAAACCCAAATAAATGATGAGACATCAGAAAACTCAGAACTGTCAACAAATGTATCTATAGATTCAATGCAATTATAATCAAAATCCTGGTAGGGTTTGTTATAGAAACTGACAGGCTGATTCCAAAGTTCAAAAGGAAATGCCAGTATAGCCTATTTAACTTTAAAAATGAACAAAGCCAGAGGACTAACACTACCTGATTTTGAGAGTTATTTGAAAGATATGATAATCAACAAAATGTGGTATCAGTGACAAGACAGACAAAATAGGTCAATGGAACAGAAATGGAGTCTAAATAAGGCCCCTTCATATACAGACAACTGATTTTCAACAACAGTTCAAAGGCACTTCAATGGAGAAAGCATAGTTTTTTCAATAAATGGTGGTGAAAAGATACACATCTACATTTAAACAAACAAAACTTCAAACTCATACCTTATCACAAACAAAAATTAACTCAAAATGGATCATAGACCTGAATGTAAAACATAAAACTATAATGCCTCTAAAAGAAAACATAGTAGAAAACTTTTGTGGCCTTGGATTAATCAAAGATTTCTTAAGATACCATACCCAAAAGCAAGATCAAAAAAAGTAAAAATATGATACATTGGGCTTAATCAGGATTTTAAACTTTTGCTGTTCAAAAACTCTGTATGGGAACGAAGTCACAAGCCATAGACAAACAGAAAATATTTGGTAATCATATAGATATATATATTTGCATCCAGAATACATAAAAAATTCTCAGACTCAGGAACAACAAAATAACTCAAAAAAGAGCCAAAGATCTTGAACAGAAAGTTAATCAAAGAAGATTTATGGATGGCAAATAAGGTCATGAAAAAACCACAATGAGATACTACTACACATCTATTAGAATGTCTAAAATTAAACAGACAACCCATACCAAGAATGGTAAGCATGTGATGAGAATGGAACTCTCAAAGACTCTTGGTAAAAATGAAAAATGATACAATTGCTTTAAAAAACAATTTTGGAAGTAAAAAACTAGACAAATTGAAAAATCAACAACTCTTTTTAGATCCATCAGAGAAGTGAGATCACAGGACAAACTACTGTCCCCCAAACTGGAAAGACAGGCAGATACAGAGAACGACTTACAAGCAGGGTAGGAAAATCTGAGCTGTAACTGTCAAATTTCTGGAGGCTCAGTGTAGACAAAGCTAAGATATAAAAACTCCAGGGGGAGCCAGTCAGTCATCAAGGGGAACCCATACTTTTGTGAGTTTTACCTCCAGTTCAATCAGGTTCTCACAGTGAATACTGAAGAAAAATCCACTCTGCCTTCTGGCAAAGAAAGGGAGAAAGTAACCATTTTGAAATATGCCAGAACATTCTGTTCTTCTTAACAAGGCATGCTCTGAAGAGAAACTATTTTAGGCCTTGCAGATGCCACCTGTGTCGAGCCATGTTCAACCTCACCTTGTTCTTTGACATCACTGTCCACAGTGAGCTTTTGGGCCATGTCTCCTTTGAGCTGTTTGGAGACAAAGTTCCAAAGACAGCAGAAAACTTTCATGCTCTGAGTACCAGGGAGAAAAGATTTAGTTATAAATGTTCCTGCTTTCACATAATTATTCCTGGATTTATGTAGCAGAGTGATGACTTCACATGCCATAATGGCACAGGTGGCAAGTCGTGTCCATCCAGCATCCCATGGGCCGCATGCTGCTCGGGATGGTTATGAATGCATCTCAACACAAAATCTTAAATTAACTACAAATATTATGAGATTGTTTTTTGTGACTGTGTGTCACATTGTATTTAAAGTGTGGCCCAAGATAACTCTTCTTCTTTCAGTGTGGCCCAGAGATACCAAAAAGTTGGACATCCCTTCTATGGAGAGAAATCTGATGATGAGAATTTCATCCTGAAACGTATAGATCCCTGCATTTTGTCCATGGCAAGTACTGGACCCAACACAAACAGTTCCCAGTTTTTCATCTGCAGTGCCAAGAATGAATGGTTAGACGGCAAGCATTTGGCCTTCAGCCAGCTAAAGGAAGGCATGATTATTATGGAAGCCATGGAGTGCTTTGAGTCCAGGAATGGCCACACCATAAAAAAGATCACTATTGCTGACTGTGGACAACTATAATAAATTTAACTTCTTTTATCTGAACCACCAGACCATTCCTTTGGTAGCTCAGAACAGTACCCCTTTACCCCCATCTGCTCAGAATATCCTATAATCTTTGTGCTCTTGCTGCAATTCACTGGGTTCCATGTTTTCTTATCCCTCATCCACATCCAGCTGGATTGAAGAGTTAAGTTCATGATTGTAAAATAAAACCTAAACAACACACAAAAAGGGAAACTATTTTACCAAAGCCTAACCTATTGGGCTAGTCTTTATCAGAAGCTAACTGACCTGGGGCAAGGGAATTATTCAACTCTCACACCCCTGAGCCCTCCATGTAGGGAAGGAAAATACCCAAATCTAGCCTAGTCCCCTCCAGTCACCCTGTCCCACCTACCTAGGGAGAGTGAGGGGAGGAACTAAAAGCTACTTATGGAGTTCACAGCCAAGGGATATGTACACACTAAAAGATGGAAACCTAATCACAGTAATAGAGAATACATCCCCTCCCCCCACACCTTACCGCCACATCACTAAAGGCCTAGTTATCCGAGTTTCTTTTACCCAGTATATTATGTCCAGCTTTTGACAAAAAATTACAAGGCATATTAAAAAGCAACAAACACAGTTTGAAAAGACAGTGAAAGCATCAGGATAAGATTCAGATATGGCAAGGATGCTGTAATTATCAGAGTGTGGATTTAAAATGACTACAGTGGTAATGGAAAAAAATACAATATTTTTTTTTACATTTTTAAAGAATTCAAAAAAATTAAAATGACTATAGTTAATATGCAAACAGCTCTAGTGCAAAAAGTAGACAGCATGCAAGAACTGGTAGATAATTTAGGGAAAGAGATGGAAAATTCTAAGGAGACATCCAGAAGAAACATCAGAAATCAAAAACAATGTAATAGAAATGAAGAATACCTCTGATTGGCACATTAGCACACAGTTGAGGAAATAATCTATGCTCTTGAGGACATGTCAATAGAAACCCCCCAAACTGAAAAATAAAGAGAAAAAGACTGAAAAAAATAGGAACAGAGTGTCCAAGAACTTTGGGATCACTGTATTTCCAAGAAGTTACGGGAATACTAGAAGGAAAGGAATATATTCAAACCATAAAAAATCAAACAAAGAAAAAACTGTTGAAAAAGGTCAGGGTGGGGAGGGGGAACACCTTATTAACAGAAGATGAAAGATAAGAGTTACATCCTATTTCTCAAAAACCACACAAGCAAAACAGAGTGATGTAAAATATTTGAAGCACTGAGGCAAAAACTTCAACTTAGAATTATGTATCCTATGAAACTATCATTCAAAAGTAAAGGACATTTTCTCAGCCAAGCAAATGTTGACAGTTCTTCAAAAAGAAGCAAATTGATATAGAACATAAATTTGAATCTATATATTTTTTAAAAGAGCACTAAAGAAGTAATAAGTGAAAGTAAATAAAAACTTTGATTTTTCTTATTCTTCAGTGATCTCACTTAACAGTTTGTTCAAAATAATAACAGCAACAATGAATTTAAATATGTATATATACATATACACAATGTATTTGATTATGTATATATATATATACATATACACATATACAACTCTGTATAAGTAACATAAATGACAGTGGTGATACAAAGATGAGAAATGAATTATGAATATTTTGGTATTATAAGCTGCCCCATTACCCCTGAAGCAATACAGTGTCATTTAAATGTGGACCTAGATAAATTGTTAACACATACTGTGAACTCCGGGGCAATAATTAGAAAGATACCATTCATAAAAGCACAAAAATAGCAACTATCTAGGAAAAAATTTAATAAAAGATACAAAAAACATTTAAAAAACAACAAAAAACAAGTTTGGTAGTTTCTCACAAAGTTATACATATGCCTATAACATGATCTAGACATTTTACTCCTAGGTATTTACTCACAAAAAAACATATTTCTATTTTTTTGGTGGGGAGGCAGGGGTGTTAAAACTCTTCAGTACCTTTATTGTGGTAGTGGTCACACAACTCCAGGAATCTGTTACAATCACAGAATTGTATACCAAAAATAGTGAAGTTTTCACATGTAAATTTAAAAATAAAATAGAATTTAAAAATCAAGTGTGGTCATGGAAAAAGATGCCACATCTTCTTTCTATGGAAAATATCTCTAAACTCACAAAACCCCACCTTACCTGGCTCAGTTCAGGCGAAAAGTATGAATACAAGAATTCTGGGGGGTATATTCTGCATGCTAAATGAGAGGTGGAGATCTTTTCATAACAGCAACTGCTAAGATGTAGCACAGGATTTCTCTACCCCTGCATTTAAGGAACTAAGAAGACATGACTATGGAGCACTGAACAATATCAAAGTGTCTCTCAAATAATTAAAAATTAAATAGTTTGAAGACTGCATATTTCCAGTCTAATTCCCTGAAATATTTTGCTGCATGCTGCTACATTTAATATTGCTGTTTAACAAATTAGCCTTAAAATTAACAGCTTAAAACAACCATTTTGTTATGTTCATGGACTCTGTGGGTCAGGAATTCAGACAGAGCACAGAAGAATGTCTGGAGTTTGAATTTAGAAGTTTATGTAATTGGAATCTTGAATTATGTGCAAGTGTCTTTGCTCACAAGTCCAGTGCATGGCAAGGACCATTAGTCAAGATCTCAGTTCCTGCTGTCAACTGAACTATCACCTACACGTTTCTCCATGCAGCTTGGGCGTCTTCATAGCTTGGCAGACTCAAGGTAGTAGAACTTCTTACATGGTAGCTCAGAGCTCCAAAAACAAGTGTCACAGCAGACAATGCAAAACTGCCTTGTCTTTTCTCATCTGCCCTCAGAAGTCACATGATGTCACTTCTGTCACACTGTAGTTACAGGTGAATCACAAGACACTCAAGATTCAAAAGGAGATGACACAGAACCCATTTTTCAGTAGAAAGAGTGTCAAGTTCACATTTTAGATGAACATGTTGGATGGGAGATAATGTTGCAGCCATCTTTGAAAAATATAGTCTGCTATATGTGTATCATATACAATCTCCTTCAGTTAGCAAGATCATTGGTATTTAGCATTCCTCAGTTAACTGGGAAATTAATTTAGTGAGGCTACTTCAGTTCTCAAAAAGTGAGAATTTATTACATAATGAAATTGTTGAAAACTATAACATGTGAGAAAATATTTAAAACTCAGCACTTCAGCTTCTTTTGAAAAGAAAATTTTGTCATTTTAATATGTAAAACTGTGGCCCAGAATAAGAAATATGAGTGGATAAGACACTGTCACAGACTTAGTAAGAATTTGAAAATTAAAAAAAATATTTCATTTCAAAATTATATTTCAAATCTCTGGAACTGATTTTTTAATTTCAATATAAAATATTCTGGCCCGCAAGAATTTCAAATAAGCATTTTAATAATTTAAGTAAAATAAAATTTCATGCTTATCTCACAGCATATAAAAATTTAATTTGAGAGCCATCATAGACTAAAGTGAAAGCTAAAATCATAAAACTATTAGAGGAGAACATAGGAGAATATCGAGGACTTTGAGGTAACCAAAAAAGTATTAAACATCTTAAACATTATAAACATCTTAAATATATTACAGAAAGCAATAACCATAAAACAAAAGATTGACAATTTGAACTTCATCAAAATTTGAAATGTATACAGTACTCATTAAAGGACAGCACTGAGAAAGTGAATAGGAAAGCCATAGACTGGAAGAAAAATATTCTCAAAACATGTATCTGACAAATGACTAATATTCAGAAAATACAAAGAACTCCTACTACCCCATAATACAACAACCCAACCAGTAAAAATTGGCAAAAGATTTGAAAAGACACTTCACAAAAAAGATATACAAATAGCCAATAACCACATTTAAAAAAGTGCTCAACATCATGGGTTATCATGAAAATGCAAATGAAATTATAATGAGGCAGACTTTACTTCATATTTACCAGATGGTTTAAATTAAAAAACCTAACAATAGTAAATGTTGGTAAGGTTGTTTAGTGACCAGAATCCTAATACACTGTTAGGAGGGATGTAAAATGGTACAACCACTTTGGTAAAAATTCTGGCAGTTACTTACAAAACTAAACATATACCTATGTCCTAGCGATTCCATTTATGGCTATAAAACAAAGAAAAATAAAAAATTTATGTTCACAAAAAGATTTGTACAAGACTATTCCAAGTGGGTTTATTTATATAAGTCAAAAATTGGAACTAACCCAGGTATCTATCAGCAGGGCAAAGAATAAACAAATTCTAGTGTACAGTCATACACTAGAATACTACTCAGCAATATAAAGAAATGAATTGCTGATGTACTCAACAATAGGGATGAATCTTAAAATCATACTGCATAAGAGAACTCACAAGAGTATTTGTGCTATATAATTTCATTTATGTGAACATCTAGAACAGAAAAGGAACATCCATACTGAAAAAAATTAGAATAGTGATTGCTTCTTATCACAATACCTGATATCAAACTGTATTACAAGGCCACTGTAATCAAAACAGCCTGGTACTAGCATAAAAACAGGCACATAGACCAATGGAATAGAACAGAGAGCCCAGAAATAAACCAAAATCTCTACAGTCAATTATTATTTAACAAGGGGGCAGTAACATAAAATGGAGTAAAGACAGCCTCTTCAACAAATGGTGTTGGGAGAACTGGACAGCTACATGCAAAAAAAATGAAACTTACACCATACACCAAAATTAATTCAAGGTGGATAAAAGACTTAAATATAAGCCATGACACCATTAAAGCCCTAGAGGAGAACATTGGCAGGAAAATCTCAGATATTCCACACAGCAATATTTTTACTGATACATCCCCTAGAGCAAGGGACATAAAGGAAAGAATAAACAAATGGGATCTCATCAAAATTAAAAGCTTCTGCATGGCTAAGAAAAAGAGTATTTAAGATAAAAAGAGAAGCAACTGTTTGGAAAAACGTATTTGCTAATGATACCTCAGACAAAGGTTTAATCTCCAACATATATAAAGAACTTACACGACTCTACTCTAAGAAGACAAGCAACCCAGTTAAAAAATGGGCAAAGGACTTGAACAGATACTTCTCCAAGGAGAACATACAGAGGATCCAGAGACACATGAAAAGATGCTCAATATCAGTAGCTCTCAGAGAGATGCAAATTAAAACCACAATGAGATACCATTTTACACCGGTCAGAATGGCCATCATAAACAAAGCAATAAACAACAAATGTTGGAGAGGTTGTGGGGAAAAGGGGACCCTAGTTCACAGTTGGTGGGATTGCAGACTGGTACAACCACTATGGAAAACAGTATGGAGTTTTCTCAGAAAACTAAAAATGAACATGCCTTTTGACCCAGAAATTCCATTGTTAGTATATCCTAAGAACCCTGAAACACCAATCCAAAAGAACCTATGCACACCAATGTTCATTGCAGCACAATTTATAATAGCAAGAGTTGGAAGCAACCTAGATGCCCAATAGTAAATGAATGGATCCAAAAACTATGGTACATTTACACAATGGAATTCTATGCAGCAGAAAGAAAGAAGGAGTTCCTACCCTTTGCAACATCATGGATGGAACTAGAAAGCATTATGCTGAGTGAAATAAGCCAGGTGGTGAAAGACAAATACCATATGATCTCACCTTTAACAAGAACCTAAACAACAAAGCAAATAACCAAGCAAAATATGACCTAACACACTGAAATACAGAACAGGCTGACAGGGTCCAGAGGGGAGAGGGGAGAGAATCACAGGGGAAAAGGGAAAGGATTCACAGGAACAAATATAAAGGACACATGGACAATAACTAAGATGGGGGATGGAAATGGGAGGGAGGTGGGGAGCACTGGGGGAGGTGGGCAGGGCAGGGAATATAAGACAGAAAACTGTACTTGAACAATAATTAAATTAAAAAATAGCTTGTCTCTAAAAATTTAAAAACAATTTAAAAAAGGAATAATAATTGCTTCTTGAATGAGAAATAAGGGCTGGGATTGACTGGCACAGGATGTGAGGGAACTCTCTGAGTTAATAGTAATGTTCCATGTCTTAACAGAGATTTGGGTTCCACAGGTATATGTATTTGCCAAAACTCAGCACATGTACACTTAATGTTTGTGCACTTTATTGAACATAAATTTTACATTAAAAGAAAAACTGTAAGTAAATTCTAAACATGCTAAAATATTTAGAGGAAAATAACATGACTGATTTTCTTTGAAATGCACCAAAGTTAAGATGGATTAATGGATGGAGGGAGAGATGTATGAATGGAAAGATTCCTGATAAAGCAAGTACAGACATACCTTGTTTTACTGTGCTTCACTTTATTGTACTTCACAGATACTGCATTTTTTTCCAAATTGAAGATTTGTGGCAACCCTGCATGGAGCACATCTACTGGCATCATTTTTCCAACAGCATCTGCACACTTTGTGTCTCTGTCACATTTAGTAATTCTCTCAATATTTCAAATTTTTCATTATTATTATATTTGTTACAGTGATCTGTGCTCAGTGAACTTTGTTACTACCATAATTGTTTTGGGGCACCACGAATCCCACTCATATATGATGGTGAATTTAATAAATGTGTGTGTGTTCTGACTACTCCACTGACTGGTGATTCCCTCTCTCTCTTTCCTCAGGCCTCGCTAGTCCCTGAAACACAATGAGATTGAAATTAGGCTAATTAATAACCCTATAGTGGCCTCTAAGTGTTCGAGTGAAAGGAATATTTGCAAAACCTCTCTGTTTAAACCCAAAGCTAGAAAATGGTTAAGCTTAGGGAGCAAGGCATGAAGAAAGCCAAGACAGGTAGAACAATGGGCCTCTTGAACCAAACATCCAAGTTGTGAATGCAAAGGAAAAGTTCTTGAAGGAAATTAAAAGTACTACTCTAGTTAACACATGAATAAGAAAGCTTAACAGCCTTACTGCTGGTATGAATAAAGTTTTAATGGTTTGGGTAGAAAATCAAACCACTTATAACATTCCCCTAAACCAAAGCTTAATCCAGAGCAAGGCCCTAAATTGCTTCAATTCTGTGAAGGCTGAGAGAGGGGAGGGAGCTGCACAAGAAAAATCTAAAGTTATCAGAGGTTGATTCATGAGGTTTAAAGAAAGAAACCATATTCACAATATAAAAGTACAAGGTGAAGCAGGAAAAAAATTATAATACTACATAAACGTAGTTGATAAAACAGTGGCAGGGTTTGAGAGAAACTAACTGTTCATGAAAGGAAGAGTTGACTGATACAACAAACTTCACTGTTGTTCTATTTTAAGAAATTGCCACAGCCACACCAAATTTCAGCAATCCCCAGTCTGATCAGTCAACAACCATCAACATCAAGGTAAGACCCTCCAACAGCAAAAAATTTATGACTAAAGGTTCAGATGATCATTAGCATCTTTTGATAATAAAGTATTTTTAAATTAACATGTATACAGTACATTGTTTTCTAGACCTACTATTAGACAACAGTATAGTCTAAACATAACTTTTATATGCACTGGGAAATACTCTTATGACTCACTTTATTGTGACATTGGCTTTATTGCAGTGATCTGAAACTGAACCCACAATATCTCTGAGGTATTCCTATACTTCTATAGTAAAATATTAATGGTACAACCTAAGTGATGGGTTTATGGGTGTTCACTGTTCAAGCCTTTCAACTTTTATAAATGTTTTAAATTTTTCATGAAATGTTGGGGGAAATGAATGTATAAGATTTGTTGCTAATTTGATAAGAATTTGAAAATTACGAAAACTATTTCATCCTAAAATTTATTTTTAAGCCCTAGAATTTTATAACAATAAAATATTCTGACCAGTAATATAAGAATTTTGATAAGCATATTGAAGTTATTTGAGCCTAATCAATAATTAAGAGTAGACCAGAGACATTGAAATTAAGAAAAAACTAACAGCAACCAGAGGGGAGATAGGAGGGGTAATGGGGCGAAAAGGGAGAAGGGTTGTCAGGAACATGTATAAAGGACACATGGACAAAGCCAAAGGGGGTAGGATAGAGGGTGGGAGGTGAAGATGGCTGTAGGGGGGTGCTAGGGGGGAAATGTGGACAACTGTACTTGAACAACAATAAAAAAAGAATAGAGCTTCAAGTGAAACAACTACACTATGATTCTGAGACTCTTGACTTTTGCTCAGAATATTCTGCCAGCATTCACCATTAGCTCTTTTTGGAAACTGAAGCAAGGAATAAAAAATGTTCAGTGCTCTTTGCCCTGGCTTTTTGGTTTTATTTGTTTGGGTTTTATTTGTTTTTATCTTTTTTATTTTTTAACAATTGCTTCATTGTTAAAAAAATCAAAGAATGAGGCATACACTATTAATGGCTTGGCATGCAGCCTGTTAGGATTTCTTCAAAGTATACACAACCCTTGAAATATTTATATAAATATACATGCACATATAACCTTTAGATTTTGGCATAAATAGGATCATATTATACAGACTCCTGAATTTTGCTTTATCTACAAAACAGCATGACATATGTATGGTAGCCATTAATGCCATTCACCAACATCTGGTTTCCCTTTTTCTCCTGAACATATGGATGGAACCATGTAACTAGTACTCACCAATAAATTAAGAGAGTAAATGATATGTATTTCTTTCCAGTTAAGGATTTGTTGGGCTCAACCCTCCAGAGGTCTCTTCTTTCTCTGGCACAGGATCGGTACTCAAGGTAGCAGCTGTTTTGTCAGCTTTAGTTCCTGAGTGGCTAACTATAAACAAAATTTCCCCTGACAAGAACAATGGATACAGAAAGCAAGCAAGAAATAATCCTTTGTTGATTTAATTCCCTGAGATTTGGGGGTTGGCTGTAACTGCAGCATTACTTAGCCCATCCTGACTACTACACTGAACATATCTTCAAGTATGCATACTTGGTCTATCTCATCCTTCCTCATGGCTAAATACTACTGTCTAAAACTAATAAAACAGAATGCATCAAACTATTTCCCTATTGTTGGGTTTGATTTTTTTTCTAAATTTTTGCTATGACAAAGTCTGGTGGAATAAATATTGTGTACACAAAATCTATTACAATCCATTTGTCAATTTTTTCTGAATATAAAGTTTCTAAAAATGAAATTAACAAGTAAAATGGTTTAAACATTTGACATAATGCTCCCAACTTCCCTCAAAATGCTGAACCAATTTAATTTCTATCAGCAGAAAGTGAGAGTACCTGTTACCCTACACGCTCACCTGCAGTCAGTTATATTATTCTTTTAAAATGTTGCCAATATTCCATGAAGATTATATTTCATTGTTGTTTTAGCTTGTACCATTATTAGGCTTCTTTTCATAGGTGTAGAGGCTATTTGTATGTCTGAGAATTGTGTATTCCTGTCCTTAACCCAGTTTTGTCTGTTGATTTTATAAGTGCTTTTCATAAATCCTGAATGTTAATCCCCTAGTTCTTATATCAGTTGTAAATATTTTCTCTCAGTCTATCCCTTGTTTTTAAGTTTGTTTATGGTATATTTTGCTATAGAGAAATGTAAAGTTTTCCTGTAGTCAGTCAGTACAGTCAACATTTCCTTTATGGTTTTTGGAAAACTGTGCCCTACCACAAAATATAAGTGTATTCAATGTTTTCCAATCAGTTGTCACTAAAACCTTTATGAATAATCCATTCTTTCTCTATTGACTTGAAAAGTTCTATATATATATCTTACAATAAAGTCCATAAAATGGGTCTTTTATAGACTTCATACTCTAGTTCACTGATATTTTTGTTTATTCTTCTACTAGTACATTTTGATATTTTCGAATATCTACAAACTATATAAATTCTAGTACTTAAATCACAGTATTCTTCTTTTTCAACACTTCTCCATCCCTTGACTCTTTGAGGAACCTCAAAATCAATGAGCCAATTTCCCTTCCACTATCCCACAGGACCAAACCAAATGTACCAACAGCAACACAAAAACACACATTGTAATTCTGATTGGAATTGCTTCAAATCTAGATTAATTTGGACAGGTTGAAATTTTTACAATAATGTCTTCCCATTAAGAGATATAATAAACTTTTGAAATAGTATTCATTTTAGTCTTACACACACATTTCTTGTCCGGTTTATTTCTAGGTATTTCATGGTTTTTTGTCGCTACAGTGAATAGTACCCTTCATTATATAACATTCATTTACTGGTTATTATTGCTCTCTATGTAGTTTTCTTGTATTTAGCTATTTTCCTGAATACTCTTAATAGTTCTAAACATTCTTAAATAAAGTCTTTTGTATTTTTAGATACACAATCATATTCAGGTTCTTATTTAAAAATCAGTCTTCAGTTCTATTTTGGGCCCTTTAATCAGTGATTCTTAAATACCTATTTCCACCATACCTAGGGGTAAGAAAAATAACAGGATTTTACAGCTGGAAGGAACCTTATAATGATATAATCCAAGGGTTACCTAGTCAAATACTTACTAGGATATGCAGGCAAAATAAGTAGGAGAAGGTATAAGACAATGAGGAATTGTAGAGACTTAGGAAATGAAATGCAGAGAGCAGACTCTGAGTTGGGCAGCTGCCACTCATCCCCAACCAGTTGTTGCCATAGGAAAATGTAAGCCCAGTTTCTACTTTTCAAAAGGTGCCAAATATATAGATTTTTACATTGAAAATCCTAATTTTAAAAACATTAAACAAAAGACAAACAAAATATAATTGCCAGCTTTTAATCTGGGAACTTGAATCTAATCCAATACTCTCATATAAGGCAATTTAAACTCAAAAAAGGTGTATCAGAGATTGCCAAAGGAGCAAAGTGTAGGAGAGGGCTTTGTATTTTGTTTAACTGGTTGATGGGTCAGGTCCGTATCTTTAACGTGCTAAAGCAGACAAGTATTTTGTTTGGTTTGGTAACAAACAAGGAGTTTACTCCCCAATACCAACATTTTATGTTCCCTCCTTGGCTCATCTTGGCTTAGATTTTCTACCATGGCAAATGAAAAGGGCACCTATTAATTCATCGTCCTATATTTGGGGAAATCCCTATATTATGTTCCCCATTCTGCCAACATGGAAGTCACAGCTCCATTTCCCAGCCTTCCTTGCAGTTGGAAACATGCAGGTGACCAAGGCTTCACCAATCAAAGGAGACTACATGAGACTTTGACTAAGAACAGGGGTGTCAAACTCATTTTCATCAGGGGCCACATCGGCCTCACAGTTGCCTTCAAAGGCCTGGAATAATTTTAGGACTGTATAAATGTAACTACTCCTTAACTGTTAAAGAATTCAAATTACATTCAGCCCTTTGAAGGCAACCACAAGGCTGATGTGGCCCCTGGTGAAAATGAGTTTGACACCCGACTTAGAAAGAATTAACAGACAAAAAACAAGTAGGGGTGGGCCATGTTTGGTGTCAGAGGGGTCCAGCTTTCTGGGGTAGCAAAGGACATAAAGTTGCCAAAGCTGTGGCAGTGATGGTGGCACTAAAATTGAGTTCTTGGCAACAGTGCAAATGTAGCAACGAGTTGTGGGTAGTGCAGTGGTTAACAGAGGCCATTTTCTCATCAGACAAATTCTACAGCCCAGTCTGGGCACTGTTCCTAGAATTTAGCTTCAAGCTTATTTCTCCAGCCCTTCCAAAGATACTGTCAACTACCCAGGATCCTTTAAATAAATTCCTTTTCTGCTTAACTAGCCAGAGATGATTCTGTTTTTTAAAATTAAGCTCTCACCAACACAAACACCATCAGGCAGTGACAGAATCAAATCTAAGATATTGGTCTTTTTGATTCCCAAGCCAGCATTCTTTTTATGACATCATACTATTTATATTTAATGCTTTTAGGAAGGTTCAAAATGTTATTTTAAAAATGTATGCTGAAGCTTCCATCTCATAGATATGCTATGAATACTGTCAAAGTGTCTATCTGGTTCTCAATGAGAACAGTTGTTTAAGTGCTTTTGGAATTTTTTATCTTTGTTTTTGCTTTTGTTCATATAGATTCATAGACTAGTGGCTTCCTTAAATGATGTTAGACAGTTTACAACAAAAATACCAATAATAATGTACACAGAGTTGTTCAAACAAAGATAGAGCAAAACCACATAAAAGAGATAATTGTCTTAGATAAATAAGGATGAGATCATTATAATGTTCTAAGCAGTAAATTTACAATCTTCTTCCTTGAAGCAGAGGACAGTAATAGGGTGAATTATATTAATGTTTCCCAACCTTGGTTTGGGAAATGATGTTTATTTTCCACCTTCATGCTCTCCAAGTTTTTAAAGAGTTTCTTCCAACCTTATTTATTAAAAAATGTTTTCAATGACCTCATCATGGGTAAATACATAACTAACTGAAATACCAAAAAAGAACACAGATCCCTATTACTATTTTTGGTGACACCATGTTCCAACTACTGACAAGGGGGTTTAATTTTCTACTGTGCACTATGTACTATAGTATGCTAATTAAAAACTTTGCATACAATATCAACTTTATCACAACAGCTGTATGTAATAGGTATCAATATCCTCATTTTACAGGTGAAAACATTGTTGAGTAACTTATTCAAGGCCACCCAAATGACAGTGCTGAGATTTGGATTCAGGTCTACAAGTCCAAAATTGGATCTATTTATGTTATACTACCACCCTCAGGAAAAAAATTTTATTTTACAAGACAGAACATTTTCTCAAGACTCTAAATATTAGTAATTTATTACATGAATATTCACAGGAAACCTCCTGACCCTGCGGTAAATAATGGGAGTCTGAGGAAGAACTGTGTAATAATTCACTACATTCACTGAGACCTGAAACACAATACTGGAGGTATCTGGGAAAGATACAAGGGTGAACTGGGCATGAACCCTGCCCTGTGAGAGGTCCACCCAGGTTGGGAGAAGAGATGAATGCACAGTAAACCAAAATACACACAGGCTACATGAGGTGGTGTCATCTCTGCTGAGTAGGTCAAGGCTTGGGGAGGTGGAAAGAGGGAGGGTGGGACTAGACACATCTTCCCTGGCATGTGGTTCCTGCTGCTACTTTCTGTGGTTCAGAGTCCAGGGCCGACATTGGGAGGCTTAATCCTGCCCATGACCCAAATTGCCTAGCTGCCAAGCCTAGTCTCTGCCCTGCTCCCTGCTGAAATCTTCCCATCAGGTATCTGAGGCTCTGAGAAAGAGTCTCTGTACTTTAGAGTAATAATCAACAGCTCTCATATAGGCCAATCTGACAGACCATGAAAAAATAGTCCAAGAAAAATAGGTACAGCCTAGAGGCAGAACTAGTGACCCCCAACAAGACAGAAGAGAAACATTCTTTTTCCAAACTGCCTCCTTTTCCCTAGTCCCTGCGATCCCTAAAGTCAATTTTCAGGCAAATATCTCAGAAAGGCCCACTCATTAATCCATTATCTACCCTGACACCTTAGGCAAGGATAGTTTATTAGTTCCTGCCCTCAACAGTTCCCTGAAGAGGTGCAAATATCAGAAGAAAAAAGATGCCTGGGCTTGTACCACTGCCCAGAGCAGCAGGTCCATGCTCTGAGTCCCCAGGTGTCACTAAGGGTGCCAGATCTGTAAGCAAAGGAGAGTCAGAACCACAGAGGTAGAGCCCAGAGGCTGACACTGCTATCATGCCTGTCTGCCTGCTTTACTATTTTAATGCCTGAATTTGTAAAGGGAACATTTTACAAGTGTATTTATAAACCTACACTTTAAGTGGTTCAGAATGTCACTGCCTGGAATGGGCCTTAGAGACCATTATGTAGACAAAAGAATGAGGTGCAGGTAGATAAAGTGAGTTGCCCAAGTCACTTGGCTTGTGAGGCTGAGGCCTAGCTCTCTCTGATTCTCATACAGTCAGAAACAGATTGCCTTTCCCCTATGCAAGGTAACCAATTATTTACTTGTTTGCTGCAAACTGGATACTGAATGCTCCTTGAAAAATAGGATCATTCATTAAATTACTCAACAAACATCTATTGTACCTGGCAGGAGCCAATTGTGGAGGCAGAGAAGTAAACAAATAACTCAGCAAGAGCTACCAATGAATAGTAGATGAAAAGCATTCAACATGTTTGGCCCAAAATAAGTATTCAATGAATGATGACTTCTACTAAAGCATTCTTCTAGTGAGATGGAAGTAAGGAAAGAAGAAGTATAGGCAAGGGTCAGAGCACAACTAAACCCACATGAAACACTGAAAGGATGGGATTTGCCCTGAAGACAATGAGGAGCAGAGGAATAACATGATCAGATTTTAGGAAGGTCACTCTAGCAAAACTTTGGGATACGAGAGTTAAGAAAAAGATTTCAGTTACAAAGCTCTCAAGAAAGTCCAAGTGAATAATGATAAAAAGCTGACCCACAACAGTGAAGCTGGGGAAGGAGTGAAGTAGTTTAAGCAGAGCAATTTCAAGAGGTTGGGAGAGGTCGAGATAGAAGAGAGAGGAAAGACAAGGCAAGCCCTGGCTCAAGGGGAGAAGTATTGTGGTCTCTACCAAGACAGGGTCCCCAGCTACAACTTTATGAGAGAAGAAAATAAAGTCAATTCAGGGAAAGTTATTTTTGGATGCCTAAGGGACATCTACGGGGGAGATGTCCTAGACCAGCAGTCCCTAACCGTTTTTTGGCACCAGGGACCAGTTTCATGGAAGACAGTTTTTCCATGGACCAGGGTTGTGTAGGAGAGACAGGAGGCACAGCTCAGGCACTAATGTGAGCACCATCCATGGACCAAGAGGAGGGGGGTTGGGGACCCCTGTCCTAGAGGCATTTGTATTTTCAGGTCTATAGTTCGGAAAAAAGGTCAGAGCTTGAGGCACTAATATAGGGAACTTAGCCTTCAGCAGCCAACCAGAGCAGTTAGGCCAAGCCACTTAACAAGTATTTACTAACGTCCTACTATCAGCCAGTCACTGTGAAAAGTGATAATGCAAAAGCAAAAAATAAGAAAGAGAAGGTCCCTGACCTCAAAAATACCACATTCTGTTGAGAATAGCCAGAGTATCCATACATACATATACAAATAAATAAAAGAAAAATATTATCTAGTAAAAGTGGCAAGCACAGAATTATAGGATGTGGTATGACATCCTATAATAGCCTATGTGGAACTTCCCTGCTCTGGTGAACACCTAAGGCTCCGATCCTGCTACGTAACAGGCACAAACAGCCCAAAAGATGGTGCAAGAAGAACTCAAAGTCCCAGAGCCCATAACTCTAAGAGACCAAGAGATTGCCAGCCTCTCAGATGCACAGTTCAAGACACTGTTTATCAGGATGCTCACAGAACTGGTTGATTACAGTCACAAATTAGAGGAACATATGAAGACTAAACTAATTGAAATGAAGGGAGATGCACAGGAAACCAATAGTGATGGAAAGAAAACTGGGACTCAAATCAATGGAATGGACCAGAAGGAAGAACAAAACATCCAACGAGAAAGGAATGAAGAAATGAGAATTCAAAAAAATGAGGAGAGGCTTAGGAACCTCCAGGACATCTTTAAACGTTCCAACATCCGGATTATAGGGGTACCAGAAGGGGGAAAGAAACAGCCACGAGTGGAAAACTTATTTGAACAAATAATACAGGAGAACTTCCCCAGTCTGGCAAAGGAAATAGACTTCCAGGAAATCCAGGAAGCTCAGAGAGTCCCAAAGAAGTTGGACCCAAGAAGGAACACACAAAGGCACATCATAATTACATTAGCCAAGACTAAAATGAAGGAGAGAATCCTAGAAGCAGCAAGAGATAAGGGGACAGTCACCTGCAAAGGAGTACCCATCAGACTGTCAGTGGATTTCTCAAAAGACACCTTCCAGGCAAGAAGGGGCTGGAAAGAAGTATTCCAAGTCATGAAATCCAAAGACCTACAGCCAAGATTGCTTTATCCAGCAAAGCTTTCATTTAGAATGGAAGGACAGATAAAGTGCTTCTCAGATAAGGTCAAGTTCAAGGAGTTCATCATCACCAAGCCCTTATTATATGAAATGCTAAAGGGACTTATGTAAGAAAAAGAAGATGAAAAAGATGAACAGTGAAAGGACAGCAAACACACAGTTATTAACAACCACACCTAAAACAAAAGCAAACCAAGAGGACAGCTAGATCAGGAGCTGAACCATAGAAATGAAGATCACATGGAGGGTTAGCAACAGGGGAGTGGGAGGAGGAGAAGGGGGGAGAAGGTACAGACAATAGCATAGAGAGTAAGTAGAAAATAGATAGGGGGAGGGCAAGAATAGTAGGGGAAATATAGAATCTAAAGAACTTGAGACACATGGTTATAAACTAAGGGGGGGAGAATGGTGGGGGAGGGAGTGTGCAGGTGGAGGGGAATGAAGGGGGGGAATAGAACAACTGTAATGGTATAACCAATAAAATATTTTAAAAAATCAGGTGGGATATCTCAGGAGTGAGGAGTCCCAGGCCCACACCAGGCCCCCCAGCCCAGGGTTCCAGTGCCAGGGAGATAAGTTTCCATAATTTCTGGCTGCAAAAACCAGTGAGGATTGAGTCCCTGGAAGAAACTTTTGGAGCCCCAAGCAATTCCTCTGAAAGAACCCACACATGGACTTACCTTCTCAGACTCACTTTCTCTGAGCTCCAACACTGGGATAGTGGCTTGAGGGGCACCAGTGGTGGTAAGGGGAGGTGGAGTTGTCTCGTATCAAGGCGAGCAAAGGCCATTGTCCCTTTTCTGGGCCATCCATCCACAGAGCTGGCAGACTGGTTCCATATCTAAGATTCCAGCAACCTGGCTAACACTGTTTGACCTGCCTTGGAGATCCCCAGAGACTCTGTCCCACCCAACTTATGGGCCCACCCAAGCTGCTTTTCCATATGAATGGATGGACTTGGCTCATGCTTTACAACTTTCTAAATCCTCTCACATAAGCAACAGCTAGCCTCAGTGAACCCCAAGCCCAGAACTAGAAACTAGATTCACAGCTTGGCATTGCCTGGAAATCTCCAAGCCCAGCAAAAGTAGCAGTCATCTCAAATTGCATTATACCTCAGGAAGGGTGGCCCCAGGCAAAACACAGGTGGGGGCTGACCTTGGCCTGCACCTCCTGAGAAAAGCCAGGGGCCACTGCACCCAGTGGACAGCTGTGGACCACATCAGAGCACCACCACCCTGCCTCTGCACAGCTGATCCTCCACAGAAGATGGAGGTTGGTGGTAAGTGATCACAGACAATCCTTGTAGCTGCCTGACCTGGGTAAGTCCTCCCATTGATTGGCCAACAGCAACCAAGTCTCAACTACAAGAGAAGGGTGTACTCAGCCCAAATGAAGGGCATACCTCAAGTACCCAGCTTGGGTGATAGTGGAGGCTGTGTCACTGGACTCTACAGGACACCTACTACATTAGGTCATGCTACCAAGACAGGGAATTACAGCAGCTCTACCTAATACATAGAAATACACCCAGGGAGGCTGCCAAAATGAGAAGACAAAGAAACATGGCCCAAATGAAAGAACAGATCAAAACTCCAGAAAAAGAACTAAACAAAATGGAGATAAGCAAACCATCAGATGCAGAGTTCAAAACACTGGTTATAAGGATGCTCAAGGAACTCAATCAAGACTTTAACAGAATAAAAAAGACCCAGTCAGAAAAGAAGAATACACTATTTAAAATAAATAACAATTTACAGGGAAATAACAGTAGAGTGGATGAAGCGAGAATTAAATCAATGATTTGGAACATAGGGAAGCAAAAAACAACCACAAAGAACAAGAAGGAAAGAAAATCCCCCAAAAATGAGGATAGTGTAAGCAGCCTGTGGAACAACTTTATGCAATCCAGCATTCATTCTATAGGGGTGCCAGAAGGAGAGAAAGAGCAAGAAATTGGTAATATATTTTTTTAAAAATAAAAGAACAGTTCTCTAATTGATGAAGGAAATAGACTTGCAAGTCCAGGAAGCATAGAGTCCCAAACAAGATGGGCACAAAGAGGCCCACCCCAAGACACATCATAATTAAGATGCCAAAGGTTAAAGATAAAGAGATGGGAGTGGGGTGTGGGAGAATGGATGAGAGGTGAGGGAATTAAGAAGTACAAATAGAGAGTTACAGTACAGCCATGGGGATGTAAAATACAGTATGGGAAAGGGAGTAGCCAAAGAACTTACACAAGTGACCCATGGACATGAACAAGGGTGGGGGATGGCCTAAGGGAGTGGGGATTTTGTGTGGAGTGGGGCAAAGTGGGAAAAATTGGGACAATTGTAATAGCATAATCAACAAAATATAATTTTATAAAAAACTAAGTGCCCACCAGTAAATTAGGGGGTCAGAAAACTGTGGTATATTTACACAATGGAATACTATGCAGCAGAGAGAACTCCTACCCTTTGCAACAGCATGGATGGAACTGGAGAATATGAAGCTAAGTGAAATAAGCCAGGCAGCAAAAGACAATACCATATGATCTCACCTTTAAGCGCAATCTAATCAACACAACAAACAAACGAGCAAAATAGAACCAGAGACAGGGACACAAACAAGAAACTGACAGTGATCAGAGGGGAGCAGGAAAGGGAATAACAGGGGAAAGAAGGGGAAGGGTCGAGTCAAGGAACATATATAAATGACCCATGGATAAGGACAATGGGGGAGGGGGACTGAATGTGGAAGTTGGGGGTGGGTCAGGCAGGGGAGAGTAATGGGGGGAAATGGGGACAACGATATTTGAACAACAGTAAAAAGCTTAAAAAACTAAAAAAAATAAAGATAAATATAAACAAGGGACTAAGAATAAGTGAGTGATCCACTTTATGTAAAACAGTCAGAAAGTAAGTCCATGTAAGGAAGTGATATTTAAACTGAGTCCTATAGTTTGTCATAAAAAGGATGGTGGTGTGGACATTACAAGCAGAGGGGACTGCATGTGCAGAGGCTCAGAAGCAAGCAGGAAAGTGTTTGGGAAATTGAGTGACAGCCAGCAAGGCCAGAGGACAGGGCTGGATAAAAAAGGGTGACATTAGAAATATAAACAGTCACATCACTCAAGGCCCTCTCTGCCAGCTACAGTAAAATGTTTGGATCTCATTGTAAGAATGATGGCAAGCCACTGAAGGGATTTTCAAGTCAGGAATGACCTGATCTCATTTTCATCTTAAGAAACTTCAGGGCCTAAAGATCATGAGCTGGTTACTTCTGAGCATTCATGCCTTGAAGCGACCCTCCAATCACAGTGTGGTGGTCCTTTATTCCACAAGTAATTAGGGTCAGTCCTCCATCTGTGGAGCAACTTTTCCTTTTTTGGATCTCCTGCCTGGCCTCAGTGCTTCCCCAAAAGCCCCATAAACTAACTAAAGTGTTTCCAATAGATTTTGCTAGAGTGCTGGGAGAATGGATGCTTTGGTAAAAGGACACAAAATAATAAAACAAAACCGCTCCCTCATTTCCGATGGAAAATTTTCTCCTGCACTGCTTGCCATTAGTCCATGGCCTGAGCAATTGTCTTTGTTCTTTACTTGTCTCCTTTATTTTGCAAAAGGCCTTCCTTGAGCATGTGTACTGCTGTAACAATAACAAAGAACTGTAAATTCTTATTGATCCCAGAAGGCTGGAAATTATAAAAAAAAAAAAACAGAAATATGTCCTTTGAATGCTTTTCTCTAAAGAAAATTTTAGAACAACAAAAGAGCTTTGTCAAAACAATAAATGAGCTTTTGGGATAGTTGGGGCCTCATGGAGGGCTCAGGTCACCAGGTATTGATGAAAGAGGTGACTTTAAGCACAAAGTTGGAAAGACCTCCCTGCCACCTTCCTGTGGGCTCATTCATTTCCTCATCTCTCAGCCCACATCTTGACTGCATGGAGCTGGTTCCTATACAGCTTTCAGCCACAACTGTTTTCAGGAGCCAGAATTCTCAGCCTAAAGAGAAAGTCCCCTTTGTTCTCCATCCATGATTTAATTTACATTCTTCTCTATGCTTCATTCACTTTGTTTTCAGGCAAAGAGAAGTCTCACAATTATACTAGACCCTGATTTTGAATTTCCCTGTTTCCTCTCTTTGGAAATTTGCCTAGGTCAGCCACTGGACAATCCCCTCAGAATTCAGCTTTACCCTAGAGAAATCTTTAGCGTTCATGATTTCTTATAATATTTCTATAACTACTGTCATGTATTTTCCCTCGATATCTATATTCTTATGTTTTTCAAAATACACAGATGTGTGTAGGCATATATACACACAGTGATATACATATAAATCACTTTTTCTCTGATAATCAGTAAAGTTTCTATTTCTATTATCTTTTCCAACTGGATCTCATTCCCAGAGAAATGACTCTCCTTTGTTGCCCAGATTTTGAAGGGGTGTGGTTAGCTCCATTTTTTTCTGCCTTTCACACTCAGATGCACCCTTTCTGGCATTCCCCGGATTCTTCAATACCATGATTCACAAGACAATGTGACCAATTGACTTTCTACATTTTTGTCTCTCTGTTCTTACCTATAAACTTCTTCAATATGCAAATGCATAAGAACTTACTAGAAGTGGGCCAAACTTAACTACAAAGTAATATAAGTGCAAAGAATTGTCAACTTCTAAGAAAAAAGTATGTAGTATTAAGAAACATTAACAATAATCTTTAGAGGAAAATAGATTATTGTTAGTAAAATATGGCTTACCTGAATGTATTATAATCCACTGTCTTTGTCAAGTTATAGTCAGCAGCCCTAAATACCTGCTTGATCTCCGTGGATTTTGATTTCTCATCTTTCAACTTTTGTAAGGCAAGTTCAAGGTTGCTAAAAGGATACTGGAGATAGAGGGGGAAGAAAGGAAAGATTATTTAAACATGCCTGACACATAAGGAGCTCATCTTTCTGAAAGCCAGAAAACAGACTTCACACTGTGAACCTAAAATTAGCTGGGCATGTCGTTCCACAGAGATCAACACAAAGAAGACATGACTAGATTTTTTATCTCTTCAGTTAGGGCTATAGGACTAGGAATGACACTAGTAAAATAAACCCAGATCTGAGAGAAATGAGCTAAAGGTATGGCAAGCCACAGGAATCAGAAAACAAAATTTACTCTGACTCTGCCTCCTCCCTTTTACACTTAAACATCGGTCTAGTATGTTGGAGACCCTAATGGAGAGGAAGGAAATTCAAAATTGGATAAGTGAACTCCCATTTTCTGTAGCTCTTTAGAGTGAGCCCCCAGAACTGTTAGTCACCATGCTATGTAATGAGCACAGCAAGGCCAAGTGTTAAAGGTCCACACACACTGAAATCCCTTTACATTCCTTCTCCAGGCAGCCCCCAATTTCTGTCTCCTACTCTGTGATTTGGTTTTTGACTCTAAAAATACTCCTTATTCAATCTAGTAAAACATAAGATTGTAAACAATTACATATAAGAGCTAAAAAATTAGAAGACTAAATATGAAAATAACGTGGATGGTGATTTAATATAAAGCCCCCCTTCTTCCACCAGGGAGTTTGGCACCTATTGTAGACCCCATTCCTTCCTTCTTTTACATTTCCTTTCATCTATTTCCCTGATAGTATCTATTAGCTTTTTTGAAAAGACTCCTCAGATAATATTAAGTGTATGAATCTTTCTCTGCTTAGAATATCCCTGTTAAGGGCAGTTTTTAAAATATGAAGTTTTTACTTGGGGTGCTGATACTAGGTAATGTCTTACCCTGCTTTTAGCTTTCTGAAAGGACAAAAGCCCTTTATAACGTAAAATATATATATTTATTATTGATATATATTCATTATTATATGTTAACTGTAATTGAAAAATAAATATTAAAAACATATATATTCACGCTATGTGAGGGGGACCCAAATAACCTGGAATTACCTTCTGGAGGGTTGGCCCCTTGTAGTTCAGGCTTCCCTTGCTAGGTGTGTTCTAGGAACTTATCTGTGTTAGTGTATCAGCTGATGTTGTTGTGATAGGCTGCATCTGGCTTCAGTGAATATTTTTGAAGACTTTCAACACATTTGCCTATTTCATGATGGGTGATTCAGGAGCACACCTTCGCACACTGCACTGAGTGTTCAGCAGTTTTTGACCAAAAAACAGCATGACCCTTGTGCCCTATCCTTCATATTTACCCAATTTTGCCCTCAGTGGCTTTATTTTTGTTTTCCCTGATGAAAAAAGTCCTCAAAGGGAAATGTTTTTGCCAATACAGAAGAGATGAAACAAAAAAAAGCAAATGCACTAAAAGGCACTAAAAACAATTGGTTCAAAAACTATCTTGAGCAGTGGAAAAAATTTCTTGATAGGTATATTGCATCAAAGGGAGAGTACTTTGACGGTGACTGAAGTTTAAACATGTAAGAATAAATTCACAATTTTTTACAAATAAATTCTGGGGGTTTTTTTTGGTCCCCCCTGTACAGCTGACCCTTGAAAAACATGGGTTTGAAGTGCAGTGGTCCACTTCTACATGGATTTTTTTCAGTAAATACAGTAAACATATTTTCTCTTCTGTATGATTTTCTTAATAACATCTCCTTTTCTTTAGCTTCCTTTATTATAAGAACATAGTATATAATTCATATACAAAATATGTCTATTGACTGTTTATGTTACTGATTAGTAAGGCTTCCAGTCAATATTAGACTATTAGCTGTAAGTTTTGGGGAGTTAAAAATTATATGTAGATTTTTGACTGCATGGGGGGATCAACACCCCTAACTCTCATGTTATTCAAGGGTCAACTGTATTTTATATAAGGGTATAGACTTACCATATGTCTGAATATTGAGCCCTAATTTACAATAGCTATTGTAAATTGTACACTGACTGAGCTTGCTATGTGCTACATAGAATTAAGCACTTTACACACATTATCACATCTAATCTTCACAGGAAGTCTATGAAAGAGATACTGTTGTTGCTACTCCCATTTCAAAGATGAGGATGGTGAAGCTCAGGGAAGTCACATGTCTAAAGCTCTTCAACTATTAAGTGTGGAGTCAGATTTTCCAGACAAGCCTGCTGGTCTTCAAAAATCTAACTGCCTTATTATTGAGCCTCTCACCTGAATTTAATGCTTTTGAAGAGACAGTGGTTTACAGTTTAACAGTAACCTGAATTCATGACACTGCAAATGGAAAAAGGGTATGGCATAGTGTAGCAGTGCTGGAGTGTGCTGCCTAGGCCCTACCATAAGAAAGACTGTGCAGAGAAGAGCATTGCCAGGTCATAGCCTTTAGATGGTGTGTCTTCAAGATTGTTACAGTGTTCCTACCAAGGCTACACTCTCCCCAGGCTGTTCCCACCTATGACAGAGCAGGACGGGGGCACTGGAGCTGGGCCATCCTGCTTGATGTGGGGCTTCTGTGATGGGCAGTATTTGCTCCGGGCTACCTATTGGCTGGGCTGAGACTTTCTCAGAGCTCTGCTGCATTTCAGGATCTTTCTAACTAACCCATCCTCCTTCCTTTCTTCTCCGTTCTCAGAGGTCAGATATCTGAAGGCTCTTCCCACCTACTCTTGTTTCCTCTCCCTTTATCCTTCATATATATATATATATATATATAAATTGGCACATAAGTATTATTTCTTAAGGCAGACTTTTCAAATAAATTGTTTCTGTATAGAATTTTCAATAGTAGGCAATGATTCTTAAATATACATGTTGGTTTTACATACCAAACTAGTCCACACTTAAAAATCAAGATTTTATCAACATATTATTTTTACTAAAGAGCACTGCCTACTACGATAATACTTTTGTAACCTTATCCATTTGCCATCAAATGAAAAACTCTTTGAGCTTACTTTAGGCAATTTGTCCTTGAATTCTTATTTAGGCCTCAGGTGGCTCCTGTTATGGGAAGTTGCAACCCCAGCAACTATTGGGTTCCCTAGGGGATTCTGTTTGTTCAGGTCTTGGCCTTCACTGTAGGCTTGTGCCAATTAACTGGGACAGCACAGTGTGTGGCACCAGATTTTCTTCCTTTCCTATAGTTGCTGGATTTCTTTCTGAAAACATTGTTGGCGTCAGCAGAAAACCCAGGAAACTTGATTCAACCCTGGGCCTGCCTCCTGCCTGTGCCTGGCATCCGTGATGCTGGGCAGCAAAGGACCCAGCATGTAAACAGAGTAGACCGGGACCTGGCCTCTGTGACAGGACCTGTGGCCAAGTCATGCTGATCCATTATTCATGCCCACATGTGTGAATGCACAATGTAAAACTGGTGGCAAGATGAAGAAGAAAAGGCCTAGAGAAAGAAAAACAGATTGCACAGTGCTGATAGACAAGTCAAGAATTATACAAAGTAAATTCACCCTATCGGGATTGTCCTCCATGAATTTTAAGGTATACTCATCAGCATTGAGCAAAATAAATATGTAGCCATTCAAATTCACTTTGGCTCCAATATACAGCTCCTCAGGCTGGATATATTCTGGGAGTCCACTTTTAATGACTTCTTGTCTAGGCCTCTTAATAGGCATTTTTTTCAAGAACAATCCACCAGTATATCCTACAAAAAAAGAGAAAAGTTAATAAGTAGGCTTTATTCTTAAAAGAACCATACAAGTTGCCTTTAGAGTTACTTCTTGCTCAAACACAGACCATACAACTTAGCTGTGACCCCATAGTGCCTATTCTTCTCAGACTGAAGGGAAAAATTAAACAGTGGGTGAAGAAATGAAGTTCCCTAGGTGAAAGTATAAAGAAAAATGTGGTATGGTATTCCACCCCTTCCTTTCCTCTTTCTACTCCCTTCCCAATCTAAGCATTTAAATAAACATTTAGTAAGTTCCTGCTCTGTGCCCACCAACTTAAAAATTGGGACATCAGAGAGATACTCATCTTTAGTGCACGTTTAGTGCACTAGAATAAATCAACTAGAACAAATCATGGGGATTTATTCGTGCATCCTGCTACCCAGTTCCCCAATACCAGGTAGAAAACTTGTCACTTGAGCTTATTTCCATCCATTTTCCCTAGATGATGTCTTACATCTATTCTGACATACAGATTAACTTTTTTTTCTGCACACAAAACATCTTTGCTTCTTTTAGAAATGTCTCATGTTTCCTGATTTCAAGAATTCTCACTATTTGATCTTCTCTCTTCTGGGCATTATTTGATTTTTGACCTCTTGAAAAGCAGTAAGCCGAGTTGAACATGGAACTCCAGTATCTTCTTAACTGAAATCATTTTTAAATTAATTTATTTTTATTTATTTTTAATATATTTTATTGATTGTGCCATTACAGTTGTCCCATTCCCCCCTCCATTCCCCTCCACCCTGCACATCCCCTCCCACCTACATTCCCTTTATTTCATGTCCATGTGTCCTAAGTTCTCTAGCTTCTACATCTCCAACACTACTGCTACCCTCCCCCTATTTTGTCCCCACTGTCTATGCTACTTATTCTCTGTACCTTCTCCCCCCTTCTCCTTTTCCCACTCCCCTGTTGCTAACCTTCCACGCAATCTCCATTTCTATGGTTCTGCTCCTGATCTAGCTGTCCACTTAGTTTGCTTTTGTTTTAGGTGTGGTTGTTAATAACTGTGAATTTGCTGTCCTTTCACTGTTCATACTTTTTATCTTCTTTTTCTTAGACAAGTCCCTTTAACATTTCATACAGTAAGGGCTTGGTGATGATGAACTCCTTGAATTTGACCTTATCTGAGAAGCACTTTATCTGCCCTTCCATTATAAATGAAAGCTTTGCTGGATAGAGCAATCTTGGATGTAGGTCCTTGCATTTCATGACTTGGAATACTTCTTTCCAGCCCCTTCTTGCCTGTAAGGTCTCTTTTGAGAAATCAGCTGACAGTCTGATGGGAAGTCCTTTGTAGGTGACTGTCCCCTTGTCTCTTGCTGCTTCTAGAATTCTCTCCTTCATTTTAATCTTGGCTAATGTAATGATTATGTACTTTGGTGCCTTCCTCCTTGGGTTCACCTTCTTTGGGACTCTCTGAGCTTCCTGGATTTCCTGGAAGTCTATTTCCTTTGTCAGATTTGGGGAAGTTCTCTTTTATTATCTGTTCAAAAAAGTTTGCCACTTGTTGCTCTTCCTCTTCCCCTCTGGGTACCCCGTTGATTCAGATGTTGGAACGTTTAAAGATGCCCTGTAGATTCCTAAGCCTCTCCTCATTGTTTTGAATTCTTGTTTCTTCCTTCTTTTCTGTTTGGTTGTTTCTTCCTTCATTCTGGTCCACTCCATTGATTTGAGTCCCAGTTTTCTTTCCATCACTATTGGTTCCCTGTGCATTTTCCTTCATTTTCCTTAATGTAGCCTTCATTTTTTCATCTAATTTGCGACTATAATCAACCAGTTCTGTGAGCATCCTGATCAACAGTAGTTTGAACTGTACATCTGATAGGTTGGCTATCTCTTGGTCGCTTAGATGTACTGGCTCTGAGACTTTGATCTGTTCTTCCATTTGGGTCATTTTTTTTTTTTTTGGTCTGGTCACTCCTGTTACATAGTGAGTGGAGGAGCCTTAGATGTTCACCAGGACGGGGCAACCCAACTCCGTGGGTTGTAATGCTGTATGTGGGGGCAGGGTCAGAGAGGGAACAATGGCATTTGTTCTGCTCTCTCTCAGATTTCAGTCCCCTCGGCCGCTTCCCATAAGCCGGCACCTTTTCAATCAGTTCTTTTAGGCTTTATTTCCCATCACTGGAGCCCTGGGTTGCGCAGTCTGTCTTGCTGCCCGTTTTTGCCTCCTTATCTATGCACAAATGTGTGACTGCGGTCAGCTCCACCCCGCCTATGCTCCTGGGTCTGGCTGCCACTGCCTTTTCCTGCCCTGAACCCTCTCTGCTGGCTGCTGACTCTGCCTCTCTTACCAGTCTGACTGAAGGGTTGTCAGACTTTTGTACAGATCAATTTTCTGTCTGTTCGGGTTGTGTTTTTGTTTCTAAATCTCTGTTGTCCTTAATTTTGTTTGTGTGAGGAGGCACAGTGTTTCCACCTATGCCTCCATATTGGCCGGATTAACTGAAATCTTTAAATCTATGTATAAAACCTGAGACCAGATGAACTTTTGGAATAAGACTCATCACATTCCTCCTACCATGTTCAGAAGCCATAGGTGGTAGAAGACTAGGCTTTGGAAGCAAACAGTGCTGAAGTCCATGCTGGCTTTGTCACTTGCTTTATGATATTTAGGAGTCATTTAACCTCTTTGAACCCCTCTGAATTCTCATTAATACAAAGGGAATAAAATTTCTGGGGACATGATAATGTGCCTCTCAGATTGCCTACTGTGAGGAACATAGTTGATGGAAGACCCCAGCCACTTTGTTCTGAACTATATCCCTAGGTTGGTACCAAGTTCTTGCTTCCAACTGGCTTCTGTTAACAAATGACTAAACAAGGCAGGGATACAGGGCCCTTTTCTGCAGGACAGGAGCACCTCCAAATACTGACTTTGGCTCTAGGACTCCCAGTCAACTTTACTGAATGAAACTTTATTAGAATTCCACTGTGGTCTAACACCACTTCCTTTCTTCCTTCCCTATGTCCTTTGCAAGAGTCAGACGTGCACTGCAGTCTGATGGCTCACCCAAACCTCTTCTGGCTCCTTTCTCATTTTCCTTCACCAGCATTTCCCATAATAAATCTCTTGCACACATTTAATACCATCTTGGGGTTTGCCTCTTAGAGGACCTAAACTAACACAAAACTTAACCTCATAAAGTTCTTGTAAGGATAATAGTGGGTACTCAATCATGGCAGCTATTATTACTAGTAAGCTTACAGTTGACTACCAGCACCCTTTCTGTTTTATGTATGCTGCAATTGGCTTGGCCACATCCTCCCCATTCTAGATGTATAGAGTTTGTTTTTTGACCTTTAAGAGCATAATTTATATTCACCCCTATTTGATTTCATATTTTAAGATTTGATTCATTATTCAAATCACTGTGGAGTCTGACTTAATTAGACAAATTATTCATCATTCATTGGTGTGCTGACTGGCTCGTATCAGCTCATAAAGCTACTTGTTCAATTTCAGGGATTTTGCAAGCCAGCTGTTAAACTATTGATTGCTTGAAATTGAAATTGGCCATGGCTGGGGTATTTACACCATGGAATTAGCAAATGGTACAAACTAGATCCTTTAAAATTTTTTTCAGAGAGCCTGTTAACCAGTACAATGCTAATTATTCTTCCCAAATATGTGTCTTCAGCACAGATAAAAGTTTAAAACATTTTGGGTAAAAGAACACAGCCATGCAGCTCCATAAGTTAGTAAATCAAAATCAATGGCTCTCCTCAGCAATGGCCACAGTATCAGGACACAGCAGAGGGGTATTCCATGGGCCTGGGTACCAGAACCTTGACAATAGCCTCAACAGACAGGAAAGCCAGAAGAAGATGGACTCTGAAGATTGTACTTGTTGCCCTGGCTGGTGTGGCTTAGTGGATTGAGAGCCAGCCAGAGGGTCACTGGTTTGATTCCCAGTTGGGGCACATGCCTGGGTTGCTTGCTGGGTCCCCAGTAGGGGGCTCGCAAGAAGCAGCCACACACTGATGTCTTTCTCCCTCCCTTCCCCTCTGCCTATAAATAAATAAATAAATAAATAAATAAATAAAGTATTTTTAAAAGATTGTATTTGTTAATCTGGGATTCTTGTCATATAGTTTTCAAATGATTTTTAAACAGTACTATCAAGAATACAGATTTCCACTTGTCTGGCTGTCTGTCAGTGGAGTTGGTGGTAGCCAACCCTTAGATTCCAGAGAGGTGCCTTAGAGGCTATGGAGGAAGGGAGGATAGTGTCCAAAAGGAGGTATCCCCAGTACCCCAGTCCCAAGCCAACCACATCTGTTCCTCTTTTATCATTTTGTATGTTTGGGTTCTCATTTGGAGATCTTTGTAAAATAAATGTTAGTGGTTAAAAAAATAAAAGCTACTCTCTTAGATCATCTAGTATATAAAATCAGATCATACTCCTTAGATTTCAAAGTGAAGAGACAGATAATTGCTCTGAAGAAATTGCTATCAGAGGTATATCTCTTACCTGAATTCCTCTCTATGGGTTCAAACACTGAAATTGTGTTATTGCTGAGAACATATGAAATAACAAACAGCCTGTCCTCATCAGCACATTTGTCTGTAATCAGTTTTGCAAAGAATCGGAGTATATTGCTCTTGTAGCCATAGCTAAATGGAAAAGAAATGAGGGTTACAGCATTAGATGAGTAATCTTCAACACATTACGTATGTAAAATAAAACCTGCAAAAGGCATGCTATGGGTTTTTAGCTGCATTATAACAGACACATAACATTATATTCATTTCGGGGGCACAACATAATGGTTTTATATTTGTATATAATATGCAATAATCACAATAAGTCTAGTTAACATCTGTCACCACGCAGTTACAAGTCTTTCTCTTGTCAGTAACTTACTACTATATGGTACAGTACTATTAATTATAGTCACTTGCTGTACATTACATCCCCATGATTTATTCTATAACTCAGAGTTTGTACCTTTGCACCCACCCCCACCCTGCAGTGTGCTGTGGATTTAAGATAGTAGAATAAACTCTCTGAAGTTGAAAAATTCAACCACCTTCTTACTAAGGTTGTAAATCTATATGTAGAGAAATTTTCTCAATTTATTAAAATATTACTTATTCTTTAGATGTCCAGGGTAACACATTGGGAAAATGTACCCAAAACAAATACCATAAACACACTACTCAAACCAGCAGTTCCCTATTATGAGGCTAGTTAACAATGACAACAATCACATCAGCAAGAACAATATTTAGCCCTCACTGCCTGAGCATGAGCACACCAGCAGGTGTGCTCCTCATGGACCAGAAGTCACCTACCCATTTCACCTCCCACTTCCTCATGCCTATTTCCTTTATTTCTTCTATCCCCACATCCTCTCCTCCCTGAGTTATTCTCCCAGGTCCCCAGAATCCCCCAGGTCCCTTTAAGGAAAAAATTACCTTTTCCCTTTCAAATGCTCTACAAGTCTATTTTCTGAGGACTAGGACTGCATCTTATTAACTGTTATTTAATGTAACAATTTATACCTTATAAGTACTCAATGTTTGTAGAAAGTTGCTATAAGATATCTATTAAATGGAATTTGCACTTACAACTCGACTCATGAAGAGAATAACCTAGTAAACTGAAGATGGGATCAAAATCTAGAATCAATGTTCCCAAAGCTGTCTTATCAATGAAGAAATTAATTTATGGTGTGTCAGCAGAAGCATGTCTACATATATCAGCTAGTGAAATGTAGAATAAGTAGCAAATCTTAAATCCTTAGGGAAGTCTTTGATAATCAAAATCATTACCTCAAGGAGGCATAGAGTAAAATAAACCATGTATTTCATCACTTCCCTGTCACAAATCTAAGCAGGGAGGTTTCAAATTTTCCTATACTGAAATTCATTCTTTCCTTGTAGCCACAGTGATTTAAAAAACAAAAAGAAAAGAAAAACAAAAAAAAGTTTCTGATTTGCAGAAGCAGAAAGTGCTTTTCTCTGCCCCTTTCTCAGACTGTCCAAGGAACCAGGACTGCAAAAATATGGCACCAAGAGTCCCAATTTGAGGCCTCGCGTGAAATGGAGACTAGCATTTTGGAAGGCTAGCCCCAGGCTGCCTTCCTCCATAGCTGTTTTCTTAGTTCCTAGTCTCCCAAACTTCAGACAGATCTCGTACAGTATGGGGGATGGGACAGGCAGTTATAGCTTGCCAACCATCTTCTCTGGTACATAATTGAATTTATAAGTAACAAACCGATTTGGTAACCCTCTCTTATGCCGTATGACACTACAAATGGGACTATAACAATCTAAAAAGAAGAAACCATCACTAAAGAAACCGTCATCAAAATGAAGAGGGAACCAACTATATAAGACAACATAGCTGTCAATGATACATTGGACAAGAATTCAATCTCCAAAATATATAAAGAACTCATATAACTCAACACCAGGAAGACAAACAATCCAATAATAAAAATGGGCAAAGGCAAATAAGTATCATATAATCTCACCTATAAGTGAGACCTAAACAAACAAAACAAACAAGAAAGCAAAAAAGAACCAGAGACATGGAAATAAAGAACAAACTTACAGTAACCAGACAGGAGAGGGACAACGAAAAGAAGGGAAAGCATCGTTAAGGAACATGTATAAAGGACCCATGGACAAAGACAATGGTGAGGGAGAAGACTGAATGTGGGAGGTGGGAGTGGGTAGGGAAAGAAGAAAGTAATGGGGGGGATGGGGACAACTATAATTAAAGAACAACAAAAAAATTAAAAAATGGGCAAAGGACCTGAATAGACACTTCTCCAAGGAGGACATACAAAGGGCCCAGGGACATATGAAAAGATGCTCATCGCTAGCCATCAGAGAGCTGCACATTAAAACTATGATGAGATATCACCTCACACCTGTCAAAATGGCCATCATTAATAAATCAACTAACAAGTGCTGGCAAGGATGTGGGGAAAAGGGAGCCCTAGTGCACTGTTGGTGAGGATGCAGATCGGTGTAGCTGCTGTGGAAAAAAGTATGGAGTTTTTTTCCTCAAAAAACTCTAAATGGAACTGCCTTTTGATCCAGTGATTTCACTGCTTGGAATATACCATAAGAATCCTGAAATACCAATTCAAAAGAACCTATGCATTCCAATGTTCATAGCAGCACTATTTACAATAGCTTTGTTTTGGAAAGAGCCCACGTGCCCATTAGCAAATGAGTGGATTAAAAAGAATGTGGTACATTTACACAATGGAATACTATGCAACTGAAAGAACTCTTACCTTTTGAGATAGCATAAATGGAACTGAAGAACATTATACTAAGTGAAATAGACTGGTCAGTGAAGACAAATACCATGTGATCTCACCTATAAGAGGAATCTAATGAACAAAATAAACTAACAAGCAAAACAGAACCAGAGGCATGGAAGCCTGGAACAGGCTGACAGCAACCAGAAGGGAGGTGGGAGGGAGATAATAGTGGAAAGAAGGGGAAAGGACCGGTCAAAGAACATGTATGGATGACCCATGGACATGGACAACTATGAGGGGATTAACTGTGGGAGTACGGGGCAAAGGGAGAAAAATTGGGATAACTGTAATATAATAACAATAAAAAATAAAACCTTGAGTTATTCAAACTCATGTGTAAGTCTCCAGCTAAATGTACCCATTAATATGGAAACAAGGTCACTGTGTAGGAGGAGCTTGAGAGAAGTGCATTCCTGGCACAGAATGAAGAGTGGACAGAAAGAAACAAAACTAGACACATTTGTGCTTGTACCACCATCCTCTAGCCATGACAACAGGACAAGAACATGGAATATTGTCTATAGCCTGTGCTCTGTGGGCAAGTTGACCTGATACAGACAGAAAGAGAGACTAAGGCAACTACCCACTAGGAACTGTTTTCCCCCGAGCTCCAGAAGAAACACCCTGACTCATGTTTCATCTTGTTTACTTACAAAAAAAATTCCTTCTCCTTTTACAATAGGGGCATTCTTTCTGCCCTCCTCCTTCGGGTGGCTGCCCTTAAAAACAGCAGTTAGTGAAAAGTATCCATCAAAAAGCCTCCTGCCCTGAAACCTTACTACAAACACTGCTATCTATAAGGAAGGATTATGAGTTGGTACCCCTCCTATGTGATCAAAATCAGTGGTTCTCAAGCCCTGGTACCCATTAGAACCCCTGCAGGGCTGGTTAAACACAATACCAGCCACCCCCATGTAGGGTATGACACAAGAATTAGCATTTCTAACAAGTGTGGGGGGCACATTTTGAGTAGCATAGATTCTAAAACTGAAAACTAAAACTCTAAAGTCCTCAAAAATAAAGGATTATTTCTTGAAATACAAAGGGCATTATATAATGGCAAAGGTAGCCATTTAGACATTCTATATAACTCTTAATATATTTTCACCATTTTTACAGTTATATCTAAACTATTGTTCTCTCTACTTCAATATTGCTCTACAATAGCATCTCACTGCATTATTTTATCAAATTCAGGATGCTGTCTCTTCTCCTTCTCCTAATCTAACTACATATTCCCTTTATCATTTTTCTCCACAGGTTCGCCTGACCCTTTATTTCCCTTACACAGGACTTCAATGTTTAGCCAACATCCTATTCAAACATCTGCAACATTTCCCTACCACTTTTCCCCCAACTTCTTTCTCCAAGACTTGCTATCCCTAAAAAAGCAAAATGTAGCTAAGGGCAGTGCCCACATTCTATATGTATGACTCCAGGGCATATTATTCCTCATATATATTAGAAATAATTTTGAAAGTACATCTTTTTTTTTAAGATTTTATTTATTATTTATATTTAGAGGGGAAGGAGAGAGGGAGAGAAACATCAATGTATGGTTGCCTTTTGTGCATCCCCTGCTGGTAGTTAGCCTGCAAGGAACCAGCCTGCAACCCAGGCATGTGCACTGACTGGGAATCGAACCGCAATTGTCTGGTTCGCAGGCCCGCGCTCAATCCACTGAGCTATGCCAGCCAGGGCTTGAAAGTACATCTTTTGAAATCATATTCAGCCATGTGAGCATTCCATGGTTACTGAACTCAACCAAACCTCTCAAATTAAAACCACATTAAATGTAACAGAAAAACACATAGATGCAGATTAGACAACATTTTGATGGTTACCAGATGGGAGGGGAGCTGGGGGAAAATGAGTGAAAAAGGTGAAGGAATTAAAAAGTACAAATTGCCATTTATAAAAACAACCAGGGGAATATAAAGTACAGCATAGGAAATACAGTCAATAATATTATAACAGGTATGCATGGTATCAGATAGTTACTGGACTTATCAGGGTGATCACTTGGTAAGTTATATAAATGTATAATCACTATATTGTCCACCTGAAACTACTATAATACTGTATATCAATTGTAATTTTAAAAAATACCACATTAATTGCCAAATAACATTCTGATAAACATTCTAAATCACTGAAGTCTCTATGCCAGGGATAGACAAACAACAGCCTACAAGCCAAATACAGCTGGCTACCTGTATTTATATGGCCTGTGAGCTAAGATGGTTTATACATTTTTAAATGGCTGAAAAATCAAAATAACAATATTTTGTAATAGGTAAAAATTATATGACATTCAAATATCAGTGTCCATAAACAAAGTTTTATTGGAACATAGCCACACATTTGTTTACAGACTGTCTGTGGCTACTTTCACACTGCAACTGCAGAGTTGAGTGGTTGTGATAGAGGCCATATGGCCCGCAAAGCCAAAAATATTTACTATCTGACACTTTAAGAAAAAGTTTGCTGACCCCTACTCTACACCATTTCCTAGGGACCATCATAAGGAAATATATAGGGAAGGTCGTGCATGCACGCGCATGTGTGTGTGTGTGTGTGTGTGTGTATAATAAAGATAGCTTAGCCATCTGACTGATTATATAATTTTAGATACTTCCAAATAACACTTATTAAGTTAACTGCTCAATGGCAAGAATTTGGAGAAAAGAGAACCCTTTTGTACTACTGATGGAGACACTCTGGGAAACAATATAGAGGTTTCTCAAAAACTTAAAAACAGAACTATCATATGGTCCATTAATTCCACTTCTGGGTATATATTTGAAGAAAACGAAATTATTGTCCCAAAGAGATACCAGCACCCCCATGTTCATTTTAGCATTGTTTACAATAGCCAAGACTTCAAACAACCTAAGAGTACAATGACAGATAAATAGGTAAAGAAAATGTGATATGGCATATATATACACAATGGAATGTTATTCAGCCATAAAAAAAAGAAGAAAATCCTGCCATTTGCTATAACAAGAATGAAACTCAGAGAGATAAATGGTAATAGAAAAAAATTCAACAAGAAAATGTTTTAAAAGGATGAAACGAGTGCATTATGTTAAGTAGAGTATGTCAGAAAAACAAGTACTTCCTGACCTCACTTATATGTGTGTGTAATCTAAAAAACACTTACAGAAATAGATATCAGATTGGCGGTTGCCAGAGGCAGAGAATGGGGGATGAAGGAATTAAATGAAGGTGACCAAAATTTCCAGTTATAAGGTAAATAAATTATGGGGATGTAATTAATATATAACATGAAAATACAGTTAACAATACTATATTGTATGTTTAAAAGTGAGAGTAAATCTTATAGGTTTTTATCACAAAGAAAAAATATAACTTTGTAAAAATGTTGAATATTAACTAATTTTATTGTGTTAATCATTTTTCAGCATATACATATAACAAATCATTGTGTTACATACTGTTATATGTGAATTATATCTCAGTAAAACTGGGGAAAATATAATCACTCAAATAAGAACCTGTAAATACTTGCATATTAATTGACTTCATTAAAAAGCTATAATAATGTGTCCCTAGACTGGAAATTAGATGAGCTGAGTGTCATCTGTGTCATCACAGGGACTGTAATATAAATCTTGAACACATTTGGGAAAGATCAGACCAAAATCATGGTTCCCTCAAGCACCTGTCTTTTTCCATGAACTTCCAGAATCCTTCCACATTAGGACGAGGTATGGGCACAAGGCCTAGGGAAGGGCGAACAGATTCCACTTCAGTAGTAAAGCCAGTATAACGTGGAAAATTCCCTTCTATTTTTGGAGGAGATGGAGCCTTGCATGAAATTGAGGTACAGTTGTCTAGAACAAAACAAAGGCAAATGAAACATCAATATTTTTTTGCCCTGATTATGTCTGTTTTGAAAGGTTTGTTATGTTTTCAAGATGAACATGAAGAACTTTGTAGGCTATTTTAAACTCTTTCAATCAAAACACAGCAAAATCCTGTGAGGGTAGGCTTCAATCATGTTTACAAAAACCACAGAACTCACTCAATAGTCATCACTGGTTCAAAAGAAAGAAAAAAAACTGTTTATGTCAAATAAGTAAACATTTATCTTTTGTCATCACATCCCATTTCAGAATATTTTTGTTCATCCTGCCTTTTCCAATGATATGAAAATTCAAACTTAGAACTTTATATGACCCATTCCATATTTTAAGCTGTAATTTAGCTCTCTCCCATCTTTAGTCAACACTCACTAATCAAATATTTTTTCAAACAGGACTGATTCCTGACTATTCTGCCTTTACCTTTTCCATTCACTGTTCCTTCCTCCTGTGCCCACTTTTTAAGACCTCTCCCATTCCCCCAACTCAACTCCAGGCTACGGCCCTTCACTATCTAGTTAAAAAACAAACACAAAAATTTGTGCCACCAACTACTGCTCAGGTAGTAGTTATTGCATAAAAATATTTATGCAATAAATATTTATGCAATAAACAAACACAAAAATTTGTGCCACCAACTACTGCTCAGGTAGTAGTTATTGCATAAAAATATTTTATGCAAGAGCTACCTTCAGGTAGCTCTTGTTATTGCCCACAAAAAGACTGTAACTGTACTAAAGAGGAATGAAGCAAATAAATAAATAACCAAAACCAAACAAAAAAATCCTTTAAAAATAGCCAGTGCCTACTCTCATAAAAGGAGCATTAAGTAATAAATAATTTTAATTTTCTTTATCTACTTATCATCTGTGAAGAAGGAGAGATGTAAAGAGAGCTGGGCACAAATCTATAATAGCTTAGGAGCTTTAAGGTACTCATTTGTGAGGCTGCACAAACTCTGAGTATTCTCCACAGCAAATGACACATTGATGTGATAGATCTAAATCACTTGTGTTTGCCCCACCAACAATGGCAAAGAAGATGCCATGATATTTCCTAAAACAAAACAAAACAACAAAAACAATACAACCACCCACGGAGTTTAATTTCTTCTTCCTCAAGCTTGAGTATCCATATGTATTGACATTTGTGACTGAAAGAAATTCATATAAGGAATGATTGGCTTTTCCAATGTCAAAGTTCTAATAGATGGAAGAGTACAGGTTTAGCACATACTTCTGTAACAGAAAATGTGCATCAATTTGTCATCCAGGGCAACCTAATCCTTAAAAAGTGAAGTTTTTTAAAAGGTTAAGGGTTTGAAGCTATTTCTAACTCTAATTTGAAAACGTTTTCAAATTTCACATTTCCTTATACTTCCTAACAGATTGTGTGTGGATGCCCCTCAAGCATAATCCCCAAAAGAGTTACTGTTCCATCCTAACATAAACTGCCCACAGAACAAAATATCAAATATTTCTCACTGACTCAGTGAATGGGGGCGGCCAGACTGCCCCCACAGAAGTGACTCATGAGCCTCTCTTATTGCTATCTTTGTGGCAAAGTGAAGCTTTGGTAATAAAGAAGAAAGTTCAGATCTTGGAATCAGACAGAATTACAGTAGACCCTATCATTACTAACTGTTACATGAAACACCACCGACTAATACCTTCATTTAAGGGAAAGGACCATAGAAATAAATGGCAGGGAGTGCTCTATGTGATTATTAGAAAATTGGGGCATGATCAGTTTCTTCTAACAGGGAATGTATACATACAACTTCACATATTAATCTGACCAGTTTAACCAAAAGAGGACATAAATTGAATTGCAAAGTAATTAAAAATGTATTCAATACTTTCTCCTAAAATTACAGATTTCATAACACAGTGTTGTTTTCTCAACTACATAATTTTTGCAACAGTTTTAACTTAAGAACCAATTTAGTGTTCCTCTGCACCCACAGTGCCATCTAGTGTATAAAAATTTAGAACGGCTGCACTCCATCACATGTGACTGTTCTAATGCCACATATGTCTTTTTGAATACTCTGACTTAAGATATCATTTCTCTGGGTAATTGCTTATTTCCTGATATTTTGTGCCTGCCCTTGAATAAGTTTCCTGTCTTTGGTATTCCGTAAACCCAGCATCCTGCACTTTTCAGGTGTTAAATAATATTTGGTGAATAGATGAAAAAATATTTTTATGCAAAGCATCTTCTCAAATATCTTCTTAGACTGACACTCAGCTGGGTCTTGGGAAATACCTCTTTCAAATAGTCTGATTCCTTTAATTCCAAGTGACTTGTAAAATATATGTTGAATGTCTATCTACAATTAACTAGATTCCAATAAATTTACAAACGTGATATATTTTTCAAAGGAGTCTTAATGTTTATTCACAGTGATTTACCATTTCCCATCTAATTTGGAATCAATGATGGGCAAACCCTTCCATTACATCAAAGTTTATTTGATGGGTTACTGGTTCTAGTAACCCAGATATGGACCTAGGTTTAGGGAGGCCTGAAGCTTATATAATCTGAAGAAGAATACCCAATTATTAAGACAAAATTAGGCCCAGGACTTTGGACCAGGGTCCCTGCAAAGGGAGAAGTCTAAAGCTTCATCTTTATTAACTTTATTGATTTCAAGGTAACTCCGCCTCTTGTACCCAATACCCAGATCAAATTTTTTATGGGACATTCATTTTGGAGTCAAATGATTAGTGAATCACATAATTATCTAACTCCGGCTGGAAAATACTTAGAAATCATCTAATCCTCAATCCCCTTCACTTCAATGGGGAGAAAAAAGAGGCAAATTGTTCAATGTATTGAGGCCATGTGGTGAGACTAGAATTCCACTCCTGAGATTAAACTCTCATCTTGGATGCCCTGCTGCTTCTAGCACCAGAAGTTCACAGATGGCTAGAAATGACTCCACAAAATCAAAGACGCTTTAAGTTTTTGCTTATCCTTAATTTCAGTACAGTCTATTAAGTGTTGAAGGGCTATGGGAATGAATGGTCTTTTACTAGTTTGGTTGCCCCAGCCACTAAGAATTGATCATAAAAAATCATATTATAGACAAAGAAAAGATAACCAAAGGAAGGAATTCTAAATACAAACAGTTTACATTCAATTCCCTGTCCCTCCAGTGAAAGAAACACCTGCTGGAGACCCTGGAGCCTTTTCCAACCTTCATGCTACAAGAAAGTCTGACAGGTCTCCATCTGCCAGTCCATGTTCGTCCACATTAAATAATGAAGGAGTGACATATTACAGCCTGGCAGGCAAGCCTTGGCCAGCAGGATGGCCAAGCTGCCTAGTGTGTGTGTGTGTGTTGGGGGCGGGGGTGTCACACTAGACTGTTTTGTGGGAGAATTCTATGGAATCACCTTCTCCTTTGAACCCTTAAATGCACAAAAATATCTCATCTTTTTAGGAATCAGACTGGGTTTTACACAGGGGTAAAGCTATCTCTTGGATTTCTATCACGTCTTTTGCTTCTATTGTACAAAAATAGAAAGCTTACTCAAGCACCTTTCTTGGGACTGTGGCCAACTCCTTCTCTTAGTCTGTCTGCCATTTTTTTCCTGCCAGATATGTTGTGGTATCATTAGTTAAAAGAGGGTACTAAAGCACAAAGATTGTACACTGCATTACAAATCTCTCCCTGGCTTCTTCTTAGGGAGGTCCCTGGCTGTGCTATTAGCAATTGTCAGCTACTTCCCGTGGCACTACAGAGTAGAGATACCAGGTGTTCTACTGACCAAAATTACTGACAATGGAGGAAATATGACTACAATTATTGATGGGGCTTTGTCCTGGTTTGGGCATCGAGGATATCAAAATATAATGTATAGAACTGTCAGTCTCATGAATTTTAGAACCAGATGAATATAAAAAGACTAAAGTGTCAAAAGTAACCATCTAAGTAACATTAAGTACATTAATTTAACCTTGCCAAAAAGACAGGAAAAGAAAATGTAAATACTATAAGAGTATTTATTCATCCTCTGCAACATGGATATAATTTCTAGTCATTAGTTACATTAAGTACACTGTTGTTACTCAAGAAATGTTGTGTAACAATAGTGTCTGCTAAATGAGATATTTTAACATATGTTATGAAAAATATAAAAAGTCAGCATGATTATAAAATGCATCATAATTTTGTTTAAATGTATAATGCTCATGTTACATTAATTTTAAAGGCACAAACTAGTTTTTTACATAATATAGTAAGTCCATAGAGCAAACAAATAAATTAAGCACTAGGGTTCAACTGAAATGAACCACAGGGCATTTGAAACTGAGGACAGCTCGATTTGGAGTGCACAAGTGAACTGACTCTGCCTCTCAAAGATCCCTGCAAACTTGCTAAGAGACAATGAACCATGTCTCTCCAGCACTGCATTTATTTTTCCAAATGCAATCTTTATAGTCTCAAAATCAAGCTGACAGACAAACATCAACCAAATGTTGGACTTTATGTTTAGGGGATCATACGTTTTAGAACCCTCACCACATCCTTTATATTAAGGTAATCGGTCAGCACGACACAAGAAAATGTTTTTAGAGAATCATTTTTTATATTTTCTTCAAATTTTCAGGTCTACACTTAAGACCTGATGATTCTAAACAGGCATTACATTTAATAAAGACCAAGTTCTCCTCCCAGTGATCTAAAGGTCACTGGCAGCTTCTCGACAACAGCCACCACATGCACATTCCTAGCTGCCTCTTGCCCACAGTTCCCAAAACAAATATGCCCAACTATGTCTACTAAAGAGGATCAATTTTAGAGAATAAAATAAGAAAAGGCCACCAATACGACCCTACAAAGCTCAAACATTTTAACTAATCTGGGAGATGCAGTGGAACAAATCCCCTTAATGAACTGAAGAGTAAAATTGAAAAACTGTTTATTCCAGCCCCTTGGTGCACTTGGTGTGCCTTCTCTCTCAGTGTAAAGATTCCCAGGAGGCCAGGGATACTACACAATAGAAACACCAAGACACATAGGAAGGCCTTGTTTTATTCTAGAGATGAAGTACCTTGTCTTTTAGGAAGTTATGGTTGCTTCTGGCTTCCACCTCATCCCTTGGGGAAATGTGTTCACACAACTACTCCCGGATTCAGAGAGTACAGGAATAAGCATCCTCATCCCAGCTCTAAACCTCAATATAAAATGTTCACAATTCTCACCACCTCCACATAGCCTAGCACCAGGAGGGTACCTGGAGCCTAGGTACAGGGCCTAGGAAGGGTACAGAGCTAGCTGACAGGTTTAACAAATGAAGGATTTGTTTTTCTGGCTCCACATCAGATCCTCCACCTGTTTCTCTGACTCTCATAACACTGCAACATGCTGTAAGTCTCTGCTCCCCTTCCAACCTAGAAACTCCTTACTCAACTCTGTAGCTACAGCATCTACTAAAATGATGAGCACCTCATAGGTGTTTAATAAATCACTGGTTTTCATTTTGAACTTAACTAACCTGAATGAATTTGAAATTTAGGAAGAGAGAAGCTAGAAAACTGGTTGGGCCTTCCCTAAAAAGGCAGAGCAAATTGGCACAAGAGAATTCCCCAGAGAACTTGAATAATTATACCCATTGTGATGAGCAAGAGTTCAGTGAAAAGAAAAGCACTTAGATTTCCATTCAGATTGTTTGACCAAAACATTTACACATATTGTAGTAAGGTAGAATGCAATAAGGGAAAAACAAGCCTCTGGCATCAGGCAGACAAGTTCAAATCTTGGCTCAGCCTTTACTTGCCTTTGACAAGTTAGCCCCTCTTAAGTCTCAGGGGTTTTTTTACCTCTAAAATGGAGATAATGAACTTACCCTTCTAGAACAGGAAGAAATAAGACGACAAATGCCTTGCAGATAGCAAATGCTCAATAAATGGTAGCTATTATGAGCTTAGCATTTGAAACTTGAAAGTAAAATCTTAACCAGGGAACAAAAAATTCTAAGTTTGCAGTATTAGTTTCTAATTGACAGATGTATCACTTACCAATTCCATATTTAGTCTTATAATAAGTCTTTGTAAATTCATCACAGTCACAAAGGAGCACTTTCCTTCCCCACACATTGATGGTGGTTCCCACAGAAAGGTCACTATCCTTGTAAAACTCTTGTTCTAATTTTCCTAGCTAATAAAAACAAAGGAATACAATGTTGTCACCACAGACCCTGCAAAGACATAACCCTTCTCAAAGAAAAAACTAAATAAATAAAATACCCCAATTGTATCATTTGTAACCAAATTTTAAAAATCAACCCAAAAGACAACTAATCGATATTAACACTTTAAAACATTCTTTTAGCAAGGTAGTGCTACCCAAGAGCAATGCAAGGCATATGTTTGCATATATAGTTAAGATGTTCATTATTTTTTAATATATTTTATTGATTATGCCATTACAGTTGTCCCATTTCCCCCCTTCATTCCCCTCCACCTTGCACACCCCTCCCCCACCATTCCACCCCTTTAGTTCATGTCTATGTGTCACAAGTTCTTTAGAGTCTATATTTCCCATACTATTCTTGCCCTCCCCCCTGTCTATTTTCTACCTACCGTCTATGCTACTTATTCCCTGTACCTTCTCCCCCCTTCTCCTCCTCCCACTCCCCTGTTGCTAACCCTCCATGTGATCTCCATTTCTATGCTGTCCTCTTAGTTTGCTTTTGTTTTAGGTGTGGTTGTTAATAACTGTGAGTTTGCTGTTCTTTCACAAAATGTTCACTTAGAAACAGCAGTGCAATGCATACATTTACACATTTGTTGATTTCACTGTCAGTCTCACAAGAGAATATGTAACTCATTCCACATTTCAAGTTCCAGGGATAGCATGCATACTGAAAACAATAATAAAACGTAAGGTTCCTCACCTTGTATTTATCCAACAGGTAGCCACATACTGGGCTCAGTGTAAAGCCAGTATACACATTGAGAACTACTCGATCTGTTATCTCACCTGGTTGATAGACTCCAGGTGGGCCATACTGGAAGACAAAACCAAAGCAAGATATGGTAGATGGCTTCTGAACTCAAAAATGGTCCTGCTGAGGGGCTCAAGTGGGAAATATGCATTGTATGATTCTTCTCTGCCATCCACAGGAAGACAAGACACTTACTTTATCCACCTATTCCTATGCTTCCTCATCCCCTGTAGCTGGTCTATATTCCACCCATACATCAAGACCCTCTTAAAGCCCCATCTTTTCCCATGAACTCAACCATCCTACTGGGCTGTTCCAAATCCAAAGCTCCATAGCTCCTACCATAAGAGTCAACCACTTTTTATGGATCTCTAATTCCTTTATCAATAGTCATCTTTCCTTTTCACTCAACTACAAAACCACATCTTGCCTTCTTTTCTTTACTCTGCTTAGCATCCTGCCTGATCCTGAACTCAGGAGGCCCTGTGATGAGGTGGCAAGAACAATAGAGAGTGGTCAGCCTCTAACAGAAACTGTGGCCTGGTATGAGCTAGGACACTCCTCAGTTCTACATGCACTAGAGGTGGCCCAAGCAGTTGTGTGAGCTGCAGGAAATACCGTAACCAACTTACCAATAGACACTGATCAGTTTATCACATACAGATGAGAAATCAGAATCATCTCTGATACATGTGACACAAAATATAAGCTCAAATGTGTGAATTTAAGATGTGTGGGTATAAGTAAGCCATGTAACATGGGAAAACAGTACATTTGGACACAAACTTTCTCTTCACGACTTACTAGCTACAGGACTTGAGGCTGGGTATTTATCTTCAGTTCCATGTAGCTTCAGTTTCATCTGACTACAACAATAGTACTTATTCCTTGCTCTCTCAAAAGATGAAGAGATTACCAGGGGAACACCTACTGATACTGTATCTCTCCCCAGTGAGAATGTAAGCTGCATGAAGTAAGACTTAATCCACTTTCTTTCTCACTGTAACCCCAAAGCTGACACACAGTTGACAATAAATATGTGTTAAATAAATGAACAGATGAAGCAGCTGATGTCAAGGCACACTGAAAATGTCACATCTGTCATTATTTTATATTCATTCTATTTTTCAAAGCCATTCTAAAAATAGGCTTCCTAGGTACCTCCTAACTGCTTACTGTGCATACCCCAGAGGTCCTTTTGAGACAAGCCCTGCCTACCTTTACCACCACCACCACCACCACCACTACCACCACCACCACTAACCCTCCCAGCAATACTGCTGGCTGTGGGCTCAGAGAATCTGGGAGAGCCTCCTATGTAGACCACATAACCAGTGGTTATTTGTATCAGAAATTAGTGGTACAGCAACCTCCTTAGTAGCATTAAGAGTTAAGTTGAAAAATACTTTCCCCAAATAAGAAATAAAGCATAAGATAGAGCTGTGAAAAAAAGCCTTTATATTTTCACATCTGTGTATGTGTTTACAGGTCCTTAGACAGTGTTTTTTACTGTTACTTCATTTTATCTTTACAGTTACCTCAGGATAGAAGCCTTGTTAACTGCATTTTAAAGATAAGGAAATACACTCAGAAAGGTTAAGTGACTTGCTCAAGGTCACACAGACATTATGTGCAGAACCACAATTCTAACCCAGGTCTTCTGTCTGTACTCAAGTTATGCTAGCTGTCAAATAGCCATAAATATGTATAAAATAAGTCTGACAACTCTTTTTTAATAGCAAACAAAATGCAAACGCTGTCACTGTTGCTAGACAGTGGCTATTTGGTGACAAGTAGCTATTTTCAGAATTACTCGTGTGTGTATATTCACAACCCAGAGAAACAGCATGGGATCTCATCAGTAGGCTACAAATGCAAGAGATCAGTGTCCCATCCAAGACAATAAGCAATTCTTTTACTAAAGAGTCATTTACCTTCTTAAGACTGATTGTGAACTTAATATTGAATAGGTAATTTCTTTTGCATTTGACTTTTTCCCTTTACTTGACTTAAGCCCAGAATACCCCAACTCCAATTTGTTATATCCTCTGTATTACTTTCCAAAATTCATATTAATAGAGGATACAAAATAGAAGTTTCCTTTTTTAAAAGAAAAATATTTTATTTATTTATCTTTAGAGGGGAAGGGAAGGAGAGAGGAAGAGAAACATCAATGTATGGTTGCTTCTCGTGCATCCCCTGCTGGGAACTGGCCCCTGCCGGTAACTGGCCTGCACCCCAGGAATGTGCCCTGACTGGGAATGGAACCGCGATTGTCTGGTTCGCAGGCCCACGCTCAATCCACTGAGCTACACCAGCCAGGGCACAAAATAGAAGTTTTCTAAACACTTGCACTAATATATGGCAACTGTCATCACATAACACATGACACATGTGTTATGTCATAACACATGACATTCCAGTGAGTGACTACAGTCTTTAAGCCAACAAGCAAACTTAAAAAGTGGTCTGTGTCCACTGCTTGCTTACCTTGGGCAGCTTTCCCCTCCGGAGAAACCATGACCCAGAAGCCCGACCTGAGTTTCGTGGCAGCAATTCTTTGATTTCAATGGTATCATCACTCAGAAAGTAGTTCAAGATGAGTTGTCTACAGTCCCCAAATAATGATGAGTCATCCCACAGGCAGAAGAAACGCAAAACCTTCCTATCATACTCGAGGAACTGTCTCAGGGTGTCAAACGATTCATAGGGCCGTAAGGGCTGCATGCGTTCCAGTATCTGAGAATGAAGAAAAGGTTCATAATAGTGGCAGTTTGGGTATAAGCACTTCTGGGCTATAAGCAATCAAAGAACATAAATAGACTATTCTGTAATACATATGTTTAAATTTCAACTAACAATATCAGTATATAACCAGTTTTATCATTTATATGATATATATCATGTACATATGATATATCCTACATATTGTGTATATACATCTACATGTGTGTGTGTGTGTGTGTATAAACAGTACATGTAACCAGTTTTAACCTTAAAAATACAATCAAATATTAGGAAGCTTTCATATTAAACATTTTAATGCTCTGAAATATATTTCTGTAATGTTTTTAAAACTGATTTTTCTCAAAGACTTAAATTTCTTGTTTAAGAAAAGACAAAACTAATGTATAGTGACAGAAATTAGAACAGCAATTGCCCCTTGGTAGATGACTGACTGCAAAGGGAATGAGAATTTTCTAGAGTGACGGAAATATTCTTTCCTGATTTTCATGTTAGTTACTGAATTGTATACATTTGCCAAAACTTGTTGATCTTCATGCTTAAAGATCTGCACATCAATTTTAATTACATCTCAACAAAAGATTGTTTTTTCAATGAAAATTCATATCAGTACATACTTCTTACTCATTCAAAGATTTTTGTGAAGGTAAAAGGGAAGAAATATATTCATGGCTTTATTTTGCTCAAAAGCTTTAGATATTAGTCCCAGCTGTTGTGTCTCAGTGGATTCAGTGCTCACCTGCAAACCAAAGGGCTGCTGGTTCAATTCCCAGTCAGGGCACATGCCTGGGTTGCAGGCCAGGTCCCCATTGCAGGGGCATGTGAAAGGCAACCACACATTGATGTTCCTCTCCCTCTCTTTCTCCTTCTGTTCCCCTCTAAGTATAAATGAATAAATAAAGTATTTTTTAAAAATAAGCTTTTATATTAAGGATCTGAAAAACAACCATGGAAAGAGAACCAGAGCAAATGGAGAACTTCCCAAATGGCACAAAACTACTGCCTGGGCTCTGTCCAACTGAGGAACCACTAGCACTGCAGTCTTCTTGGTGCAACTCTTCTCTATTTGCATGTCTGCAGCCCTGTCTTGGAACAAAAGTTCCTCATTCTATCTGATGTATCTAAATGGGATTGTTATATAAGAAAGTGCTCATTGGCAAGAAAGATGTAGTCCTACACTGGCTTATGTAATCTGGTGTGCAAATTCTCAAAATTTTGTACCTATCCAGGGCAGTCTAGGAGCAGACTTACCACAAGAAAGGAGAGAGACATGATGGCCTTTCACAGGTTCTTCAGTCTTATCCGTCATATTTAAATGAAATTATGGTACCTCTACTTTCATTGATTGAAAATGTTTCTTCAAGCATTATAAGGCCTCTAAGAAATGTATTATTGACAAAGCAACAAACAATAACTGTTGGAGAGGTTGTGGGGAAAAGGGGACCCTAGTTCACTGTTGGTGGGATTGCAGACTGGTACAACCATTATGGAAAACACTATGGAATTATCTAAGAAAACAAAAAATGAATCTGCCTTTTGACCCAGAAATTCCACTGCTAGGATTATATCCTAAGAATCCTGAAACACCAATCCAAAAGAACCTATGCACCCCAATGTTCATAGCAGCACAGTTTACAGTAGCCAAGAGTTGGAAGCAACCTAGGTGCCCATCAGTAAATGAATGGATCCAAAAACTACGGTACATTTACACAATGGAATTCTATGCAGCAGAAAGAAAGAAGGAGCTCCTACCCTTTGCAACAACATGGATGGAACTGGAAAGCATTATGCTAAGTGAAATAAGCCAGGTGGTAAAAGACAAATACCATATGATCTCACCCTTAACACGAACCTAAACAACAAAACAAACAAACAAACAAGCAAAATATAACCAAAGGCACTGAAATACAGAACAGGCTGACAAAGACCAGAGGGCAGAGGGGAGGGAATTTCAGGTAAAAGGAGAAGGATTCACAGGAACAAGTATAAAGGAAACATGGACAACAACTAAGGCAGGGTTGGGTGGGGGTGGGAAGGAGGTAGGGAGCACTGAGGTTGGGCTGAGATGGGAGAAAAAGACAAAAAACTGTACTTGAACAATAATTAAATAAAAATATTTTTTAAAAAAAGAAATGTATTACTGATTACACTCCATTAGGGCTCTTTTCAGTTAAAGTTAAATTATTTAATTTTAACCCTAAATTTCAATGCAGCAAACACTGGAGAAGTAAAACCACTAAAGTCAACACAAAAGCCTCTTATTAAACTTTTAATTTTCCACACATTTCTATATTTATTGAAGAGTTTCTCCCTGGGGAATAAATGCTAAAATGATTCTCCCAATCTGAAAGAAAACTACTTAAAACATTTCTTAGATGTTCTTGGTATTTATTCTCAATTCCTGATGCAAAATATTTTTTCTTTATAAACCTAGGAAATTGCACAGTACTCTATGCATTTCATATAATGCATCATCATTCACAATCACTACCATATAATACCAACTGGTAGTAAATGAATGCGGTCATATGCAAAGGGTATTAATTTATATGGATCCATTTCTTTTAAGTTCTTTCCACTGGTTCTAAAGACTTTGTATTTATCTAGATTCTTTCATCTAGACCATGTAGAAAAAATAAATATAAACCCAAACTAGAAATCTCCTTGTACACCAATACACAAAGGCATAATGCCACAAGGATTTCACCTTAGATACTCCAGGATCAACAATATATATTTCTCAGGAAGATATATGCTTGTAACATAAAAGAATAATTCCACAGGGCTTAGAAGGCAGGAACAGATGATGGATCCTTCATGTAGCTTTTAACAAGAGATCAAAGCAGAATCAAAGGAGAATTTCATTCTAAATTTTATATTCTCTTTATGCAAGGAAGTGAATTAATTACAAATTTTAGAAACAATAAAAACGAGACTAAACTAATCTATAAGGATAGAAATGAGAACAGTGGTTAACCCTAGGTGGGGAGAGGAACTGATTGAAAAGGCATGAGGGAACTTCCTGGGAAGATAGAAATGTTCTCTACCTTGACCTGGATGTGGACTACATGGGTCTATGTATTTGTTAAGACTCGTCTGAATGTATACTTAATTTCTGTGAATTTTACTGTGTATAACCATACTTCAAGAAAAAGAAAAAGGAAAACAAATGACAATAATGAAAATTAGGGTAAGAAGGAAGAAATCTGAGTTCAAGTCCCAGCAAGAAAACTGTCTAGGTATGTGAATCTCCACATGACACTTGCCCTTTTAGGTGTTCAGATTCTTTTATAAAACAAAATTTGGGCTATGGGATTACTATAAAGAAACTTTAGAAATAAAACAATGATACAACTAACACTTATTGTTTCCTCCCTATACTAATTGGGGTCAGAATTCCCTTTTATAATGGGAGAACACAGGAATCATGGCCCTCCTCGCTCCTCCATAACATCTCTGTACCTGATGCCACTATTATAAGGGGAGCTGGGAGTCCCAAAGAAGAAGGAAAAAGGTAAAAGGTGTACCCAAGACTTGGTTCAGTAAATCATAAGTAGAGAAGCACACATCTTCCCAGAGTCAGGCAACTAAAATTAAAAAAAGATAAGCCAGGTGAATGTGGGTAGAAACACTGTCAGTGACCACAAAGGCAACTGTGGGCTCTTAGAGACTGTCCCATGTATGTGGCTCACTAAAGACTCCTACTAGCTGGAAGGGAATCTCTCCATGGAAAGAAGTGTGGGCAGAGGCAGTGAGTGAGACTTCCTTGCACTGAGGCCAACACCCAGCCTTCCTTCCATCCTATAGGAGAAGATAATCATAGCAACTATAGCCCCAAAAGTTCTTTCACATCAGATGTACCAATACCCTGTCTACTGACTCTCTGAAGAGATTGATTCTCAAGATAAGAACTCATAAACATAACAACTTCTTACCTCTCTCCGACTCTTCATATAAGGATCTTCTGGACACTGGCTCGGGGGGTTTAATTTGACGCCTATGTTCTTCAAAAAGTTTTTTGTGAATTCATCACAGTCATAAATCTTGAATGTCCGGCCATAAAAGACAACGTCTATGCCGATATTGAAAGAATACACAGTATAAAACTGATCTTCATCAGGAGGTGGGAGAGGAATCCGATGTCGCCGAATAACAGTCCCTGTGGCATGAAATAATATATAATTTTTCATCATGCAGCTAACAAGGAAGAGATCACAGCACATCTCAGTAACAGCCCCGAATGCTTTCCCACAACAGTGATCTGTGCAAAGGACTGGTTCTTACAGGCAATGTTAGTATGTTCAAACCCTGAGGAAGCCAGAGGGAGCTAAGACTTATGAGGTCCCGAGTTATTTGACAAGTCTTACATGTTATTAGAGTTGCCTAAGTGGTACTAGGGAAGTACTTTAATAAGCCACAAAGACTAGGTAGGATGGCAGAGGGGGCACAGGGTGACTTAATGCACCAAAAACCACTATCATACCCTTTCCCAGAACAAGCATGGTCATTTTTACCTACTAGCACTCAATGTGAGCACACTAAAGACAAACAAACAAAAAAAGGCACTAAGAGTTCACCATTGCAATGGCTCGTGATGATGCCTTTTCTTTCCCAGCTTCTGGGTATCCCTTCGGGTCTTCTGTTCTAAGCTATGAGAGGGGAAAGGTGTGGGAGGTCTCTCATACGACAATGTGGAGGAAAGAAGACACAATAATTTCAACGGTGTGAGTCCCAACTGCCTTAAACAGCAGTTAGTAGAAGAAATCCACATGAACTTAACTGGAGAGCAGTGTGTAACTCCCGCAATGAGTGTAGGGTACATACCCTCACAACTTGAGGGCCTGCACCTGTGTGTCCTGCCATTCAAGGCTGAAGCCACTGAGGTTGATGTGACAACAGCAGTGTGATTAATGCCCAGGCAGATCTTGTGACATGTAAAAACTCTGACAGAAAAGATTCCTTTGCTTCTGTAATTAAGCATTTGGTATTATAAATAGGCAGGTTTTGAGATAGGGTGTTCTGCCTTTATGATCAAATCAAATGGAGTGTAATGTGTACATATACTGTAATTCTAAAGTATGTTTGGTTTTGATATGTAACCAAATTCAGGTTTTTCTGCTTCAAAGTGCAAAGGTCTCTTTTAATTATGCTTCTCTTTCATCCCATTAGAAGAGCTTAAGAAATGGTGACATTTTGTAAAAATGATGCCCCTCCTATATACTTTTATAATATTCAATGTTAGTCCTTCAGATTAAATCTTTGAAACATTTGCAGTGTTTTCAAAATGCCCTCAACCCCACCCATAGGCTCCACAAGAATTAGACCCATCTATGTGTTGCTATAGCTTCCTATAATTTCCTCTGTGGCAGATACAAGCACACTATTCTAATTGCTTAAATAATGGTCTGGTACTAACTATAAGCATAGTGAGAACAGGTTCTGTATTTCCTGAGGCAATAGGGTACAACAGCAAGTATTTTAGAGGAATCCTGCATAAATTCAAAACTTCCCAGCTTATACCAATACTTATACCAGATAAAATAGACTTTAAAATAAAGGCTATAATAAGAGAAAAAGAAGGAAGTTATATATAGGGATTAATCCAACAAGAGGATATAACCCTTCTAAACATTAATGCACCCAACACAGGGATGCCTAAATATAATACCATATTTTGCCATGTATAATGCACACGTTTTTGCCCAAAATTTTTGAGGGAAAAATAAAGAGGTGCATTATACATGGGAAATACTAATTCGATATCTACATAACTGCTTTAATTCTTTTATTTGTGCTTATGCATTAAAAGTGTAACACTAGAAAGCACATAATGAGATCCATATGCAAAATAATAGTCTGGAATATGATAATCTGTTTTGTTTCAAAATATAAATAAATAAATGAATAAATAATAAAATTTAAAAAATTTTTCCTGAAAGTTTGAGCCAAAAACATGGGTACACAGTACATACAGCAAAATAGGGTAAAGCAAAATCTTGATGGACATAACGGAGAGATAAATAGTTAAAAGTCAGAGTAGGAGACTTTAACACCCCATAGACATCAATGGATAGATCTTCTAGACAGAAAATTAAGGAAACAGCAGCCTTAAATGATACAATAAACCAGAAGGATTTCATTGATATTTTCAGAGCATTTCACACCAAAGCAGCATAATATACACTATTTTCAAGTGCACATGGAACATTTTCTATAACAGACCACATGTGAGGCCACAAAACAAGACACAACAAATTTAAAATAACTGAAAATATTTAAAATAACTGAAATACAATATCATGTATCTTCTGTGACCACAATGTTATGAAACTAGAAATTAATGACAAGGAAAAGAACTTAAAAAAGGTCTGGCCAAGATGAAGGCACAGGTAGATAAGCTCTGCCTCCTCACACAACCAAAAGAAGGAAACAACAAATTTAAAACCTAAAACCAACCAGAACTGCCACAAAATCAAACTGTATGGAAGTCTGACAACCAAGCAGTTAAAGAAGAAACATTCATCCAGATTGATAGAAGGGGTGGAGATGGGCAGCCAGAGTGGAGAGAACACACAGCAAGGCGGTAGCTGGGACAACTTTAAATGTTCCAATATCTGAATCATAGGGGTGCCAGAAGGAAAAGAGGAAGAATAAGAAATTGAAAACTTATCTGAACAAATAATGAAGGAAAATTTCCCCAATCTGGTGAAGGAAACAGACTTCTAGGATGCTCAGAAAGTCCCAAACAAGTTGGACCCAAGGAAGCACACACCAAGGCACATAATAATTACACTACCCAAGATTAAAGAGAAAGAGAATCTTAAAATCAGCAAGAAAAAAGGATAGAGTTACCTAGAAAGGAGTTCCCATAAGGCTATCAGATGATTTCTCAAAAGAAACCTTGTAGGCAAGAAAGGGCTGGAAAGAAGTATTCCCCAAGCCATGAAAGGCAAGGACCTACACACAAGATGACTCTAGCCAGGAAAGCTATCATTCAGAATGGAAGGGCAGATAAAGTGCTTCCCAAATAAGGTCAAGTTAAAGGAGTTCATCATCACCAAGCCCTTATATGAAATGTTAAAGGACTCATCTAAGAAAAAGTAGATGATCTAAACTGTGAAGAGTAAAATGACAACAAACTCCCAACTACCAATGACTGACCTAAAAAAAAACCACAGAAACAAACTAAGCAAACAACTAGAACGGGAACAGAATCAAGGAAATGGAGATCACGTGAAGGGTTATCAGTGGAGAGGGGTAAATGGGGGAGAAGGGGGGAAGGTACAGGGAATAAGAAGCATAAATGGTAAGTACAAAATAGACAGGGGGAAGTTAAAAATAGTGTAGGAAATGGAGAAGCCAAAGAACTTATATGTATGTCCCACAGACATGAACTAAAGTGGGGGGTGAGATGCTGGAGGGAAAGAAGGTACTAGACAGCGGGGTACAAAGGGAAGAAAAGAGAATGGGACAACTGTAATAGCATAATCAATAAAATATACTTTAAAAAATTGAAAAGCACAGAAACACAAGGAGGCTAAATAAACTGTTATGTAATTAATAAGGCAATGATGACATCAAGGAAGAAATCAAAGGATACCTTGAGAAAAATGAAAAGGAAAACACAACAACACAAAATCTATGGGACACAGCAAAACCAGTTGTAACAGGGAAATTCATAGGAATACAGGCCTGTGTCAAGAAAGAAAAATCTCAAATACACAATCTAACCTTATATCTAAAGGAACTAGGAAAAAACAGATAAAATTCAAAGTGAGTAGAAGAAAGGAAATAAAAAAGATTAGAGCAGAAATAAAACAGTTTAAAAATTCAAAAGATCATTGAAACAAAGAACTGTTCTTTGAAAAGATAAACAAACAAGGTAAACCTTTAGCCAAACTCATCAAAAAACAAAAACCCACAAGAGGACACAAATAACTAAAATCAAAAATGAAAGAGGAAACATAACAGCTGGCACCAGAGAAATACAAAGGATCACAAAGGAATACTATGAACAACTGTATGCTAACAAATTGGACAATCTGGATGAAATTCCTGGAAACATACAACATACAATGAATCAAGAAGAAATGGAAAATCTGAACAAACCAATTACAACCAAAGAAATCAAAGCAGTAATCAAAAATCTCCCAAGAAACAAGTCCTGCACTAGATGGTTTCACAGGTAAATTTTACCAAACACTCAGGGAAGAACTAACACCTAACCTTCCCAAACTATTGCATAAAATTCAACAGGATGGAAGAATTCCAAGCTCCTTTTACGAGGCCAGAATTATCCTAATGCCAAAACCAGATAAAGATAATGATGAGCTAATATCCCTGATAAACACTGATGCAAAAGTCTGCAACAAAATATGAGCAAACTGAATTTAGCAATAAAAAGATCATACACCTTGATCAAGAGGGATTCATTCCTGGGATGTAAGGATGTTCAACATCAGCACATCAATTGACATGATATGCTACATAAACAAGATGAAGGATAATAATCATATGATCACATCAGTAGATACAGAAAAAGCATTTCACAAAATCCAGCACCTATTTATGATAAAAATTCTCAGCAAATTAGGAGTAGAGGAAATACACCTCAAAATAATAAATGCCCTATACAATAAACCCACAGCTAACATCATACTCAATAGGGAAAAACTAAAAGCATTTCACTTGAGATCAGGAACAAGAGAGGAATGTCCACTTTCAACACGTTTATTCAACACAGTACTGGAGATCCTAACTACAGAAATCTGACTAGAAGAAAAATTAAAATATATCCACATTGGGAATAAAAAAGTAAAGCTGTCATTATTTGCAGGTGACATGATATTGTATATAGAGAACCCTAAAGACATCACAAAAAAACTGCTAAAACTGACAAATGAATTCAGTACAGCAGGAGAACATAAAGTAAATATTCAAAAATTTGTTGCATTTTATACAACAATAATGAATTGTCAGAAAGAAAAACTGGAAAAACAATCCTAGTTACAACTGCATCAAAAAAATAAAATAAAATACCTAGGAATAAATTTAACCAAAGAGTTAAAAGACCTGTATTTGGAAAACTGTAAGACTAAAAAAAGAAACTGAAGGACACTTCCGCCAAGATGGAGACATAGGTATAAACACTGCGCCTTCTCCCACAACCAAGTTTGAATACAACAAAGGTTTGGAGAACAAAGACAGCCAAAGAACAGAAAATTAAATTATACGGAAGTCCAACGACAACGAACGTTTCAACCCAGACGTTAAGATGGGCGAAGCCAGCAGCGGAGCAGGGTCGGGCAGGAAAGATCCCCTGACCTAGGCGTGCAGGCAGCCCGGACCCAGTGAGGGTAGGGGGCAGACTGACCTTGGTCGTACATTCGCGCACAGTGAGACAGACCACGCAGGCCCCAGCAGCGAACCCAGTGGTGGAGGGTTGACGATGGTGGCACATTCACACGAGGGGAGACGGAGTGCTCCGGCCCCGGTGGTGGTGGCAGCTGCGGCACCTGTGGCGGCGGTGGCAACAGGAGGCGGCAGATGGGCCGCAATTGCTCCTCTTTGACCTCACCCCCACATACAGCGTAACAACCCAGCGACTGAGTTGCCCTGCTCTGGTGAACACCTAGGGATCTGATCCTGCTACGGAACAGGCACGAACAGCCTAAAAGATAGCACAAGAAGAACTCAAAGCCCCAGAGCCCATAACTCTAAGCGACCAAGAGATTGCCAGCCTCTCAGATGCACAGTTCAAAACACTGTTCATCAGGATGCTCACAGAACTGGTTGATTACAGTCACAAATTAGAGGAACATATAAAGGCTAAACTAATTGAAATGAAGGGAGATGCACAGGAAACCAATAGTGATGGAAAGGAAACTGGGACTCAAATCAATGGAATGGACCAGAAGGAAGAACAAAACATCCAACCAGAAAAGAATGAAGAAATAAGAATTCAAAAAAATGAGGAGAGGCTTAGGAACCTCCAGGACATCTTCAAACGTTCCAACATCCAGATTATAGGGGTACCAGAAGGGGGAAAGACACAGCCACAAGTGGAAAACGTATTTGAACAAATAATAAAGTAGAACTTCCCCAGTCTGGCAAAGGAAATAGACTTCCAGGAAATTCAGGAAGCTCAGAGAGTCCCAAAGAAGTTGGACCCAAGAAGGAACACACCAAGGCACATCATAATTACATTAGCCAAGACTAAAATGAAGGAGAGAATCCTAGAAGCAGCAAGAGGTAAGGGGACAGTCANGAATAGTATAGGAAATATAGAATCTAAAGAACTTGAGACACATGGTTATAAACTAAGGGGGGGAGAATGGTGGGGGGAGGGGGTGTGTGGGTGGAGGGGAATGAAGGAGGGGAATAGAACAACTGTAATGGTATAATCAATAAAATATATTTTAAAAAGCAGAAACTGAAGAAGATACAAATAAGTAGAAACATATACCATGCTCATGGAGAGAGAGAAGTAACATCACTAAAATGTCCATACAAGCCAAAAAAAAATCTACAAATTCAATGCAATTTGTATCAAACTACCAATGGCATATTACACAGAACTAGAACAAATAATTCAAAATTTATACCAAACCACAAAAGACCCCCAATAGCCATGAAGGAAAAAAACAACAAAGTTGGAGGTTCACGCTACCTGATACCAAAATATACTTCAAGGATATAGTAAAGCAGTATGGTACGGGCATAAAAAGACATTTAGATCGCTGGAACAAAACAGAGAGCCCAGAAATAAATCCATACCTATATGGTCATTTAATATACGACAAAAGAAACAAGAACATACAATGGCATAAAGACAGTCTATTTAATAAGCAGAACTGGGAAAATCAGACAGACAGGTATATGCAGAAAAATGAAAGTAGAACATCTTTTTACACCATATAAAGAATAAACTCATTCCCTCACAGAGGGAAGGGTTTTCAGGAACAACTATAAAGGGCACATGGACAAAACCAAGTGGGTGGGCAGAAATAAACCCAACTCTCTACAGTCAATTAATATTTGACAAAGGAGGCAGTAATATAAAATGGAGTAAAGATAGCCTCTTCAACAAATGGTGTTGGGAGAACTGGACAGCTACATGCAAAAAAATGAAACTCGAGCACTAACTTACACCATACACCAAAATTAATTCAAGGTGGATAAAAGACTTAAATATAAGCCGTGAAACCATTAAAGTCCTAGAGGAGAACACTGGCAGGAAAAATCTCAGATATTCCACGCAGCAATATTTTTACTGATACGTCCCCTAGAGCAAGGGACATAAAGGAAAGGATACACAAATGGGATCTCATCAAAATTAAAAGCTTCTGCATGGCTAAGGAAAACAGTATCAAGATAAAAAGAGAAGCAGCAGTTTGGGAAAACATATTTGCCAATGATACCTCAGACAAAGGTTTAATCTCCAGAATATACAAAGAACTCACATGACTCCACTCAAAGAAGACAAGCAACCCAATTAAAAAATGGGCAAAGGACTTGAACAGACATTTCTCCAAGGAGGACATACAGAGGATTCAGAGACACATGAAAAGATGCTCAATATTGCTAGCTATCAGAGAGATGCACATTAAAACCACAATGAGATACCACTTTACACCAGTCAGAATGGCCATCATAAACAAAGAAACAAACAACAAGTGCTGGAGAGGTTGTGGGGAAAAGGGGACTCTAGTTCACTGTTAGTGGGATTGCAGACTGGTTCAACCACTATGGAAAACAGTATGGAACTTTCGAAGAAAACTAAAAATGAACGTGCCTTTTGACCCAGCACTTCCACTGTTAGGAGTATATCCTAAGAACCCTGAAGCACCAATCCAAAAGACCCTATGCACCCCGATGTTCATAGCATCACAATTCACGATAGCCAAGAGTGGGAAGCAACCTAGATGCCCATCGGTCAATGACTGGATCAAAAAGCTATGGTACATTTACACAATGGAATTCTATGCTGCAGAAAGGAAGAAGGAGCTCCTACATTTTGCAACATCATGGTTGGAACTGGAGAGCATTATGTTGAGCGAAATAAGCCAGGTGGTGAAAGACAAATACCATATGATCTCACTGTTAACAGGAATCTAAACAACAAAACAAACAAGCAAGCAAAATATGACCAATGACACTCAAATACAGAATAGGCTGACAGGGTCCAGAGAGGAGAGGGTAGAGAATCGTAAGGGAAAAGGGGAGGGACTCACATGAATAAGTATAAAGGACACATGGACAATAATTAAGGTGGGGGGCAGAAATGGGAGGTTGGTGGGGAGCACTGGGGTGGGGCATGGCAGGGAATATAAAACAGAAAACTATACTTGAATAAGAATTAAATTTAGACCCAGGCTGGAACTGGGGCTGCTTCTCTGAGAGAGAGTGCCTATGGGAGAGGCATGTGGCTTTAGCAGAGTGAGGACCCCCTCTTGGCCAGGTGAGGGGGAAGACCACGCAGCTTTGCCAGAATGGAGATTCCTGCAGCTAGGTGAAGAAGAAAGACGCGCTTTTGGTGGAGTGTGGCTTTGGTAGAAGAGGCCCACGCGGCTTTGGGGTGCTCCTTTTGGCCGAGTGGCCTGGAAAGCAGGAGAGACTTTGACTGGAACTTGGTACAAAGAACTCTTGCCAGTGGAAGGTGCCGCATGACTTTGGATTAATTGGAGATCCTGCCTGGACAGGTGACACAACTCACAGTGCCAGCGACCTGAAAAATGGACGTGTGCTCTTTTCCTGATTTACGGTACCCGGAGTTGGGACAGTGGGAGAAGGGAGCGCTGTGTGGGTGTGTGTAGGTGTATACCCTTAAAGACTTTGATATTTTAATGAAGACACTAGGCCTGAATAGCATTAAATAAACATTTTGTTTCCTTTTCACAAAAAAAAAAAAAAAAGAATTAAATTTAAAAAAACCAAGTGGGTGGGTGGAAGCAAGTGAGGGAGGTGGGTTTGGATGGGGTGGGCGGGGAGTCGTGGGGATTAATGCAAATAACTGTAATTGAACAACGATAAAATAATTTTTAAAATAAATAAAAATAATTACTAAAAAAAGAAGGAATAAACTCAAAATGTATTACATACTTTTAAATGTAAGACGTGAAACCATATAACTCCTGAAAGATAATACTGACAGTAAAATCTCTGACTTTTCTCTCAGAAACGTTTTTTTGACATAACTTCTCACGACAACCAAACAAAAATAAATAAATAAACAAATGGGACTATATCAAACTAAGGAAACCATCAACAAAACAAAAAGATGACTAGATGACTTACTACATGGAAGAAGCTATAAGTCAATGAGACATCTGATACGGGGCTAATGTTCAAAATTCATAGGGAAATTATACAACTCAACCCCCAAAACACAGACAATACCATTAAAATAAGGGCAGAGGACCTGAACAGACACACAGATGGCCAGTAGACATATGAAAAGATGCTCAATGTCACTAATCATTAGAGAAACGCAAATTAGAACCACAATGAGATATCAGCTCACATCTATCAGAATGGCTATCATCAGTCAAACAAGAAACAAGTGCTGGAGAGAATGTGAAGGAAAGGGACACTCATGCACTGTTTGTGAGAAAGCGGTGTGGTGTAGCCCCTGTGGAAAATAGTATGGAGGTTCCCTAAAAATTGAAAAAGGAACTGCTTTATGACCCAGCAATTCCACTACTTGGTTTTGTATGTACCTGAAGCAACCCAAAGTACTAATTTGAAAGAATATATGCACCTCTACATTCACTGGAGCATTATTTACAATAGCCAAGATATGGAAGCAACTCAAATGCCCATCAATAGATGAGTGGATAAAAATATGTTGGTATATATATACAATGGACTATTCCTTGCCCATAAAAAGGAATGAAATATTACTATATGTGATAGCAAATATAAACCTAGAAGGGATTATACTAACTGAAATAAGTCACACAGAGAAAGACATATACCATATGATTTCACTTACATGTGGAATCTAAAGAACAAAATAAACTAACAAAACAGAAACAGACTCATAGATACAGAGAACAGAATGATGGTTGCCAGAAGGGAGGGGTATTGGGGGCTGTATGAAAAAGATGAAGTGATTACTAGGTACAAATTGTTAGTCACAAAAACCCACAGGGATGTAAAGTACAGCACTGAGAATATAGTAGTAATATTTAATAACTATGTACAGTGCTAGGTGGGTATTTGAAATATAGGGGGGATCACTTCATAAAGTATATAACTGTCTAATTACTATGTTGTACACCTGAAACCAATACAAAATAATAATGAATGTAAACTGTAATTGAAAAACAAAATTATTTCCCAGCTTTTGGCATTCAATAACTACATAACCTTGGGCAAGTTAATGAACCTCTTGAAGCCGGTTTTCTCAACTCTAAGACTGCTATACAAATTATTTCATACCTCTTGTGGTTGCTGCCAGTGTTGAGTACAATGTATGTAAAGCACTTAGCATTGGTTTATAATAAGCATTCAGTGGAAGCTAACTGTTCCTATTGCTATTGTTCTGTTCACTTACTCACTGCAGTATCTTCAACACTTTACACAATGTCTTGAACACAAGACATTCAAAAATATGTGTTGAAAAATTATTCTGTCATCATAAAAAAGAACCAAGGCAATAAGACTCCAAAGGAGAGTGCTCACAAAAATGCATATGCTTGGCTCAAAAAAATAAGCTAATAAGCTGCAATATGGTAGGTGCCAACACCATGATTTACAACACCGAGAAGCATGAATGACTTTATGCTGCTTTGAAACTTTGTGGAATCTTCTTTCCTCTACCCTCCTCTTATCTCTCCTTCTTCCTCTATAGGCCCCGTCCACCTTCTCCCATCCATACCCACAACATGAGCATTATCAGGGGCTTCATAGTTTTAGCCAGTGTTCTGAGGCAAAGGCTCTGGATCTCCTTCCATCTTTTACTTCCAACTCTATAATGCCCATTCACTTTTCCTCTTGAGAATATGGAATCTGGATCCCCAAATATACCCAAAATGGTGGTTAGCTACTGGAGATAAACAGATTCTCTTCCTCAGTGAGTGTACTAACAGCACATCATACCATCCAACATACCCAAACACTGCTGAAACAAGTTGTCAGGAACTGTTTACAGTTTGAGATTTTATACTACTTGCAAGCTAACAAGTTAGCCTCCCACAGATTCATGGATGCTGGCAGAAGACACAAGATGCTTGCTTAGAAATAAAGGGCAGTTCATTACTATAGGCAATACCAGTAGCCAAAACATCAGCATTTTTGGTACCAGTTTTCTGAGCCTCGATTCCCACAGGTGACACAAGGCCCAGGTAATTCCTGAACACAGAGCAGGTTACATTACAGGAGAGGAACCCTGAGATTAGGGAACCCAAATCTTTTAACGGACAACAAGCATTCCTTCCTTTTGTCTCAATGAAACATTACTTTTGTCAGACTGTGCAGTAAGCATGTCTGCCCTTTGCTCTAGAAGGAGACACCACCTCTATTTTGCAACGCTATGAGCAAATATACAATTTGTTCCAGAGGGAGAAACTATCTTTGTCTTCCAAAGTTGTTTGCTATATAAACATCCTTGAAGAGATTGTCCAGAACAAAGAGCAGTCAGTGCTTCAGCTTGCAAGATCTACAGAAATGCAAGATACCCATGGAGAATTATCTCAACATTTTTGACTAACTTAGGCCTGAAAATCTACTGTAAGAGTAAAGAAAAAAAGACAAACAGAGCAAACTGAGGGTCCAATTGCTCAAGAAAAAAAAAATGGCTTATGTTATTTCTGTATGGAAGTGCTTTAGAATAAAGACGTCAAGTGATCACCTTCATATTTATATAGCACTGAGAATGGCATCTTCTCCCAAAATCTAGAAATACTTATCAATTAGTCATTACAATTCATTAGAGAACATTTAATGAATATCTCTATGTGCTAGGTACTGTGTTAAGCTCTGTTCCATTATTCTACTAATCATCTTTTCACTGTGTTGAAGGGAAATTTACTAAAATCACTTTCATCTTCTTTTCTTTATGGCAATTTTTAATTACTTGGTACATTAAATTGAAGTAATAAAACTATAAAATTAGAAATGGCCTAGAATATTTTTAATGGAACTTCATAAAAGATGATATAATTTTACTGCAAAAATTACATTTCAATTAGCCTTTAATTCATGCCACTGAAACCAGTATGCAAGTTCATCATTCAAGATTAGACATTTAAAACAAATTGCATGCTTACTCTTCTATAAAAGCATGTGTATTTCACATATTTTCAGGAACCATCATGTATCTCTTTTAAAATACATTGTGACAGTTCTTCAAAATATGTAAGATTTATTCAGTAGCCAAGAGCTTCTTCAGAAATTCCATCTACCTTACATTTGTACTTCATTACAAAAATTAAAATAAGCAAGTTAGTGCTGATTTCTGTTCAGTAAGATCGTGGATAGGAATCCTATATTTTTCTAGGTGAGAACTGGCCCAAACACTGAGCTTTCAAATCATCTTCATCATCATCAACATCACAGCTCTAGGCTATACTTTCATATACATTTACTTATTTAATCTTCAATAATCCCATGAGGCTGATAATGCATAAAATATAAATATTCACTTTATGGATAAGAAAACCAAAGCTCAGAGTAGTCAAGTGACATGCCCAAAGGTCATGCCCTAACAAATGGCAAAAAAAGATCTTGAATTTGGGTTTTCAAGTTCAAGTAAATACCATTACTTTTCACAGTTTGCACTGAACTGTATCTCACAGTACTGCAGACACAAATTAATTAAGTGAAGGAGGGTAGGGAATGTTATAGGCAAAACAGGATAGAAACAGAAAGAACAACTGCCAGCCACCATGAAAAGGAAAGAGAGATTATAGAGCTGCTCTTCTCTTAGGAGCCTGCATATCCCAGACCCCATACTCTTTCTTATCTTAGCTCCCTCACTTCTCCCATTACATGGTTCTCAAAAGTTCTTTGTGGTAACAAAAGAGAGTCCTGACCATGCATGGGGTCGAAAGAGAAGGCAGGTCTAAGACATAATAAAAAAATTTTAATAACAAGAAATCCAAAGTCACAAATTTCCATGTTAATCAGAAAACTAATGTGAGCTATTTGAAATGTGTAGTTTCACATGAGAGCTTTCAATAATATATTTGTGAGATCTCTCAACTGTGTCCTTTGGGGACTGAAATTTCTATTTATTGATAATTTGTGTAGTCTTCCATGATAAATGACAGAAACTCTCCCAGCAGAAAATTTTGGTGGAATATCAAAGAAATGGGCAGCGTGACATGTCTTTGGCACATGTTGAAAAACACTCAAGATTATCAAGGTATAAAATAAAATAATGCTACAAAATGGAAAAACAACAACAAAAGCACTGCATTTGCCTTTTAAATCTTTAGACATTTAACTTCTTAACTGCTCCATAATGACAAGTTGAACAGATGTCCAAACATCAGATGCCTGCTTTTAAGTTCTTCCTTATCTTGACATTTTAAATCCCTCTTCCAATTTTAAAAGGCCCTGCTATCTGATCGTACTCTGCAAGGTTTAACTTTCTAACATTTCCTTGTGGTTTAGATGAAAATGATGATAGATCCCTTTATTTTTAATGCATTTTCATTTCATTAATTTGGGGCTTGCTTTAGATCTTTGTTCATACCACTAAATTTAGTTTTTAGGAATTTACCTTCCAGAATTAAGGATGTTGAGTTCATTTTAGTAACACTGTAGATTTTAGGGCACATCCAAGATGAAAGGCAGGTATTTTTTAGTGAATGGTAACACAATGGGAATTGTCACTTGCCATCATGTCTACTAAGTTTGAACCCTAAAAACACTATGACCCTTTGAGGGTCATAGTAGTATGACCCAGCCTCTCAGAGCTGGAAAACTTTAGGAAGTATCTCCCTCAGAGGCTCTGGTCTGAGGCTGGAACAGGTGCAGCTATACAGCTAAGAGGAGGCATCAAGCTCCCTCTCCTCCTGCAGGCTCTGCGGGTATCCCCCCCCCCACCTCCACCAATGGAAGATGGTCTTGATCTGTTTTCCCAAGTTGTAGTGGCTCTGCCCTTCTGAACTGGCTCCTGCAGTGGGTGCAGTTGGGTACACCCAACCAGAATGGGTGGCATGCTCCTCCTGGGGGAGCTAGAGTTGGAGGCTGAATGATATGACTTGCCTCCTTGTACAACCACGTCAAAATTATAATTAAAATATAGATCAATAATCACTGAGAACTGTCAAAAATTGAGCTGAATGAAAGTTCTATAACTACAGAATTAAAGAAGATACCATCCTGAGACTGGTAGAAGGGTCAGAGATGAGAAGCAGGCTGTCCCACTCCTATGTGTGGTAGATAAAAATAGGAGAGACATCTCAGGAACAAAGGGTCCCAGCCCGAAACCAGGACTCCCAACCCAGTGTACCAGTGCTGGAAAGATAAATCTCCATAATTTCTGGTTCTAGAAACGAGCAAGGAATGAGGCTGTGAAAGACAGAAATTTCTGGAGTCCCAGGCTGTTCCTATTAAAGGACCCATGCACAGACTTATTTGGACTTACTCCCTCTGAGCTCTGGTGTAACTAAAAGTTATCAGAGTGACATGTGGAAGAACTGAATCCAGCATCAGGGTGAGAGCTGGGGGGTAGCTTTCTCCAAGACAGAAGTACTGACAGAGGCCATTGTTCCTTCAGTGAGCCCTCCCCCCATATAACTGGCAGGGAGGTGCCATATATGAGACTCCATTACCCTGGCTCACACTGTTTACTCCACCCTGGTGATTCCCTGAGGCCCTTATCCCACCAAACTTTCAGGCCCACCCAAGCTGCTTCCAGTGGCTTTTCCATATAAATTGCTTGTCGTGGCCTATGTTTCAGATTTTCTTAAATTATCTTAAACAAGCAGCATCTGGCTTCAGTAAGCCTGGTACCTCTCACTAAGTGGCACCAGGCCTGGCACTAGCACCAGCTGACCTTGGTTCACAACTTGGCCTCACCTGGGCACTTCCAAACACAGCACAAGTAGCAGCCATATGCAGATCACATTGTAGCTTATACTGTGCAACCCCAGACAGAACACAGGCAGTGGCTGACCTTGGACATGCCGACAGTAATTAGGGTCAAGTACAACAAGAAGGTGTACACAGTCGGTGCACCATGAGTACTCAGCTTGGGTAATAGGGGAGGCTGTGAGACTGAACCCTACAGGACACACACCAAATTAGGCCACTCTGAGAAGCCTAAGAGCCATCGCACCTCTATCTAATACATAGAAACAAACACTGGAAGGCTGCCAAAATGAGGAGACAAAGAAACATGACCCAAAGGAAAGAACATATAAAGCTCCAGAAAAAGAAACAAATAAAATGGAAGCAAGCAAACTACTAGATGCAGAGTTCAAAACACTAGTTAAAAAGATGCTCAATGAACTTAATGAGAATGCAACCCCATAAAAAAGTTCCAGTCAGAAATTACGGACACCTTAATTGAAATAAAGAACAATTTATAAGGAATCAACAGTAGAGTGGATGAAGACAAGAATCAAAACAGTAATTTGGAATGTAAGGAACAAAAGAATAATCAATCAGAACAGCAATAAGAAAAAATAAATGAGGATAGTGTAAGAACCCTCTGGGACAACTTCAAGTGTACCAACATTCACATCATGGGGTGCCAGAAGGACAGCAAGAAATTGGAAACCTATTTGAAAAAATAATGACAGAAAATTTCCCTAATGTGGTGAAGGAAACAGACATATAAGTCCAGGAAGTGGGGAGTGTCTCAAACAAGATGAACTCAAAGAGGCCAACACCAAGACACATCATAATTAAAATGCCAAAGACTAAATACAAAGGGAGGACCTTAAAAGCAGCAAGATAAAAGCAGTTAGTTATCTACAAAAGCTTCCATAAAACTGTTGGCTGATTTCTCAAAAGAAACTTTGGGGGCTGGAAGGGATTGGCAAGTAAAACAAGGACCTACAACCAAGATTGTTCTACCTAGCAAAACTATCATGTAGGATCGAAGGACAGATAAAGAGCTTCCCATTCAAGAAAATCTAAAGTAGATCATCACCACCAAACCAGTATTATATGAAATGTTAGAGCCATCTTTAAAAAGAAGAAGGACAAGATCAAAAATACAAACAATAAAATGGCAACAAATACCTATCAACAATTGAACCTAAAAAACAAAATAAAGAACATGCAGAACAGAAATACCATCATAGATACAGAAAAGGTTTTGATGCTTGCCAGATGGCAAGGGATAATGGAGATAGGTGAAAAGGCGAAAAGGTTAAGAAGTACAAATTGGTATTGTAATTACAGAATAGTCATGGGGATATAAAGTACAATATAGGCAATAGAGTAGTAGCCAAAGAACATATATGCATGACCCATGGACATGGACAATATTGTGGGATTGCCCGAGTGAGTCAGGGTTAGGCTGGAGGGGGGCGAAGAGGTAAAACTGGGACAACTACTAGTATAAACAATAAAATATAAAAAAAGAATAAAAGACACAGGGTAGCTGAATAAATAAGAATACATGACCTATATATATGCTGTCTACAAAGAGACCCACCTCAGAACAAAGGATGCACATAGAATGAAAATAAGGGATGTAAAAAATACTCCATTCAAGTGGAAATGAAAAAAAAGGCTGGGGTAGCAATAGTTATATTAGACAAAATACACTTCAAAACAAAGGCTGTAACAAGAGACAAGGAAGGACATTACATAATACTAAAGGGATCAACCCAACAAGAGGATATAACCCTTGTAAACATATATTCACCCAACATAGAAGCACCTAAATATATAAAGAAAATCTTGGAGGACATTAAGGGAGAGGTCAACAGCAATACAGTCATAGTAGGGGGTTTTAACACCCCATTAATATCAATGGATAAATATTCCTGACAAAAAAATCAACAAGGCGATGGTGCCTTTTTTTGTCAGGATAAATATTCCTGACAAAAAAATCAACAAGGCGACTAGACCACATAAATTTCATTTATATTTACAGAACATTTCATCCCAAAGCAGGAGAATATACACTCTTTTCAAATACACATGGAACATTCTCCAAGACCACATGCTAGAACCTAAGATAAGCCTTAATAAATTCAAGAAAACTGAAATTATATCAAGCATCTTCTCTGACCACAATGACTTGAAAATAGAAATAAATCACAATTTAAAAAAAAAAACCCTCAAAAACACTCAAACACATGGAAGCTAAATAACATTTTATTAAACAATGAATGGGTTAACAATGACATCAAAGAAGAAATCAAAAGTTACTTGGTGACAAATGAAAATGGACACACAATAACCCAAAATCTACAGGACACAGCAAAGCAAGTCCTGAGAGAAAAATTGATAGCATTACAGGTCTATCTAAAGAAGCAAGAAAAATATCATATACCTAAAAGAACTAGAAAAAGCCCACAGTAAGTAGAAGGAAGAAAATAATGAAGATTAGAGAGGAAATAAATGACACAGAGACTATAAAAATAACACAAAACTATATGTCAAATTATTAAATAACCTGGGTAAAATGGATAAACTTCTAGACACGTGTAATTTTCAAAAACTGAATCACAAAAACATCAGAAAAACTGAATAGACCAATTACAACTAATGAAATTGAAGCAGTAATAAAAAAACTCTCAACAAACAAAAGTCCTGGACCAGATTGCTTAACAGGTAAATTCTACCAAGCATTCAAGGGAGAACTAACACCTATGTTCCTCACACTATTGAAATATTGAAAAATATTCAAGAGGAAGGAAGACTCCAAGCTCATTTTATGAGGCCAACATTATCCTAATTCTAAAAGCAAATACAGACACTACAAAAAAAAAAAGAAAATTAGTCCAATATCCCTGATGAACATAGATGGTAAAATCCTCAACAAAGTATTAATAAACCATTAAACACATTAAATACATTAAAAACATCATACACTGTAATCAAGTGATATTTATTCTGGTAATGCAAAGTTGGTACAATATTTGCAAATCAATAAATGTGATACATCACATAAACAAAATGGATAAAAACCACATGATCATATCAATACATGCAGAAAAAGAATTTGATAAAATATGTCACCTATTTACGATAAAAGCTCTTATCACAGTGGAAATAGATGGATCATACCTCAACATAATAAAAGCCATTTATGGCAAACCCACAATCAACATCGTACTCAATGGGCAAAAACTAAAACTGTTTCCCTTGACAACAGGAACAAGACAAAGATGTCTGCTTTCACCACTCTTTTTTAACATACTACTAGAAATACTAGTCACTGCAATCAGAAAAAAAAAAGAAGAAATAAAAGGCACCCAAATTGGAAAGGAGGAGGTAAAATTGTAATTATTCACAAATAATATGACACTGTGTATAGAAAACCCTAAAGACTCCACCAAAAAACTACTAAAACTAATAAATGGGGAGTTCCAGTCTAGATGGAGGCATAGGTAGAAATGCTTTGCTTCCTCATATACTCAAAAGAAGGATAACAACCAATTTAAAAACAAAAAAACTACCAGAACTGCCAGAAAATCAAACTGCATTAAAGTCCAACAACCAAGGAGTTAAAGAAGAAACATTCATCCAGACCAGTAGGAAGGGCAGAGACAGGCAGCTGGGGCAGAGAGGACATGCTGCAAGAGGGCAGTGGACTGGATTGGGTGAGGCAACAGCTGGTGAATGGGATTTCCCACATTCACATGCCCATAAGCTGGGAGGAACAACTGGGGAGCAAAACAAACCACACAACCCAGGGTTCCAGTGTGGGGAAATAAAGTCTCAAAAACTCTGGTTATAAAAATTGGTGGGGGTTGTGAGAGTGGGAGAAACTCCTAGTCTCATGGGAGAGTCTGCTGGAGAGACCCAAGGGTCCTAGAGCATACACAAGCCCACTGACCAGGTAATCAGCACCTGAAAGGGCACAGTTCCCTTTTGGGAAGCAAGGGAAGGGACAGAAGGTGAGGCAAGAGCCCTGCAAGTGGCATTGTTCCCTCTCTGACTCCTCCCCCACATAAAGTGCCACAATGAAGTAAGGTGGGTTGCCCCACCCTGACAAATACCTAAGGCTCTACCCCTTACAACATAACAGGTATGCTGATACAAAGAAATATGGCCTAAATGAAAGAAAAGATAAAAACTTCAGAAACAGAAGTAAGCGACAAGTAGAGAGACAATCTATCAGATGCAGAGTTCAAAACACAGGTAGTCAGGATGCTCACAAAAATGACTGAATTCAGTCACAAACTGAAGGAAGAAATGAAGGCTAAACAAAGTAAAATAAAGGAAAATATACAGGGAACCAACAGTGAAGGGAAGAAAACCGGGACTCAAACCAAAGATTTGGAACAAAAGGAAGAAATAAACATTAAACTGCAACAGAATGAAGAAAGGAGAATTCAAAACAATAAGGAGAAGCTTAGGAACGTCTGGGACAACTTTAAACTTTCCAACATCAGAATCATAGGTGTACCAGCAGGAGAAGAGGAAGAGCAAGAAATTGAAAACTTATTTGAAAAAATAATGAAAGAAAACTTTCCCAATCTGGTAAAGGAAATAGCCATGCAAGTTCAGGAAGCTCAGAGAGTCCCAAAGAAGTAGGATCCAAGAAGAAACACACCAAGACACATCATAATTATATTACCCAAGATTAAAGATAAGGAGAGAATCTTAAAAGCAGCAACAGAAAAGGAGAGAGTTACCGGTACCTACAAAGAAGTGGCCATAGGACTATCAACTGATTTGTCAAAAGAAACCTTGCAGGCAAGAAGGGCTTGGAAAGAAGTATTCAAAGTTGTGAAAGACAAGGACCTACATCCAAGATGGCTCTAGCCAGCAAAGCTATCATTTAGAATGGAAAGGCAGATAAAGTGCTTCCCAAATAAGGTCAAGTTAAAGGAGTTCATCATCACTAAGCCCTTATTGTATGAAATGTTAAAGGACTTATCTAAGAAAAAAATGATAGAAACTACGAACAATAAAATGACAACAAACTTACAACTATCAACAACTGAACCTAAGAAACAAAAACTAAAACTAAGCAAACAACTAGAACAGAAACAGAATCACAGAAATGGAGATCACAGTAAGGGTTATCAGTGGGGATGGGGAGAGGAAGAATGGGGGAAAAGGCACAGGGAATAAGAAGCATAAATGGTAGGTACAAAATAGACAGGGGGAGGTTAAGAATAGTATAGGAAATGGAGAAGACAAAGAACTTACATGTACAACCCATGACCATGAACTAAGGGGCAGAGGGGAATGCTGTATGGTGGGGGAATGAAGGCGGTGGGGGAATGAAGGCAGTGGGGGATAATGGGGAGAAAAATTGGAATAGCTGTACAGGGAACCATTTCACGAGGCATGAGAATATAGCTCAGTTCCCACTTGGAAAGGCCAGTGGGAAGTGAACGGCACACAGGACCAATGCCCACAAATAGGTTTTCCCATGGGGAATCAGTCCTGCATTGTACCTAGGCTGCTATGAGACTTGCTTTTGCTAAAACTCCCTCACCCTGTACTGAGGCAGAAGGGCTTACTGTAACTTCCTAAAATCTGAGCTAAACCTCCCAAGCATGGAGTATAATCAGTCCAACCACTTTTCCCCTTGGTCTGCTACATCCTTCTCCTTGAAGTAATTAGCTACATTCTTTCCTTTGTTATCTGTAACAGGTAATCACCTACGGCAAACCCGTGGATAGTAAATGAGGGCCATCCTCAATGTAATGTACCCAGAAAAGCAATAAAAGTCTGTCCAGGCAGAAGCCGAGGCCCACTCTCTCTCTCTCAGAGAGCAGCTATGCCATCTCTTTTTTTCCACAGGACTTCTGTAGTCTGTGTGTATTTGTTCATAGCAGCCACAACACACACAGATCCTGCCAGCCAGGATCTGCATCACAACCGTAATAGCATAATCAATAAAGCAGACTTAAGAAAAACTGATAAATGGCCCTGGCTGGTGTGGCTCAGTGGATTGAGTGCTGGCCTGGTAACTAAAGGGTTACCAGTTCAATTCCCAGTCAGGGCACATGTTTGGGTTGTGGGCCAGGTCCCCCTTAGGGGGAGCATGAGAGGCAACTACACACTGATGTTTCTCTCCCTCTCTTTCTCCCTTCCTTCCCCTCTGTATAAAAATAAATAAATACAACCTTTAAAAAAATAAAAATACTAATGGTGTATCTCATGGATATAGAGAAGATTAGTAGCATAATCAATAAAGGGGAAGAAATACTGGATATAGAATATTCCAAAAATTTATATGGAACCCCAAAAGACCCTGAAGAGCCTTAGCAATCTTAAGAAAGAAGAACTGAGTTGGAAGTATCACAATACCTGATATCAAAATATACTACAAGGTCATTATAATCAAAACAGCCTGGTACTGGCATAAGAACAAACATGTAAATCAATGGAACAGAATAGAGAGCCCAGAAATAAACCTATGCCTTCATAGTCAATTAATATTTGACAAAGGAGCAAGAACATTCAATAAGGTGAAGACAGTCTCTTAAATAAGTCATGTATGGGAAACTGAACAGATACATGCAAAAAAATGAAACTAGACCACCATTCACAGGAATAAACTCAAAATGGATTAAAGACTTCAATGCAAACAGCAAAACCATAAAAATCATCAAAGAAAACAAAGGCAGTAAAAACATAGACATCTCTCGTAGCAATAGTTTTGCCAATATATCTCTTCGGGCAAGGGAAACAAAGGAAAAAATAAACAAATGGGACTACATCCAACTAAAAATATTTTTTCACAACAAAAGATACCATCAACAAAATGCAAGGAAACCCATTAAATGAGAGAACATATTCACCAATAATACATCTAATACAGGGATAATATCCAAAGTATATAAAGAACTTACACAACTCCACACCAAGAAAACAACACAATTAAAAAATGGGCAAAGATCTGAACAGGCACTTCTCCAAAAAAGACATATGGAGAGCCAATAGACTTGTAAAAAGATGCTCAACATCACTAATCGTTACAGAGATGCAAATTAAAACTACAATGAGATATCACTTCACACCTGTCAGAATAGCTATCACTAATAAATCAACAAACACAAGTGCTGGTGAGGAGGAAGAGAAAAGGGAACCCTTGTACACTGTGAGTGGAAATGCAGACTGTTGCTGCCACTGTGGAAAACAGTGTGGAGTTTCCTTTACAAATTACGGAACTTCCTTTTGATCCAACAATTCCACCTTTGGCAATACATCTGAAGAAACCCGAAACACTAATTCAAAAGAATATATGTTCCCTTATCTGTAGGAGACCATTCTGTGTGGTGTGGGCCCAGCCCCCAGTGGCAAACATTTACTGCAAAGTAACTTCCTAAAACCATACTAAACCTTCCAAGGAGGAGTGTAACCAGTTCAACCACTTTTGCCTTTTCATTTGCAAATATCCCTCTTCTGTGATGTGATTAGCAGCATAGGCTCCTTTGTTTTCTGTAAAAGGTAACCCCCTAAGGCAACCTGTGCATAGTAAATGAGGGCCATCATGTAATGTGCTGAGAAACCCAATAAAGGCCAATCATGGCAAGGGCTGAGGCTTTTTCTCCCCTGGAGAAAAAAAGCCATGCTGTCCCTTTTCCTCCACCAGACTCAGTAGTCCATGTGAATGTCTCATTTCATCCATAACAACGTGGACACTGCGGGCCAGTGTCTACATCACTTATGTTCATTGCAGCATTACTTACAATATCCAACGTCTGGAAACAGCCCAAGTGTCCAAGTATAGATGAGTAGATAAAAAAGCTGTGGTACATTTACACAATGGAATACTACTCAGCCATAAAAAAGAATGAAATCTTACCTTTTGCAACAGCATGGATGGACTTTTGAGATTATTATGCTAAGTGAAATAAGCCAGTTAAAGACAATTACCATATGATTTCACTTATATGTATAATCTAATGAATGAAACAATTTAATAAACAAAATGGAAACGCAAGTACAGATACACAGAACAGACCAACAGCTGTCAGAAGGAATGGGAGTTGGGTAAAAAGAGGTGAAGGGATTGATATATATATCTCAATACATATATCAAGCAGGCCTGCTTGAGTGTGGTTAGTAATAATATGGGTATAGGGTAATAATATGGGTATAATAATTTATAGCTTTAATTTAAATATTTCACCTAAAATGTCATATAGTGTGCTTGAGTACGATAATGTTACGTTACAGAATTACATGTGTATGTTTTGGTAATGAAAGATTTTTTAATAAAAAGGGAAGTTATTTATGTCAGACCATGTAAATATCATATAAACACAGACAACAGTATGGTGTATGATGATAGCCAGAGGGGAAGAGGGGTGATCAGGATGAGGGGAGTAAAAAAGGACAAAGGGAGGATAAATGGAGACAGAGACTCTACTTGGGGTGATGGGCACACAATGTGGTATGCAAATGATGTTTTGTTGAATTGTATACTTAAAGCCTATATGGTTTTGTTAACCAATGTCAACCTAATAAACTCAACTTAAAAATAAATAAATAAATAGCACAAAAAATACTAAGATGGCTCACTGTGATCAGACATAAAAGAGTATCTTTTCCTCCTCTTGTGTTATCATTCCTTCACGAAAATGACTATTCTACATTTTTCATTTTTTGAAGATTTTATTTATTTACGTTTAGACACAGGTAAAGGGATGAGAAAGAGAGGGAGAGGAACATCAATGCGTAGTTGCCTCTCACGTGCCCTGCACTGGGGTCCTGACCTGCAACCAAGGCATGTGCTCTGACCATTTTTATTTTTATATAATGTCATATTTGGGGTTTGGTTTCATAAAAATAACTTTTTTATACATAGGTAGTCTGATGCCTGCCTTTTAGCAAAAGAAGAAATTTAAATTCTACATCTCTGATCATAATAAGAAATAATATACCTTATGCATTCCCTCCCAGCCATTAAATGAGCCCCAAATGATAGCATATTAGGTACTGTAATGTCTACTTGATACTGTCTTGACAAGTTTTCCTTACATACTGTATCATCTGCTCTCAAACACCTCCCAACTCCTTACCCTACCACTTAAACCTCTTTACCTGAAGTGGTTCCTTTTTACTAATGTACCTTCTCTTCCATTTTTACCTGGAGAAACCTTTGAGGTACCAGTCAAATGCCTTCTTCTCAGTGGGTACTAGCATCTCCTCTTCTGATCCCTCAAATGACCAAGTATCATTTATGATGCCTGACTTGTTTTATGGGCATTGTGTATCACTTTTCCTATCCTTTTTTTCCTTCATCTCTCCCCCACTTCCTTCTCTTCTTCAACAAATATCCATCAAGCGGCCACCATGCACCAAGCACCTGTCTTCACATATCAATCATTTACCGCCACTCTTAAATTTCACTCTGCTCTATTCAGTCACCATTCCCTCCCCAAGGTCCACCCTCTGGGGTTGTCAGATTTAGCAAATCAAAGTATAGGATGCCTAGTTAAATCTGAATTCCAGATAGACAATGAATAATTTTTAATGTATGCCACATGCAATATTTGGGACACAGTCACACTAAAAACTTCATTGTTTATCTCAAATTCAAATTTAACTGGGCATCGTACATTTCATCTGGTAACCTTACCACCATCCCTCCTCTACTTTATGAAGTGCAGTATTTAAATATGGTATATGCCCAACATGAGTGACATATGAATGAGTGACTTCTATTCTGTGATTACATTTGCTTGATTAAAGTATATTATCTTAGAATATAAAAATATATCTAAGAAATACTACTCTATTGAGGGGATGAAATCAGTGTTCTTAAGCAGGGCTACACTAAGAACCAAGTGGAAAACAGTTCTAGACCCCAGGCCTACAGAATCAAAAATCCTTGGGGTAAGCCAGGAGATTCTGACAATCACTCTGAACTGAGAACTGGTATAGACTTACCAGAATATCATGGCACATTTGTAACCATTATCCTTGCTTTAGCATAGATTAGTTTGGACTTGATAGTATTTGACAAAGAGTTTTTCTGTTAGTCATTTGGAAGTAAAACTACTGGGGTTAACCTCTGACATTCTTGGCTTGGTATAATACTGTTTTAACTACATTCCAAAAATTTCTACAAATATAACACATCTAACCAAAAAGAAAGTAATGTCCTACAATGAAAGCAAGCCTTGAAGTGCAACAGTGACTTGACTTACAACACACATATATCTCTCTATCAGCAAGGATTCGGCAACATTAAAAACATGTACTTCTGATTAGAAGCTGAATATAACTGAATGCCTATTTTGGCACCATGCTAAGGGATGTCTCTTTGTTTCTGGCTTATTCTAAATTCCCCCCTTCCGAAAAAAGTTACATGATAAGAGAGATAACTAAAAGGGAACCTAGATCTAGGTGCACTAATTCCTAAATGGTCAGTTCCACAAACAAACAAACAAACAGCCCTGGCTTGTGTAGCTCCGTGGATTGAGCACTGGCCTGCAAACCAAAGGATCGAGGTTCAACTCCCAGTCAGGGCACATGCCTGGGTTGCAGGCCAGTTCCCAGCACGGGGCCCACGAGAGGCAACCATACATTGGTATTTCTCTCCTTCTCTCCTTCCCTTCCCCTCTAAAAATAAATAAATAAATAAAACAAATAAACAAACAGGTACATCTGACCTCCAAGTTCACTTGGAAATTACTGAAACCTTATGGAAGTGACAGGAATGCCATCAGTGTACAGCACCTAAATGTGACCCCTAGCCCCTTTACTGAGCCCACAGGCACATAGAAAGCAGTCCCAGGACACTCAAGACACAACTGAAAGAACGACTACCTACCCCATCCCAGGTCTGAACCACTAATTCATTAAGCTTGTTTTCTTTTTCCCAATTATTTAATTTAGAAAAGCCTAAAGAAGGTATTTAACTGATTTTCCAGGGTGTTCTCTGTCTAAACAGGCCTTCCTTAATAAAAATCATATTAAATATTTCAAGAGACTGGTTTCTCACAAAACAAAGTTTGATGATAGGATAGTTATTCATGTTTGCCTTCCACAGGACTTGCTAGAACCCATAAGTATCTCCACTTGTTGTAGACGGCTGTGCCTGGTTTTAGGAATTGTATCTTGACCCCTGTGGCTAAGGGCAAGGGACGACCTTTGGAATTCCAGCTGCAGGAGACAAAGCTTGTCTCTGGTAGCAAATGCTGCCTCAGTTCCTCTCCCTGCCCCCAAAGCTTGGTTGGAAGTCAATGACGAGTAAGACCCCTCACAGCGGGGGGGCAACCTAAGCCAGACTTGATCACTTGGAAGGCCTACATGGAAGGACTTGGGGGGCCTACAACAAAGAGCAATGGACTCTCACTCCCCTGGCTTTGACATAGCCTGAGTCCTTATGTTCTCTGGGAGAAGCGCTTCCTGGCTCTAATCCCCTTAAGCCTGAATACCTGTTGGGGAGAGGTGCAGCTCCTTGCCTTGCTAGAGCGAGTCCTGGGGAAAAATCTGGCATCACAAAGACTTGCTGATAAATCTGTGAAATCTGCTCTGCTAAGAGTGCTTTCATTCATATGTTAAGGGTCCAAGAGGAAATGAGTATGTCTCCCAAAGTTTCTGCAACTCTCTTCCTGACAGACACTGACTCAGACTAAGCCCTCAGATTTCTTTGAAATGTTATCTACTGTTTGATCCTTGCTACCCTGTATTCCTGTGTATTACAACCCAATAAAAGGCTATGGAGGAGGGCACTCAGGGCCTTTTTCTCCTCGGAGAAACTGGCCACTGCTGGCCTTTGTCTCCCCTGAGAAACTGGCCACAGCTCACCTCTCCTCCCTAAGCAGATCACATCATATCTCTGTCATGATTACACCCCATCCGTGGCACCTGGGGGGCAGGGGCCTCGCACAAAAGTCGCTCCCACATCCACTCTGTTGATATATACAGTCTCATTCCATATCATGATTACTATGCATTCTGTACTAATTACTTGAGCTGTGTCTTCACTCAGGGGAATAACTTGATAAGATGGAGCAATCAGAACTTCTGAAATTTTCACAAAAGACTATAAAATTGTCTTTTACTCAGGGGTCTTTTTCCTGAGTGTTTATGAATAACATTCCCTACTATTTTCATAAAAATTATTTTCAAACAAATCATCACAACGACCTTCAATTTGTCTTTGGAATCTGGCTATGTGAGATTTGAAATCAGGAGTTGAAAGAATTGAAAACTCTTAATGAAACCTTTCTAATATCCCCATAAAGGATCTTGTATTTCATTTCTCTTCTTGGATAGTTAAATAAAACAAAGACTCACTGGAATAGTAATAATGCAAGTCACTAATGCAGGTTTGGTATGTCCCAGACCTGAAGCCCATCATTGGTATAAATTTGGTATCATGTGGGAAAGGTAATTAAAATGTAAACAACGCTTAGTTAAAGAATATCAGAGTAAGCATTTAAGTGTAAACTTATGAGAAAAAATTTTTTGCTAAAGCAATACTGCCATTTAACTAATACATACAATTAGATAAAATAGATGCTCATAGAAATTTAAAATTATAAATTTTCTTTCTTTTCTGAAATTCTTCAAAGATTTTCTAATACATTATTTTATTTTATTTTTTTAAATATTTTCCTTATTTATTTTTAGAGAGAGGGGATGGGAAGGAGAAAGAGTGGGAGAGAAACATCAATGTGTGGTTGCCTCTCATGTGTCCCCTACTAGGGACCTGGCCTGCAACCCAGGCATGTGCCCTGACTGGGAATCGAACCACAGTTCTTTGCTTCACAGGCCCGTGCTCAATCCACTGAGCTACACCAGTCAGGCCTCTAATACATTATTTTAAATCTTTAAAAACTGCCTTATACATGTTAAAAATGACTCTAAAGAGCCTAAAGCCCTCGTGCCCCTTTACAAAATAAAATGTCACACTTTCAACAATAAAAGTTTATAAAAACTTTTTAAAATATCAACACATTTTTATACTTCCTAAAAGATTTACCATTAAGTCATAAGCTCTCCAAATGAAAAGACCAGGGAGTACAGAGTGTATCAGTCAAAACAAAAAGAATAATGACGACAGCTCATAGCACCATCTCAAACTAATTCTCACCTTCTCCCTCCACTAGTAAAACCAAACACAGACACTATATCAATCTTCTTCCTCTTTTCATCACCTCAACAGCAGCTCTGTTCTAACATGATAGAATAAGCCTGGTTCTGTTCATGATCTGGACACTGCTAATTCTCAATCCATGCCTTTAGTCTTGACTTTTTTCCAGAAAACACACACCAAGGTTCAACCTGCCTGGTGGGCTTCACCATACAAATATCCCAACACAATTTCAAAAGCCTCATGACCCAAACAAACACACCTCAGCTCTAAACCCAATGCTGCTCCTTGCTCCATGCCTCTGGGTTTTATTAATGCATCAACCACACAGTGAACTCCTAGGCAATCAGTTAAAACTCAGATGGAGCAAATTACCTCTCTAAGCCTTTCCTTTTCTGAAAAGCTGACAATTACCTACTTTAGGTGGCAATTAGGGAATTAAATAAGATAATGATAAAGTAGCCACTTTATCATTAGATATTCTCCTTCCTCACTCTCTGTATTTATTTTTTATTTTCATTTTTAATATTTAATTTATTTATCTTTAGAGGAGGAGGAAAGGAGAGAAATATCAATGTATGGTTGCCTCTCATGAGTCCCCTGCTGGGAACTAGCCTGCAACCCAGGCACGTGCCCTGACTGGGAATCGAACCACAATCGTATGGTTCGCAGGCCCGTACTCAATCCACTGAGCTTATTTTTTAAATATATTTTATTGATTATGCTATTACAGTTGTCCCATTTTCCTCCCTTTATTCCCCTCTGCCTTTCACACCCCTCCCATCCCCATTCCCCCCATTAGTTCATATCAATGGGTCATATATATAAATTACTTGGCTTCAACATTTTCTACACCATTCTTGACTACATTCTAAACTATAACTTTGCTGGAGAGAGTAATCTTGGACGTAGATCCTTGCCTTTCATGACGTGGAATACATCTTTCCAGCCCCTTCTTGCCTATAAGGTTTCTTTTGAGAAATAAGTTGACAGTCTTATGGGAACTCCTTTGTAGTTAACTCTCTCCTTTCCTCTTGCTGCTTTTAAGATTCTCTCCTTATCTTTAATCTTGAGTAATGTAATTATGATGTGCCTTGGTGTGTGCTTCCTTGGGGCCAACTTCTTTGGGACTCTCTAAACTTCCTGGACCTTCCTAGAAGTCTATTTCTTTTGCCAAATTAGGGAAGTTTTACTTCATTATTTTTTCAAACAAATTTTCAATTTCTTACTCTTCCTCTTCTCCTTATATCACCCCTAGGATTCAGATGTTGGAATGTTTAAAGTTGTCCTAGAGATTCCTAACCCTCTCATTGTTTTTTAATTCTTGTTCTTCATCCTGTTCTGGTTGAATGTTTCCTTCTTCCTTCTGGTCCAAACTGTTGATTTGAGTCTCAGTTTCCTTCCCGTCACTGTTGGATCCCTGTACGTTTTCCTTTATTTTGTTTTTCATAGCTTTCACTTTTTCCTCTATTTTGTGACCATACTCAACCAATTCTGTGAGAATCCTGGTTACCAGTGTTTTGAACTGTGAATCTGATAAGTTGGCTATCTCTTCATTGCTTAGTTGTATTTTTTCTGGAGGTTTGATCTGTTCTTTCATTTGGGCCATTTTTTGTTGGGTTTTTTTTTTTTTGTCTCAGCTTGCCTGTCACATAGTAAGGGGCAGAGCCTTAAGTATTCAACAGGGCAGGCAACCCATGTAGCTACTATGTTGTTACACTGTAGTGGGGGAGGGGTCAGAAAGAGAACAATGCCACTTGTTCAGCTGCTGGCTTTCGGTCACTTCCGCCACTACCCACAAGCAAATTGTGCTTTTCTGGTGCTGATTCCTGGCTGGGTGGGTTTGTGCACATTCTAGGACCCTGTGGGTCTCTCCAACAAACTCTCCTGTGAGGCCAGTTTTTCCCACTACCTCAACCCCCACAAGTTTTTCAGTCAGAGGTTTTGAGGTTTTATTTCTCCACAGTGAAACCCTGGGTTGCTTGGTCTGTCTCTCTCCTCATTTGTCCCTCTTGGTTATCCATATGCAAATGTAGGACTGCCCACCCCAGTCCTCCAGCCATTGCCTTGCCACAAGTCTTCTCTGCCCAGCTAGCCATCTCCACCCCTCCTACCAGTCTGGATGAATGTTTCTTCTTTAACTCCTTGGTTGTTGGACTTCCATACAGTTCAATTTTCTGGAAGTTTTGCTTATTAATTATTTTTAAACTTGTTTTCCTTCTTTTGGTTGTGCGAGGAGGCACAGTGTATCTACCTATACCTCCATCTTGGCCATAAGTGACTCTTTGTATTTAATCACTGGTCAAGGTCTATCAACTCTGCCATCCAAATATCTCTAAAATCTTTCCCCTATTTTCTATTTCTACAATCAATGTCCTGGTTTGAACAGTCAGCATGTCTAGCCTAAACAACTGCAAAACTCTTGGACTAGTCACCTTGTTCCCTTTCCTCTCTAACCTGCTTGCCCATAGGCTCCACAAAGTAGGAGTATAATGGGCCTTATTCCTTTTGTCCATTTTCCCAACAACTCAGTAGAGTGCCTAGCAGTATAGGTTGGCAATGCTGACTGGTTCCCAGTTCATCATCCAGACACAACGAAGCCATGCTCTAAGAAAAACTTCAATCCCCAGTTTATTACACATAGGCAGAAAATCATAAAATGTGTTAAATAATGATGAGTAGATAATAAGTATAGCATGTGCATGTTAAACATAGAAAGAGATGGAAGGACTAAGAGACAACTAATTTTCAATATATATTAAAAATGCATGAGGCACCTGGGCTCTAAATATTCATGACACACTGATCTACATGAGGTAGTAAATATTCATGAGTATTCAATATTCATGAGGCCTTAATTCAGCCACTCATCCATTGATGACACCCATTCTGTAACCATGTGTCCTTTACCCAAGAAACACAAACAAAGCCTATACTATTCTGTAGGCTTATTGGTGAGCTGCAGCTGTGGCCAGACCTACTTGTCCCTACATTTCTCTGATAGAGTATGTGCCCTTAGCCCAAGGTCTTTTCTGTCTATGGTCCTCTTTGAACTTCTACTCTGGTCTCTAAACCACACTATTAGCAAGAGGAGCTGATGCAACACAAAGAGACAGGACCATTGCTTACCCTAAGATTTAAGCAAGGTGGTCTATCTACTTTTACCCTTGTCCTAAGTGTGTGAACCTACCTCATCTCTTTCCCCTTGCATCTTGCTACATATTAGAAATAGTTTTAATCTACCATATGACTGATGCATTTTAATTAGGCCCATGAGGCTTCTGTTCTGTTGTCTCTGGGAAGGCCTACACGCATGCTTCTTGGAGGCCACCACTGAACCAAGCTAATATCCCACACTACATTCTGGCTGCTGCATAGAGAACAGATTGAAGGAGTAGTAGTAATGGAAGCAGAGAGACCTATTAGGAAGCTATTCCACTACTCTAGTCAAGAAACGAGGGTATCCTAGGTTAGAATGGTATCAAAGGAGATAGGGAGACATGAACAGATTCAAGATATGTTTTGCTAGGAGAATGAAGAACAAGGATGGTGAGAGAGAACAATATGGAAAGTAAATAGAGCCTATGGTCAGAGAAGGCAATTTTGGAGCCTAAGATATTTGAAATGGCAATACTCCTTAAGACAAAGAGGAAATAATATACCCAAAAATCATGGCTTGTCAGGAACCAAAGGGGCCTTGGGAGGTCATCTACATAAAACACCAAACAAATATATGATTCCCTTCCTACACCTCTATTAAACTATCAGTGAAAAATAACCTCTGACCTGTCCCCAAGGCCATCCATCTATTCCAATGACCATACAAACATGTGATTCCCCTGTCTTCCACGCAACCCTGACCATGTTCATCCAGAGCCATCTACTACAACTTTTGGTGGCTCCCTTCCAGAAAATTATTCCTTTTACTGACCTGAATTCTAATCTATTAGGTCATGTCCTTGATAGGACAGGGTAGGATAGGATAAAGAAAACTATATCACCCCTCCTCCATATGACATCCCTGTAGATTCCTGAAGACATTTATCAGGCACACCTGAGTCTCCCCTGTACAGATTTTCCTTTTCATTCTTTTCCCTTACACATGGCAAATTTTCAGTTCTTTCACCATCATGGTTGTTATCCCCTGAAGGCATAAAGAACTTAGCATCATCCTATGTGAAGGACTAATAGCACAAACAGAAGAAATCAGTCGCTATGCTTCTAATAATGCAACCTAAAATTAGCTTCTCTGGTGGCAACATCACAAAGTTAACTATTGTCTAGCTGAAGGGGAATATGAATAAAGATGACTGGCATGCACATGGTGAAGGAAAAATGATCCTCTATTGAAGTACCATCAAAGTCTAAACTTAACAGGGATGAGGATGAGGATGAATAGAAGGTGGTTGAAGTAAATGGCAGTAAATTCAAGAAAAAAGTGAATACCAATCTGGAAGTGGCAGTAGAGAACAGTCTTCTCTATTCTCTTAACAGTGTTGTGAAGGAAGTAGTGTTGTGAAGTGGTCATAACAAAAAAAAAACATTTAAAGCAAAAAGAAAAAAGGTGGGGAGAAAAGAAGTAGGAGAGTTTTCTCATACTAGAGCATCACCTGAAAAAATACAAGTATGTCACAGAAGAGTGGAAGAAATGGCCAAATGTTGAGGTAGGAGAGTAGAAACCTAGTAAGTCACTATCAATAACCACAAGCTAGCAGCATGCTTATATTACCACTTCCAACAAGTTAGACACCTGAGCAGCAGCATGGGGTCTTTATAAAAAGCCAGAGCAAGATAGTATATAAAGGCGGAAGTCAGAAGTTAAAGAACTATAAATCTGCTTTAAATTGATACCTTGAGGCAGTCCACTATTTTTCACCAGTGGCTCGTATACTTGAATTGTGTCATCTTCAGGGTAGAACAAAATTTTATGGTATCTTATTCTATAGTTTTCTTGCCTTTTATCATGTACTTCATCTTCTACATAGGCATCAAAAGATAATACCTGTTGGAATCATAATTAAAAATTAGAAAATATTAAGAAATCAGCAAACTTGAAATCAATAAGGTTACTGCCATATGTTATTACTGTAAAGAAAAAAGTTAAGGAGATTTTGCAAGAAGACATTCCACACATCAGCTATGAGAATGAATATACAATCAAGGCTTCAGTATATAAATTTTATTTTATATTTCCATCACCATCTGCTTATATTGAGGAAATGATATTCAAGCAGTAAATCCATCATTCAGCTCTACCATAAGCTGAACTAGCATCTCTCTTTGGAATTTCAGAAGGGGATTCTATACGTATGTGTTATAGACAAAATAACATTCACTCTCACAAGATGAATATAAGTTTTGTCATTTTTCCCCTTAAAAATAACACCAAACTACCTTAGTTCTAGTATAAAATTATCCTGACTTCTGGTCCTGCTAATTGCTTGCCTTAAGAGTAATTCAAACAGGCAGATCAGAAATTCTTCCAATGCACCCAAGATCCACCATATACTTCTTCAGGAACTTCAAAGAGCTCAGCTCAATATTAGACCTAGTTTCATCTTACATTGCATGTATATTTGTGTGGAGTACTTAGGTAAGAGAATTAGATTCTAAAGTAGTTATTAAATTAGATATAATCAAAAATATCCTTGAAAACTCCATAACCAGTTTGGAAAACTATGACTTTCAGTAATACAACACAGCCCATTTTTCCTCCCATTTTCAACCAAAGGACTCTCTCTTTATTGAATATCATTTGAAATAGCTTCTTTAGGCTTACATGTCATGTTATATGAAAAAACTGTATCTTTAACCATTGGAATAACCATCACTATGATGAAATGCTCACACACTGAGGAGGACATGGTAACTGAAAACAATTAAGGGAACAACAGATTTAGGCTACCATTTTAAGCCTGACCTGAGGCACAGACTCCTTGAAAGCTCCATTTTAATACGCCCTTTGCTCTCATTTTTATCAATTTTTATAATTAAAATTGTAAAATTTAATTGTACATATGATATAACAACAGGGTAATTCAACATGGACAACCTGATAAATATGATTGAGTCAGTTTGGGGTGGGCAGTTATCCTAACTAAGAATGTATTCTCTGGGAGTGTTGAGCAAATTTCTATCAGAAGCCCACTCTTTAGAAGGGGCTAACAAAATGCCTCAGTAATTTATCTCTGATTAAGATAAGAAATTTTGTTAATTACCGTAAAAGATTATAAAAATGAGTTTTAGTAAAATGATTGTATCCAGAATGAATGAATTGGTTACAACTATTGACCAGGCACTGTCTTTACCAGATCGGGTTATAAAAATCTAATAAGCTCAGAGATTCATACCCTTCAAAATGGTAACTTTGGCTTCATTCTAAAGTGATCCTATGTTCAGCTTCTTTCTTGGGAAATTCATCTGCCTGATTCTATTTAAGAGTTAGCTAAACCCACTCTAGACTTCTGGCTACTTTGCCTCCTCTCACAATCAAAAGAAGGAAAACAACAAATTTAAAAACAAAAAACAACCAGAACTGACAGAAAATCAAACTCTATGGAAGTTTAACAACCAAGGAGTTAAAGAAACATTCATCCAGACTGGTAGGAGAGATGGAGACAGGCAGCTGGGAGGAGAGGACTTGTAGCAAGGCAGTGGCTAGAGGACTGGATGGGCAAGAAGCTGTAGGTGGAGCAGGTTGTCCCACATTTGCATGCAGATAAACCAGGAAGAACAACTGGGGAGCAAGACAGACCGCCAACCCAGGGTTCTACTACAGGGAAATAAAGCCTCAAAACCTCTGACTGAAAAACCTATGGGGGTTGAGGTGGCTGGAGAAACTCATGGCCTCACAGGAGAGTTTGTTGGAGAGACCCACAGGGTCCTAGAATGTACACAAACCCACCCACCTTGGAATCAGCAGCAGAAGGTCCTAATTTGCTTGTGGGTAGTGGTAGAAGTAACTGAAAGCAAACAGAGAGCTGAACAAGTGGCACTGTTCCCTTTCTGACCCCTCCCCCACATACAGTGTAATAACACAGCAGCTCCATGGGATGCCTACCTTGTTGAATACCTAAGGCTCTGCCCCTTACTACGTGACAGGAGAGTCATGACAAAAAAAATGGCCCAAATGAAATAACAGATCAAAGCCCCCAAAGAGGGGGAAAAGGTATAGGGAATAGGTGACATAAATGGTAGGTGGAAAATAGACAGGGACAAGTTAAGAATAATATAGGAAACATAGAAGTCAAAGAACTTATATGTATGACCTATGGACATGAACCAAAGGGGGAAGGGAATATGGGTGGGAGGGAATATGCAGGGTGGAGAGGAATAAAGGGGGAAATGGGACAACTATAATAGCATAATCAATAAAGTATATTAAAATTTTTTTAAAGCTCCAGAAAAAATACACCTAAGCGATGAAGAGATAGCCAACCTATCACAGGCATAGTTCAAACACTCGTAATCAGGATGCTCACAGGACTGGTTTCCTCATAAAACAGAGGAAAAAGTGAAAGCTGTGAGAAGTGAAATAAAGGAAAACGCACAGGGAACCAACAGTGATGGGAAAGAAACCAGGACTCAAATCAACAGTTTGGACCAGAAGGAAGAAAGAGACATTCAACCAGAACAGAATGAAGAAACAAGAATTTAAAAAAATGAGGAGAAGTTTAGGAACCTCTAGGACACCTTTAAACATTCCAACATCCAAATCCTAGGGGTGCCAGAAGGGGAAGAAGAAGGGCAAGAAATGGAAAACATACTTGGAAGCATAATGAAGGAGAACATCCCCAACCTGGCAAAGGAAATAGACTTCCAGGAAGTCCAGGAAGCTTAAAGAGTCCCAAAGAAGTTGGCCCCAAGGAAGCACACACCAAGGCACATCATAATTACCTTACTCAAGATTAAAGATAAGGGGAGAATCTTAAAAGCAGCAAGAAAAAAAGAGACAGTTACCTACAAAGGAGTTCCCATAAGACTGTCAGCTGATTTCTCAAAAGAAACCTTGCAGGCAAGAAGGGGCTGGAAAGACGTATTCCAAGTCATGAAATCCAAAGACCTACGTCCAAGATTACTCTATCCAGCAAAGCTTTCATTTAGAATGAAAAGGCAGATAAGTCCTTCCCAAATAAGATCAAGTTCAAGGAGTTCATCATCACCACCTCCTTATTACATGAAATGTTCAAGGGACTTATCTAAGAAAAAGAAGATAAAAATGTGAACAGTAAAATGACAACAAACTCACCGCTATGGACAACTGAACCTAAAAAAAATCAAAAAGAAAAAAACAAAGTAAGCAAACACATACAGCAGGAACAGAATCACAGAAACGGATATCACATGGAGGGCTACCAATGGGAGAGGGGGTGGGAGAGAAAGGGGGAAAAGGTACAGAGAATAAGTAGAATAGATGGTGGGGAGAAAATAGACAGGGGGGGGGTGTTAAGGTTAGTATAGAAAATGTAAAAGCCAAAGAACTTATATGTACAACCCATGGACTTGAACTAAAGGAGAGGGGGGGATGCAGGTGGGGGGGATGTGAAGGGAGGAGGGAAATAAAGGGGGGAATGAGACAACTATATTAGCTTCATCAATAAAATATATTGAAAAAAATAAATAAACTCAGCTAGAATGTTGTCATAGTTATGTTGAGTGAACATTTCTCATAAGATGTTATTGAATGGATACGGGGTTTCCTTCTGGGGTGATGAAAATGTCTTGGAACTAGAAAAAGGTAATGGTTGTACAACACTCTGGATATATTAGATGCTACTGAATTGCACACTTTAAGGTGACTTGATTTATTTATGTTATGTAAATTTTACTTAAATTTTTAAAAATGATATTGGATACCATACTGTGTTGGACACATTAAAATGGTCAATTGCATGGTATATGAATTATATTCCAATTAAAAAAAACAGTAGGAGGGCCCTGGCTGCTGTAGCTCAGTGGATTGAGCATGGGCCTGTGAATCAAAGGATCACAGTTCGATTCCCAGTCAGGGCACATGCCTGGGTTGCAGGCCAGTTCCCATCAGAGGACACACAAGAGCCAACCATACATTGCTTTTTCTCTCCCTCTCTCATTCCCTTTCCCTCTAAAGATAAATAAAATCTTTTTTAAAAAGTGGTTTAAAAAACAGTAGGAGGTAAAAAGATGTTGCTGGACTACCTAAAAGGACAATAGAGCTGGGGTTTTATGGAGCTTTCAGTAAAGGTTGTTAGGGAGAAGAGAATATACTCCCCCACTGAGAATGTACCACTTTAGCATGTGAATTATTTTCAGATGAAGATAATAGGGGTGAAACAGACTCAGAAAGAACTTTTGACCTTCCCCTTAACTACCTAAAAGAATTTAGATAGGGGCCCTGTACCAGGAAGAGAGCTATTATCAGAGAAAACTTTGTATCACAATGACTTATCTGCATGGCATGGTCAACATTTGTTGGCCAAACATTGACTTTTCCCAATTTCCTGTGAATTGTCCTACTCCCCTTTGAAGCCCTAGAGTCCTACCCCCTGTTCCTTATCTCAGGGAGGATACAAGCCTCAATGGAGATCTCTTATTTCTATGGGGTTCCCATGTGTACAAAATTTGTTTTCCTCCTGTTAATCTGTTTTAAGTCTGTTTTAATTGCCTTGATAATACATGGCTACAAAACTCCACAATGAAAATGAAGGGGAGCAGAATATGTCACTTCTAAATATGTCTATTTGGCATAAGAATTACTTTGGGCTAGTTATTTTTAAGAAACTGCAGACACAGGAAAAACTCTGTGTAAAAATTACCCTTTTGTAAGAGACAATTACATTTATAAGGGAAATCTCCATTTGTAAAGTTGTCCTCCCCTCTGTACCAGGAAAAGAAGGATAACTCTTAAGTCTTTAGAAACTCTTATCAATGCAAAGCGAAGGACTTAAATCTATGCAACAATACCCTTGGTTTTACTGTGCCTTTTCTGATAACCTCCCATAACTGGCCTCCCCCTTCCTACCACATCTTCTGTTTTTAGCTAGAGACAACATTTAAAGTGTTGGTTTGCACCATTTCTGGGAATTACTCAGTTTTCCTGAGTCTCTCCCACGTACACAGGAGACATATATTGTCATTGAATGTGTTTTTTTCCTGTTAATCTGTCCTTTATTACAAGGGTATCTCAGTCAAGAACCTAAAAGAATAAAGGGAAAAATATTTCCCTCCCCTATGTAGGTTATGTTTTAAAAACTCTAATAAATTTAAAATACAGAAATTATGCAAGTTATAGTAATTGATCACAAATTAATACAACTCTAAATGTATCACATAGCTATAAACAAGAATTGCCACTCCTAATCAATCAATAACTGTGGATCCCAAGATGAAATACAGGGTGGAACAAAAGTAGGTTTACAGTTGTTCACACAGAAAATAATACAATAATTAATAAATAATAATACAAGAATTCTGTTTCATGTACTCACAACTGTAAACCTACTTTTGCCAAGCCCCGTATGTCTCTCAAAATGCACTTCTCTTGGTTAACTGGAACCAAATTCATAATCAGAGCCTAGCAGCCATTGCTGACAGAGGTCTCTGATGCACTCTGCATTTCAGAAAAGATACAGACTGAGATTTCAGCCTCCTGTACTACACCCCTGCGTGCTTACACCCTCTGAGTCAACCACTGCAAAGAAGTTCCTGGTTTCATCTTTCGACCAATGGACTGAGACCTGCCCCAACTTGCATAAAACAGATCAAATTGGAAACTTGGATGGGAATTTTCTCTATGAAAGGCAGCAACTTTCACTATAAAAGGCGGCCTGCCGTTTGTCTCAGTGGAACACAAATCAGGTTGCTAAGTAAATGTGTGTCTCCCAGGCTTCAGCCTTTTTTGTCCAAATCAATGTGGTTTTTTTTCTTTTTTACAGTCTAAAATGGATTTTGTTTTACATAATTATTGTGCTAAGAATAAGTTTAAAAACACAAAAAGTATTGAACCTAATAAAATTTGAAGATATACAAGAAGGGGCTGAAAAGAAGTACCATTTTTTGCCATGTATAATGCGTCCCCATGTATAGTGCACACCCACATTTTTGACCTAAACTTTCAGATAAAAATGTTTTCATTTTCATCTTTAACTCAATTTTTATTTATTTATACTTAGAAAAAACTGATTATCATATTCCCAGGTATTATTTTGCATACAGACATCGTTATTGCTTTCCAAAGTTACATTTTTAGCACATAAGCATAAATAAAAGTATTAAAAACATTTATGTAGGTACAGAATTAGTACTATATTACCCATGTATAACGCACATCCTTATTTTTCCCTCAAAAAGTTTGGCAAAAAGTGCACGCCTTATACATGGCAAAATACAGTACTCAAAGTCATGAAAGGCAAGGACCTACATGCAAGATTACTCTACCCAACAAAGCTATGATTTAGAATGGAAGGGCAGATAAAGTGCTTCTCAGATAAGGTCAAGTTAAAGGAGTTCATCATTACCAAGCCCTTACATGAAATTCTGAATGGACTTATCTAAGCAAAAGATCAAAAGTATGAACAGTAAAATGACAACAAACTCACAACTATCAACAACTGAATGTAAAAAAAAACTAAGCAAATAACTCAGGAATGGAGATCAAATGGAGGGTTATCAGTGGAGAGAGGGAAGGAGGAGAATAGGAGAAAAGGTACAAGAAATAAGCATAATTGGTAGGTAGAAATTACACAAGGGGAAGTTAAGAACAGTATAGGAAATGTAGAAGCCAAAGAATTTATATGTACGACCCATGGACATGAACTAAGGGGTGGATTGCTGGAGGGATAGGGGGTACCTACTGGCAGAGGGGGATAAAGAGGGGAGGAAATGGAACAACTGTAATAGCATAATCAATAAAATATACTTTAAAAACACATGAATAAACTAATAACCAAATAAGTGAAAAAATTACCAAAAATATTGCCCTGGCAAAGGCTACAACTAAGATGATTCACTAATGGATTCTTCTGAATGCTCAAAAAAACACGGAAGATTACCAAAATACTATACTCATGTAACTTCCCCAGGAAACCAACAATGACCAAAGGTCACGAAGGTGAATTATGATGCCTGATAGACTTACTATAAGAAAAATGTAAACTGTGGAGCAGTAATTCTCACCCTGGATGCACACTGGAATCACCTGTAGAGCTTTTTAAACTGATGCTTGGAACAGACACACAAACACAAACATGTACACAAGCACATACACACAATGAAATCAGAATATCTCAGAGTTGGCCCAGGCATTAGTGATTTTTAAAGTTCTCCAGGCAATTACAATGTATAAGCCAAGGTGGAAAACTACTGCTTCAGAGCAATTTCACTAAGGATTTACAGAGCAATGATTCTAACTAAAATACAAGAAAACAAAATTCAATAGTCCATAACAGTTACAAACTACCTAAATACACAAAAAGCAGCATTTTCCTCGCAGATGTAAAGATGTTTACAAATTAAGAAATAAGGGCAAATATATAATCACATACTATTTCCTACCACCAACATTTTAAAAAATAAATAATTCCTGTACAAGATTAAAAAGCATCTGCTTTAAAACAACCTAAATTTCAGCATTATACTTAATTATTTGTCTACACAATCAGCAGTAGAACAAAAAAACTCATACCAACATCTTTATTTAATATTGTTTTTAGGAGTTCTGTACAATATAAGAAGGTATGAAGTGAAAATATTAGAAGTAGAGAGACAAAAATATCACTATAAGCAGGTAAAATAAATAATGCCATACACAAAGGTTGAAAACAAAGAAAAAATAAAAAATATCAGCATAACCACAAGTGAATAAAAAATATTCTTATGTACTAGCAATAGCCAGCTTAAAATACAGTGAGAGAAAAAAATGATGTTCACAGTAGAATAAATTACAAAGCACGTAACATTAGTTCTAATGAAAACTCTGTGACCCTGATAAAACTCTAAAAATATTTACTAGGAGATAGAGAAGAACTTGACTAATAGGATAAGTGAAGTATATTTCAAATAAGCAGACTCAAATACCATATTTCAAATGGATATTTCATCACTATGTTGGAGGGAAATGAAAAAACAATACCTCTAAGTTCATCTGATAAAATAAAAATGTCAGGCTATTAGAGATAATTGTGAAAATTAAGGGTAATGTAGGAGATCTAACTCTCCCAGACTTTATAGCTTACTATGATATAATGGTTTAATTATTAAAATAGTGCTATAACAGAGTAACAAGAGACATACTACTATGTGAAAAAGACTAGAAGGTCTGGAAACAGACTCTATTACATATTAGAATTCAATACCTGATGAAAGAGAAGTCACTATCAATATCAATATCAATAAGTGAAAATCAAGAAGTCAATATCAATAAGTGAAAAACATACTAAGGTGGAAAATGATCAATGTATATCCCCACCTAAAGTAAATTATAATCCAAGATAAACACCAGGTGGATTGTTAACTTATTTATACCAAATCAACCCCTTTTATCCTTAAAAAAAAACAATTATAAATGTGTCAAAGCCTTGAAAGGATGATTATTCTAGACTTGGTAGAAAAAGAAAATTGTAAAAGAAAAAATTAAGATTTGACTACAAAAAGCAAGTTATAACTTTAATAAACAAAAAAAAATAAACATTCTGTGAAGCAGAAGAAGAAACAATAAGCCAACATGGAATCACCCGCCTCCAAGACAGCAAGACTTAATTTCAGTTTCAGCCCGTCCCAGGAAGGTGACCTTAAACCAATCAGTCTAGAATTTTCTAACACCAGTGAGGTAACACGCCTAATTAGACCCCTGCCACTCTTCTCCAAAGGCGGTCACCTTGTCTGAAACAATCCTTTCTTTTCTTATATAATAACTTTGTCCTGCTTAGTTTCCGCCTATAAAAACCTTCTATTTTGTACTTCTTGGAGTGCCTATTTAGTACGCGGGATGCTGTCCAATTCATGACTCATTCAATAAAGTCAACTGGATCTTTAAGTTTATTTAGTTGAATTTTTGTTCATTAAAAATACTAATAAAATTTTAGAGAATATGGCAAGTTTAATTCATTTTATTATTTTTTAAATTAGCTTTTAAAACGCCCTAAAAAAGGCATGAAAAAGAACTTAAAATTCAGGAGCATGTCCATCAATAAAAGGAGAGTATTCACTCTAAAAATTATTGGGTACATGCAAGTTAAAATAACAGTGAGTCACTGGATTTGTTTCTCTTATTAAATGGACCTCATAAGATTACTGATCATGGATAGGATGTTAAATTACTACAATATTTCAGGGGCAAAGTGGTTCTATGAGGAGACATTTTAACTTTCCTACACTTCTCAGGAACTCCACTTCTGGCCAAATAACCCAAAGAAAAAACCCAAAGTATGGAGAAACATGCAAAAATGCCCTTTGCAGCATTTTTTTTCATTACAGAAAAATCTAAAGTGAAAGAACTTAAGAGTTATCCAAAATAATTTGGTGAATTATGGCACATCTACACACTCCTGGATTATGATGAAGACACTAGAGTGATGTTTTTTAAAAACTATGGCAATAAGAAAAATATTTAGGATATGTAAAAATGCTGAGTGAAAAAAAACAGGATTGAAAATGGTATCATACCACAAAAACTGTTTTTGAAAGCATGTATATTTAAGTTGTATTAAAAACTGTAAATACATTTTCAGAACACAAGATGGGAAAAAATGAACAAAAGACAAACCATGGTGGCAGCTCCAAGGGTAGACTGACTTGATATGAGGTCGGAAAGTTGCAAAGCCTCCTCATGCGCTGCTCCTCCCTGCATCTCCCTTCCCTGCTCTACATCCCAAGTACCCTGCCCTCAGCCCAAACCCCACCCCCACACCCGTCAGCCCTCTGCCCATCCCACTCCCCTCCCCCTCCCTCTCCCCCTCCCCCCTCCGCCACCCAAATCCCCCAGCCCTCCTTCCTCCACCTTCCACCCTCCCCCACCTCGCCTCCACTCCCCGCTCCAGCCCTGCCCTCTGCCATCTGCCGTCTGCCGTCTGCCCTCTGCCCTCTGCGTCTGGCCCTCTTGCTGCCTCGATAACCGCCCTTACCTACAACCCCATTCAGTTGAAGGATGTACTTCATGTAGAGAGGACCCCACTGGTAGGATGAGCTGCGCTCTGTCCCTCCCACCTCTGCTCCGGAACTGGATTTGGCTCTGCCCCGGAACTGGATTTGGCTCTGCCCTCCTACACAATCTCCGTGACCTCTATGCTAGATGTCTAGCACAAGGGTGCTCTGTATATGGTCTCTAGACTACCTCACAGTCTTTTCAAGAACTTTGAAATCTCGTAGACCTTCTGGTCCAAACCGCGAAGAAGAACTTTATAACCCCACCCCCATCCGTCCGGAAATGCCTTAATACCCGGAAATGCCTTAATACCCGGAAGTACGCTGATATACCGGAATAGCTTTGGACAAAAAAGTGCTTAGTAATAGCGGAAGTACGCTGCAGGCTTGCACGCCAAACCGAGCCTTCAGTAAATCTTCCAACCTTGTGACTTTTCTAAAGAACTGAATCACAAACTCAGTGCAGGGCCTTTGACATCTCTGGAAAACCAAGAACTATGACAGGCAAGTGAAAGAAAGGGCGCCAATCCATAGGCCATCGCAGCGGCACAAGGTCAAGCACCACAGGAGCGGCACAGAGGTAGGATTCCCCAAGCAAATGCAAATGCCTCTAGGAGCCCAGTGATGTGTCCCTCTGTAGCCGGCCACCTCATAGCTCTGAATCACATTCAGGAGAGGCCAGCATCCCTGAGTGTCTGAAAGCCCGAAGGTGTGCCAGGGGGGTTATTCCACCAGGGAAATTCCTCTGCCTCCAATTCCTCAGACCCAGGTAAAGATGAAGCAGCACCCAAAAACTGCCTGACTCAGAGCACTCCGGATTCCTTTTGTCTTTGAAGTCCTTTCTGTGCTGCCCCCTACACACTCCGCCAGCCCCTTTCTAGAAATGGCTTCTCTAAAGGATGAGTACAACTTACAAACTAATTCCAAATACAGTTCCCGTAATTCCATGAACTCTGAATTTGTAGCCAAAGCTGAGGCTCAAAATGATAACAGAGACGAAACAAACAAGGTCCAGAGAAATAAAGGTAGAAAGAAAGATGGAGGCTCTTCAATGACCTATGGGCTAGCCATCTATAGCACCTTGGTGGAATCAATGCCAAAAGGAAAGGGGGAGGCTGCCGCTACTACAAAACCGAGTGCTAGTGAGCATCCCAATCCTGGAGAAAGACCAGCCAGTGCTGTCACCTTCTCTGTTACCCAGAAAAAAAAAGTGTCAGCCCCAGAGGTCAGAGTGAAGGAAAACGTTCTGCCAAATAACAGTAACTTCTATGATGGAAAAATACTTGTAGATCCTCAGGAGAAACCCAGTGAGAAGCCACCTGATGACTCAAAAGAAGTCATTTTTGATAAAGGCTCTTGCACCCTACAATTTCTAGGCAAATGTGACTCTCATTCAGAAACCCAAAAGCATGAGGAAAGGAGTGTGGTGATTAAGCACCCCTCTCCAGGAAATGACTGCTCTAGTGTGGATAAGATTTCTGCATTCAGATTCTTTCAGGAGGAGCCAGACTCACTGAGTCTCCCAAGAATTTTAAAGCTTTCATCCTTAACCAAGGACCATGTCACATACCAGCCTCCTTTGTACAGTGGTCCTTCAAATGACAATGTCAGCTACTGGACCAACTGTCCTATGCCTTTTCACTATCTCTCCATGGGTGGCAGCAACAACAATACATCCCAGGCTGGGAAGAGCAGCTGGAGCTTCTTGAGTAATTATTCCTCCAGCTCTACAGTGCACTCCAAAAACTGGTCCAGAGATCTGAAGGCAGCAGACGAAGGTCTTTCCCAGAATGCTTGTTCACTTAATTTTCCCAGAAGTTCAGAAGCCATGGTGAGGGAGAAAAGAACATTCCAAGAGGAAACAACATCACGTCCTTGGGAAGGATATGCATCTAATTCCCTGCCAAGGAGCCACTGGGAACAAAGCCTGAAGGAGGGTTTCATTGATACCCATTGTCACTTGGACATGCTCTATTCCAAGTTGTCTTTCAAAGGGACCTTTACCAAGTTCAGAAAAATGTATAGCTGTTCCTTCCCTAAGGAATTTCAGGGCTGCATCTCTAATTTCTGTGATCCTCGCACAATGAAGGATGGTTTATGGGAAAAGCTGTTGAAAGAGAATATGGTTTGGGGAGCCTTTGGCTGTCACCCCCATTTTGCACGTTACTACAATGAATATCAAGAAAGAAGTATTTTGAAAGCTTTACAGCATCCCAAGGCTGTAGCTTTTGGAGAAATAGGCTTGGATTACTCTTATAAGTGCAGTACATCTATCCCACAGCAGCACAAGATATTTGAGAGACAGCTACAGCTGGCTGTGTCTCTAAAGAAACCACTGGTAATCCACTGCCGAGAAGCCGACAAAGATCTGCTGGACATCATGAAAAAATATGTGCCCCCTGACTACAAGATCCATAGGCATTGCTTCACTGGCAATTACCAAGTCATCGAACCCCTTTTGGAGTACTTTCCCAACATGTCTGTGGGCTTCACAGCAGTCTTGACTTACACTTCTGCCTGGCAGGCCCGGGATGCTCTGAAAAAGATCCCACTAGAGCGAGTTGTCGTGGAAACCGATGCTCCCTATTTCCTTCCTTATGGGGTTCCCAAAAGCCTTTGCCAGTATGCCCACCCAGGCCTGGCCCTGCATACAATTCAAGAGATTGCCACAATCAAAGATCAGCCACTCCACCACACCTTAGCCACCTTGCGTAAGAACACTAGTCTTCTCTACAATGTTTAAGCAGAGAGGGCAGTCAGAAATCTAAAAAAAAATGGAGAGGCATCATCTCCCTGGGTTGACATTGTAAAACTTGCTTTGAACTCTTCCTATGCCCCAGGTCAAGGATGTATTTGGACTGACAACATAGACTTTGAACTCTGCCTGTGTCCCAGGCAAAGGATGTGTTCAGCAAACCCACTGGCACAGAAAAAACCAGGACAGAATGTTTTGCTCAAAACATCTTCAGAAGACTTCTGTGCTTCTGCCTGGTATAATATGATACAATGGGATGGGAGGAAGGGTAAGGGGATCTTCCCTTGATTTTATCAGGGTTTTTCCTCCTAGCAGACTGTGTCAGCATAATCAGTAAAAAAGTAAGAATTCCATTGGGTACAATGAGTTTGCCAATCCAAACTGCTGTTCTCTGCAGCCTAAGTTTCTGAGGAGTTGGTGAATAAAATTACTGTCCTACTTGTCTTTCAAAAGAAAGCAAGGAATGTTGAATTTTGAAAGTGAACTAGGTGATTTGTTCTGTTTATTCCCTAAATGTATTTGTTATAGGAATTCTATAATCCATATGGGTTGTTGTTAAATTCATAAATTCAGTGGCTGTTTAATTTGTAGTTTCTAATTTCTACAGATAAACAAGCACTAGCATTTAATCTAAAAGGAAATTGACTTAGATTAAAATTAGTCAGCTAATAGTCATAATATGCCAAGGATGTCTGTAGAGGAGCTTAGAATGATGGGGGCCAAACCAGTTCAATCTTAAAACAGCATTGAGAAGATCAGTTTTTTTAGAGATTTTGTTTATTTTTAGAGAGAGGGGAAGGGAGGAAGAGAGAGGGAAACATCAGTGTGTGGTTGCCTCTCATGTGCCCCCTACTGGGGACCTGGCCTACAATCCAAGCATGTGCCCTGACTGGGTATCGAGCCAACAACCATTTGGTTTACAGGCCGGCGCTCAGTCAACTGAGCCACACCAGCCAGGGCAGGTGATGAGTTTTGAACCTGAACTCCCAAATATGTGCCACTTAGAAATACTGTTCTCCAGAAGGGTTTCAAAAGCATCAGGAGGACAGAAACAGAGAAGAGCTTCAGCTCTCCACTCGTCAAACAGCTGTCCTTTCTGAGAAATTAAAATGAATCCACATTTTAAGGAAAATATCTGAGCTACAAAATTTAACTTTGCTAGCCAAAGCACACACCTAAATCCAGAAGTCCCATTATTGGATGAGAAATGCCATTTTTAAAATGGAAAATCTCATTTACTCTCAAAAAAATGAATAAATGAAGATAGGCCCAGAATACTTCATATCTCTTTAGTTTCCTTTGTGCCCTTTTATCTGGATCCAGAAAAATCAGCTGGCTCCTTACCACTTGGTTCTTACCTCAAAGTTCTCCTCCACAGAGAAGCCCTCCCTGGCCAGCAATCTATAGTGTTCCTCTCACCTGGGAGGAAAAAAATCCTTGGCTTATTGTTTCGATTTAATCATAGCACTTAAGACTGTTTAAGATTGTGTTGTTAATTTATATGTTCATTTGTTATCTTCCCCAGTAGATTTTAAGTTTACAATCTTGTCAGTCTCGTTCACAATGTACATATATACCCAATGTAAGAATAATGCCTGAAACAGAGCAGTCATCAAAGATTTCTTTAACATGAATGAATAACAGACTTCATTAACACCTGGGAGTTAATGACAATACTTGAAATGGGGCAGATATTAGGAAGAGAATAGAAAAATAAACCATCATATTTCTAGCACCCTTCTTTAATTCAAAAGGCAAGGCAACAATTAAAGCCCACCTATATTAGATGTCACCCATAATAAAATAAATAAATAAGGTCATGCCCTACCAGGAACTTCACAGTTCATATTCCCTATAAATAACACTGAGTATATCATACATTCTCTCTGTTTAGAATCTAGTCTTTTGAGAAGACTTTCTAGCTGGAGTGCTTCACTTCCCTTTAATACAGCAAAGGAAGTTGATACAATGTTAAAGATGTGATTTGATTCTATTCTTTCAAGACAGACAAAAACCTTCAAAAACTAAGTCAGTGTTCTGAATTAAGAGGGTTTCATTCCATTTAATGTACACTTTCAATAGACATTGCTCAAAGTGTGTCCCTCAATCCATAGGAGACCTGAGCTCTTTATAAAGGACTGCAGAAAAGAAATTTCCAATGACACATTTTTTGAGGAAATACTGAGTTGTACAAAGTTCCACAGATTTTTTTAAATCTCAGGATCTTGTATGTCCTTTGATATGTTAATGTGAGCCACAAACACCCAAATGTTATTTCTCAAAAGTTACTTTTAGATTAATGTGTTTAATTTGAGGTATAATTCAATGAGTTCAAGTTCTTTGGGAACATAAACTTAGGAAATGCTACCTCAGTCACACTCTCACTGTTATAATGTGCTTATATTTTGTACATATCTCCACTCATCATACTCTAATATCCTGTTTCATTTACCTTTCTAACTACATAAGATCCCTGGAGAAAAAAAATGTCATTTATCTGGTCCTAGCAAAGTGACATTACCAAGTGGGAATTTTAAAAATGGGTGTGCATAAACGGTTGCATTTGTAAGAACACTTTCAACAAGATAAAGAGGACATACACATAATTAAAGTAATTTTCATTTCCAAAAATAAGATTGCCTTTTTATATGGAGAAAGTACTTTGTGTGGTACTTGGCGTTTCTACTCTCCTGTTCTGGAGGTATCAGAGGACCATGAAGGCAGCTATTGATCTAGAAATTCAATTTGCTGTTAGTGGTCCCTGGGCCATCAGTCAATCTGGAGTCAAAAGGCCTCTTAAGCCCATTAACAGGCTCTCTGAACCTTGTCAGCCTTTTCACTGCACATCAATAGTTTGCTTGACTTAAATTTTAGAAAGGCAGCTATTTCTACCTTTAAAGCTAAAAAGGAACAAACTGCCTACTTTGTTTTAGGAGCTGGGGGATCCTGGTGTTTTCAGTTGGTTTTATTCGTATGTCATAAAAATTAGTACTTGCTTATTGTAGATTTTTTGAGACTACTAAAGAGCACAAAGTGGAGAAATAGTCTATAATCCTACCACTTAGAGACAATCACTTTAACAGTAGGAATAGCTCTTCGGCACTTTAATATTGGCCAATATCAGCATTCTTTTAGTCAACTTTGTTAATTAATATTTACTGTAATATTCACTTCCTATTAGCATAAGCTATACATTTTACTGTCTCTGAATTTGTTTTTTTTTCTGTTTTTATTTTATTTTATTTTTTTTTCTTACTGTCTCTGAATTTGTAATTTAAATATATTATTTTGGGTATTTTTGTTTGTTTTCATTAGGAACAAGCTGCAAGTTTAATTCTGTTTCAAAGAATCAACTCTTAGACTTGTTCAAATCTGTTTACTTATTTACAAAATTCTGCTTTTAAGTTTATGATTTTTTTCCTTCAGTTCTCAGATGTCTTTTAGTGTGTATGTTTTTTCCAATGCCTTAAGTTAAATGCTTAGTTTGTTTTTATTTGGGATGGGGGAAGAATAAAGCATTTAATACCATAAATTTGCCTGTAACTCTGCTGTATCTATAGGAATTTTATTTTAATGAATTTTACTTTACCACTGTAAAAAAATGTATCTGCATTACAAAGACACAAAAATAGGAACAGAAAGAAGTACAGAGTATTTCTGCCACCTAGAACCCCGTATTTTATTAATCTTTCCTAATGTGATTCTGATTATTTAGCTATACCAAATTATATATACTTTTAAAAAATGCATATGCTTTCATACCCATATTTACTGAAGATTAACATAACACAAAATTCCATCACCAGTCTATATACAATGTTCATGTGCTGATACAGTTTTATTTACAATCATTTTTTAAAAACATAGTTAAACATACAAAGTATATATGTTTATTAAGCAGAGTTAAAGAACATTTACAGAAAAAGGTAATATAAACAAACTTTGTGCCCTGGCTGGTGGCTCAGTGGATTGGGCGCCAGCCTGTGAACCAAAGGGTCACCAGTTCCATTCCTGGTCAGGGCACATGCCTGGGTTGTGGGCCAGGTCCCTGCTGGGGGCACCAAGAGGCAACCACACACTGATGTTTCTCTCCCTCTCTTTCTCCCTCCCTTCTACTCTCTCTAAAAATAATCTTAGAAAAAAAATACTTTTCTCTCTTGATTGTTATTTTTCATTTTTAAAGAATTGTCAGTTCAAGTATTAATTCTAAAAGGTAATACATACTGAAACTTACCTGATAGAGAAAAGTAATATACTTTTCCTTTTTATATCCCTATCTTGCATTTGGGATTCATTTTATTATTATTTTGTCTTCCCATAAATATTTCAAATGTTTACATTCTGTTTTGAACTTTAAGTTTATTTCATAGTTACTTATAAGTTTGTTTCCATTGCTTATCACTAATCCTTTTATTTCATGACTTTCCCATGGTTGAACTGTTTAATTTGCTTTATAATTGGCTGGAGTACATCCTCAATTATGTACTCCATACTTCTCAGGAAAAGTATGTGCATGGCATATTTGTGAGGAATTATATATCTGAGAACATCTTTCTACTGCTTTCACTAATGAGTAACACTTTAGCTAAGTCTAGAATTTCTGGTTCACAAACACTTTTTCCTAAAAGCAATAGATACTGATTCATTGTCTTCTGGCATTTGATAATGCAGACAATATGATGTCAACTCCTCCTTCTTTGGGGTTAAAGTACTTTTTCTGTCAAAATGCATGGTGATGTTTTTGCTTTATCCTTGAAATCAACAAAATTGCAAGGATACATCTAATCATTCATCTTTTGTTATTTTCTCCGGTACATAATAAGCATTCCATCTACAGATCTATGTCTTTTTATAGTGGAGAAAGTCAGTTTTGTTTTTATTATGTTCTTATGGTATGCTTAGTTGATTCAGTTGTTTTTAACCTAATTTCTAACTCTGTAGGAACAATTGTCTGTATATAAGAACACCACCCTCTGTCCAACCTTTCAATATCTGTCTCACTGCTCAAATATCTAACTTTTTCCTCTGTGTTTTGGGGAAATTTCTTTTTTTAAGATTTTTATGTTTTTATTTATCTTTAGAGGGGAAGGGAAGGAGAGAGGGAGAGAAATATCAATTTATGGTTGCCTCTCATGAGTCCCCTGTTGGGAACTGGCCTGCAAACCAGGTATGTGCCCTGACTGGGAATCGAACCACGATAGTCTGGTTCACAGGCCCGTGCTCAATCCACTGAGCTACACCAGCCAGGGCTGGGGAAATTTCTTAAGTTTACCTTTTCCATCACTCATCCCACTTTCTCCAGTTTCAATTTTTTTCTTTAATACATATAATGCATTTTTTAAGTTTCCTCACATTTCTGCCTTCTTCAGGAGAGCTCCCTTTGCCTTTCACCTACAGTCTCATCCAGCAATATTTTTTTATCTAAATGTTTTTATTTGACAAGATCGGGCGTGTTCAGGGTGGTATGGCCGTAGACTAAATGTTTTTATTTGAAACAAACAGGTATACCAAGCAAGTGCTTCTTTTTCCTACTCCCAATTAAAATAGAACACAATACAGGCAAACATCATTTGGCAGGACAGTTCCAATATGTGAGCATCCTTATACTCACTGTGGTTGGGATAACTTTTCTCAGTCTTATACAAAATATTAAACTCAAAATACTGACGTTAAACAAAAGGAAGTGGTCTTAGTTTCTTCTGTGAGGAAGTGTGTTCTATAAATGCCAAAAGGTAATAGAAACACAAACACAACCCACTCTTAAAAAAACTAAATACTTCAAAGTAGAATTTTCCATCTCCCATTTTTCCCATAATAGAAAATAGTGCTGGGGTCTGACACCCAGATTTGGTTTTTATATGGCCCATTTATAAAGTGTTCCCTCATATTACTTGCATCATTAGGGTTATGGATAATCCATTCACTTTGAAGAGTGGTATATCTACTCCTTCCTCCTCTTCTTGTATTCATGCTGATGTTCCTTGGAGTGGCTGCTATCTGAGGGTCTTTTAGACAGAGCCACTATGATGTTAGCTGCTTCTAAAACCTTGTCCAAACCAAAAAGATCTTCCTCAAACTGAACAACCTCCTTCTTGACCTCCTTGCCTGTGATCTGAACCAGAAAATTCCTTGCTGGGAACAAATCTGTTGATCTTTATTCTGGCTTCTAGATCATCACCAGGCATGTCTTTATCCAGATTTTTACTGGGCCTATAAATATTCTAGGCTAACTCTTTACTGTTTCTCCAGGCTTCATCAGAAACATTGTAAATTTCATCTTTGCCACCTGTAAAACCACTGCCCATACTTGGCTTGTTTGGACAACCTTTGGTCATATTGAACTTCATTGGAAGTCCAAGGATTGGGCACACCAAGAGCAATGAACTCACTGATATCTCGATTTTAATTTCTCTGCAGTTTCAACTTCTTATCAGGAGCTTCCCTGTCTCTTTTTGCCTGTCATGCCAGATTTAATCCCTCTCATGTGCCTCTCATTCTCTTTTTCCACATGGGTTTTGATCCTAGCTCTTCTCTCCCTGACTTTCTGGGCCATTTCTCTTAAGTTTCTCTTCTTCTTTTTCCTTGTCTTTTTGAGACATCTTTCTCTCTACTTGAGCACACATTTTCACAGCTTCATGAGCCTTCTGATCAGCATTGTAGAGGGCTTCAGTCAGTTTGGCAAAATTTTCGTTTATGTGAGCTGTCTACCCTCCTCTTCTATCAGCAGCCAAGTGTTTGTGTAATGGAATTGTATAACCCTTTGCAATTTTCCAGCTTGAAATATAAGAAGGAATTTTCCATTTTTTGTGTCTTCACAGTCATCTTAGTTAAGGAAAATAAATGATAGGTGAAAGAGGAGAAGGTGATACCCAAGGAAATTTCTTACTAATCTTGAACCTTGAAGATTCCATAGGATCTTTGTGCATTTCCACCATCTGAATAACCCTCCATTTTGCTCCAGAGTTGAAAGCCATTTCCTGATGTGGAAATGGTGAGTATTAGATATACTGGGCAGGAGCCAGTTTCTCAGCTGCTCAAATAGGCATGGCCACAGCAGCCTTCTGTGATACAGAAGATTTTTCTAAGGCTACCCTTGCCTTTTCTGTTATCTCTTTAATAGCTTCTTCATCAGGTCTTTGCAGGTCTGGGTCATCTACATTCATGATTTCCCTGGGAAACAGGTCATTGTACTTGCTGTAAATGACCTTGTCTTTTGACTGTCCTTGTCAAGCAATTGTATTTATCTTTTCCTTCAGCATCTACCTGAATAGTCAGTAAATTTGACATTGTTTTTTGTTTCATCCCACATTCAGTGGGCCATATGATCTCTGGAAAAGCACCTCCATCTCCAAAATCCTCTAATAACTGAGATATCTGGCCTTTCCAGTACCTGTATGAGGGAGGTTCTTTTTGGAAGAACAGTGAGGTCTGTCATGATCTCTGGGATCTTGCCTTTTATTCGGTGTCAAGCTGGTCCTGAGATAAATGAGTAGGTACAAGTAAAAAGTTGGTGAGCACTGTCTTCTTCCACTTGCTTCCCACGTGAACAACCCCAGCAATATTTTAAATGTATTCTCTTATTACATTTTCTCCTTCCAGCTTTCACTTCAGAGTCTGCTTTAACTGCTTACTTTGTTGTTACTTCCTTGCACTCAATAGAAAGCACAAAGCAAACTTAACAGAAATATTCATTTTGCTCGGATAGATGGGTGTGACTCACTTGTTTGGATGTCATCCTACAAAGCAAAAGATTGCCAGTTCAATCCCTGGTCAGGGCACATGCCTGCATTGCAGGTTCAGTCCCCAGTCCGGGTGTGTGAGAGGCAACCAACCAATGTTTCTCTCCCACATCAATTTTTTCTCCTTCTCTTCCTCCCTTCCTTCCCATCTCTCTAAAAATAAATAAAATAATTTTTAAAACATTCATTTTCCTATAGAAAACATATAATTGAAGTAAATGGTTTTTTTCTTCCTCTGCCTATTAAATATTATGTTCTCCATTTATGTTGCAGTCCTTTCAGAAACTTTATGTTGGGTTTCTTTGTTCATTCTTGAACAAAGAGCAACCTATTCAGGCTGATGTTTTCCTCACAATAGGGTAAGTTCCCTTCCTTCACCATCTATTCTAATGTTCTGATTTCTCCTCTCAGTGGGAATTGATAGAAATTCACATACAGCATGTTAAGAGAAGTAGAGGGGAAAATGAGGACATGGATAGTTCCTTACAAGAAAAACTTCAAATTTTTCCATGTAAGTATTTTATAAATTGACCTGACTGCCACTCCAGGAACAGAATATGTGTAACCATTCCTTTATGTGCATGCCTGTCACATCAGAGAAATGTCTTAATGCAGGACCTGCTTTTCCCTTAGTGTGACTTATCCTGGACTTCCTAGTAACACTCTTAATCCATCAATAGCTGTAAAAGTATGCCAAGTGGAAGCCTCTGCAGAATATGCTAACCCCCAACTCAATTCTTGTCACTTTCTTAAGAAGTGAAATTGAAAATTGGTTTTGGTATACTTCTTTAATATAGTCCCATCTGCACTATATCTAGTGGAAATTCTTCAAAGTTTGTAGCATGCAAATGGAACGCCTGGACTCCAACACTAACTAATATTGTTTCTTCATATTTTAAAAATTTGCAGTCATTTTATTTGGGATTGTGAAGGTGATGAGGTTTGTCTAAATATCAATACTCAAGTGATAATCTTACTCCAAATTCTCATTTTTTCTCTCCCTTCTCTTTTTTTTTGATAAATTTATGTTCCTATGGATTCTGTCTTTAAATAGGCATATCTTATTTTAAGAAAATTCAGCTTATACAAATTTGAATCTCATTCACTTGTTGAACATAAGCGATGATCAATAAGATAAGTTGAATAAATGCATGGCAACAAATACAAATTATACAAAGATGAACTTCCAAGTAATTTTTTGCATTACAAATATATTAGCATCATAAATCTATTTATAATTTATGCTCAAATTTTCATGACTAAATCTATGGTTTAAGATGAAATGCACCTATATGGGCAGCATAAGCATTCAATGAATTTATTTTTAATTATCTGCTTAAGATCTAATTTTGTAGTGCATAAAATGGGAAAAGATGTTGCTAGAATGCTTGAATAGTTTTCTTTTAGCTTTATCACTGATTAACCATATAACTGTTTCAGACCACTTAAACTCTATCTTCTGGATAACCTTTCAGCCAAAATTAGAAAATCAGCATTTGCTAACCACAGAATACTGCAACAACATTTAAAGGATTAAGAAAATGATGTATATATAACAGAGCTTTGGAGAGAAAATGTATAAAAATACTGAATAATATATAAGTCAGTGTAGGATGCAAAGCTAGAAGCTTAAAAATACTGTCAAAACCACATCTAAAATAGTCTTTTTACATCCTTATGGAATCTATCAAGCAATGCAATTAAAAAACACATGGTATTACTAAAGAAGATATTCAGACCCACTGCTTAAAATTGGACTTCTTGGAAAACTAATTAGGACTAGAACAAAGGGGTCACCCTATCCAATAGAAATTACATTACTAATCATGGAGCTTCACAAACTGAATAGAGCAAACTAAATATTCAAATATTCAATATTAAAGATATAAAAGACACCTACAATATGAAATGTAAAGAAAGAATATTTGGTAAAATACATATATGAAATTTACCAACTATTATACATGTATTCACAGAAAATAACATGAGAACTGAGCTAAAAAAACAACTTCATGCTATTTTGAGATAGTATGTATGTTAAACAGCTAGATTATACCTGAAAATGTCAGGAGAAAAAGGAGCTTAGGTAAGATGACCTTTATGTTAAATAAACTCAGAGATGGGTAAAAGACTTAAATATAACTCATGACACCATAAAAGTCCTAGAGGAGAACATAGAGAAGAAAATCTCAAGATATTCCACACACCAACATTTTCACAGATATGTCCCCTAGAACAAGGGACATAAAGGAAAGAATAAACAAGTGGGACTTCATCAAAATAAAAACTTACTGCATGGCTAAATAAAACATCAGCAAATGAAAAGGGTACCAACCGTATGGGAAAATATTTTTGCAAGTGATACCTTGGAAAAAAGTTTGATCTCCAAAAAATATAATGAATTCACATGACTCCACTCTAGAAAGACAAACAACCCAATTAAAAAATGGACAGAGGGCCCTGGCTGGTGTGGCTCAGTGGATTGAGCACTGGCCTACGAACCAAAGGGTTGCCAATGTGAATCCTGGTTGGGACACATGCCTGGGTTGCAGGCCAAGTCCCCAGTGGGGGGCACATGAGAGGCAACCACACATTGATGTTTCTCTCCCTCCTTTCTCCTCTATCTAGAAATAAATAAAACTTTTTTAAGTAGGCAAAGGACCTCAACAGACACTTCTCCAAGGGAGACATAGAGAGGGCCCAGAGACATATGAAAGGATGTCCAGCATCACTAGCCATCAGAGAGATATAAATTAAAACTATAATGAGATCCACTTCATACCAGTCAGAGTGGCCATCATCAACAAATCAACAAAAAACAAGTGCTGGCAACGTTGTACAGAAAAGGGAACCCTAGTGCACTGTTTGTGGGAATACAGACTGGTGTAGCCACTGTGGAAAAGAGTATGGAATTTCCTCAGAAAACTAAAAATGGAACTTCCTTTTGACACAGAAATTCCACTGCTGGGATTATACCCTAAGAATCCCGAAACACCAATCCAAAAGGACCTATGCATCCCAATGTTCATAGCAGCACAATTTACAATAGCCGAGTGCTGGAAGCAACCTAGGTGCCCATCAGTAAATTAATGGATAAAAAAACTATGTACATTTACACAATGGAATTCTATGCAGCAGAAAGAAAGAAGGAGCTCCTATCCTTTGTAACAGCATGGATGGATCTGGAGAGCAGTATGCTAAGTGAAATAAGCCAGGTGGTTAAAGAAAACTACCATATGATCTCACCTATAAGTAGAACCTAATCAACAAAACAAGCAAGTAAAATATAACTAGAGACACTGAAAGAACAAACTGACAGTAACCAGAGGGGAGGTAGGAGGGGATAATGGGGATAAAGAAGGAAAGGTCATCAAGGACCATGCATAAAGGATACATGACAAAGCCAAAGTGGGGTAGGATTGAGGGTGGGAGGTAAGGATGGCTGGGGTTGGAGGAAGTTGTGGCAGGGGAGGATAGAGACAAATGTACTTGAAAAACAATAAATAAAATTATTATTGTATGTACTCAAAAATCATTTTAAATAAAAGAAAAAGATCTATAATCAAATAATGTAAGCATTTTAGAAAAAAGCTCATTAAACTCAAAGTAAGCATACCTTGGAAAAGAAAAGAAATCAATATAATTGTGGGAAATCAATGGAGAAAAATTAAAAAGCTGTTCTTTGATAAGATTAGTAAAATTGATAAGCATTTAGTAAGCCTAACTAAGAAAAGAGGGAGAAAGAAATTGCATCACAAGGCTGTCATGAGAAACTCTATAGTATAGCCTCTACAGTTAAGGAGTCTCTGAGGCCACGGCCAGATGTGCCTCTTGTATGGCAATTTAATCAGTCTAGAGTCTTCTCTGGTGGAGGTGCTCACACAAAGTTGGCAGTGTACAAGTAACAGCACAAATGGCTCAAGTAAAATTTGTAAACCAGGACTATGTTGCCTTCCAAACACTAAAGTAACCAAGACAATGTTGTGGATGCTAAGAGGAACTAAAGCTATTTCTTCATATTCTGAGAAAGGGAGTGACCTTCTCTTTGTCAAAAAAAAAAAAAGATGTCCTTCATGTTCTCCAATAGAAAGAATCTATTCTATAATTCTAGTAATTACTAATTAGATTCCCCAGTATGTTAGATTATCTTTTTGGTTTCAAAGTATGTTATTTACATCCCACAAGTGCATCAACAGCTGAGATCACAAAATGGATACTTCATATGGAAAGGCTACTTTATCAAAACCAAAGTAATACAGACCAACCCAGTTACAGAGCGCTTGCTAACTTCAAAGCTCTATGTGGGGGGTATGACACTTAATAAATCAAACTCTTCAGCTGCAAGGATTGTACAGTAAAGTAAGGAAGATTAGACTACATGCAAATAACTACAAAACAGGGTATGGACATCAAAATTACAACTAAAATATAGAAGAACTATCACTCAGAACCATCAGAAAAGGAGCTGAATGGAAGTCTAACAACTATGGAATTGAAAAAACACATCCATCCAGACTGGTAGAAGGGGCAGAAACATGGAAAAGGTTTGTCCCACATCCATGTGTGCTGGATAAAGATTCAGAAGGGATATCAGGAGTGAGGAGTCCCAGACCTTCAACAGGCCCCCCAGCCCAGGGTTCCAGAGACAGGAAGGTAAGTCCCCATAACTTCTGTCTGCAAAAACCAGTCAGGACTGAATCAGTAGGAGAAACTTCTGGAGTCACAAGCAGTTCTTATTAAAGAACCCACACACAAATTTACTCAGATTCATTCCCCCAAGCTCCAGCACCAGGTAGTAGCTTGAAAGTCTCCAGTGGCATACAGGGAGAAACTGAAGTGTTTGGCATCTGGGCAAGAGTAGTGGACAGCTTCCTCCAAGACAGAAAGAAGAGCAAAGGCCTCCTTTTCTAGACCCTTTTCTGAACTCTCCCTTTTCTGGAGCACCCCCCATAGAGCCACAGAACCAGCAGGCCAGTGCCATATATGAAACTCCATTAACCTGGCTAAGACTGCTTGCCCCACCCTGGAGATCACCAGAGGCTCCATGCAACCCAACTCTCACCCAAACTGCTTTTTCATATGAATGGTGGGTCTTGGCTCATGCTTTACAACTTCTTAAATCTTCTCAAACAAGCAACAAGCAGCTTCAGTGAGCCCTCAGCCCCTATACTTCTTGCTAAATAGCCCAGGCGTAGCACTAGCAGCAGCCAGCGTAGATTCACAGCTTGGCTTCTCCTGGGAATCTCCAAGCCCAGCACTAGAAACAACCACCTCAGGTTGTTTTCTACTTCAGGCAGGGTGGCCTTGGGAAAAATACAGGTGGTGGCTGATCTTGGTCTGCACCGCCTGGGAAACTCCAGAACCTATGCACCCAATGGACAGTTACAGACCACGGTGGAGCAAAACCACCCTGCCCCCACACAGCTTATCCTCCACAGAGGGCAGAAATTGGTTGTCATTGGTCACAGCTAGCCTTTGCAGCTGACTGGCCTAGGTAAATCCCTCCCATTGACCTGCCAACAGCAACCAAGGCTCAACTACAAGGGGAGAGTGTACTCAGTCCACATGAAGGGCGCACCTTGAGTACCCAGGTTGGATGGTAGGGGAGGTTGTGCTACAGGACCCTACAGGACATGTACTATATTAGGCCACACTACCAAGATACAGAGTCAAAGCAGCTCTACCTAATACATAGAAACAAACACTGGGAGGCCGCCAAAATGAGGAGACAAAGAAACACAGTCCAAATGAAAATATGGATCAAAGCTCCAAAAAAAGAGCTAAACAAAATGGAGATAAGCAATCTATCAGGTGCAGAGTTCAAAATACTGGTTATAAGGATGCTTGAGGAACTTAGGACCTCAACAGCACTAAAAAGATCTAGTCAGAAATGAAGGAGACACTAGTTGAAATAAAGGGCAATTTACATGGAAACAGCAGTAGAGTGGATGAAACTGAGAATCAGATCAATGATTTGAAACATAAGGAAGCAGGAGTGGGTTAAGATGGTGACAGAGTAGCACGGAGGGAACCCAGCTCCCGTGCATCTGGTGGAAAATACAGGAGGATCTACCGAAGAACAGCATAATCAACCAACAGTTCCCCCAACATTTATGAAAATAGGAGACCACAGAGTGTGACAGAGGAACCAGACACTTGCAGGTCGGCAAGGACTCCAGAAGGCAAGTGAGGACAAAAGCGGCTACACGCCTGCGGCCTCCTACGCTTCGGACTGCGCCCAGGTGTGCCCAAGGTGGGCGACCTCCGGCGGAGTGTGAGTACGGTACAGAAGCAGCAGCCAATCTGGGCCGACACCATCAGTGGGAAACAGAAGCCCCGTCTGAATCCAGGGCCGAGAGAACTCCAGAGGCCCAGCACCCAGTGGGCAGACAACAGACTCTGGCAACAGACTCTGTGGGAGAGAACTGACTACGCCCCTCCCCATCTAGGCAGGCACGTTAATGCTGGGCAGAGACCTGAGGGCTTAAGTTAACGTAAAGGGTGGCAAGGGCGGACTCTGTGGTCACCAGCCTGCCAGCCCACCAGCCTGGGGGGATTTAAGAAGGCCACTGTCGTTGCTGTTGCCGACAGAAATCTAGAAATCGTTGCCGGTCTTTTGGGATTGGGCTGGGCTAAGAGGCAGGCTTTGTGGAGAAGTCTCTATTGGAAAGTGAACTGAGGGGCTCTAAGACCACAGCTTCCCTCCAACCACCGAGCAGCCATCCAGGGGAGGGGTGGGGACACCTGGGTCCCACCACAGGACTGAGAAGGACAGTGTCAGATACCGAAGGAAACAGGCAGCCTCCCAGGGATGTGAGCGACCACAGCCCAACCAGCAGCCTGCTTGAGTGTGCCTGCATACCTGCCCTCAGAGACGCCGAAACCAGAAAAACTGGTTGGGACAATTTGAAACCAACAAAGGAAGGGTGCTTCTTTTTTTCCCCCCCTTCTCTAGTGTGTGTGTGTGTGTGTGTGTCTGTGTGTTTCCCTCCCCCCTTTTTTTCCTCTCTCAACTTCTTTTGTAACTAATCTTATACCTTGTAAACTGTATTGTTGCTCTATCTTTCAATACTCTGTCCTTCATTTCTTTTCCTTTTAGTCCGATTTTAGTACTTCCGTTCTTCCCAATTTTCCGCTTATTCCCCGTTTCTCCCAACTTTTTTTTTTTGTGTGTGTGTATGTGTGTGTTGGATTGTTTGTGTGTTGCTTAGTTTTCTTTTAGGTGTATTATTATTTTTTTGCATTATTCTTACTCCTTGTTTTTATTTTAAGAATATCTTTATATCCCTCCTCTTTCTGTACAGGTTTCTTCGTCCTGGCTGGGTATATTGTACTACCTGACAGGTTCCCACTGCTCTTTCCTCCACAGTGTATTGCTAATTTTCTATACTTCACTTGCTTTCCTTTGCTATACTACCCAAACTCTATAACCACCATTTGGACAGATCACATAGAATCTATCACGTGAGTGTTGCTCAAATATTATTGTAAATAAGAGCTGTTCTATACAACGATAATACTTCATAACACATCTCTCGGACCTTAGACCACCTTACAGGTGCCTGAATTCTATTACTCTATTTACTCACACGCTACATCCAGTTACTAACCTGTACTATCACCTCACCGCAAATCTGACCACCCGCAACCACACTGCTTTCTAGATACAACTCGCAAGCCCCCCCTTCTCAACAAGACACTTAACTTATGTCCACCCTTTCCTAAAAGTGGCAAGGAGGGTCGAAGGGCACGGTTAACTCTATACATACCCTAAAAACTGTCTATTTCTCCTCTGCTGACTGTGTCTGTAAATAACATAAAATAATCTTCTGCTATCATAAACCATTTTGCCCCCCCCCGCTCCAACTGATCACACACGCACAATAAAGAAAGGAGTAGGTGGAAGAGGACAACACCAAGATACCTGAAGGAGACTACACCACTGAATTTCATGGGTATCCTACCACAGAAGTTCACACCATAAACCAGGGAAACAGAAGAGATCAATTTAAGAAGCTGAGGCCAAAAAGAAGAGTATCACAAACAATGGGAAGACAAAGAAACAATCCCCAAATGAAAGAAAAGGAGGAAGCCTCAGAAAGAATGTTAGATGAAATAGAGGCAAGTCAACTATCAGATGTGGAATTCAAAGCACTGGTTATCAGGAAATTCAAAGAGCTTACAACGAGCTACCAGAAACTACAGGGGAGCTACAATGAACTCTCTGCAAAATATACCAACATGAAAAAGGAAATAGAAACCATCAGAACAGGTCAAGAGGAAATGAAAAATACAATTTCTGAACAGAAGAACACAGTAGAAGGTATGAAGATAGAATCGATATGGTGGAAGATTGCATAAGTGAGACTGAAGACAAGATAGAAAGAATCTCCCAGACGGACCAAGTAATGGAAAAGAGAATCAGAAAAAATTAGGAGAATTTAAGAGAAATGCAAGGCAACATGAAACGTAATAATATCCGAATAATAGGAATACCAGAAGGAGAGGAAGAGGAACAAGGGATAGAAAACCTACTTGAAAGAGTAATAACGGAAATTTTTCCTAAGTTGAGGAGAGATAAAGTCGCATGGATCCAGGAATCACAGAGTCGCAAGTGGGTGGAACCCAAAGAGGCCTACTGCAAGACACATCATCATTAAAATGGCAAACCTCCAAGACAAAGAGAAAATCCTAAAGGCAGCAAGGGAGAAAAAGGAAGTAACATACAAGGGGGTCCCAGTAAGATTGGCTACAGACTTCTCAATGGAAACATTCCAAGCAAGAAGAGAATGGCAAGAAATATTCCAAGTAATGAGAAACAGAGGCCTACAACCAAGGCTATTGTACCCAGCAAGGCTATCAATCAAGATAGAAGGCCAAATAAAGAGCTTCCAAGACAAAAGAAGTCTAAAAGAATATGCCTCCACCAAACCAGCTCTACAAGAATTACTAAAAGGACTCCTTTAGGAAAGGAAGGAAAAGAGAGAGATAGAGAGGAACACAGGTACAGAAATCGAAATGAATAAGTACCTTTCAATAATAACCTTAAATCTAAATGGATTAAATGCACCAATTAAAAGACACAGAATAGCTGAATGGATGAGAAAGCATGACCCACACATATGCTGCATACAAGAGACCCACCTCATGTCAAAAGACCACCACAGACTAAAAGTGAAAGGATGGAAAAATATTTTCCAAGCAAATGGACAAGAAAAAAAAGCCGGGGTAGCAATTCTCATATCAGGCAAAATAGACTTCAAAAACAGGGCCATAAAGAGAGACCCAGAAGGTCACTTCATATTGCTCAAGGGAAGAATCCACCAAGAAGACATTAACATCGTAAATATATATGCGCCCAACATAGGAGCATGCAAATATATAGAGAAAACCTTAGAGGGTCTCAAAAAAGATACTGACAGCAACACAATTATAGTAGGGGATTTTAACACACCACTGTCAAAAATGGAAAGATCTTCCAAACAAAATATCAACAAAGATATTGCAGCATTAAATGACACTCTAGATGAAATGGACCTAATTGATATATACAGAGCCCTTCATCCTAAAGAAGCTAAATACACATTCTTTTCAAATGCACATGGAACATTTTCCAAGATAGATCACATGATAGGACACAAAACGAGACTCAACAAATTTAGGAAAATAGAAATCATACCAAGCATTTTCTCTGATCACAAGGGACTGAAATTGGACTAATTCCACAGGAAAAAACCAAAAACACCAAAAATCATGGAGGCTAAATGGTATGCTATTAAACAATGAATGGGTCAAGATAGAAATAAGGGAAGAAATAAAAAAGTTTCTGGAAACAAATGAAAATGAACTCACAACAATCCAAAACTTATGGGAAACAGTGAGGGCAGTCCTGAGAGGGAAGTTCATAGCAATACAGGCCTACCTAAAGAAGATAGAAACATTTCAAACAAACAACCTAACCCGACGCCTCCAAGAATTCGAGGAACAACAACAAAGACAGCCCAGAGCAAGTAGAAGGAAGGAAATAACCAAGATCAGAGCAGAATTAAACAACATAGAGACTAAAACCACAATTCTAAGGATCAATGAATTCAAGAATTGGTTTTTTGAAAAGATAAACAAAATAGATAAATGTTTGAGTAGGCTCATCAAGAAACAAGAGAGATGACCCAAATAAACACAATCAGAAATGAAAGAGGAGAGATTACAACTGATACCACAGAAACAGGAGATTGTAAGGAATTACTATGCAGAGCTGTACGCCAAGAAATTTGAAAATCTAGGTGAAATGGACAAATTTCTAGAAAAATACAATCTTCCAAAACTCAATGAAAAAGAAGCAGAAAACCTGAACAGGCCAATGACAGCAGATGAAATTGAAGAAGTAATAAAAAACTCACATCACACAGAAGCCCTGGACCAGATGGTTTCACAGGAGAATTCTACAAAGCTTTTAAGGAAGAACTAACCCCTATTCTTCACAGACTATTCCAAAAAATACAAAAGGAGGGAAAACTCCCCAACTCTTTTTATGAAGCCAACATCATCCTAATTCCAAAGCCAGATAGAGACACAACAAAGAAAGAAAACTTCAGGCCAATATCGCTGATGAACATAGACGCTAAAATCCTCAATAAAATATTAGCAAATCGCATCCAACAATACATCAAAAAGATCATACACCATGACCAAGTGGGATTCATCCAAGGGATGCAAGAATGGTTCAATGTTCGTAAATCAGTAAATGGAATACACCACATAAACAAAATCAAACACAAAAACCACATGATCATATCAATAGATGCGGAAAAAGCTTTTGATAAGGTACAACACACATTTATGATAAAGGTACTCGGCAAAGTGGGAATAGAGGGAGCATTCCTCAACATAATAAAGGCCATATATGAAAGACCTACAGCCAACATCATACTCAATGGACAAAAACTAAAAGCTTTTCCACTAAGATCACGAACAAGACAAGGTTGTCCACTTTCACCAGTTCTATTCAATATAGTATTGGAAGTTCTAGCCACAGCGATCAGACAAGAAAAGGAAATAAAAGGCATCCAAATCGGAAAGGAGGAAACAAAACTGTCACTGTTTGCAGATGACATGATAGTGTACATGGAAAATCCTATAGACTCTACCAAAAAACTGCTCGAACTAATAAATGAATTTGGCAAAACAGCGGGTTACAAAGTCAATATCCAGAAATGAAAGGCATTTTTGTATACTAACAATGGAACAGCAGAGGCAGAAATCAAGAAAAAACCCCATTCGATATAGCAAAAAGAAAAATAAAATATCTGGGAATAAATCTAACCAAGGAGGTTAAAGACCTGTATGCAGAAAACTACACAACACTGTAGAGAGAAATCAAGGAAGACACAAACAAATGGAAACATATACCATGTTCATGGATTGGAAGAATTAACATCATCAAAATGTCCATACAACCGAAAGCAATTTACAGATTTAATGCAATGCCTATTAAAGTGTCAATGGCATATTTCACAGACATAGAACAAAGACTTCAAAAATTTATATGGAACCATAAAAGGCCGCGAATAGCAGCTGCAATTTTGAGAAAGAAGAACAAAATAGGAGGGATTATAATACCTGATATCAAACTGTATTACAAGGCCACTGTAATCAAAACAGCCTGGTACTGGCATCAAAACAGGCACATAGACCAATGGAATAGAACAGAGAGCCCAGAAATAACCCAAAATCTCTACAGTCAATTAATATTCAACAAAGGGGGCAATAACATAAAATGGAGTAAAGATAGCCTCTTCAACAAATGGTGTTGGGAGAACTGGACAGCCACATGCAAAAAAATGAAACTCGAGCACCAACTTACACCATACACCAAAATTAATTCAAGGTGGATAAAAGACTTAAATTAAGCCGGGAAACCATTAAACCCCTAGAGGAGAGCGTTGGCAGCAATATTTTTACTGATACATCCCCTAGAGCAAGGGACATAAAGGAAAGAATAAACAAACGGGATCTCATCAAACTTAAAAGCTTCTGCATGGCCAAGGAAAACAGTATCAAGATAAAAAGAGAAGCAACAGTTTGGGAAAACATATTTGCCAATATTACTTCAGGCAAAGGTTTAATCTCCAGAATATACAAAGAACTCACTCGACTCCACTCAAAGAAGATGAGCAACCCAATTAAAAAATGGGCAAAGGACTTGAACAGACACTTTGCCAAGGAGGACATACAGAGGATCCAGAGACACATGAAAAGATGCTCGATAACTCTAGCTATCAGAGAGATGCAAATCAAAACCACACTGAGATACCACTTAACACCAGTCAGAATGACTATCATAAACAAAGAAACAAACAACAAGTGCTGGAGAGGTTGTGGGGAAAAGGGGATTGTAGTTCACTGTTGGTGGGATTGCAGACTGGTACAACCACTATGGAAAGCAGTACGGAATTTTCTAAGAAAACTAAAAATGGACGTGCCTTTTGGCCCAGCAATTCCACTGCTAGGAATATATCCTAAGAACCCTGAAACACCAATCCAAAAGAACCTATGCACCCCGATGTTCATAGCAGCACAATTTACAATAGCCAAGATTTGGAAGCAACCTAGATGCCCATTGGTCAATGACTGGATGAAAAAACTATGGTACATTTACACAATGGAATTCTATGCTGCAGAAAGGAAGAAGGAGCTCCTACCCTTTGCTACATCATGGATGGAACTGGAAAGCATTATGCTGAGCAAAATAAGCCAGGCGGTGAAAGACAAATACCATGTGATATCACCTTTAACAGAAATCTAAAGAAAACGATCAAGCAAGCAAAATGTAACCAAAGACACTGAAATGCAGAGCATGCTGACAGAGTCAGTGGGGAGAGGGGAGAGAATCACAGGGAAAAGGGGAGAGATTCACATGAACAAGTATAAAGGACACATGGACAATAACTAAGGTGGGGGGGCGGAGATGGGAGGGAGGTGGGGAGCACTGGGGGGGCAGGGCTGGGAATACAGGAAAGAAAACTCTACTTGAACAAGAGTTAAATAAATTTCAAAGAAAAGAAAGATAAGGAATCAAAAGACACCTGACCAGAACAACAAGATGAAAGAAGAATACAAAAACAAACAAAAAAAACCAGGACAGTGTAAGCAGCCTCTGGGACAACTTAAAGCATTCCAATATTCACATCTTAGGGGTACCAGAAGGAGAAAAAAAAGCAAGAAATTGGAAATCTATTTGATAAAATAGTGAAATAAAACGTCCCTAATTTGGTGAGGGAAATAGACATGCAAGTCCAGGAAGCAGAGAAAGTCCCAAACAAGATGGATATAAAAAGGACCACTCCAAGATACATCATAACTAAATGCTAGAGGTTAAAGATAAAGACAGAATCTTAAAAGCATCAAGAGAAAAAAGGTTAGTTACCTACAGGGGAGTTCCTATAAGACTGTCAGCTGATTTCTCAAAAGGAAGTTTGCAAGACTAGAAGGGATTTGCAAGAAATATTCAAAGTCATAAAAAGCAGGGAGCTACAGCTAAGGTTGCTCTACCCAGCAAAGCTGTCATTAAGAACCGAAGAGTGGATAAAGACCTTCCCACATGAGAAGAAAATGAAAGGAGTTCATCACAAATCATTATTATATAAAATGTTAAAGGGATTTATTTGCAAAAAAGAAAATCAAAAGTATAAACAATAAAATGACAATAAATTCATACCTATCAACAATTGAATCTAAGAAACAAACTAAGCAAACAAGAAGAGAGACAGAATCATGGATACAGACAGCATTTTGATGATTTCCAGATTAGAGAGGTTATGGGGGAATGGGTGAAGAGGTGAGGGGATTAAGAAGTACAAATAGATAGTTACAGAATAGCCATGGGGATGTAAAGTACAGTATAGGAAATGGAGTAGCCAAAGAATCTATATGCATGACCCATGGACATCAACAATGGTGTGGGGATTGCCAAAGGGAGCAGAGGGTCCTGAGTGGAAAGGGGCAAGGGGCGGGGGGGGGGGGGGGAATTGGGACAACTGTAATGGCATAATCGATAAAATGATTGATTATTTTATAATTTTATAAAACCAGGGTATGGTACCTCCAAATAATTATAATGCAATGAAAATAAAGCTAAAAGCCATTTAGAAAGATTCAATAACATGTATTTTTTATTTTTTCATTGTTATTCTATTACAGTTGTCCTAATTTTCCCCCTTTGCCCTCCTACCCAGCCCACTCCCCACTCCCACTGTCAATCCCCATACTGTTGTCCATGTCTATGGGTCATTCATTACAAGTTCTTTGATTAGTCCCTTCCCCTTCTTTCCACCATTATCCCCTTCCCCATTCCCCTTTGGCCTCCTGCTGTCAGTCTGTTCCATGTTTCTATGTTTCTGATTCTATTTTGTATGTTAGTTTATTTTTTCATTAGGTTCCTCTTATAGGTGAGATCACTTAGGATATTTTCTGAGCACCTGCTATGTGTCAGGCTCTGTGCCAGGCTCTGAGAATTCAAAGATTAATGAAAATGGCTATCACTAGTTAAGTAGTTTTAATGGGTCAGGAAACGTGTTAAGTGCTTTTACACTCTATATCATTCACTTCTCATAATACATCTATAAAGCAGTAATGTTGTGATTTTTGTTTTACAGAAGTCAAAGTTTAGAAGATTAGTAATTTGCCCAAAGTCTCAAGGTAAGAGAATGGGACAGCCGGGATTAGAACCCAAGCTGCCTAACTTCAGAGGCCACAAGTTAACCACTATTTCCTGAACTTCCACAAAATCCCCAACACATTTCAGCTCAGTGGAGGACACAGAGATGGGTAACAGGGCTATTCTAACAGGGGTTTGAAATGCTCAGTAGGAGGGGGAAGTGCTCAATCACCAGGAGCATCAGAGGGGTGTTCAGTTGTGAAATGGTTCTTAAGGACTTAGAGATGGAGGAACAACTGCACACAGTGGGAAAGGGCATTCTATGCAGAGGGAATAGCATGAACAAAGTTACAGCAGCATGATAATGTATGGTACATGGGGTCCTGTAAGTCATTCTGTGTGCTGAGGGCTGAGTGATGAAGGGAGAGCAGAGGAAATAAGATTGGCAAGGTTTGAGAGCCAAAAGATAGGTGGTCCCTGGGCCACGCAAAATTAAATCAAAGGATTCTAAACATTTTAGGACATTAACTCTGTAGCAGAGTGGATAGTCTATAAAGAGAATCAGATTTAAGGAAGGGAATGCCACTGAAATGGCTGCTCTCTAGGTGAAAGATATGAACTAGGATAGCAGCAGTAGCCTTGAAAAGGAGAGTGATGGAAGGGAGATTTCAGGGGGAGTTGTGAGAGGACTTAGGTCAACTGATTGGTGACAGAGAGAGGGTAATGGTGGTTCTCTTATTTGTTTAAACATAAACAAAAATATACACTTTAGTGAGTTGACATTTAGATATAACTCAAATAATAATCAAATGTGAACTGGTCTCAACATGATAGTATATTAAACGAAAAGGCCAGGCAATTCAATACCAATTAAAAAGTCAATCTTGCTTTGACCTCTGAAGAAACCATAAAGGTGATCCAATTTATATTCTACATCTACATTCCCCGCAATGCCTTTCCCCTCTTTTTTGATTCTCAAGTCCCACTTTTCCTCACCATCAGCTCAGTGTATGGTATCTCTCTCCTTCTCTCTCCCTCCTTCTTCCATTTCCCTCCAGCCCTTCTCCCTTTCCTATATCCCCCAAAGCCTGAAAATCTGACTGAAAAATTCAGAGGGTGGGGAGAATGTAGATTGGACAAAGAGATTTTTATTAAGCAAATAGGGCATAGGGAAAAGGAGAAAGCTGGGAATACATATGAATAATATTATCCTCACTACATATCAGTGAAAACCAAAGCTTCATTTGATAAAGCTGACAGTAAAAGCCAACTGGACAGAATTTAAAAGTTTTATTTTTGATACCTAAACACCAATGCAAAAGTAAATGCCCTGACATGCTAGAGAAAAAAGGCAACAAGTAAAACCAGAGAGAGAAAGAATAAAAAACACTCAAAACCGATTTCATATTTTAAGCTAAAAAGGAGGGAAATAGCAGAGTAGACTGTAAAGAAAATAAAAATTTTATTAAACATAAACGGGCCAGTAAGCTGTATACCTAAAACCAGTGCATAATAAAATTAAAAGGAAAAAATAAAGAAATGATGGCCAAAAAAAAAAAACCAATGTTGATGGAAGATGATTTGACTTTGGGTGATGGGCTCACAAAGCAATATACAGATCATGTATAATAGAAATGTACACTTTGAACTTTATTCACCAATGTCACTCCAATAAATGTAATTTAAAATCCAAACCCCCCAAAAGGGCCTACATGGAGTTTCTAGAACCTAGATGATGATGGTATAAAATCTTTGAGAATAAGTTCAGAATAATTGGAATGTAAACACAACTGTAGTAGTCATTACTGACTGCTATTAGTTCCAAAAGATTAAAAATAAAACAATAAAAAGTAGTTATTTATCACCTTTCCTTCTAAAAGACCAGTACGTAAATTTGCTAAAATAGAAGAAACATGACAAAATACTTTATTTAAATAATGGAGGACTTTTTAAACTACCCTAATACCCACAGCATAAATGAAACACTGGGGAACAACTGGGAAAAGCAATACATCAATAATAACTTAATGGGTGTTTTTTTAGAACTCACCCTTCTCAATGCCAGCATCTCCATAATTAGTCTTCTGGAATACGCCAGAATTCATGCCAAAGAAAAATGCAAGAAGCACAGGTGATGACTGGAATAGTCCCAATTCATGCTTCATTTCCCATAGGAACACTATTCTCCCTACCCAATGTATTATAAAAAAATAAAATAAATATTTTTTTTAAAAAGGAAAAAAAGCCAAATCTTAGGAAAAGTAGGAGAGTTAATTCTTCATGACTACCCACTAGGAGCTGGACACTTGACATGCATTGTCCATCTAATGCTCATAACAACTCTAAGTTGGGGTTAGTATTCTTACTTTACAGATGATAGAATTGAGACCAAAGAGGTTGAAAACATAGCCAAGATAAAATAGGTAATCAATGGCAAATCCAAGTTCTGGGCCTATCTGTCTTACTGAAAAGGTTTGCTCTCTTTACCATACCAAAGAGCTTCCCATTAGGAGGGTGTTGTAGGAGGATAATGTTCTCAAGAGATAGCCCAACCACTGTACACATGGATCATTTCAATGCCCCATTTGGGGAGACATGAACCCTGGGTACAACCCTAGGAACAAATTGAAGGTAAAAGATCTTAGCAATAATAACAATGATGATGATGATGATGATGATGATGATGGTTATACTCTCCTTAGAGCTAAAGTCAGCAATTGCCAGATCTGAAACAGAGGAAGGCAAAGTATGGAAAGTAAAGAGACTGAGGCTGAAGAGACAGAAGTAGTCCAGTAAAAGAGAAAAATAAACAGAGAAAAGGTCAAAAGAATGGAAGGGGGAGGGAACAAAGAAGTTAAGAGACTGGTGGTGGGGGATGGGGAGGGTGGATGAATTTGAAAAAAGAACGGAAATAAGTACTTCTGCCTCCATTTGATAATGTGGCATTCATGCCCTCCCTGCCATTTCCCATTTCTAATATCCTAGAAAAATAACCACGTTCACTAAATTATATATATCTCTGAAAAAGGTTTATGATAATGACATGCATCCCTGGAGAATCCTCTTTATTAAAAGAACTATTACCACACTAAACAGCACAATGAATTTCATAGTCAAAACAGGTATTTAAATGGGAAAGCATAAATAAAATAAGTAGAAGAATATAAACAATTCTAACATCTTTAAATGTCTAAAAACATATGAAGGTGGTTAGAAGAGTAATTTATTTGAAAAAGTAAAACCAACATGTTTAAAAATAAAGGGATATGAATCCAGAGGATGAAAAATGATTATACAAATACCCAGTAATCTGTCATAGTGTATTATTACATGAATTGGCTGCACTCCCCTTATATACATACTTGTTACCGAAGCTATGCCTCAAATTTTAAATCCCAAAGTAAGCTAGACACGAGAGAAGACAGACTGTAAGATTTCATTTATATGAAGTTCAAAATAGGCAAAACTAATCTATAGTAATGGAAGTAAGAGCGATGGCAGAGGGGTGAATGAAAGTGGGCATGAGGGAAATTTCTGAGGTGGTAGAGGTATTTTATATGTTGTTTGGGGTGGTGGTGCATATGTTTGTCAAAACTCATGGAACTGTATGCTTAAAATGGGCACATTGTATCATGTATAAATAACCTCTATAAAGTTGATTTGAAAAATTAAGATAAGGTTTACCTCAATAAAGTTGATTAAAATAAAAACTCAATAAAATCCTAAAGAAATAATAGTTATTCTGTATCCTGATTGTGGTGGTTGTTAAAATAAATCTATACATGTGATAAAATTTCATAGAACTATAAGCGGAGGAGAAAATACATGCATCTAAAAACTAGTGAAATTCAAATAAGGTCTTCAAGTTTAGAATTATACTACTGTCAATTCCCTGGCTTTGATAATGTACTATGTTTACATACTATGTTATCACTGGGGAGAGCTAGGAAAAGAGTACACAGGAACTGCCTTAGACCATTTTTGTAATTTCTTATAAGTCTAATTTCAAAAACAATTTTTAAAAAGTACACAGATTATTTTTTCAGTGTTTGTACTATCACCCACCATCAAAGGAATGATCTTACTATAAGGCAGAATCCTGCAAATGCAAAATTGAAGGAGGCAAATAATTTTTAAGTGTTTCCAATAAAGTTGCAGGTGGTCTGAATTTAGAAGGGGGAAAGTACATAAACATTACTCTGTGGATTAAAAATTCAGAAAAAATATAAATCAGTCTAAACTATAAGTCAGTAAATCAAATAACAACTATTAGTTCCTAATTTGTGAATTACAATGTTACAAATAAATATTTTATGTCCAAAAAATAATCAGTGTGCAAAGAGGACAACCACATGAAGAAGCAGCAAGAGGAGGGTCATATGCAGGCCAAGGAGAGAGGCCTTAAGAGAAATCAACCCTGCTAGCACCTTGATCTTGGACTTCCAACCTCTAGAACTGTAAGAAAATAAATTTCTGTGGTTTAAGGCACCCACACAACTAGCAAACTAGGCAGTCCTAACTATTATATTAAATTATAATTTATATAACATAACATTTACCTCTTATAAGTATACAGTTCAACTTTTCATAAATTTATACAGTTGTGTAGACACTACCACAATCCAGTTTAGAACCTTTCCATCACCTCCTAAAAGTTCCCTATCTCACTGCTAGCCCCAGGCAACTACTAATCTGCTTTCTCTGATGTATTTGCCTTTTCTAGGACTCCAGATAGATGGAGTCATACAATATAAAGTCTTCTTTGCCTGCTTTCTTTCATTTAGTATGTTTTTGAAGTTCATCCATGTTGTAATACATATCATAGTTTCTTTTCAATGCTGAATATTTCCATTACATGGCTATACCACATTTTCTTTATCCATTCGTCAGTTGATGGTCACTTGGGGTTTTCCTGTTTTGCACCACTATGAATAATGATGCTATGAAGTTTTATGTGAACATATATTTTAGTTTCTCTTAGAAAATACGTAGGAATGGAATTACTGATTCATGTGGTAAATATTATATATTTAACTGTTTAAGAAACTGCCAGATTATCTTCCAAAATAGCAGTATCATTTTACATTTCTACCAAAAATGTATGAAAATCCCAGACCTCCACATCTTTGCCAACACTTGGCATTTGTCAGTCTTTTTAAATTATAAAAATTTTAATCAGTATGTAGTGGTATCTGTTCAAGTTTAAGCTCAAAAAGACAATTTTAACTTTGGACTAATGTTAGCCTTGTGGGCAAGGTCTTTACATTTTGCCTAATAACTAAACTCTAGGTTTTAGGAAAGAGGGAAAGGAAAACTCTATCTTCCTTAATAAGAAACTCATTTGTGAATCTCATTCTTTTTATTCCAAAACCATTTATTCTGAATTTGGGGACTTTTTATTAAATGCCTTTTAAATTTCAAAGTATAATAAAAAGACATACTGTATGATGAAATTGGAAACTTTAACATAAATTTAAATAATGTAATTTTGTGTTTTACTCAGTGATAAAAGCAGAATACATAGTTTGAAATTTGGGGCATGACATGTTTGATTTCAGGCAAACTTTTTGATTTCTTCAGAACTAAGTAACTGAAGATTTCTGTAGTTGTGATGTAAAACATGAGATTTAAACTGCAATACATTGCAATTACATTGTGTTACAATTATACATCTTGGCATCTTTTCCTTAAATATATTTAAGTGAATATGCTATTACAGATGTCCCATTTTTTTCTCCCCTTTACTCCCTCCACATTCCACCCAACTCCTGCCAGCATTTCCCCCACCCCCACTTAGCTCATGTCCTTGGGTCATACATATAAGTTCTTTGGCTTCTCCACTTCGTATACTAATCTTAACCTCCCCCTGTCTATTTTCTACCTACCAATTATGCTTCTTATTCCCTGTACTTTTCCCCCCATTCTCTTCCCTCCTCCTCCCCACTCATAACCCTCCATGTGGTCTCCATTTATGTGATTCTGTTCCTGTTCTAATTGTTTGCTTAGTTGTTTTTTTTGTTTGTTTTTGTATTTAGGTTCAGTTGTTGATAGTTGTGTGTTTGTTGTCATTTTATTGCTCCTACTTTTTATCTTCTTTTTCTTAGATAAATCACGTTAACATTTCATATAATAAGGGCTTGGTGATGATGAACTCCTTGAACTTGACCTTATCTGAGAAGCACTTTATCTGCCCTTCCATTCTAAATGAAAGCTTTGCTGGATAGGGCAGTCTTGGATGTAGGTCTTTGGATTTCATGACTTGGAATACTTCTTTCAAGCCCCTTCTTGCCTGTAAGGTCTCTCTTGAGAAATCAGCTGATAGCCTTATGGGAACTCCTTTATAGACAACTGTCTGCTTTTCTCTTCCTGCTTTTAAGATTCTTTCCTTATCTTTTAATCTTGAGTAATTTAATTATGTCTTGGTGTGTTCTTCCTTGGGTCCAACTTCTCTGAGCTTCCTGGACTTGCATGTCTATTTCCTTCACCATATTGGAGAAGTTTTCCTTCATTATTTTTTCAAGTGAGTTTTCAATTTCTTGCTCTTCCTCTTCTTCTAGCTTCAGTGATTCAGATGCTGGAATTAAAGTTTTCCCAGAGGTACTTAAGCCTCACCTCATTTTTTAAAAATCCTTGTTTCTTCATTCTGTCCTGGTTGGATGTTTATTTCTTCCTTCTCTTCCAAATTGTTGATGTGATTCCAGGTTTCCTTTCCTTCATTTTTGGTACCCTGTATATTTTTCTTTATTTTACTTTGCATAGCCTTCACTTCTTCCTCTATTTTGCAACTATACTCAATCATTTCTGTGAGCACCCTGATTACCAATGTTTTGAACTCTGCATCTGATGGGTTGGCTGTCTCCTCATTGCTTAGCTCTTTTTCTGGAGTGTTGATCTGTTCTTTCATTTGGGCCATATTTCTTTGTCTCAGTGCATCTGTTACGTTGTAAGGGGTGGAGCCTTCAGTATTTGCCAGAGGGGAAACCCACTTTGCTGTGCTGTGGCACTGCATGTGGGGAAGGGCTAGAGATGGAACAATACTACTTGCTAGAGTATTACCCCACTTTCAGTCATTTCCCTCACTACTCACAAGTGAATTGTGCCTTTCTGGTGCTGATTCCTGTGTGGGTGGGTTTGTGTACATTCTAGGACCCCACAGATGCCTCCAACAGACTCTCCTGTGACACTGGGAGTTTCTCCTGCTGTCAGAACCCCCACAAGTCTTTACAGCCAGAGATTTTGAGATTTTATTTTCCCACACTGGAACCCTGGGTTGCACAGTCTGTCTTGCTCCTCTTGGTGTCTTTTATGAAGTGATTCTAATAGGATTCAGATAATCTGAAAATTACATAAACTTATGGAAAAAAATTCATTTGAAATTCTGGGTATGGTTTAAAGGTACAATATATGACTCATCTTCCAGTTATTTTAAAAATTTTAATTGTATTTTATATACTCTGATTATATTTTATAACCTTCCTAATTGGGTGTAGGCCAAACTTCAAGAATCTGTTTATTATTTTTTCTTTGGTAGCTATATGAAATTCTAATGCATTTTATTTCCCACGCCCCAGTAGGAAAATTAAACATTTTGCTAGTATTGAGTTAGAAATAGAAAAGCAGCCCCTAAAATTCAGGAGCCAGCCCTGCACTATCATCTAATTTTGGTGTTGCTACAAGCTGAGCTGGCAGCCACAGCAAAGACTTTGCGTTCTCCTGTTGAATATGAACACTTTCATAGAACATCAATCTCAGACAAGGCCAGTCTGAGACCACTGCAAATCAACAAAAATAAGACTATCCCATAACCATGTCTCAACACAGAGAGAACATGAAAATTGTTTAAGCCACAAAGTGTCAAATACCCCCCCTCTAGCTGCTTCTCTCACACTTATAACTGTGGCCTCACTCTAGTCTACTCTCACTATAAGTGAAATTTATTGATACACAATTAGACAAGCATCCCCACTTCTTAATAGAAACCAATCCAGAGAAGGGCCCCACTTCTGTAAGCCCGCTCCAAAACTACCTAACATAAACCCAAATCCTACAGTAAGTCTTTTCTAACATGTGCTCACTTAGAGATTCTGTGGTTACTAAGCTTGTGTGTTTTCCCTCACTCCACGAATAATAAACCAACTTGTTCAATTTAAAAAAACTCAAGGTGATCTAAGAGATCAAGTTATATTTTAAAAATATATTTTTATATGGTTCAAAGCATAAAGATTCACATAGTGCCTCATAAATATTCAGCTCATCACAAACCCAATGCTGATGAATGCAAAGTTATTAAAATTCTAATTCTATGGTCAGTAGGTTTGATTATAATTATTATGTCCACAATAGGTGGAAAAAATAAAATAACATTTTAAAATGTATGCATTACCCTATAGGACCAACCTTTATCCTGCCACTTACTATAATAGGGTCATTTGCAAACTAGGAAACAAATTAGGCTAAATAGGAGCCATTGACAAATTAAAAGAAATGAGAGTATAATTGTAAAGTGTAAATGGTATTTAACATTTAAATAAAAGTCACATAAAAACATTCAGTCATTTGAAAATTTCCAACTAGTCTGACTTTTTATAATAGCAGCTAATGATAGATCCTATACAATAGCAACAACAGTATATCATGAACTACTAAATGCCAAATTTAAATTAATAATGAAGCAATAGGTGCCTAGTGTAATTAGAAAGAGACTCAAGCCAAAAGATCCAGGGTCTAGACTCAGCTCTATGATGAACAAACTGAATTTGCTTTTAGTCACAAACTAAATGTCATAAAGTAAGACTAAAGTCTTAGAGATCTACTGCTAGTGGTAAAATGTCACTAGAGACCAGCTAGCCAAACCCCACACAATAGTCAAAAAATAAAGGTTAGAGAGGTAAAGCGACTAAGCCACAATCACATTGTTATTTATATAAATGAATAATCAAAACCTCACTTAAAATTATCATAATCAGAGGAACCCAATGAACAAAACAAATGAACAAAATAGAAACATGGCATGGAAACAAGGAACAGACTGATGGCAACCAGTGCAATGGAGGAAGGGGGCTAAGGGTAGAAAGAAGGGGAAGGTGCCACTCAAAGAATATGTATGAATGGCCAATGGACACAGACAATGGGGTGGGGACTGACTGGGAGAGCAGGGGAGGGGGTGGGCAAAGGAGGGCAAATGAGGAAAAATGGGGACAACTGTAATAAAACATGAATAAAATATTTTTAAAAATTATAAAAATTGGGAATCCCTGAAGGGAGAACTCTCACATACTGCCACTCACTGCCCTCTGCAGACTCCAGCAGGAGGAAGCATACTTTGTACTTCTCAACAGGAAGAGACTTTACTACTGCAGCAGGAGGAAGGAAGATTTTCTCCTTGCCCAGCAACAATAGAGCCAATGAGAAATGCCAAAACTCAGCCAATGAGAAGCTATCATCACCCTGAACTGTCACTGTCCTTCGATGGACTTTTGCTCATAACCTGCCCTCCCAACTTCTTTCTTTTTCTATGTAAAGTACCACACACCTCCTTTGCTCTCTGTACTTGCATATGGTTTGTCATAGTTTGCATGTCTGCCTTAAAATGCAATTCTTCCGTCATTCCTGAATAAACTCACTTTTACTGGTAAAATAGCTGGCTATTGTATTCTTAAAGTTAAAAATTACATGGTAGTTCCAGTCCCTTCAACATGCAACCTCAGAACCCTGGCCCCTGCCCCACTTCTTATAAATGATTCCTCACTTATAGAATGAGAACAATCATCCAGGTTTGCTTCTTTCTTATGGAGGTGCTGGGGTGATTACTGCAGCTAACTGGTGTGAGTGAATAGGTGCTTGTTTATGTTTAAATGAATTCAATAAAATAAACAGTCTTTGGATGTGGGTGTATTATCAGGTAAAAAATATGTTTTGCTGTTTGTATAAATCCTCCCAATGCCAGGAGTTTTAAGCAAGTAGAACTGTGTTTCTCAATGGGAACAGTATTAGTATTTTAGGTAGAACTTTCCTTCCAGTGTGCAGTTGCCCTTTCCACATTTTAGGGTGTAAAATTATGGTTGGCCCTCAGCTACTCAACAGTAACAGCATCTCCCAATCAGGGCTGGCCCTAAGGTAAGATGATTTAAAACAAAAATTAATGCAAAAAAATCCATGATGCCGAGTGTTAAAGATGTAATCAGTATTACTGATTTTCCTTTTGCCTCAGCCTCTAGTATAGCTAAGCATGGCAGTTACTTATCCTGTCCTTATTTAAAATGTTGGCATTTTGTTCATCATGAAGTTTTTGCATTAATTTTTATTTTTAATATATTTCATTAAAATAAAAATTAACTATTATCTAGTTTAATTACTGAGTTTTGAGGCACCCCTCAAATTTTGCACCCAAGTGCCTCACTTACCTCACTTAGTCCAGTACTACTTCCAGTCATTGTGACAACTCAAAACACCTCCGCACATATCCAAAGGCCTCCCTGAGTAAAGAATCTCTGAAATAGGGACTGATTTTTCTCATATAACAAGGAGTCCAGAGAGAGAGACTCTGAGTGGCCTAAAAATGGTAGGTCTAAGACGGCAGCAGGGCCCTAGATCCTCTTTATATCTGCAGCACTCACAAGGTGGCTGCTGTGCCCTAAGGAATTATGCCCTACTTCTAGACAAGAAACACAAAGGTAGGGAAAAGGGCAGGAAAACATACCAGCTTAGCCTGACTCTTTTAATTAAAAAAAATAAATAACTTCCCTGGGAAACACACCTAATACACCTTAACTCATATATCATTGGCCAGAATTGAGTCACATGGCTGGTCCTAGCTGCAAGGAGCCTGTGGAAGTGAACACTTTTAAGTGCTTATATCTCCAGCCTGAATAAATCTGATGTTCTCTCCATGAGAATGAAGGTGGGGTGGGAGAATAAAAGATAAACTGCTAGAAATGTCCACCATGGGAGCCATATAGGATAATAAACACTGGCTCTTTTTCGTGACTGCAAATAGCCTCTTTTCTGCTTGCAATTTTATGGTAAGCCTGAGCACAGCATTTTGATGGTCACTTGTAGAATTATGGAATAAAACAGAATAATTTCTTAGACTAGGCTCCACAGAAGCGAAGCCTGAAACAGGGATTTAGGTGCATGTGCTTTGTTATGGACATACTCATAGGAGAAACCTAGAAAGGAATGAGGGGAGCAGTCAAGGGAAGAGAAATGAGCAAAGCAAGGATGCATTTCCATGTGAAGTTTTGCAGTGGTCAGACACACAAGGCCTGTGAGCCTACATCAGAATAAAGAGGTGCTCACCTTGAAGAAGCTCAGATTTTTACCCTTGACTAATCAATCAACCATTTGCTACCCGCTCTTATGGTAAAGGGGCCTGTGTTATCCCCCACCCAGCTTCTCTGGGCAATGCAATGCCCATTGGTCAAGAGCAAAAGTCCATAGGAGATTGCAAATATGAATTGTTTCCAAAAGCACTTGCTTCAGTTGAGGGGGATGGGTACCTCACTCCTAATGTGGATCTGGATGGGCACCAAGAGCATCTACAAACATTAATTTTGATACACTCTCCAAGGAACTACCTTTATTTCTACCTTGTATTGTTTGAGAATGCATCACTAGATGTACTGCTATGATTAAAAGCTATTGGAAAAACTGACAATGAGTTACAAATGTCTCATTTTTAAGAAAAATTATTAACAGGTATTGACTTGTTTTGTTGCATCATGAATACAGAAAGTGTTTTATACATTTCTATAGGTATTAACTGGGATTTAGTCTGTAGTTCACATTCTCATCACAGCATGTAAATATTTCATAGTCTTAGTGTCTCGTTTTAAGCTCAATGAATATTTAACTGAAGTCGACCAACAAAATAACTGAAAGAATTATGTTGCATTTAGTTAGGCTTGAAATGACCAGGCTCTTCATTCTTTCAAGTAGTTGAAAGCTAAAACCATTCCAACCTCATTAAATATTCTACATAATTTTATAAGTAATGAAAGGGCTGCAACATAGGCTTGAAAGGCACATGTTACACATTGGGAAAAATAAAATAAAAGGAATTTTCAACTTTAAATTCAAGAGAATAGTTTAATATTTTGTGGCCTACAACATTACTTATTCCATACTGAATTAGTTTTACCTATTGTAAATAACCGTCTTTTTAACACAAGAACTAAAAGTACAATCTTTTCTTTGGCCCTTGCAAATTATATATTCTAGAACAATGATGTACAAACACCTATAAGACTGACATTAACAGGAAACCATCGATGACCCATCCCAGTAGATCAGGGCAGAAGTTTTTTCTGAACTCTGGGCCTAGCAATGAGTCAGGTATGAGAAATAATTTTTAAAGAAGATAGAGATAGAAAACTATTGGTCCATGTTTGAAGCAGAGATGATTCTACTTTGGAAAGAAGCTTCCCTACAGTCTGATAGATCTCCATACGTGTCAGAACTGGCTTTCAAACAGATATGTGCTCTAAGTTATGGACTTTAATGCTGATGACATGGGACATGTCACTTGTACCAAATTTGAAGACATTTTAATTGGAATCAAAGCATTGCTAATCAATCCATGTTAAAGCTTCTAGGAGTTCTGGCCAAGATGGAGGTGGAGGTAGAAATGCTTTGCTTCCTCACACAACCAAAAGAAGGATAACAACCAATTTAAAACCAATAAACAACCAGAAGTGCCAAAAAATCAAAGTGCATGGAATTCTGACAACCAAGGAGTTAAAGAAACATTCACCCAGACTGGTAGGAGGGGTAGAAACATGCAGCTGAAAGGAGAGGATATACAGCAAGGCAGCAGACTATGTGGGTAAGGCAGGGCTGGCTGAACAGGAAACTGAAGACTCAAAGCTAGCTGTAAAATACTGCAGGGATTGCAAGGGCCGGAGAAACTCCAAGTCTCACAGAAGGGTTCATGCGAGAGTGAGGGGAGAGCAGAACAAGTGCATGGCATTGTTCCATCTCTGACCCCTCCCCCACATACAGTGCCACAACACAGCAAAGAGGGTTGCCCCACCCTGGCAAATACCTATGGCTCCACCCCCTTACAACGTAACAGGTGCGCCAAGACAAAGAAATATGGCCCAAATGAAAGAACAAATCAAAACTCCAGAAAAAGAGCTACGCAACAAGGAGATAAACAACCTATCTGATACAGAGTTCAAAACACAGGTAATCAGGATGCTTAAAGAATTGATTGAGCTTGGTCACAAAATGAAGGAACAAGTGAAGGTTACCCAAAGTGAAATAAAGCAAAATATACAGGGAACCAATAGTGAAGGGAAGGAAACCAAGGCTCAAATCAACAATTTGGAACAACAAGAAGAAATAAATATCCAACTGGAATAGAATGAAAAAAAAAGCAACAAGAACTCAAAAAAATGAGGAAAGGCTTAGGAAACTCCAGGACAACTTTAAATTATCTAACATCTGAATCATAGGGGTGCCAAAAGGAGAAAAACAATAACAAGAAACTGAAAACTTCTTTGAACAAATAATGAAGGAAAACTTCCCCAATCTGGTGAAGGAAATAGACTTCCAGGAAGTCCAGGAAATCCATACAATCCCAAAGAAGTTGGACCTAAGGAGGAACACACCAAGGCACATCGTCATTAAGTCATGCAAGATTAAAGATAGAGAATCTTAAAAGCAGCAAGAGGAAAGGAGAGAGTTGCCTACAAAGGAGTTCCCATAAGGCTATCAACTGATTTCTCAAAAGAAACCTTGCAGGCAAGAAGGGGCTGGAAAGAAGTATTTAAAGTCATGAAAGGCAAAGACCTACATCCAAGATGACTCTATCCAGCAACACTATCATTTAGAATGGAAGGGCAGATAAAGTGCTTCCCAGATAAGGTCAAGTTAAAGGAGCTCATCATTACCAAGTCATTATTATATGAAATGTTAGAGGGACCTATCTAAGGAATAGAAGATCAAAAACTATGAAGAGTAAAATGATAACAAACTCACAACTATCAACAAGTAAATGTAAAAAACAAAAACAAAACTAAGCAAACAATTAGAACAGGAACAGAAACAAAGAAATGGAGATCACATGAAGGGTTTTCAGTGGGGAGGGGGAGAGTAAGAATGGGGAGGGGAAAGCATGGAGAATAAGAAGCATAATTGGTAGGCATAAAATAGATGGGGAGAGGTTAAGAATAGTATAGAAAACAGAGAAGCCAAAGAACTTATATGTACAACCCATGGACATGAATTAAGTTGGTGGGGGAATGCTGGAAGGTGCAGAGTTGTGCAGGGCAGAGGGTGGATAAAGGGGAGCAAGAAATTAGGAAAATTGTAATAGCATAACCAATAAAATATACTTTAAAAAGCTGCTAAAAATACCAACTGATAAACAGTATATAAAAGTTTGAATTCTTTATCTAATTACCTAAGTTATATTTTAATTATAGGATGTAAATAATCTAAGAACAGTCTTTGTTTTGGAGAACAGAACATGGGGCAGAGATACAGGGTTGTTGATAAACACAGCAATGAGAAATAATTGGTCATCTTAGGTTTTTTCCTTTTGATCTTAGTTCCTTTTTAAGATAGTCAAATGGATTGCCTTTGTCAACTGTCAATATGCCACGATATATGTGTGTGCTATTTGTATAAACATACACATTAAGAAGTACAGGCACTTCTCTGATAATGGCATCTCTTTCCTTCACTTGTACAAGTGTTGGCATTACACCGTCTGGTCCTCAGGGAGGGGAACCATAATTGGTATGGACAAAAGGAGAGAAGGCATCTTTCTGTTGCTATGCAATGGCACATTGAGAATCCAACAAAACTATTTAGTTAATAGCAACTGAATAAACAAAAGTGATGGCCTATAGAACAGCTTATCCTGTTCAGGGGAGAAGATGAGAAAAAGTTTGATAAAATATCACATGATTTCACTTATATGTATAATCTAAAGAAACAATATTAATGAACAATAGAAACAGACTCATAGATATAGAGAGCAGACTGATGGTTGCCAGAGGGGAGGGGGTTGGGGAACTGGGTGAAAAAGGTGAAGGGATTTAGAGGTACAGATTGATAGTTATACAATAGTCAGCAGGATATAAAGTACAGCATAGGGAATATAGTCAATAATACTGTAACAACTATGCATGGCACCAGGTGGGTAGATAAAATATCAAGAAAAACACTTTTTAATGTATATAATTGTCTACCCACTATGCTGTACACCTGAAACTAACACAAAATAATATTGAACTATAATTTGAAAATAATTAATTATTAAAAGAAAAGTTAATAAGCACTAGCCAAGAAAGGTGAACATTTGGCGTCCTACAACCTATGTGCCTGATCAGAAACAGAAACAGGGATACCTTTTCTTTGTTTGGCATACCTTTGCTCCATAATTTGTCTTTTCAGAAAAACTAGCCTAAACATTTACATCGGGACTCTTATTTTCTCAAATCTACTTAATATTTAGTACATGTAACATTTTAAGATTGCATTTCTCCCAATGTCATGTGACTTACCTGCTTATCAAAAGCTACCCAGGATGGTATTCCACTTCCCATTTCTTTAGGAAACACACTGTATTTAGGCTTCGACCTTTGCCTGAGAGGCAGTTCACCTACTCCAGGTTTACCTTCAGTCACCAGCATTCTGTGGAACTTATCCTTTCCCACCTGTGAACACAAGAGATAATATAAAATGGCCAAACTTGCTCTTTAAGAGTTTTCTTACTTGTTTTAAAAGGTAAGCACATTTCCTATCATTTATTATTCCCATTACATAATGCATATTACAGTGGGAAATAATTATAATCAATCTTTCTCCATAAAGTTGTGTCACATTTTAAATTCAATTCATTTTAACAAATTTGAAACTTTGGAGAGCAATAACAATAAGCCCAATGCTCCATGCTATTTAAAACATTTAAAAATATCTATTACCACAAGTGAACATTTAGAACATTAGCTTGCTAATTGGCATATTCCACTTATTTGCAAAGAACAAAAACAAGGGGGGAATATCTCCTCTACTTCAGAGTAAAAAATGTAAGTTTCCAACAGAAATATAATATTATTTTCACCAAAACAGAGAACAAAAACTTTTGCTCATTAAACTATATATAACAGGAAATTCCACAGAGCTGACATTCTCCTCCTAATTGCAGAACCATAACCTCCCTCTTCCTTACTTCTCTCCCATCTTTTCTGGGTATCTGGGCAGAGAGGTAAAAGCCTGGAAAATGCTACCAAGGGCTGGCAAATTATGTTGGCCAACATCAACTCACATGTAGTATTAGAAGGAAAGTAAAGCAGAAGAATCCTTCTGAGTTATGACAATACCTAGCAAAATGAAAGGTATATGCCCTACAGACTAGGAAGTTCACCCGTAAATATCTTTTGTGTTGTGCAAAGGGAGCTATTTATCAGATAATTTGTTATAGCAGTGTTTACATGAGTGAAAATTAGGAAACAATATAAATGTCCATCAATAACAGAAAAGATACCTCAATTATCTTCTCTTTATAAAATGGAATATTAATAAAGAGGTCTAAATTACATTTATCCATAGGGACAAATCTCAAAATATTTCAAGTAAAATAAATAGGTAGTAGAAGGGTACATTAAATTTGATAATTCTACATTTGTAAAGTCTGAAAACATTCAAAAATACATTATTATTTATGGATAATATAAGCATGGAAATGATAACTAGCAAATTCAAGATAACATAATATATACAGTATGTGATACAATAAATATCATATGAGGTCTATCTGGAAAAAGTCCAATGATTGTTAATATATCAAGAAGGGTTTGTGTGACATTGATTTCAACTGGCAGCCAAGGAGAATGGACTGGAATGTGCATGCATGAACAATGACAACTTCACTGTACTAGTCGGTGGGAGTGGTAGACTCCATTGAGTGAGCATATGTACTGTGCGGCCTTCACATTCAAAATGACTGAGTTGAGAAAAAAATATGCATCAAATTTTACATTAAGCTTGAACATTCCTCCACAGAAACTATTCAGATGATTCAGAAGGCCATAGCTATGGGTAACTGGTGATTGGCAGCTTCATCATGACAACATGCCTGCTCATGTACCACATCTTCTGCAGAGTTCTTTTGGCAAAACATGAAATCACCCAGGTGACTCAGCCCCACTACAGCCCAGATTTGGTGTCCTGAAACTCTTGACTTCCCAAAACTAAAATCACCTTTGAAAGAGAAGAGATTTCAGAATACAAGCAACCCAATTAAAAAACGGGCAAAGGACTTGAACAGACAATTCTCCAAGGAGGACATACAGAGGATCCAGGGACACCTGAAAAGATGTTCAGTATAGCTAGCTATCAGAAAGATGCAAATTAAAACCACAATGAGATACCACTTTACATAGAGAATAAGTAGCATAAATGATAGGTAGAAAATAGATAGGGGGAGGTTAAAGTTAGTATAGAAAATGTAGAAGCCAAAGAACTTATATGTATAACCCATGGTCATGAACTAGAGGAGGAGAATGCAGGTGGGTGAGTTGTGTGCAGGGCAGAGACGAATAAAGGGGGGAAATGGGACAACTGTAATAACATAATCAATATAATATATTTTTAAATGAAAAAAAGAAATCCAATTTAAAAATGGACAGAGGATCTGAGTAGACATTTTTTCCAAAGAAGAGATTATAAATACCTGACATACATATAAAAAGATGTTCAGCACCACTAATTATCAGGGAAATGCAAATTAAAACCACAAGGAGATATCACCTCACACCAGTTAGAATGGCTGTTATCAAAAAATAACAAGCATTGGCGAGGATGTGAAAAAAAGGAATCCTCATGCACTGTTGGTGGGTATGTAAACTGGTATGGCCACTACAGAAAACAGTACGGAGGTTCCTCAGAAAACTAAAAATGGAACTACCATATAATCCAGCAATTCCACTTCTGGATATTTATCTGAAAATGACAACACTAATTTGAAAAATACATGCATCTGCCCCTTCATGTTAAAATTGCAGCATTATTTACAATAGCCAAGACATGGAAACAACCTAAGTGTCCACCAGTTGATGAATAGATAAAGAAATGTGGTATTAGGTGCACCTTGAGGGCATTATGTTAGGTAAAATAACTCAGACAAAGACAAATATCATATGATCTCATTTATTATCTCATTTATATGTAGGATCTGATTTTAAAAAAAACCTCACAGATAATACAAAACAGATTGGTCATTACAAGAGGTGGAGGGTTGGGATGGTGGGCAAAATGAGTATAAAGGGGTCAAAGGTACAAATTTCCCATTATAAAATAAATAAGTTGTGAAATGTAATGTACAGCATGGTGATATAGTTAATAATACTGTACTGCATATTTAAAATATTAAAGGAGTAAATCTTTTTAAAAATTTTATTTATTTCCTTTTAGAGAGGGGAAGGGAGGAAGAAAGAGAGGGAGATAAACAGCAGAGTGCAAGACATAGATGGATCTGTTGCCTGTGTCATACCCCCAACCAGGGACCTGGCCCACAACCCAGGCATGGGCCCTCACCAGGAATTGAACCACTGATCTTTCAGTTCACAGGCTAGCACTCAGTCCACTGAGCCACACCAGCCAGGGCTAAGGGAGTAAATCTTAAAAGTTCTCATCATGAGAACATAGTTACAAAAATTTTTTGTAACTATGTATGGTGACAGATGTTTAAGTAGACTTATTGTGGTGATCATTTTGCAATGTATACAAATATTGAATCATTACATTGTACACCTGCAACTAACATAATGTTATATGTCAATTATACCCCAATAAAAATAAAAATAAACTACTCAATATTAAAAAGGAAAGAAAAGACCTTGTTTCCTCTTATAGTGAAGGCAGCCTAAAATAATGGGAAGGGTCTGTGCAGCCCTGCCCAGGAGAGCCAGGCCACAGCAGCTGCCCTGAGCAGATAAACAGCCCTTCTAGAAGGCTGTGGGAGGAAAGCTAGAGGCAGTGGTTAGGATGGTGAGCTGCAGCCTGACACTATTCCTTAGAGGATCCAAAGCTACCACCTCAACCAGCCCCCCACATTCCCTCACACTCACAACCACACACACAGGCAGACACACACACAAAGGTTACCACAAGTCAGTCCCAATCACCACAGCAAAGCAAAAGGTGAGTTGGTTACAATGAATGTTGGAATAACATAGAATTTTATAAGAATATTATAATCAATATAAGACAGAAAGCTGTACTTGAACAAGAATTAAATTAAAAAATTATTTTAAAAAAGAATATTCTAATCAACAAAACGAACAAGGAAAATATAACCAGAGACACTGAAATAAAGAACAAACTGATAGTATCCAGAGGGGGGGAATGGCAGGAAAAAGAAGGGGAAGGGTAGTCAAGGAACATTTATAAAGGACCCATGGACAAAGCCAAAAGGGGCTAAGATTTAGGGTGGGAGGTGGTGGTGGCTGGTGCAGGGGAAAGTGGTGAGGGAAAAGGGAGACAACTGTACTTGAACAACAATTACAAAATCAATATTCACTCCCTCCTTGGAAGCAAGTAATGTGCAGAAATCACAAACTTACCTCAGGTAAAACCAGTAAATGTTTCTTAAGCATTTACTATGTTTCTAGCTTTATGCCAGATATACTAGTTAAAATAAGCATGGTGACTATAAAGAAATCGCCATGCTTATTGTGTCCTTGCCTTAAAGAAGAAACCTATACCCTTGCTGATGACGCAAGATTTAGATATATAAAACAACTAGCAAACTAAAAACCAGTATAACTACCATGTTGGATCACTTACTGTGAGCTAGACTCTTTACCTAGGAATTTATATACATTATCTAATTTCACCATCACAAAACTAGTAATAGGTGCTATTACTGACATGTTACCAATGAGGAAAGCAAGGCAGAGAGAGGTTGACTACCACCCCCACAATTACACAGTAATGAGTAGACCCTTGCATCTGAACCTAAGTTCATATGACCCTAAACTCTGGTAAGTTTATTCATCCAGAGCTGTCTACTGCCAGCTAGAGTAGTAGTGTTGAGGTGCTATGGGTAATTGGATACTGTCTTGGGCCTGGAGGAATGGGATGAATTAGACAGGAGAGGAGAGGCGAGGGTGTTCTGGAAAGGATTATAAATGATGCATAGAACCTGAGCTGACAGTACCTAATATGAGGGGCAAGGCTAATAAAATAGACAAGCTCAAGTTTGGAAGGAGGATGAGATAGAGCAAAATATATAAGGAGATCTGTATTATGGAAAGCCTCACATTTAAATACCACATACATCTAAAACTCTTCTTGAACGAGGACAAAATACAGTGAAAGAGTATCTGGGGTTGTAGTGTTCTAAATGGACTGAAAACTATTTTATTTATTTACTTTTTAAAAGATTTTATTTATTTATTTTTAGAGAGGGGGTAAGGGAAAGATAAAGAGAGGGAAAGAAACATCAAGGCGTGGTTGCCTCTTACGTGCCCCTTCTGGGGACCAGGCCTGCAACCCAGACATGTGCCCTGACTGGGAATCAAACCTGCGACCCTTTGGTTCATAGGCCCATGCTCAATCCACTGAGCTACAGAAGCCAGGGCTGGAAACTGTTTTATAGTCATCAGACTGGTGAGAATTAGAAAGCTAGACAATATAAACTGTTGGAGAGAATATGTGGAAATAGGCACCCTAGTGCTTTGTTGATGGATCAGTTAACTATCATTCTGGGTAGCAATGTGGTACTATTTGGCAAAATTAAGGATGGTATTCCCTATGACTCAAAAATCTCACCCCTGAATATATACCTCAGAGATATTTTCATAGTAGCCAATAAATGGATATGTATGAGTATGTGTCATAGTATTTTGTATAAGTTGGAGGCAACCTAGAGATCTATGTTGATGGAATAGATAAGAAAATATAGTTTAGCCCTGGCTGGTGTAGCTCAGTGGATTGAGCGCGGGCCTGTGAACCAGACGATCGCGGTTCGATTCCCAGTCAGGGCACATGCTTGGGTTGCAGGCCAGTGTCCGGCAGGGGTCAGTTCCCTGCAGGGGATGCACCAGAAGCAACCATACATTGATGTTTCCTTCCTCTCTCCTTCCCTTTCCCTCTAAAGATAAATAAATAAAATATTTAAAAAAAATAAAGTTATTGGTGAAAATGGAAAAAAAGAAAAAAAAAGAAAATATAGTTTAATGGATAAGTACACTATGGTGGGTGTTAACTTCACCTTACTTCTAAGAAGCAACAAACTAGTTGTGTTAACACAGGCTGCCATAACAAAATTCCATAGACTGGATGGCTTAAACAACAAGAATTTATCTTTCACAGTTCTGGAGATTTGAATGTCCAAGATCAAGGTACCAGTCAATTCGGTTGGCCAATGAGGGCTCTCTTTTTGGTTTTCAAACTGCCAACTTCTCAATATGTCCCCACATAACAGAAAGAGAGAGAGAGAGAGAGAGAATGAGCACTGTTTCCTGTCTCTTTTTAATGAGAGTACTAATCTCATCATGAGGACCCCACCCTCATGACCTCATCTAAAACCTAATTACCTCCAAAGGCCCCATGTCCAAATATTATCACACTGGGAGTTACGGCTCCAACATAAATTTCAGGGGGACACAATTCATTTTACCGCATCAGATGTGCATATAGCAACACAGACAGATCCTTAAAAGATACTGTTGGGTGAAAAAAAGGATATCTATCACATACAATTTTACTTATCAATATTATTTATATATTATTTTCAAAAAACAGACAAACACTACGTATTTTATAAGGACAATACCCACACTTCTTTAAAGTTCAATAATGTCAACTTCCATTGTCATTCTAATCAACATACCAAGCAAAATTCTATTTCTGCACTATCGGAGTATTAACTCAAAATTTCGATTCAAAATTCTATACCTTTAAAACTTATTGCTTGAGGATTTGTTTAGTATAATGTAAAAGCCCTTAAGGCATCTGTTTCAAATGTTTGCTCCTCCCAACACACACAGAAGCCATTATAACCTCTTAGGACAACATGTCAACCTACCTTTTGCCCTAGTGACTGTGAAGTGGTGCTCAGTCTCAGTGCAAAGATAATAGGTAAATGTCTTAGCAAATAGCAATATTGGGAACATACTATCTCCAGATCCAGTGCCTCTTGTTATTTGAACTCCTTGGGTCCCATCCTGCTTATGACACTACCATTGGAAAAACAGTAGTCAAATCCAGACTCCTTTTGATGTTTCACATTAAATTAATAGCTGATATCACCACCCCTTCTCTGTTTCTAAATATCGGAACAGCAATTTTATCACATGCTTGGATTGATTAATGAATAATCAGTAAGTTGCCAGGGCCACTACAGAAACCATAAACTTAACCTAAACTGAGAAGAAGGCTATAGTCATCTGCATGAGTTGTTTATCCATTTATTACCTCTCTTTCAGGGCTCCAGCACATTAGTCTCTTTATTTCTTTCTAGGCTGCACTCCAAAGTCCAGATGCTTAACAACCATATGACAAAAGCTAAAAGAGTGAGGTGCCTCCTAAGAACATGATAGCTCTTTAGGGCCACCATGAACTAAAGGTGTGTGAATATCATTCCTGTAACCATAATAGCTAATGTGTAGCACTGTTCTAAATACTTTAGAAGCATTAAATTCTTTTAATTCTCAGAGCAAATATCTGAGTATGTTTTATGCATTTCATAGATGGGAAGACTCAGGCACAGAGTTTTAAGTAATTTTTCCAAGCTCCCTCAACTAGTCTAAGTGATGAATACAGGGTATAAACTCAATGCCCAAGCCCTTAAGCACTACTAGGCCTCATACTGATTGTGCCTTCTTAGAGAAAAATAACAGACCTTAACTTGTTTAAATAATCAGGGTTGAATTAATACTTTTGCTTTTGACAAACATAATAATAAAAATGATCACCACCATGACCTGGAAGGGAGGGATTAGATCAAATCATTGTACCTAGATGGAACCCTTAAAAGCAGGACAGACATTAGAAAGTGCTGTAGAAACTCTTTGATAACCACCAACAGATACTGGAAAGAAAGCCAGTTAATAATTAATATTTCAATGTATATTAACAATACATTTCTAGTTACTTTTTTAGGATAATAAAAATATTATACAAAATTACCTAAAACTATCATTCTTAGATACTTCTGCCTGATCAGGCTTGGTACTAGTTTGCTTCTGTTCCATGAATAGTGCTTTTTCCTCCCTTTATATCATATTTATTTTAGAAATTTATTTTTCTTTCCTTTTCTGCACTTTTATATAGAAAAAGAAGTCATTCGGCAAATACTGTGAACCTCCCAGAGAAAATAACAACAAAATTGCTTCATGTACACTGAAATCTTAGGGCTCAGGACCACAAGAGCATGAAACCTAACATTACTTATTAAAGCTAAATCACTCAAAAACAAAGCCCAAGCATAAAAATAAAAAGCCATGTCAAAAATGTTGAACATTTTTAAGCTCACTTTCCTCTCTTTCCAAATGTAACTTTAAAAATGTTGTGCTCATGATGCTGTGATCAACTCAATATAATATTAAGATTAGTTTTATATATTTAATAATGTATTTAAATCAGTAGAGTGGAAAACAAAATTTAAATCAATAAGATCTAGACATATACGTAGCCCCTTCCTCAGAAGACTCAGATTTTTTTTCTGAACAACTCAACTCAAAGCACCAATCAATAAAAATAAGCCTAAAGGCCCTAGATAGGTATCTCCCCTGCCCCTGCATAACTGATCGTCCACAGAGGGCAGAGGTTGGTGGACCATGGTCACAGCCAATCCTTGTAGCTGACTGGCCTGGGTAGATCCTTCCCATTGATCTGCCAAGAGCAACCAAGGCTCAACTACAAGAGGAGGGTGTACTCAGCCCACATAAGAAGGGTGTACTTCAAGTACCCATTGTGGGTGATAGGGGAGGCTATACCACTAGACACTACAGGACACCTACTAAATCAGGCCACACTACCAACACATACAGTCAAAGCAGCTCTATCGAACCATAGAAACAAACACAGGGAGGCTGCCAAAATGAAGTGACAAGGAAACATGGCCCAAATGAAAGAACAGATCAAAGCTCCAGAAAAAGAACTAAACCAAATGGAGATAAGCAATCTATCAGGTGCAGAGCTCAAAACACTGGTTATAAGGATGCTCAAGGAACTTAATGAGGACCTCAACAGCATAAAAAAGATAGATAACAGGCTGACAGTGACCAGAGGGGAGAAGGGAAGGAATTTCAGGGGGAAAGAGGAAGGGTTTACAGGAACAAGTATAAAGGACACATGGACAAAAACTAGGGAGAGTGGAAATGGGAGGGAGCTGGGGAGGGCTGGGTGGGTGAGCTGGGATTGGAGTAAAAGACAGAAAACTGTACTTGAACAACAATTCAAACAAAATTAAAGAAAAAAGATCTGGGCCCTGGCTGGTGTAGCTCAGTGGATTGAGCGCGGGCCTGCAAACCAGAGGATCGGGGTTCGATTCCCAGTCAGGGCACATGCCTGGGTTGCAGGCCGGTTCCCTGCAGGCCAACTCCCAGCAGGGGATGCATGAAAGGCAACCACACATTGACGTTTCTCTCCCTCTCTCCTTCCCCTCTAAAGATAAATTAAAAATAAATAAATAAAATAAACATTGTTTAAAAAAAAAGAAAAAAGATCTAGTCGGAAACAAAGGATACACCAAGTAAAGTAAAAAACAACTTACGGGGAAACAACAGTAGAGTAGATGAAGCCAAGAATCAAATCAATGATTTGGAACACAAGGTAGCACAAAACAACCAATCAGAACAACAAGAAGAAAAAACAATTTTTAAAAATGAGCATAATGTAAGCAGCTTCTGGGACAACTTCAAGTGCTCCAATATTTGCATCACAGGGGTGCCAGAAGAAAAAGGAACAAAAAATTGGAAATCTATTTGAAAAGATAGTGAAAGAAAACTTCCCTAATTTGGTGAAGGAAATAGATATGCATGTCTAGGAAGCACAGAGAGTCCCAAACAAGATGGATGCAGACAGGCCCACTCCAAGACACATCATAATTAAAATGCCAAAAAGTGAAAGATAAAGAGAGAATCTTAAAAGCACCAAGAAAAAAAGAAGTTAGGAACTACAGGGGAGTTCCTATAAGACTGTCGGCTGATTTCTCAAAAGGAACATTGCAGGCTGGAAGGGATTGGCAAGAAATATTCAAACTCATAAAAGCAGGGAGCTACAGCTAAGGTTAAGCTACCCAGAAAGCCATCATTTAGAATCTAACAGCCCATAAAGAGCTACTCAGACAAGAAAAAAATAAAGGAGTTCATCATTACCAAACCATTATTATATGAAATGTTCAAGGGACTTATTTAAGAAAAAGAAGACTGTCAAAACTATGAACAATAAAATGGCAAAAAAATGAATCTATTAACAGTTGAATCTACAAAGCAAACTAAGCAAACAGGAAGAACATAGACAGAATCATGGATACAGACACCATTTTGATGGTTGCCAGATGGGAGGAGGGTATGTGGAAATGGGTGAAGAGGTGAGGGGATTAAGAAGTACAAATATGTAGTTACAGAATGACCATGGAGATGTACAGTACAGTATAGGAAATGGAGTAGCCAAGGAACTTACAGACATGACCATGGACATGAACAAAGGTGTGGGGATTGCCTGATGGAGTGGAGGATGCTGGGTGAAGAGGGACAAATGAGGAAAATTCACGATAACTGTAATGGCACAGTCAATAAAATACAGGTTTTTTTTAAGGGCCCCGCCTGGGTGGGTCAGTTGATTGGAGTGTCACGATATATACCCAAAGGTTATGGGTTTGATTCCCAGGCAGGGCACATACCTAGATTGTAAGTTTGATCCCAGGTCAGAGAAGGTAGAGAAGGCAACCAATCAATGTTTCTTTCTCACATCAATGTGTTTCTTTCTCTCTCTCTCTCTCCAATCTTTCTCTCTCTCTTTCGCTCTCACTCTCCCTCTCCCTTTCTCCCTTACTCTCTGTCTAAAAATCAGTAAACATATTCTTCAGTGAGGATTTAAAAGAGAGATTAAAAGAGAGAGAGAATACTAAAAACTTCCCCAAGAGTTAGCTAAAATTACTGGCTCATTGGTGATTGGTAGCTGATTGGTGCATCCATTCCCCCATTCCTTCTCCCTTGCCAGTTGCCATTTATAAGTCAGAAAAGGCTAAACACTCCACTTGTTTCCTTGGCCTCTTTTTCAGAAGTCTTTTCTTGCATTCTGGAAAAGACTTTTGTCCTCCTATTGAGTCAAGGGACAAATGTAGGTGACACTGCTCCTAGCTCACCACTTTTGCCTTGACATGTATATATGATGTCTGGAGCTACAATAGCAACTTTGGGATGATGGGCATGAAGGTGAGGATTGCAGAGCTACTGGCTCAGGCAAAGTTGAGACTTTAAATGTAGGTCAGCAGCCACCTACTTCCAGACTTCCTGCTTGGTGAAGAAAATAAATCCTTGCTTGTTTAAGCCTCTATTGATCAGGTATGCTATTATTTCCAGTAGAAAGTATCACAAACTAATGCATTTAATCTCTAAAAATTGTACATTCGTGGTTTTACTTTACAGAATAAGGTTAAGTGATCTAAAGGGTAATTTTCTTTATACATTGAGAAAAATAAATCTCTCCTCAAATTTAAGCACAACAAATATTAGTATAATTTATCACCTTCATTGACTTAAGGGATATATTTGAGAGTAATTCTAGATTTATGAAGAGGGACAACTGGTTCCACTGACAAGACTAAAAGAACAGAAAAGCCAAAGGCAGCTATGTGTTATATACAAATGGCAGGGGGTGGAAACTACAAGTTAATGATCTGTCCTAGTACCTTCTTTATGGATATTATGAAGAAAAGTCTACCCCAAGGTAAAACCAGGGAGTTGTTCATGGGATGGAGATTACTAATTGTGATGCGTGTGTGTGTGTGTGTGTGTGTGTTTATGTTTGGAGTAGATTGAAGTGAGCTCCTTGTAACACTCCAGTTCAGCACACCAGTAATAAAACCCTGGCCGTACCAACATCTGATACAACGACTAAAATAGAACACATACGTGAAAATAAAATGTAAAACTATAAAAAATTTAGGGTAAAACATAGGTGAAAATATTCAGGATCTAGGGCTAGGCAGAGAATTCTTAGACTTACACCAAAGAATACAACTCATAAAAGGGAAAACTGATAAACTAGACCTCATCAAAATTAGAAACTTTTTGTTCTACAAAAAACAGTTAACAGGATGAAAAGAGAAGCTACAGACTTGAAGGAAATATGTGAAGCACATCTTAGATAAAGCGCTAGTATCTGGAACGTATAAATTCTCAAAACTCAACAATAAAAAAAATCCAAGTAGAAATATGCAAAAGATATAAACAGACATTTTACCAAGGTGGATATACAGATGACAAATAAGCACATGAAAAGATATGCAACTCATTAGCCATCAGAGAAATGCCAATTAAACCCACAGTGATATATCACTACACACCTGTCAGACAGCTAAAATGAAAAACAGTAACAATAAATGCTGTCTAGGATGCGGAGAAAATAGATCACTCATATACTGCTGCTGAGAATATAAAATAGCACATTTGCTCTCAAAGTAGCTTGGAGTTTTTCATAAAACTAAACATGCAATTATTATATGATCTAGCCATTGTATTCTTGGGCATTTATCCCAGAAAATGAAAACACATGTCCACCCAAAAACCTGTATGTGAATGTTTTTTAGCAGCTTTATTCATAACAGCCAAAAACTGGAGATAATCCAGATATCCTTCAACAGGTAAATGACTAAAGAAAATGTGTTATATATATGGAATACTACTCAGCAATAAAAATGAATCAAAAGTGATAAATACAACCACATGAATAAATATACAAGGAATTATGCCAAATGGAAAAAATAATAATCTAACTCTGGCTGGTGTGGGTCAGTGGATTGAGCACCGGCCTGTGATCCAAAGGGTCTCCAGATTGATTCTCAGTCCAGGTATATGCCTGGGTTGCAGGCCAGGTCCCCAGTAGGGGGTGCACAAGAGGCAACCACACATTAATGTTTCCCTTTCTTCCTCTCTCCTTTTCCCCTCTCTAAAAATAAGTAAATAAAATATTTAAAATAATAACAATAATAATAATCTCAAGAGGTACCTACTTTATGATCCTGTTTATGTAACATTTTCAGCGTAATGAAATTTTAGACATGAAGAATAGAGTGGTAGTTGACAAGAGTGAGGGATATTGTGGCCGGGTAAGGTGGGGGGTTGATGGGAAGAAGGTGATTGTGGTTATAAAACAGCAACAAAAAAGGATCTTTGTGATAATGGAACCATGCTGTATGTTTACTGTCATGGTGGTCACAGTAACCTACACATGTGATGGAATGTATAGGCTAAGTATACACACATGAGTACAAGTAAAATTTGAGAAAGCTGAATAAGATTGGTAGATTATATTAATGTTAATATCCTGGTTGTGCTATTATACTACAGTTTTGCAAAATGTTACTGATGGAAAACTGGATAAAGGGTACTCTATGTTATCTCTTACTACATGTGAATTTACAATGCCCTCAATAAAAAATTCAATTAAAAATAAAAGGAAAGAGACCTGGTTGGTGTGGCTCAGTGGATTGAGCACAGGCCTGTGGACCAAACAACCGCAGTTCGATTCCCAGTCAGGACATATGCCTGGGTTGCAGGCCAGTTCCCAGCAGGGGACCCACAAGAGGCAACCATACATTGATATTTCTCTCTCCCTCTCTCCTTCCCTTCCCCTCTAAAAATAAATAAATAAAATCTTTTAAAAAATAAAATAAAATAAAGAGAAGGTCTACTTTCATAGGTAACTAGGAGAGGTTCCACTCAGGTGCCTTTATAAAGTATTAAGTAAACACGAACACTGATTAACAATAAATGACTAGAGTCTCGACAGAAAAGAGATGGCAATAGTCCTATAAATGATAAAATAAACATCTGTTTCAGTTACCAAACTCATGTGAAGAAGAATACACAATCTAAATCAACCATTAAGCCATGCAAATTGATTTTATTGCCCCCAAAACTCTAGGAATTGTGGCCATTCTCTTTTTTGGGATGCCAAACACATAGTTAGAAAAGCAAGTAATTTGTTTATCCTTTAACTGGCCAAGCTGGTTACTTTGTCACAGTGTAGTTGCCAGGTCAAATTTAGGGATCCTGAGGTTTGGTTAATGATGGAGTAAAAATGACCACCTGTCCCTTCTCTTTGCTTTGGAGAGTTACACACACATACACAGTTGGTCCTACCCTTTCTACAACTGTAGAAACAGGAATAAACATCTCAGAAAATGGCCCAGAAAACCCCTTTGCCTTTGCACTAGTTCATATCTGGGATCCTGTTGTTGGGAGACTGGTCTCCTAAGGGGTCCTGCCTGATGAGTGCTCAGAGAAAAATATGCTGCCTCTGGAAAAAGTCAAACTGGATGCCAACAAGGAAAGAAACCAATGTCCGTTTACATGGCACAATAGGCCCCAGAGAGGCTTTGAGTTGCAACTTGCATGGTATATCTTCATGCTGTCCTGGCCACTTCATCTAAGCCACATATCCTGAGAGGCTCATAACCTATTTAAGCCACAAAACCAAATTATTTTCTTCCTCTTTTATATTCACTCTTGCTGAAATAAGAAATATGTATTTTGTTCCACAGCAGTGGTGGAAGACATAAACAAGAAGCTAATTCTAAATTAGAATTAAATTATTATTAGATTCTCCCAAGCTGTGCTTATCCCCTGTAGTTTTTGAACATAGCTGCTACAGGTATACAGGGACAGCTGACAGGCACCTATTAAGGGCCTTCCCTGGGTAAGGAAGGGTAACTCAAAGAGCAATCAGTCGCAGTTTCACACTCAGCCAAGAACATCACAATCACACAAAAAAAGAACCCAAAACACAACACAGGAAATAAGGCAGTAAATGAGTGGTCTGGATGATGAGTGGTCAGGGTTATGTAGACAAAGAGATGGCTCCTGCTGAGGTGATCAGGGAAAGCTTTAAGGAGGACAGGGGATTACAGCCAAGTTTCTAGGGAAGGTCAGGATCTGGATGGAAAGAGGAAGAGAATGCTATCAGGGAAGGGGGTAAGTAAACCAATAGTTGAGTGGAAACGTACAAAATATATTCAAAGGACAGACAGTGAGCATGCTGGCTTAACTGGAGTATTAGGATTGTTTTCCATTATGAAAAAGATTGTTAAGAAAGAATGGTACTGTTTGAGTATTTTTAAATGATGATGTACTCATGTGTCACTGGTATAATTAAAAAACACAGCTAAAAAGTTTTTAAAGAAAGGAATACTAGGGCTCAGGAGAGCATCTAGACTCACAGGTACTGAGTCTGTGGTTGACTCCCAACAGCCATTATTTACTACTCCCTTTTCTCTTTCCCAGCTCCAAAAATAGACAGCAAAAAATCAAGTTCCCAATGCCCCTTGTAGCAAAGGATAGCCATGTGACTCAATTTTAGACAATAAGATGGAAGGGGAAAACTTACTGAATGTCTGGGAAACACTTTGTTTTCTGATATGAGAGCCCCTTTCCCTCCCTTTCCTTCCCTCTTATTTTGAACATGGTTGAGAAGTTGTGATATCTGGAACTGAGGTAACCATCTCAAAACCATGAGGACACAAGTCTAAGGGGGAAAAAAAGCCTGTTCTGAAGAAGGCAGAATTAAGAGATAAAAAGAGTTGCCCCAGCTGGTGTAGCTCAGTAGACTGAGCATGGGCCTGTGAACCACACGATCGCAGTTCGATTCCCAGTCAGGGAACATGCCTGGGTTGTGGGCCAGTTCCCAGCAGGCGACTCACGAGAGGTAACCATACATTGATATTTCTCTCCTTCTCTCCCCTTCTCCTCTAAAGATAAATAAATTTTAAAAATCTAAAAAAAAATTTAAAAAAGAGTTTGAGTTATTTATGACATTCATCAGCCACTGTCTAAACCTGACACTGCCACACCTCTATATTTGAGCCTGATCATGTCAGTCAATAGGAAAAACTTAATTTTTAAGTCTCATATAAAATTGTGTCTTAGGCTATATTTTTATTCATGTTACTTTGTCATATGGTTTTAATGGCTTTACTTATTTAATATTGTCAACATATTTTCATGTTGTAAGTGGCATTAATTAAAACGAATTCACAACCTTTATTTAAATTAAATCAATGGAGTACACTTTTTGAAAAACTAAATCACATCTTGGATTAAAACAGTTATTGAACAGAAATGTATTATGCTGCCCTAAGAATTTTATAAATGTATAAAAAGCAAAGAAAGGTAAACTACACTTAACTACTTGTTTCTACAGAAAATCTGGCTAAACGTCATTTTCTGTTTTAAATAGGGGAGAAAATTACACTTGCTCATATGATATATCCCAGCTCATACCTGATAGCACCATCTAATAATAGAAGCTATGAGAGGATTCTTAGGCTTACTCAGATAAGGGACAAAGGAGAAAAATCAAGTAGGAAATTTTACCATAAGAAAGAATACCCTAAAGTTTCCTCTATTGCATTCGCATTTGCATTAGAGTTGATATCCATTGTGGCATAGGGAAACTACACATAGTAAGGAATAAGTTTGCTAAAATCAACAAATCTACTGAGCACTGTTACTCTTTACTCAAAAGAGATATCATTATTGCATCATATATCTACAACCTATGGATTATATTAACACATCATGTGTTGTAGAAATCATTTTTACATAGGAGTTCCTTGAGACCTGAATATTATTTCAAAGTTTCCTCTGGAGTAAAAAAATTAAGATTTGGGTGATGAAAATGTCTTGGAAATAGTTAGAGGTGACAGTTGCAAAGCATTGTGAATATACTAAATGCCACTTAAGTATACACTTTTAAATGGTTAACGGTGAATACGATCTGTTGAGGCATCCTAAAGGGTGAGAACTAGATCTGGTCTTTAAGGAAGTTGAAGATCTGAATTTAAAAGAGAGATAAGAATTGGTGAGATGGTTATAACGAGGGTGGTTTTCAAACTCAAAGTACAACTACAATAACAAATAGATTTTAGTTCAATACAGTTCACATACACACGTAACAGAAGCAAAAGTTCATGAAACAATATTTACCATTCCCAAGCATAATACACTCTGATTTTTTACTCTATTCTACTCTGAAAGTTTGTCATGATTCGTTAAATTGCTCTCACAAAGTGAGTGGCAAACTCTAATGGCTTCAGCTGTCAGGTTAAAGGGTTTGGATCTGGTATAGTTATTTTAAGGCAATGGAATTGACCACTAAGAACAAAAGTGAGAATCTTTAAGTCGAATTTTAGATTGGGAAAACCTCCACCTTGTGAATAAAGTGATTGTTTTATGATTATATTTTTCATTGAGCTAAAGTTTAAATTGACTTATCTAAAATTACATAATTAAGTCAGTATGTGTATTATGTAGTACTGATAGTGCTTTTCCCTTTCACGTATTTATCATTTAAATCACTGGTAAATTTCCCACAGAACAATTTTCCCTATGTATTAATATGTAGGCTTATATTAGTTTATATAAAAATAAATTTCAAGGTATTGCCTGCCCCTTTTTGTAAGAGAGACAGAGATTCTGAATTTTTATTTTACTGTTGTGAATTCAAATGTGTTTCTTCTTAAGGAAACAGTTGCTTCACTATAAATTAGATGATACACAATTTACAACAAACTCTCCAAAGATTGTGGCAAGGTAGCTTCATAAAAAGCAGAAAGTGTTCTTATTATTCATTAGAGGCTTTCAGAATCAACTATATAACCATCTGTCCAAAATACTCGAGAAAGAATTTTCAGCTTTGGCTAGAAATGTGCCTTTGAACATTAATATCCTATCATGCTTGACAATATGCCTGAGATTCTTAGTACAAATCCAGAATGTAAATTGTTAGAAAAAGATACTATGTGTCTGAGCAACAACAGATAAGGGAACAGTCAGTCACCTACAAAGGAGTGCCCATTATACTGCCAGCTGATTTCTCAAAAGAGACCTTACAGGCAAGAAGGGGCTGGAAAGAAGTATTCCAAGTCATGAAATGCAAAGACCTACAGCCAAGATTGCTCTATCCAGCAAAGCTTTCATTTAGAATGGAAGGACAGGTAAAATGCTTCTCAGATAAGGTTAAATTCAAGGAGTTCATCATCCCCAAGCCCTTATTAGGTGAAATGTTAAAGGGACTTATCTAAGAAAAAGAAGATAAAAAATATGAATGGTGAAAGGACAGCAAACTCACAGTTATTAACAACCACATCTAAAACAAAAGCAAACTAAGAGGACAGCTAGATCAGGAGTAGAACCATAGAAATGGAGATCACATGGAGGGTTAGCAACAGGGGAGTGGGAGGAAGAGAAGGGGGGAGAAGGTACAGAAAATAGCATAGACAGTAGGTAGAAAATAGATAGGGGGAGGACAAGAATAGTGGGGGAAATATAGACTCTAAAGAACTTGTGACACATAGACATGAACTAAAGGCGTGAAATGGTGGGGGAGGGGTGTGCAGGGTGGAGGGGAATGAAGGGGGGAAATGGGACATAATGGCATAATCAATAAAATATATTAAAAAATAAAAAAAATTAAAAAGATACTGTGTGTCTGGAATTTAGCTGTGATCTTTCCCAAAGGTATCCAATTAATTCAGATCAAATTTAATGTCATCAGTGATACAAATGCCTATATTTTAGAAAGCACAATAGTTTTTGTATTTCAGAGATAAAAGTATAGGTTGTACCTCAGCTAGCTGTGGACAGAAATCATCAACTAATTAAGGGAGGAAACAAGCTCCTTTTTAATTTCTGAGAAAAAGCGTTAAAAGTTAGTTTGTATTATAATTTTAGAACCAAACAGCCAATAATTATACTATCTCCAGGAGGCCAAGATTTTTAACTTGAAAATTTTATTCAGCAAGCAAGGTCCTATGATTGAGGCTGGGGAGGGAGAAGAGGGATAAAAATGCCAGATTTGGCTTTACTGACTTTCTGACCAGTCTATGCCAGAGAACATTCAATCTTTAACCATGTACAAGTTCTTGAAATAATATCATTTTTGCAGCACATCTAGTCCCAAGACAAGTGCAACAATTTTTTGAAATGCAGCCACCTTACTTGAGCACATACTAGGATATTCAATATATAAATACTGATTTGTTGAATGGCCACCCAAGATACCTAATAAGTACATATACTGTCATTCCCTAGATCATTCCCCTCTCTCCGTCTCACACGTGTATACTTATTGATCTGAGGCATAAGGTAAATAAATAATTTTTAAAATACACTCAGGAGACTAAGCAGACCCACACATATTTACATACTTAATTTATAACATGCAAAGCTCTGCAAAAGAAGTGGAAAATGGTGGCCTTTCCCAGAAAATGCGTTATAGACAATGGAACAGACCTAAAATGGAGTTGCTAAGCCCCATTCACCAAACTAAAATTTAATTACTGTTTTAGGTCTACCAAAAGTAGAATCTTCAACTTGGCAAGCATGAATCTCTTGATTAGCATCAGTTAGGTAATCTGCCTGATAATCCCATACTATCCCCTACAAAGAAAGAAACTTTGCAATAACCAATCCAGTTATAACTTTCTGGTTCTTGTTCCATCTACCTACAAAGTATCTTGCCTTGCATAGCTCTTCAGAGCTCCTTCCTATCTGCTAGATTGGATGCTGCCCCATTCTTAGATCACTGAATAAAGGTAATGAGATCTTTAAAAGTGAGTTGAATTTGTTCTTTAACAAATGGCTTTGTGTCAAATGAATATCCATCTAGGAAAAAATGCAACTTTTCCACTATCTCTTTTCATACACATGCACACAAATTTATTCTTGTTAGATTTATAGAGCTAAACATGAAAGGTAAAAACAACAAGAATTCCAGAAGATAAACAGGAAAATATCATCATGACCTTGGTATAAGGAATATTTCTTAAACAGGGGAAAAAAGCACTAATCTAAACAAAAAATTATTAGTCAAAAACACCACCAAGCAGGACTCTGGACTCGGATTGAATCTCAGCGGTTTGAATCTTAATGCCACAGTCTACTAGCTATGGAACTTTGGATGCTACTGCCATAGTGTGAAATTTCTCCAAATTGAAATTAATAAAGAATGATATAAGTACTAGATCTCCATTATGATGGCCTAGGTAAACACAGCTCACCTCCTTGCACAACTGCATCAAAATTACAACTAAACCATAGAACAACCACTCAGAACCAGCAGAAATCAAGATGAATGCAAGTCTGACAACTACGGAACTAAAGAAACCACATCAATCTAGACTGGCAGGAGGGGTAGAGACTCTCAATAGGCTGGTCTCACACCCAAATGTGGTGGATAAAAATTTAGGAGTGATATCTCAGGAGTGAGGGGTCGGTCCCAGGTCTACACCAGGCCCTGCAGCCCAGGATTCTACTGCCAGGAAGATAAATCCCCACAAATTCTGGCTGCAAAAAAAAAAAACAGTGGGGATTGAGTCAGTGGAAGAAACTGCTTGACTCCCAAGAAGTTCCTCTTAAAGAACCCACACACAGACTTACTCAGACTCACTTCCTCTGAGTTCCAGCACCAGGGTAGCAACTTGAAGGGCACCAGTGGCATGCAGGGAACAACTGAAGTATGTGGCATCAAGGCAAGGGCTAGGGGACAGCTTTCTCCCAGACAGAAAGAAGACAGAGGCCATTTTCTTTTTTCTGAACTCCCTCCCCTGCAGAGCCGCAGAGCCAGCAGGAGGGTGCCATATATGACTTCATCAACCTAGCTAACACTGTTTGCCCCACCCTGAAGATCCCTTGAGGCTCTGGGCCACCCAATTTATGAGCCCACCCAAGCTCATTAACACTGACTATTCCATATGAATGGCTGGCAGTGGCTCGTGCTTCAAAACTTCCTAAATCCTCTCAAACAAGCAAGTGCCAGCCTCAGTGAGCCGCCAGCTCCCGTACCTCTTCCTAAGTGGCCCCAGGCACAGCACTAGCAGCAGCCAGCCTAGGTTCACAGCTTGGCTTCACCTGAGAACCTCCAAGCCCAGCACAAGTAGCCTGTATCTGCAGATTGCTTCGTAGCTCATGCAGACTGGTCCCAGGCCAAACACAGGTGGTGGCTGACCTTGGCCTACACCACCTGGGAATCTCTAGATACTGCACACCCAGTGAACAGTTATATACATGTCAGAACACCACCACCCTGCCCCTGCACCACTGACAATCCACAGATGGCAGAGGTTGGTAGTCAGTGGTCACAGCCAGTCCTTGTAGCTGACTGGCCTGGGTTAATCCCTCCCATTGACCTGCCAAGAGCAACCAAGGCTCAACTACAAGAGGAGGGTGTACTCAGCCCACATGAGAAGGGTGTACCTCAAGTACCCAGTGGAGGTGATAGGGGAGGCTATACCACTAGACCCTACAGGACACCTATTATATCAAGCCACAATACCAAGACATAGAGTCAAAGCATCTCTACCTAATACATAGAAACAAACACAGGGAGGCTGCCAAAATGAAGAGACAAGGAATCATGGCCCAAATGAAAGAATAGATCAAAGCTCCAGAAAAAGAACTAAACAAAATGGAGATAAGCAATCTATCAGGTGCAGAGTTCAAAACACTGGTTATAAAGATGCTCAAGGAACTCAGTGAGGACCTCAATAGCATAATAAAGATCCAGTCAGAAACAAAGGATGCACTAATTGAAATGAACAATTTACAGAGAAACAACAATATAGTGGATGAAGCCAAGAATCAAATCAATGATTTGGAACACAAGGTAGCACAAAACAACCAATCAGAACAACAAGAAGAAAAAACAATTTTAAAAAAATGAGCATAATGTAAGCAGCTTCTGGGACAACTTCAAGTGCTCCAATATTTGCATCACAGGGGTGCCAGAAGAAAAAAGAACAAGAAATTGGAAATCTATTTGAAAAGATAGTGAAAGAAAACTTCCCTAATTTGGTGAAGGAAATAGATATGCAAGTCTAGGAAGCACAGAGAGTCCCAAACAAGATGGATGCAGACAGGCCCACTCCAAGACATAATTAAAATGCCAAAAGTGAAAGATAAAGAGAGAATCTTAAAAGCACCAAGAAAAAAAGAAGTTAGGAACTACAGGGGAGTTCCTATAAGACTGTTGGCTGATTTCTCAAAAGGAACTTTTCAGGCTAGAAGGAAAAGCAAGAACATGCAACCAAGATTACTCTATCCAGCAAAGTTCCTATTTAGAATCAAAAGGCAGATAAAGAGCTTCCCAGACAAGAAAAAGCTAAAGGAGTTCATCATCATCAAACCATTATTATGTAAAATGTTAAAGGGACTTATTTAAGAAAAGAAGATCAAAACTATGAACAAAAAATGGCAATAAAAACATATCTATCAACAACTGAATCTAAAAAACAAAATAAGCAAACAATCATAACAGAAACAGGATCATAGATATAAAGAATGGTTTGATGGCAGCCAGACAGGATGGGCGATTGGGGAATAGGTTAAAAGGTAACAAGATTAAGAAGCACAAATTGGTACTTACAGAATACTCAAGGAGATTTAAAGTGCAGCATAAAAAATAGCAAAGTCACCCTGACTGGTGTAGCTCAGTGGATTGAGCGTGGGACCTGCGAACCACACGATCGCAGTTCAATTCCTAGTCAGGGCACATGCCTGGGTTGCAGGCCAGTTCCCAGCAGGGGACTCACGAGTGGCAACCATACATTGATATTTCTCTCCTTCTCTCCTTCCTTTCCTCTCTAAAGATAAATAAATAAAATCTTTTAAAAAATAGCAAAGTCAAAGAACATATGTGAAGGACCCATGGACATCAACACAGGTGTGGGGATTGCCTGAGAGTTGGGAGTGCTGAGTAGAAGGGGGCAAAGGGGGCAGAGCAGGGAAATTGGGACAACTGTAATAGCATAATCAATAAAATGTATTTTTAAAAACCATCATCAAGATGAAGCTACAGAATGTTATGTTAAGTGAAATAAGTCAGAGAAACATAAATATCATGTGATTTCACTTATATGTGGAATCCAAAGAACAATATAAATGAACAAACAAAACAAAAACAGATCCAACTCACAGATATGCAGAATAGACTCATGCCTTCCAGAGAGGATGGGGTTTGGAGGGAGGCTGAAAAAGGTGAAGGGATGAGAAGTACAGATTGGCAGTTACAAAATAGTCATGGGAATGTTAAGTATAGCATAGGGAATAGTTTTAATAATATTGTAATATTATAATTATTGTAATATTGCAATATTGATATATGATTATCTGACCACTATGCTGTACACCTGAAACTAATACAAAATAATATTGAATGTAAAATATAAATGAAAAATAAATAGATAAGTACTCTCATAAGCAACAACAACAAAAGCACCATCAAGAGAGTGAAAAGGACAAGCACAGACTAGAAGATATTTGCAACACAATATAACTGACAAGCGAGTCACATCCAAAATCTATATAGGACTCCTAGACATCACTAAGAAAAAGGCAGGCAACACAGTAGAAAGTTAGACACAAGACAGATACTACACAAAAGAGAATATCCAAATTACTAATAAATATGTAAATCCAGACTAAAACTACAGGGTTCCACTACATCCACTGATGAAAATAACAAAAATTTGAAAGACTAACAATATCAAGTGTTAGAAAGAATATGGAACAAGAAAGACATTAAATGCTGGTGGTGGCAATTTAAATTGCTATAATTACATTTACAGCATCTAGTAAAGATGAACATCTGAGTACCACATGATCTAGCAATTGCACCATGAGAAATAAACAAGAATAGTCACAGAAACCTATTGTCGATAACCCCAAACAATGGACTGCTGGGAATATACCCTAAGAATCCTGAAATATCAATTCAAAAGAGATTATGCACCCCAATGTTCATAGCAGCACAATTTGCCATAGCCAAGTGTTAGAAACAGCCTAAGTGCCCAACAGTAAATGAACAGATTAAAAAAAAACTGGTACATTTACACAATAAAGTACTATGGAGCAGAAAGAAAGAAGGAACTCATACCCTTCAAGACAGTGTGGATGGACTTTACACCGGTGAGAGTGGCTATCATAAACAAAGCAATAAACAACAAATGTTGGAGAGGGTGTGGGGAAAAGGGGACTCTGGTCCACTGTTGGTGGGATTGCAGACTGGTACAACCATTATGGAAAACAGTATGGAATTTTCTAAGAAAACTAAAATTGGACCTGCCTTTTGACCCAGCAATTCCACTGCTAGGATTGTATCCTAAGAACCCTGAAACACCAATCCCAAAGAACATATGCACCCCAATGTTCATAGCAGCACAATTTACAATAGCCAAGAGTTGGAAGCAACCTAGGTGCCCGTCAGTAAATGAATGGATCAGAAAACTATGGTACATATACACAATGGAATTCTATGCTGCAGAAAGAAAGAAGGAGCTCCTACCTTTTGCAACATCATGGATGGAATTGGAAAGCATTATGCTGAGTGAAATAACCCAGGTGGTGAAAGACAAATACCATATGATCTCACCTTTAACAAGAATCTAAACAACAAAGCAAACAAGCAAGCAAAATATAACCAAAGACACTGAAATAGAGAACAGGCTGACAGTGACCAGAGGGGAGAGAGGAGGGAATTTCAGGGGAAATAGGGGAGGGATTTAGAGGAACATATATAAAGGATACATGGACAACAACTGAGAAGGGTGGAAATGGGAGGGAGGGGGAGCACGGGGGTGGGATGGGATGGGAATAATAGACAGAAAACTGTGCTTGAAAAATAATTAAATAAAAATTTGGGGAAAAAATCTTAAAAAAAGAATTAATATAAACATAAAGTTTCAAAGCATTTAACAGCTTTCCTTAATTTTTCTTCATTAAGCTCACTGTTTCTTATATGCTACTTTTTAATCTATTAAGTTCACTGGTTTGTGCATTGTCAAAAAAAAAAAAGACAGTGTGGATGGAACTGGAGAGCATTATGCTAAGTGAAATAAGCCAGGCAGTGAAAGACAAATACCATGTGACAGACTGACAGCTGTAAGAGGGGAGGGAGGAATTGAAGGAAGGTGAAGGGACTAGTCAAAGAATATATATGAAGGACCCATTAACATGGACAATGCTGTGGGGATTGAATATTGAAGTGGGGGTGGGCTGGGTGGAGGGAACAAAGGGGGAAAATTGAGACAACTGTAATAATATAAACAATAAAATGCTTTTTAAAAAAGAAACTACCATAAAAAAGCAAAAGTACACTCAGTACAACCTTGCAGATTTTAAAATATCTTATCCACCACTTTTTTCCTTCCCACTCTTAATCACTGCATGTGAGAGCTGTGGTATTTGCACAGGAGGTAGGCATTGGTAATTTAAAGTGTGGCTGTGGGCTCTACTTTCAATTTTTATTACAATTACTTTTACACAGCATGCTTCTTTACTTCTGGAATCTTTTTTTTATGCTCTGCCTTTCAGGGGTCTTTCTTATTTGTGTGGCTGGCTTAATCTTACCAAAGGGCAATGCTAGGCAGGAAGGCCATCCTCCTACAATCAGCCAAGAAATGCACAAACCAGTGCTCGGGAAGCAAGTTGGAGTGGTCAGCCTCCCTGTAGGTTTTGGAATGCAGTGGGCTGAAGCTACAAAGATAATTTGTACTTTAGGGCCCACAACTCAGATACAGACATTGTTCAGAATCCATAAAATCAAATGCTTCAATCTGGCACCTGCTTTCTAAACTTACCAGAGGTTAACACAAATACCTTGAATGTCTCCACCTAGTTCACTGCCATTCGTATGTTACCTACCTTCTTCCTACAGACAACTGGAAAACCCAAGTAGAGATTAGTAACCAGTGTGAACAAAAGCCTGAATCACTTTTTTGCTGTTGTTTAAATAATGCTATTTATTGGCAAAAGTCTTTTCATGCTCAGGAATTTTTATGTTGTTGTGTTGTTTTGTTTTATGCCTTCATTAATCTTATTTTTAAATGAACTCTTCCAAATTCTAAATAAAGAAAAACTCCTCCAAGTTAGGGTGTCATCTCTTTATAAAGGAACCCTTACCCATCTGGGCCCTACCAGCCTGGAGAGTGCCAGGTTTCTTCATCTTAATAACAAAAACTATATTTACCTGTTCCACACAGGGCTGTGTGAACAGGTTGCCTGGAAGAAACCCAGCTTTATCCCTGAGACTGCATAGCGCTGGCCAGTGCCTCAGTTTCCTCAACCGTAAAATGGGAATAAAAACAGTACCTAATACAAAGAGATGTTGAGAGCATCAAATGCCATGTAAGGTGATTAAAGCACAACACTTCGCACATCTTAAGCGCTCACACATGATTGTTATCACTACCATTTACTACCTTCAAGGGTCCTCCCTCCTTTAAGGACTCTATGTATGTAACATAGGTAGGAAAAGCATCCAGCTGCAGTTGAAGAGCTGGAGGAAGCGGAAGCAGAGAGTAAGGGGTTCCACCAACCTACAAAGTTTGGTCCAAGTTGCACCCAATTCACAGAAGGCGAAGCAGCAGGAAGAGGTCTACAGTAGGGGTGGGGGAGATGGTCACACCTAGGACCCCAGACCCCAGCTACGACTTCCGACCTAGGGCGCCTTCACTACTCACGTTGCGGTTGAAGCCGTAGCCGGGGAGCAGCGGCAGAGCCATGGCTCTGAGTGTCCCAGGGTCAAGGGTCTCAGAGGAAAGGGGCCAGCCAGCAGCGGCCGCGGTGCGGCCGGCAGCTTTGTTTGACACCCCTCTACCACCACCACGTTACCTAGAGACAGGAGGTGGCGTCACGGAAGAGGGTGGGGCTGCAGCGGTGGGGCGGGGGGCTCTGGGAGGGGCTGGAGTGGGCGGGGCTAAGTGCGAAGCTCCGCGCGCGCGCGCGCGCGCGCGCGCGCGAGCTCCTCACCCTTCTCCCTCACGCCCTACGCCTTCAGCCGGTACCCGTCTCCCGAGGCTTAGTCTCCAAAAGCTTTGTGCAAACACAAAGAAAACTACACCGTTCCCCAGTCCCGCCGCTTTCTAGCTTAATCCCTTTATAGAGCTCAAAGCCTTTCTCGGACTTCAGCTCCTTAGAATCTTGCCACGACATTTTTTTCCATTTGGTTATTAAATTTAGTTCAAATACACAGAAAAGTGCAGAAAATCATATGAGACGCGTGTGCCCTCAGAAATGTGCTCTCAGTAAATGTTACATTTCCATCAGTTTTTATTTTGTAATTAAAACTTTCCAGATGAATTCAAAGCCAAACATACCTCATCCGTCCCTCCCGGCCTCTCCTCCCCTCCCCATTACAGCGGTAACCGCTATCCTCGGTCCTTCCTCTGTCTGTTCCATACGTGCAGTAAACATTTATAAGGTGCTCATTCCTGATCCAGTCAGGGTGGCCAGGGGCGGGTGACACAAAACGGTGCCTCTGTCACTCCCATCCTACACCCAAGTAAACGCAAGCCAGGACCTTCCTCAATTCCTCTCCCCACACCTACAGCTAATCCTTCCCTGAGTCCTACTGGTTGGACTAGATGGTATCTTTCAGTCACTACCTCTGTCTCAGTTGAGGCTCCATTAGTTCTTGCTTGATTTTCTCTTTTTCTTCCCTTTCTTTCTTTCTTTCTGTTTTTTTTTTTTGATAATTCATATTTTATTGTATTTTTTCATTACCATTTATCCCCCCATATCCTCTTCCACCTCCCCCAACTTCCCTCCCTCTCTATTTTTAAATATATAGATTTTAAAAACCTAACTAATCTTGCCTCCAGAGCCATCTCCCATAATTTATGATGCCCATGTTACTACCCTGTTTCAATATCCCTCTAGCATTCCTGCCACCTTCAGGAGGCAGGCAAACTCCTTAGCCCAGTCAGAGCCTATGGCAGGAGGTGCCTTCCAATACTCTCCATTCCTTTCTTTGCCACCCACATCCTCTACTCCAGTTCTGAGAAACCACTGTCAGTTTCCAAACCAAGATCTGCAGTTTCTCACATCTGGAATTTTGCAAATGTCACTACCTGCTAGAAACACCTTCCCTTTCTATCTTTCACCTGGGTAACCCCTTTTTGTCTTCCAGGACTTGGTTCAGTGCGGGAGAGAGTCATGGAAAGCTTTGTCATTTCTGGAAAGTGTTTCTTCACCTCCACTCCCCCATCTGTATTTGGTGCCCATTTGAATTGTGGCTCTCATGCTCTACATTGTAATCATGTGTTTACTTGCCTCTTTCATATGTCCCCCAAATTCTCCAGGACGGGGACTCTATCTCCTTTTTTATTCATAAACAACATATATTATTGTTTCCTGTGTTTATAAATTTCACAATATAAATTTTTTTATTTTTTAAATATATTTTATTGATTACACTATTACAGTTGTCCCATTTTTCTTCCATTTTTTCCTTTCTGTCCTGTATGCCCCTCTCACCAGCAATCCCCCACCATAGTTCATGTCAGTGGGTCATATATATAAGTTCTTTGGCTTCTTCATTTCCTATTTCTTTTTTTAAAATTTTTTTCCAATTTTTTTATTTAATTATTTTTCAAGTACAGTTGTCTGTCTATTACTCCCATCCCACCCCTGTGCTCCCCCTCCCTCCCATTTCCACCCTTCTCTGTTGTTGTCCATGTATCCTTTATATATGTTCCTCTAAATCCCTCCCCTATTTCCCCTGAAATTCCCTCCCCTCTCCCCTCTGGTCACTGTCAGCCTGTTCTCTATTTCAGTGTCTTTGGTTATATTTTGCTTGCTTGTTTGTTTTGTTGTTTAGCTTCCTGTTAAAGGTGAAATCATATGGTATTTGTCCTTCACCACCTGGGTTATTTCACTCAGCATAATGCTTTCCAGTTCCATCCATGATGTTGCAAAAGGTAGGAGCTCCTTCTTTCTTTCTGCAGCATAGAATTCCATTGTGTATATGTACCATAGTTTTCTGATCCATTCATTTACTGACAGGCACCTAGGTTGCTTCCAACTCTTGGCTATTGTAAATTGTGCTGCTATGAACATTGGGGTGCATATGTTCTTTGGGATTGGTGTTTCAGGGTTCTTAGGATACAATCCTAGCAGTGGAATTGCTGGGTCAAAAGGCAGGTCCAATTTTAGTTTTCTTAGATAATTCCATACTGTTTTCCATAATGGTTGTACCAGTCTGCAATCCCACCAACAGTGGACCAGAGTCCCCTTTTCCCCACACCCTCTCCAACATTTGTTGTTTATTGCTTTGTTTATAATAGCCATTCTCATGGGTGTAAAGTGGTATTTCATTCACAATATAAATTTTTGCTACCTGCTTTTTTAACCTAAGATTTGTTTCTGAGACTTCTATATGTTAACGCATTTAGATATATTTTGCTCATCTTAAATGTATTGCACATCATCTACTCATGTCATCTCTTGATGACAATTAGGTTGTTTCCAATATTTCACTAAGTTCCCAACAATGCTGCAATGAGCAACCCTTTCCTGTTCCTTTGAAAATTATCTAGGCTAAATACCTGGAGGTGGAATTGTCCACACCTTCAACTTCACTTAGATTTTGCTAAACAATCTCCAGAAATGTTGAACCAGTTATGAAAGTTCTCCTTCCCCTTCATCCATTCAATCCATCCATTATCAAGTTGTATAATTTCGAACAATCATCTAAATAAATATGTAATGGTGTACCACTGTTATTTCAACTTGCTTCTAATTCCTAGTCAATTGGTCATCTTTTCATATGCTTGTTCATTTGTAATGTTTGTAATGTATTCTGGATAACAATGGTAGGCATAGCAAATATCTTCTCATCATCTGTAGTTTGGTTTATTATTCAATTTGTAGAGTTCTTTATGAATGTGTCATTTTACTCTACTCAAATAGATCATTCTTTCCCATTATGATTTGTACTTTGTATGTGAATTAAAAAATCCTATGGAACAAAATTATTCTCCTACATATTCTAACAAATATTTTTAAATATTTTGTTACTTTTTAAATTGAAATAATTTCAAACCAATAGAAAACCTGCAAGAAGGAAAATCTCAGACATTCCATGCAGCAACATCTTCACTGATATGTCCCCTAAAGCAAGGGACATAAAGGAAAGAATAAGCCAATGGGACCTCATCAAATTAAAAAGCTTCTGCATAGCTTTAAAAAAAAAACAGCATTAAAATGAAAAGAGAACCAACAATATGGAAAAATATATTTGCCAAAGACACCTCAGACAAAGGTTTGATCCACAGAATACGTAAAGAACTCACACAACTCCACTCCAAGAAGACAAAAACTCCAATTAAAAAATGGGCAAAAGACTTGAACAGACACTTCTCCAAGGAGGACATACAGAGGGCCCAGAGACATATGAAAAGATGCTCAGCATCACTAGCCATCAGAGAGGTGCAAATTAAAACCACAATGAGATACCACCTCACACCAGTCAGAATGGTCATCATAAACAAATCAACAAACAAGTGGTGGAGAGGATGTGAAGAAAAGGGGAACCTAGTACACTGCTGGTGGGAATGCAGACTGGTGCAGCCCTTGTGGAAAACAGTATGGAATTTCCTCAGAAAACTAAAAATGGAAACACCTTCTGACCCAGCAATTCCACTGCTGGGATTATACCCTAAGAGCCCTGAAACACCAATCCAAAAGAACCTATGCACCCCAGTGTTCACAGCAGCAGAATTTACAATAGCCAAGTGCTGGAAGCAACCTAAGTGCCCATCAGTAAATGAGTGGATCAAAAGACTATGGAACAGCCCTGGCTGTTGTTGCTCAGTGGATTGAATGCGGGATGCAGAGCAAAGAGTCACCAGTTCGATTCCCAATCAGGGCACATGCCTGGGTTGCAGGCCAAGTCCCCCAGTGGGGGTCACGTGAAAAGCAACCACACACTGATGTTTCTCTCCCTTTCTCCCTCCCTTCCCCCCTCTCTCTCTAAAAATAAATAAATAAAATTTTAAAAATTAAAAAAATAAAACTGCTATCATTTTAAAAAGACTATGGAACATTTACACAATGGAATTCCATGCAACAGAGAGAAATGGAATTCTATGCAGCAGAAAGAAGGAGCTTATACCCTTTGGAACAGCATGGATGGAACTGAAGAGCATTATGCTAAGTGAAATAAGTCAGGCAGTGAGGGACAAATACCATATGATCTCACCTTTAACTATAACATAATCAACAAAAGAAGAAAAGCAAACAAAATATAACCAGAGACATTGCAATTAAGAACAATGTAACAATAGCCAGAGGAGAGGGGGGAAGAGGCAGTGGGGGAAAAGGGTTTTCAGGAACTACTATAAAGGACACATGGATAAAACCAAGGGGGAGGGTGGATGGACAAAACCAAGGGGCAGGGTGGAAGCAAGGGAAAGAGGCGGTTTTGGCTGCAGTGGGGGGGAGTGGGGGGGGAAATGCAGACAACTGTAATTAAATAATAATAAAGTAATTTTAAAAAGAAAGAAGAAAAATAGAGAAAAGCTACAAGAGTCGTATAAACAACTCCTATTTAGTCTTTACCCAGATTCCCCACATTGTTTTGTATTTTACCATATTTGTTTCATCATTCTCTCTATACATACATTTTTTCTATGTTAGAGTAAATAGGCCTCATGCTCCATTGCTCCCTAATATTTCAGTCTATACTTACTAATAACAAGAATATTCTCTTACATACTTAAAATATAATACCCAAAATTAGAAAATTAGCATTAATAAAATATTATTTTGTAATCTAAAATACTCAAGTTTTGTTGATAATTGCAAAAATGTCATTTTAGCAGAAAAATTAATTAAAAAATTTGAATCTGATCCAAATGGCTTTTTATTTATGGCTTTTCAGCAGGAACACCACAGAGGAAATGCTGTGTCCTTCTCGTTCATCAAAGAAGCAGCTACATAGTGTGTTTTTTAACCATCAAAGGTAAGGTTAACTTTGATCATTTAGTTTAGGTGGTGGTATATGCCAAGTTTGTCCAGTATAAAGTCATTATTTTTCCTTTGCAATTAATAATAGTTTTGTGAGTAGATATTTTGAGACTATGTAAATACCAAGTTTCTCATTAAACTATTATCAATTGAAAATCTTCAGGCCCTGGCTGGTGTAGCTCAGTGGATTGAGCGCAGGCCTGCGAACCACACGATCACAGTTCGATTCCCAGTCAGGGTACATGCCCGGGTTGCAGGCCAGTTCCCAGCAGGGGACTCACGAGAGGCAGCCATACATTGATATTTCTCTCCTTCTCCCCTTCCCTTCCTCTCTAAATAAATAAAATCTTTAAAAAAAAATCTTCATGTTGCCAAAATCACCATGTTGCCAAATGGTGATTAACTCCATCAACTCCATTCCTTTTACATATATTAGTTGGTCTTCTGCTACAAGGAATAACTTTTCTTTCTCTCTATTTATTTATTCATTCATTTATTTATAATGGTCTACATGTCTTGTTTTATTCAGTGGATTATAATCTGTTACTATTACTATCTATTTTGATGCCAAAATTATCTCACATTTGATCAGTGGTAGTTCCTCTAAGCTGACTCCTCTCTCCTTTTGTCATTTTTCAAGCATTTCCATGTGCTCTGTCACTACAAGGTATTAGACATATCTGTCAAAATACTCATAGGTAGATATCGACCTGCAAATATTGATATAGATATCTTTCCATTCTTGTCTATAAATAGATAGATGTAGATGCATGTAGAAATAAGTATATTAAAACCCATGAGTTTATATTTATATGTCCAATTCCAATCACCACAATAGAGTGCATGCTCCAGTTCCCCTTTCCACATCTGTACTCCCCTTCTCAAACCATGAGAAACCTAATTCCAATTACCCTCAAAATATTTACTTACTTGCTCACACTAAAAGACCCCAAAATCAGTTTCAGAATATCTAACTCATGTCATATTGACAAATAAACCTACTAACTAGAGTTCAATATTTGTTTTCACGTTTTCTTCTAAAGTAAAAGTCTTTACGTATTTAGGTAAAATACTGTGTTCCCAAATGATTGAATTCTGTTTCCCCACTCCTCCTCTCCCTCCCTGTTTAGAATGCTTATGCTGCTTATGTTACTCATTTGAAAAACAATCATTTGTATTTCACATTTCCTTTTTTGTTCCATCATTGTCTATTTCTTTTTGTCTTTCTTATCTTTTGTAGTTGTGTTTCTTCCTTTTTTGTTTGATTAATCTTGCTAGTGTTTCATATGTTTTGTTACTTCTTTCAAAAAACCAAAATTTTTACTTGTTACTTGGGCCTACTGTTTTCTATTTGAAACTTCCTTTACTTTTCAGTTTTTACTTTAATTGTTTTCTTTCTTGTGCTTTCTTTTGGCTCATTTGTTGTTCTTTCTCTCACTTTTTAGGTTTATATAATTCATTGATTTTCACTCTTTTCTTTTTATTGATGTAAATGTTTAAGGCTATGAATTTTCCTCTGATCTCTACTGTAAATGTGTCCAATAGTCTCTGATATATACTGTTTTCATTATTTGTTTTTTATATATTCTGTCAATTTTGATTCATATTTTTTCCTTTCACCTAAGAGTTGTTTAATTGGAGATTTTTAAATTTCTAGTTGGAAGAGCTTTTGAGTTTCTTAATTGTAGTTTTATTGCACTGTGATAAGAAAGTATATTATTTGTAATATTTTCATTGTTCCAATAGAACTTATTGATGCTTTCTTTGTGACCTAATATATGATAAATTTGGGGGACTGTTCCATGTGCAGTTAAGAAAGACCAGTGTATTCTCTATTATTAGATTCTAAATTTAGTATAGATCAATGAGATCTGCTTTATTGATTATATCGTTTACTTCTTCTATCTCCTTACCTATATTTCTGCCAACTGATCTGTTTTGCACTGGAAGTGGAGTGTTAAATTTTTCTATTAGCAGTGTGCTTCTGTCTGTATCTCCTTGCATCTGTAGTTTCTGCTTTTAAAGACTGTTATTTGGTACATGATTTTTCATAATTGTTATACCTATATTGTGAAATTGGCCTTTAGCTTTATAAAGTATCCTTTTTGTCACATTTAATTATCTTTGGCCTGAATTCTACTTTGTCTAATATGAAGGATCACAGCCCCCACTTACTTATCATTGCCATTTGCACATGTCTCTATTTTTGGCCTATCTAAATCATTTTGATTTAGATGTATCTCCTGTATACCACATATAGTTGGATCTTGCTTTGTGAGCCATATTGAAAATATTTTTTTACTAGAGGAATTAAACCCAATCACATTTATTGATATTTTTGGTCTCAATTTCAATGTTATCTCACATCATAATACATTGTGTGTATTACATATATTTACTCTTTCTGATGGTTTTTTGTTATTATAATTTATACATTTCTTTTGATATTTAGGAAGGCTTCTGTTTTTGTTGTAGTGTTTATTTTTGTAATTATAATTCTCAGAAAGAATGAACACATTCAATTTTACTAAGTAGTATTACATTTTTAAAAAAGTGATTATAGCCCATATATTGTAATTTTTAATTCAAAAATGTACTTATGATTTTTAAAGTTTTATTTGTTCTTTTAAAAATCTGAATGTGCTTTCTTTTCAATAGAATCTTGCTCTTTACTTGTCATTTCTCTTGCTTACTTAAGCTCTTTAATAATTTTAAACATACTTAGTTTAGAGCTCTTAATATAGTTCTACTCTAGTTCTACTAGAGTAGAGTAGTTCTACTCTTTTATGTTCACGGGGTGCCACTTCTCCTCTTTCCAACAATATGTTGGCTGACTCCCCTTCACAGAGGGTTGTTCCTTTGTGTGTTTATGAAAGTTTCTGGTGACCCAACCTATGTGGCAAGTTTTAGAGCTGAGCTTCCCATTCTCTGATTTCTAGTCCAGTGTACTCTCTAAAATGTTATGTAGCTCCAACACTGACTACTGACCAGTCACAGCCCACTCCACATGGGCTCTGCCTTCTACAGGGAAAATAACTTCAAAACAGAAATGCAATTCTAGTAAGTATGACTTTCTTAAGAGAGTAAAAGGACAAAATATTGTAAATTAGAGCTGTCTGAAACATCCAGAAGCTGAGGCTGCCACAACACATCCCTCTATTGCCCTACCTGTTCATACATGCTACCTCCTTTGGGCTCACTGATAATTCCCTCCACCTTTGTATTTCTGTAGGTACTTCCCAAATACTGTCTATTTCTCCCATACACACCTAGAGCTTTATATTATTTTTTTAAGTTTTAAAAAATATTTTATCTGTTTATTTTTAGACAGAGGGGAAGGGAAGGAGAAAGAGAAGGAGAGAAACATCAATGTGTGGCTACCTCTCGCATGCCCCAAACTGGGGACCTGGCCCCCAACCCAGGCACGTGCCCTGACTAGGAATCCAAATGGCAAACCTTTGGTTTGCAGGCCCGTGTTCTATGCACTGATCTACATCAGCCAGGGCTTTATATTATTGATTCAATTGTTTTTCATTTAACAAATTTTATTGATCATGTACTCTGATGTAGCGGGACCTCTTCTAAAAAAGATAAATCAGTGATTGGGACAGAGTGAACACTTCTAAATGATCCAGATATGAATTCTCAGGTTTTTGTAACTTGCCACTTATTTTCTTCTTTTGTTTACTTTCTACGACACCTATCTTTCCACTCACTTTACCTGACACATCTACCACAAAGAAACATCTGAAGTAGCATGTATCTCTTTTTAAAAAAATAGATCAAAAGTAAACTAGTTCTGAGGATTGCAAGACACCCCCTGAAATAACTGAAGACACTTTGGGGCATGTCAGGACTAGCACTACGAAGCATTGTTATTTATGTTCACAGAATCGGTATTATATACACCTATAGATGAAGAAAGCACAGGGGAGGTCGGCATAGCCAACACTTCTGAACAAACTCAAACTGGCCTATGAGCCAGGAAATATTTGCCCAGTTGGAAGTATTCTTTTGAGGAATGAGGTCATCCAGAAATCTAGAGCCTTTCTACAAGATTCAAGAACCCTTAGCAGCAGGAGGAGTGCCCTTAACAGTAATTCCATGAGAACTTCCTTTTCTTTTTCATTGAAGCTTTGCCTCTCAAGTCTCCCTTGCCCTGATATACTCATAAATATCACTGCCTCATTCCTCTAAGCTCCTGAAAGCTGACACTCTTTATTATTTTGTACTTGCTTGGGTTGCATTCACATTGCAAGTCTTTGTTTTAAGCATTTAAAAGAAAAAATAGCACCAATCCCTCACAAACACTTCCAAAAAATAGAAGAGAAGGGAACACTTCCAAACTCATTCTATTAGGTTGGTATTACCCTGACACCAAAACCAGACAAAGGCTTCAAAAAAAGAGGAAACTATGAATATCCATTATGAATAATCCTCATAATGGATACAGAAATCCTCAACAAAATACTAGCAAGCCAAATCCAGTAGTATATTAAAAAGATTATACACCATGACCAAGTGGAATTTATTCTAGGAATACAAAGTTGGCTTAGCATCTAAAAATTAATATAATATTCTTATAATAGGAGAATAAAAGACAAAAACCATATGATCATCTCAATAGAACAGAAAAAGCATTAAACAAAATCCAGCACCTTTTTAAAATTTAACAAAACACCCAATAAACTAGGAATACAAGGAAACTTCTTCAACCTAATAAAAGCCATATACGAAAAACCACAGCTAACATTACACCTGATAGTGAAATATTAAATATTTTCTCCTTAAAATGAGGAAAAGCCACTTCTGTGCAATGTTGTTCTGGAGGTTTTAGCCAAGGCAATAAGACAAAATATAAATAAATAGCATCCAGATTGGAAATAAGTGTGAAATTATCCCCATTCACAGAAGATGTGACCTTGTGTACAGAAAATTCTAAAGACTACACACACACACCCCTATTAAAAAATAACAAACAGAGAGAGGGGGAAGATGGCGACAGAGTAGCATGGAGGAAACCCATCTCCCGTGCATCTGGTAGAAAATCCAGGCGGATCTACCAAAGAACAACATAATCAACCAACAATTCCCCAACATTTATGAAAATGAGAGACCAGAGAGTGTGACAGAGGAACCAGACAGCTACAGGTCGGGGAGGACTCCAGAAGGTGAGTGAGGACAAAAGCGGCTGCACCTGTGGCCTCCTAGGCTGCGGCCTGCGCCCAAGGCAGGCGACCTCCGGCGGTGCGCGAGTATGGTGGTGCGTGACCCGGGCGCCTGTGGCGGAGGGAACTCCAGAGGCACGGCACCCAGTGGGCCGGCAACAGACTCCATGGGAACCGCCGGCCTGCTACAGGGTCCGTGGGAGAGAACTGACTGCCCGCCTCCCCGTCTAGGCAGGCAGGTTAATACCCGGCAGAGACCTGTGGGCTTAAGTTAACGTAAAGGGTGGTAAGGGCGGAGGACCCTATTCAACTTCGGACTCTGTGGTCGCCAGACCACCAGCCCACCAGCCCGCCGCCAGCGCGGGGGATTTAAGAAGGACACTGTAGTTGCCGATCTTTTGAGATTGGACTGGGCTGAGAGGCAGGCTTTGTGGAGAAGTCTCTATTGGAAGGTGAAATGAGGTGCTCTGTGAGAGCAGCTTGCCTCACGGCCCAACCACACAGCAGCCATCCAGGGGAGGGGTGGGAATACGTGGGTCCCACCACGGGACTGAGAAGGACAGTGCCAGATACCGCAGGATACAGGCAGCCTCCCAGGGGTGTGGGCGCCCACATCCCAATCCAGTAGCCTGGCTCTCCCGCGACTGCATACCTGCCCTCAGAGAGGCCCCGCCAGCCGTAACCAGAAAAATCGGTTTGGACAGTTTGAAATTGACAAAGGAAGGGTGTTGTTTTTTTTAAATGTGTGTGTGTGTGTGTGTGTGTGTGTGCGTGTGGTTTTTTCACCTTCCCTTTTTTTCTCCTCTCTCAACTTCTTTTTAAAGTAATCTTACATCTTTTAAACTGTATTGTTGCTCGATCTATCAATACTCTGTCCCTCAATTCTTTTTCTTTTTGTACGGTTTTAGTCCTTCCGTTCTTCCCAAATTTTCCGCTTATTCCTCCTTCCTCCTGATTTGTGTGTGTGTGTGTGTGTGTGTGTGTGTGTGTGTGTTGGATTGTTTGTTTGTGTGTTGCTTAGTTTTCTTTTAGGTGTATTATTATTTTTTTGTATTATTCTTACTTCTTTTTTAAATTTTAAGACAATCTTTGTATTCATCCTCTTTCTGTATAGGTTTCTTAGTCCTGACTTGTTATATTGTACTACCTGAAAGGTTCCCACTGCTCTTTCCTCCACAGTGTATTGCTAATTTTTTATACTTCACTTGCTTTCTTTTGGCATACTACCCAAGCTCTATAACCTGCATTTAGACAGATCACATAGAGTCTATCATGTGAGTGTTGCTCTAATGTTAGTGTAAATAAGAGCTGTTCTATACAACGGTAATACTTCATAACACATCTCTCAGATCGTAGACCACCATACAGGTTCCTGAATTCTATTACTCTGTTTACTCACATGCTACACATAGTTACTAACCTGTACTCTCACCTTACCTCAAAATCTGACCACCCGCAACGACACTGCTTTCTAGATACAACTCACAAGCCTCCCTTTCCCAACAAGAGACTTAACTTATGTCCATTCTTTCTTAAAAGTGGCAAGCTGGGTCGAAAAGCACGGTCAACTCTATACATAGCCTAAAGATTGTCTATTTCTTCTCTACCGACTGTGTCTGTAAATAACATAAAATAATCTTCTGCTATCATAAACCATTTTGCCTCCCCCTCCAACTCATCACACATGCACAATAAAGAAAGGAGTAGGAGGAAGCTGAGAACACCAACATACATGCAGGAGACTACACCACTGAATTTCACAGGTATCCTACCACAGAAGTTCACACCATAAACTCAGGAAACCAGAACAGATCAATTTAAGAAGCTGAAGCCAACAAGAAGAGTATCACAAACAATGGGAAGACAAAGAAACAATCCGCAAATGAAAGAAAAGGAGGAAGCCTCACAAAGAACATTAGATGAAATAGAGGCAAGTCAACTGTCAGCTGTGGAATTCAAAGCACTGGTTATCAGGAAATTCAAAGAGCTTACAACAAGCTACCAGAAACTACAGGGGAGCTACAATGAACTTTCTGCAAACTATACCAACATTAAAAAGGAAATAGAAATCATCAGTAATGGCCAAGAGGAAATGAAGAATACAATTTATGAACTGAAGAATACAATAGAAGATATGAAGGATAGGATCTATGAGGCATAAGATCGCATAAGGGAGATTGAAGACAGGATAGAAACTCCCAGATGGACCAAGTAATGGAAAAGAGAATCAGAAAAAAATAAGGAGAATTTAAGAGAAATGCAAGACAATATAAAACATAATAATATCCAAATAATAGGAATACCAGCAGAAGAGGAAGAAGCACAAGGGATAGAAAACATACTGGAAAGAGTAATAACAGAAAATTTTCCTAAGCTGATGAGACATAAAGTCACACTAATCCAGGAATCACAGAGAGTCCCAATCAGGTGGAACCCAAAGAGGCCTACTACAAGACACATCATCATTAAAATGGCAAACCTCAAGGACAAAGAGAAAACCCTAAAGGCAGCAAGGGAGAAAAAGGAAGTAACATACAAGGGAGTCCCATTAAGATTGGCTACTGACTTCTCAATGGAAACATTCCAAGCAAGAAGAGAATGGCAAGAAATATTCCAAGTAATGAAAAACAGAGGCCTACAACCGAGGTTACTTTACCCAGCAAGCCTCTCAATCAAGATAGAAGGCCAAATAAAGAGCTTCCAAGATAAAAAAATTCTAAAAGAATATGCCTCCACCAAACAGCTCTACAAGAATTACTAAAAGGGCTGCTTTAAGGAAAGCAAGGAAAAGAGAGAGACGGAGAGGAACACAGGTACAGAAAAGGCAATGAATAAGTACCTTTCAAGTATAACCTTAAATGTAAATGGATTAAATTCACCAATTAAAAGACATAAAATAGCTGAGTGGATAAGAAAGCATGACCCACACATATGCTGCCTACAAGAGACCCACCTCAGGTCAAAAGACCACCACAGAATAAAACTGAAAAGATGGAAATATCCTTTCACTATGGAAATTTATCCTTTCACTATGGCAATTTTCTAAGCAAATGCACAAGAAACAAAAGCTGGGGTAGCAATTCTCATATCAGACAAAATAGATTTCAAAATTAGGGCCATAAAGAGAGACAAAGAAGGTCACTTCATATTACTCAAGGGAAGAATCCACCAAAAAGACATTAACATCATAAATATATGCACCCAACATAGGAGAACCCTAATATATAAAGAAAACCCTAGAGGACCTCAAGAAAGATATTGACAGCAACACAATTATAGTAGAGGATGTTAACACCCCACTGTCAAAAATGGAAAGATCTTCCAAACAAAATATCAACAAAGATATTGCAGAATTAAATGACATTCTAGATGAAATGGACCTAATTGATATATATAGAGCCTTTCATCCTAAAGAAGCTAAATACACATTCTTTTCAAATGCACATGGAACATTTTCAAAGATAGACCATATGATAGGACACAAAACGAGACTCAACAAATTTAGGAAAATAGAAATCATACCAAGCATTTTCTCTCATCACAAGGGACAGAAATTAGAAACCAACCCCACAGGAAAAAAACCAAAACACCCAAAAGCATGGAGACTGAATGGTATGCCATTAAACAACAAATGGGTCAAGATTGAAATTAGGGAAGAAATCAAAAAGTTCCTGGAAACAAATGAAAATGAACTCACAACAACCCAAAACTTATGGGACACACTGAAGGCAGTCCTGAGAGGGAAGTTCATATCAATACAGGCTTACTAAAGAAGATACAAACATTTCAAACAAACAACCTAAACTGACACCTGGAAGAACTCGAGGAACAACAACAAAGACAGCCCAGAGCAAGTAGAAGGAAAGAAATAACCAAGATCAGAGCAGAATTAAACGACATAGAGACTAAAACCACAATTCTAAGGAGCAATGAATCCAGGAGTCGGTTTTTTGAAAAGATAAACAAAATAGACAAACCTTTAAGTAGGCTCATCCAGAAAAGAAGAGAGAGGACCCAAATAAACACAATCAGAAATGAAAGAGGAGAGATTACAACTGACAACACAGAAATAAAAGGGATTGTAAGGAATTATTATGCAGAGCTGTATGCCAAGAAATTTGAAAATCTAGGTGAAATGGACAAATTTCTAGAAAAATTTAATCTTCCACAACTCAATGAAAAAGAAGCAGAAAACCTGAACAGGCCAATGGCAGCAGATGAAATTGAAGAAGTAATTAAAAAAATCCCATTACACAAAAGCCCTGTACCAGATAGTTTCACAGGAGAATTCTATAAAGCTTTTAAGGAAGAGCTAACCCCTACTCTTCACAGACTATTCCAAAAAATCCAAAAGGAGGGAAAACTCCCCAACTCTTTTTATGAGGTCAGCATCATCCTAATTCCAAAGCCAGATAGAGACACAACAAAGAAAGAAAACCTCAGGCCAATATCGCTGATGAACATAGACGCTAAATTCCTCAATAAAATATTGGCAAATCGCATCCAACAATACATCACAAAGATCATACACCATGATCAAGTGGGATTCATCCCAGGGATGCAAGGATGGTTCAATATTTGCAAATCAGTAAATGTAATACATCACATAAACAAAAGCAAAGACAAAAAGCACACGGTCATATCAATAGATGCAGAAAAACCTTTTGATAAGGTACAACACCCATTTATGAAAAAGGAACTCAGAAAAATGGGAATAGAGGGAGCATTCCTCAATGAAATAAAGGCCATATATGAAAGACCTAGAGCCAACATCATACTCAATGGGCAAAAACTAAAAGCTTTTCCACTAAGATCAGGAACAAGACAAGGTTGTCCACTTTCACCAGTTCTATTCAATATAGTATTGGAAATTCTAGCCACAGCAATCAGGCAAGAAAAGGAAATAAAAGGCATCCAAATCGGAAAGGAGGAAACAAAACTGTCATTGTTGGCAGATGACATGATAGTGTACCTGGAAAATCCTATAGCCTCTACCAAAAAACTGCTCAAACTAATAAATGAATTTGGCAAAACAGCGGGATACAAAGTCAATATCCAGAAATCAAAGCCATTTTTGTATACCAACAATGAAACAGCAGAAGCAGAAATGAAGAAAAAAATCTCATTCGTTATAGCAAAAAGAAAAATAAAATATCTGGGAATAAACCTAACCAAGGAGGTAAAAGACCTGTATACAGAAAACTACACAACACTGAAGAAAGAAATCAAGGGAGACACAAACAAATGGAAACATATACCATGTTCATGGATTGGAAGAATAAACATCATCAAAATGTCCATACTACCGAAAGCAAGTTACAGATTTAATGCAATACCTATTAAAGGACCAATGGCATATTTCACAGACATAGAACAAACACTTCAAAAATTTATATGGAATCATAAAAGAACCCGAATAGCAGCTGCAATTTTGAGAAAGATGAACAAAGTAGGAGGGATCACAATACCTGATATCAAACTGTATTACAAGGCCACTGTAATCAAAACAGCCTGGTACTGGCATCCAAACAGGCACATAGACCAATGGAATAGAACAGAGAGCTCAGAAATAAACCCAAATCTCTACAGTCAATTAATATTCGACAAAGGTGGCAGTAACATAAAATGGAGTAAAGACAGCCTTTTCAACAAGTGGTGTTAGGAGAACTGGACAGCTACATGCAAAAAAATGAAACTCGAGCACCAACTTACACCATACATCAAAATAAATTCAAGGTGAATAAAAGACTTAAATATAAGCCGGGAAACCATTAAGGCCCTAGAGGAGAGCATTAGCAGGAAAATCTCAGATATTTCACGCAGCAATATTTTTACTGATACATCCCCTAGAACAAGGGACATAAAGGAAAGAATAAACAAATGGGATCTCATCAAACTTAAAAGCTTCTGCATGGTAAGGAAAACAGTATCAAGATAGAAAGAGAAGCAACAGTTTGGGAAAACATATTTGCCAATGATACCTCAGACAAAGGTTTAATCTCCAAAATATACAAGGAACTCCCACGACTCCACTCAAAGAAGGCGAGCAACCCAATTAAAAAATGGGCAAAGGACTTGAACAGACATTCCTTCCTTCATTTCTTCCCCCATTCCTTCCTTCCCCCTTCCCCACTTCACCAAGGAGGACATACAGAGGATCCAGAGACACATGAAAAGATGCTTGATATCACTGGCTATCACAGAGATGCAAATTAAAACCACAATGAGATACCACTTTACACTAGAAAGAATGGCTACCATAAACAAAGAAACAAACAACAAGTGCTGGAGAGGTTGTGGGGAAAAGGGGACTCTAGTTCACTGTTGGTGGTATTGCAGACTGGTACAACCACTATGGAAAACAGTATGGAATTTTCTAAGAAAACTAAAAATGGACGTGCCTTTTTACCCAGCAATTCCACTGCTAGGAGTATATCCTAAGAACCCTGAGACACCAATCCAAAAGAAGCAATGCACCCCGATGTTCATAGCAGCACAATTTACGATAGCCAAGAGTTGGAAGCAACCTAGATGCCCATCGGTCAATGACTGGATCAAAAAACTATGGTATATTTACACAATGGAATTCTATGATGCAGAAAGGAAGAAGGAGCTCCTACATTTTGCAGCATCATGGATGGAACCGGAAAGCATTATGCTGAGCAAAATAAGCCAGGCGGTGAAAGACAAATACCATATGATCTCATCATTAACAGGAATCTAAACAACAAAATGAACAAGCAAGCCAAATATAACCAAAGATACTGAAATGCAGAACGTGCTGACAGCGTCCAGAGGGGAGAGGGGAGAGAATCACAGGGGAAAACAGGAAGGACTCACATGAAGAAGTATAAAGGACACATGGACAATAACTCAGGTGGGGGGCGGAAATGGGAAGGATGTGGGGAGCACTGGGGGTGTGTAGGGCTGGGAATGGAAGACAGAAATCTGTACTTGAACAAGATTAAAATAAATATTTTTTTAAAAAGAAGTTAAGTTCCATAAAAGCATGAAGAAAAAGAAAACAATTTTATTTGCAGTAGCATAAAAAAATACTCAGGAATAGGTTTAACAAAACAAGTGGATGACTTGTTCACTAAACACTATGAAACATCAGTGAAAGAAACTGAAGAAAACCTAAATAGCCCTGGCTAGTGTCGCTCAGTTGGTTGGAGTGTTGTTCCACAATGCTAAAAGTCACCAGTTCCATTCCTGGTCAGGGCACATGCCTAGGTTGCAGATTTTTTCCATGCGTCTGGGCACTGATGAGAGGCAACCAGTCAATGTTTCTCCCTCACATTGATGTTTCTCTCCCACTCTCTCTCCCTTTCCCTCTCTCTAAAACTGTATTTCAAAAATTTAAGGAAAACCTAAAGAAATGTAAATATATTCATTTCATAGATTAGAAGACAATATATTTAATACTGCAGTCTTCTTCAAATTGATAAAAAATTCAATGTAATTGCTATCATAATTCTAAATGTATTTTTTTCAGAAATGGTAAAGCTGATATGAAAACTTGTATAAAAACGTAGGGACCCAGAATAGCCTGAGCCGTCTTCAAAAAGAACAAACACACTTGGCAATTTCAAAACTTACTACAAAGTTACAATAATCAAAGCAGTGTGGTACAGGCATGAAAATACACATACAGATCAATGGAATAAAACTTCAGAATCCAGGAATAAAGTCTTAAATTTATGGTTAATTAGTTTTTGACAAGAATACCAAGATCATCAATAAATGGAAGAAAGAATAGTCTTTTCAACAAATGGTGCCTTAAATAACTGAATATCCATATACAAAAGAATGAATTTGTACTCCTGCTACACACCAGTGCATGGTCATCACATCATATACAAACATCAGTCATTAGATAAATGCACATCAAAACCACTAGTGGCATACTACTTTATACCCATTTGATAGCTTAGACTCAAAAAGATGAACAATAACAAGAGCAGGTGAGGAAGTGAAGAATTTGGAAACTGCACTCATTGCTGATGAAAACTTGTTTTGGGAAAACATTTGGCAGTTCCTCAAAAAATTAAAGAGTTACCACATGACCCAGAAATTTTACTGTTGGGTATATACTCAAAAGAATTGAAAACATATATCTACATAAAAACTTGTTCATACTAACATTACTCACAATAATCAATAAGTAGAAATAACTCAAATGTCTATCAATGAATGAATAGATAAGCAAACTATGTATATGCATACCATGGAGCAGTATTTGGTCATAAAATGGAATGAATTAACTGATATATGTTACATCAGTGAAGGAACCTTGAAAACATTATGCAAAGTAAAAAATACCAGACACAAAATGCTACATTGTATGATTTTCTGGTATGAAATATCCAAAATAGGCAAGCTCATACAGGAAGACAGTTAATTAGTGGTTGCCAGGGTTGGGGACAGGGGAATGGGGAGTGACAGTTAGTGGGTTTCTTTTACGGGTAATATAAATGTTCTAAAATAAATGGTGACCAAGTACACCTTTTGAATAAGTTAAAAAAGATACATCAAATTTTATACTTTAAAAGATGAGCCTGTGGTATATGAATTTTACTCCCAAAAAGCTGTTTGCAAACATTTTTAATTAACAAAAAATTAAATAAAATTAAGAAGTTATTATCTCTGTTGCACTAGTTATATTTCAAGAGCTCAATAGCTGCATATGGCTACAACATTGAATAGCACGTATATAGAATATTTTGGTTTTCACAGAAAAATTTGGCGTACATTGTTGGTCTACATTCACTACTACATCTCAGAGATTGAAGAAATTTATCAAGCACGTGCGATGTAAGGAGCTTATTTAAATTCTTATTTGAACAAACTGTAAAATAAGACTCAGAAAATGGAGAAATTTTGAATAGTGACTGGGTGTTTGATTATATTAAGCAATTACTATTAAATTCTTTTACATATGACAATAACATTCTGGTTATGTTTTCTAAAAGTGCTTACCTTTTATGAATAAATACTAAAATACTTGTGCATAAAATTATATAGTACCTGGGATTTGTTTCAAAATAATCCAGGGGTCATAGAATATAGATATAACAAAGATGGCCATGAGCCAATAATTGCTGAATTTCTTTTGTGTGTGCGTGTGTGTGGTAAAATATTTATGTACTTTTAATGTATTTTTTATTTTTTATTTTATTTATTTTTTAATTTAATTCTTGTTCAAGTACAGTTTTCTCTTATACTCCCAACCCTGCCCCCCCAGTGCTCCCCACCTCCCTCCCATTTCCACCCCCCACCTTAGTTATTGTCCATGTGTCCTTTATACTTGTTCATGTGAATCCTTCCCCTTTTCCCCTGTGATTCTCTCCACTCTCCCCTCACAATGGGTATCTAGGAGCTCATTATGCTCTTCTATCTTTCAAAATGTTTGAAATGTTTTTAAACCATATTCTATTGATTATTCTATTACAGTTTTCCTAGTGTTTCCCCTTTTACCCCCCCTTCCACCTTGCACCCCGCTACCCACCAGCATTCCCCCACTTTACTTCATGTACATGGGTTGTATATATAAATTCTGTGAGTCCTGTTTCCTATACCATTTTTTACCTCTCCCCATCTATTTAATGTCTACTAATTATGCTTCTTCTTCCCTGTACCTTTTCCCCCCATTCCTTCCTTCCCCCTCCCCACTGAAAAGCCTCCATGTGATGTCCATTTCTCTGATTCTGTTCCTGTTCTAGTTGTTGGCTTAGTTTGTTTTCACTGTTTTTCTTTTTTTATGAGTTAATTTGTGGATAGTTGTGAGTTTGTTGTCATCTTATTGCTCATACTTTTTATCTTCTTTTTCTTAGATAAGTCCCTTTAATGTTTCATACAGTACAGGCTTGATGACGATGAATTTCTTTAACTTGACCTTATCTGGGAAGCACTTTACCTGCCCTCCCATTCTAAATGAAAGCTTTGCTGGATAGAGTCATCTTGGATGTAGGTCCTTGCCTTTCACGACTTGGAATATTTCTTTCCAGCCCTTTCTTGCCTGCAAGGTTTCTTTTGAGAAATCAGCCAATAGCCTTATGGGCACTGCTTGGTAGGTAGCTCTTGACTTTCTTCTGGCTGCTTTTAAGATTCTCTTTCTGTCTTTAATCTTGGGTAACTTAATGATGATGTACCTTGGTGTGTTCCTCTTTGGCTCCAACTTCTTTGGGATTCTCTGAGCTTCCTGGACTTCATAGAAATCTATTTTCTTTGCCAGATTGGGGGAGTTTTCCTTTATTATTTGTTCAAATAAGTTTTCAATTTCTTGCTCTTCTTTTTCTCCTTCTAGCACCCCTATAATTTGGATACTGGATCATTTCAAGTTGTCCCAGAGATTCAAAAATCTCTCTTCAGTTTTTTGAATTCTGTTTCTTCATTCTAATCCAGTTGGATGTTTATTTCTTCCGTTTGTTCCAAATCGCTGATTTGAGTACTGGTTCCCTTCCTGTCGCTGTTGGTTCTCTGAATATTTGGTTTTATATCATTTTGAGTATCTTTCATTTCTTTTTTTTAATTCTTGTTCAAGTACAGATTTCTGTCTTATATTCCCAGCCCTGCCCCACCCCAGTGCTCCCCACCTTGCTCCCATTTCCACCCCCCACCTTAGTTATTGTCCATGTGTCCTTTATACTTGTTCATGTGAATCCTTCCCCTTTTCCCCTGTGATAATCTCCATTCTCCCCTCTTGTCCCTGTCAGCCTGTTTTGTATTTTAGTGTCTTTGGTCATATTTTGCTTGCTTGTTTGTTTTGTTGTTTAGATTCCTATTAAAGGTGAGATCATGTGGTATTTGTCTTTCAACGCCTGGCTTATTTCATTCAGCATAATGCTTTCTAGTTCCATCCATGATGTTGCAAAGGGTAAGAGCTCCTTCTTCCTTTCTGCTGCATAGAATTCCATTGTGTAAATGTACCATAGTTTTTTTTAAAGATTTTATTTATTTATTTATATTTAGAGGGGAAGGAGAGAGGGAGAGAAACATCAATGTATGGTTGCCTTTCGTGCGTCCCCTGCTGGTAGTTGGCCTGCAAGGAACCAGCCTGCAACCCAGGCATGTGCCCTGACTGGGAATCGAACCGCGAACTTCTGGTTGGCAGGCCCACGCTGTACCATAGTTTTTTGATCCAGTCATTGACCGATGGGCATCTAGGTTGCTTCCATCTCTTGGCTATCGTAAATTATGCTGCTATGAACATCAGGGTGCATAGGTTCCTTTGGATTGGTGTTTCACTGTTCTTAGGATATACTCCTAACAGTGAAATTGCTGTGTAAAAAGGCATGTTCGTTTTTAGTTTTCTTAGAAAATTCCATACTGTTTTCCATAGTGGTTGTACCACTCTGCAATCCCACCAACAGGGAACTAGAGTCCCCCTTTCCCCACAATCTCTCCAGCAGTTGTTTGTTTCTTTGTTTATGGTGGCCATTCTGACTAGTGTAAAGTGGTATCTCATTGTGGTTTTAATTTGCATCTCTCTGGTAGCTAGCAATATTGAGCATCTTTTCATGTGTCTCTGGATCCTCTGTAAAACCTGAACAGGCCAATAACAGCAGATGAAATTGAAGAAGTAATAAAAAAGTCCCATCACACAGAAGCCCTGGACCAGATGGTTTCACAGCAGAATTCTACAAAGCTTTTAAGGAAGAACTAACCCCTATTCTTCACAGACTCTTCCAAAAAATTCCAAAAGGAGGGAAAATTCCCCAACTCTTTTTATGAAGCCAGCGTCATCCTAATTCCAAAGCCAGATAGAGACACAACAAAGAAAGAAAACTTCAGGCCAATATCGCTGATGAACATAGATGCTAAATTCCTCAATAAAATATTGGCACATCACATCCAACAATACATCAAAAAGATCATACACCACAACTAAGTGGGATTCATCCCAGGGATGCAAGGATGGTTCAATATTCATAAATCAGTAAATGTAATACACCACATAAACAAAAGCAAAGACAAAAACCACATGATCATATCAATAGACTCAGAAAAAGCTTTTGATAAGGTACAACACCCATTTTTGATGAAGGTACTCAGAAAAATGGGAATAGAGGGAGCATTGCTCAATATAATAAAGGCCATATATGAAAGACCTGGAGCCAACATCATACTCAATGGGCAAAATCTAAAAGGTTTTCCACTAAGATCAGGAACAAGACAAAGTTGTCCACTTTCACCAGTTCTATTCAATATAGTATTGGAAATTCTAGCCACAGCAATCAGGCAAGAAAAGGAAATAAAAGGCATCCAAATCAGAAAGGAGGAAACAAAACTGTCATTGTTTGCAGATGACATGATAATGTACCTGGAAAATCCTATAACTTCTACCAAAAAACTGCTCAAACTAATAAATGAATTTGGCAAAACAGTGGGTTACAAAGTCAATATCCAGAAATCAAGGGCATTTTTGTATACCAACAAAGAAAAAGCAGAAGCAGAAATCAAGAAAAAAAAATCTTATTTGTTCTTGCATTATGTGAACAAGCTCAATCAGTTCTGTGAGTACCCTGATTAGCAGTGTTTTGAACTCCGCATCAGATAGATTGGTTATCTCCTCACCATTTAGCTCTCTTTCTGGAGTTTTGCTCTGGTCTTTTATTTGGACCCCATTTCTTTGTCTCAGGCACCTGTTAAGTTGTAAGAGGGCTGGCCTTTCGTATTCACCAGGGCAGGGCAACCCTCCTTGTTGTGCTGTGGTGCTGCCAGTGGAGGAGGGGCCAGAGAGGGAACAATGCAGCTCGTCTGCTCAACTCTAGTCCACTTTCCTACAAACTCTTGTGTCAGACTGGGAGTTTCTCCCACTGTGGCATCTCCCCACCATAGTCCACAGCCAGCTCTGAGTCTCAGTTTCCCTTTAAGTCGGCCCCACCCTCACAGTCCACTGCCTTGTGTCTACCACCTTACCAGTCTCGTTGTTCTGTTTGACTATTTTATGAATTCTGTGGTTGTTGGAGTTCCATGTAGTTTGATTTTCTGGCACTTCTGGTTGTTTATTGATTTTAGATTGGTCGTTGTCATCTTTTTGCTTGTGTGATGAAGTGAAGGGCTTCTCCCTATGCCTCCATCTTGGCTGTTACTCTGAAAATGTTTGAAAAAAATTTTAAGATTTTATTTACTTATTATTAGAGAGAGTGGAAGGGTGGGAGAGAAACATCAATGTGTGGCTACCTCTCAAGGATTCCCTATTAGGGGCATGGCCCACAATGCAGTCATGTGCCCTGGCTGGGAATCAAACCAGCAACACTTTGGTTCACAAGCCAGTGCTCAATCCACTGAGTCACATCAGCTAAGGCTGAAATTTTTCATTATAAACAGTCATAAACCAAACAGGCAGCCACTACTTTTTTGTATATAATTGACTGTTATCACATGGAAATATAATATTGTCTGATTTTCTAAATTTTTAAGAGATTTCATAAATTCAAATTCTAATGTAAAATCTTTGGTGTTTGCTCATTAATTCATTTAATGATAAATCACAAAAAAAGCAATCACAGGCAGAGGTTGGATCAAGCATGCAGTCCACACTATGGAATATTCAATTTAGAATAATTGGTGATATTAATGGATTCTGAGGTCATCCATAATAAAATTGATTTATCTTGAGCAGATAGTTAACATTGCATATTTTATTGTTTAAATTACGACATATTCAAAAAAGGTATAATGAATAATAAAACAATCATTTGTATACCAGCTATGTTGTCTTAACAAATCTTAATATTTTTGCCATACTGGCTTCAAAAAATAAATAACTATTACAGATACAATTAATATCCTTTATGTGCTTCTCCTTGATCCTATTTCCTCTGCCTCTTCAAATAACATTATCCTGACATTTGCGTCTATCTTTCCCAACCAAATTTATAGATTTTCACTACAGCTATACATATTCACAACAGTGGGTTGTTTTCCTGCTTCCAGATTTTAAATATGTCATTTCACCTTTTAAATTGCATTTTTATCTGCCAACAACAAACATCTACAAAACTAACTTTTTAAAAGACCATTTAGAATAACATCAAAAAATAATATGTATCTAGTAACATAGCTAACAAATGATGAGCAAAACATTTAGGGAGCAAATGATAAATTACATTGAAAGGCACGAAAAAAGACCTACATAAATGGAGATATGTATTATATTCATGGGCTGGAAGAATCAATATCATGAAGATAACAATTCTCCTCAATGTCATTTCAGTCACAATCCCAAATGAGACATAAAGTGGAGGGAGAAAAAAAATCAAGTTGCAGAAGACCACCTACAGAATGATCTATTTATATAAATTTCAGAAACACACAAAAACAAACCATGTATTGATTAGTAATACAAACATGTGTGCAAACTATAGTGAAAAGCAGGAGTACAATAAATGGAAATACAGATAAGTATTGCATTTGAGGAAGAAAGGAACAGAAATTGAAAGATAATAATAACACTCCATTTCTTTCTTTTAATATATTTTATTGACTATATATCAGAGTTGTCCCATTTTCCCCATTTATTCCCCTCTACCCTGCACCGCCCCTCCCACCTGCATAACACCCCCCTTAGTTCATGCCCATGGGTCATATATATAAGTTCTTTGGCTTCTTCATTTCCTATACTATTCTTAACCTCCCCCTGTCTATTTTGTACCTACCAATTATGCTTCTTACTCCCTATACCTTTTCCCCCATTCTTCCCCTTCCCCTCCCCACTGATAACCCTCCATGTGATTGCCATTTCTGTGATTCTGTTCCTGTTCTAGTTGTTGGCTTAGTTTGTTTTAGTTTTAGTTTTTTTAGGTTCAGTTGTTGATAGTTGTGAGTTTGGTGACATTTTACTGCTCATATTTTTGATCGTCTTCATTTTCTTACATAAGTCCCTTTAACATTTCATATAATAAGGGCTTAGTGACAATAAACTCCTTTAACTTGACCTTATCTGGGAAGCACTTTATTTGCCTCTCCACTCTAAATAGTAGCTTTGCTAGATAGAGTCATATTGGATGTAGGTCCTTGCCTTTCATGACTTGGAATACTTCTTTCCAGATGCTTCTTGCCTGTAAAGTTTACTTTGAGAAATCAGCTGACAGTCTTATGGGAACTCCTTTGTAGATAATTGTCTCCTTTTCTCTTGCTGCTTTTAAGATTCTCTCCTTTTCTTTAATCTTGGCTAATGTAATTATGATGTGCCTTGGTTTATGCTTCCTTGGGTTCAACTTCTTTGGGACTCTCTGAGCTTCCTGGACTTCCTGAAAGTCTATTTTCCTTGCCAGATTGGGGAAGTTCTCCTTTGTTATGTTTTCAAATAAGTTTTCAACTTCTTGCTCTTCCTCTTCTCCCTCTGGCACTCCTTTGATTCAGATGTTGAAACATTTAAAGATGTCCTTAGGTTCCTAAGCCCCTCCTCATTTTTTGAATTATTATTTCTTTATTCTGTTCTGGTTGAATGTTTATCTCTTCCTTCTGCTTCAAATCATTCATTTAAGTTCCAGTTCCCTCCCATTCACTGTTGGTTCCATGTATATTTTTCTTTATTTCACTTTACATAGCCTTCACTTTTTCCTCCATTTTGTGACTGAACTCAACCATTTCTGTGAGCATCCTGATTACCAGTGTTTTGAACTTTGCATCTGATTGGTTAGCTATGTCTTCATCACTTAGTTCTAATTTTGGAGCCTAGAACTGTTATTTCATTAGGGCCATATTTTTTGTATTGGCAGAGCTGTTACAATGTAAGGGGTAGAGTCTTAGGTAATTACCAGGGTGGGGCAACCCATTTGGATACGTTGTGATACTATATGATGTGGGGAAGGGTTCTGAGAGGAAACAATGCCGCTTGCTCATCTCTTGGTGGCTTTCAGTCACTTCCTTCCTACCCTCAAGTAAATTGGGCCCTTCTGGTGCTGACTCCTGGGTGGGTGAGCTTGCGTATGTTCTAGAACCCTGTGGGTCTGTCCAATGAACTCTCTTGTGAGTTTGGGATTTTCTCCCACCACTGCAACCCCTATAGGTTTTAACCACCAGAATTTTTGAGGCTTTATTTTCCCATGCTCGAAACCTGGGTTGTGCAGTCTTTCTCAGTCCCCGGTTGTTCTTCCTAATTATCTGCATGCAAATGTGGGACTGCCCGGTCCTCTAGCCACCACCTTGCTATGCATCCTCTCCTCCTCCACTATTCATCTCTGCTGCTTCTACCAGTCTGAATGAATGTTTCTCCTTTAACTCTTTGGTTGTGAGACTTCCATACAGTTCAATTTTCTGGCAGTTCTGTTTATTTTTTGTTTTTAAATTTGATGGTGTCCTTCTTTTGGTTGTGCAAGGAGGAAAGATGTATCTACCTATGCCTCCATCTCTTCTGGAAGTCCTGATGTTCCATTTCTTAAACAGTTGTGTGAATATGACTATTCATTGTATGAAAATTCTTTATAGCTTGCACATGTTCATAAATATTTTTGTGTTCAATCCATATTTAATAAAACCAACTTTTAAAATATAATGATATACATCTATACCACTGTCGTGGAAAAAATAACGACATACATGGTTCAGTAATAATGTTGGAAAGCCTTTTGAATTATATTAAATAAAATATGTACCAAATCTTAATAATAGTTATGTAGAACATTACATAGGATATGGATAAATTGGTGATGGTGGTAATATTCACTAAAATGTTAATAGTGGTTATGTATAATATTAAATAAAATATGCATATACTTAACAATTATGTATAATATTAAATAAAATGTGTGGCAAATTGGGAATATTGGCTATGTGCAAGAAGAAATTTGACAGACTTTGACTTTATTGTATAAGAGTTAATTTTTTTTTAATTTATCATCAGAAAGAAAAAGAAAATGAAAAAAATTTTAACAAGGAATCATTGATAGGCAGAAAGTATTCAAAGCATATTATATGGTGAAAACACTAGATTGGTTAAAAGATAAAATCTGAAAACACAGCCAAAACAAAAGTAATTGGATTACTTAAAGTAATCCAGACATGGGGCAGAGTGATGGCCAAGGAATGAAAGGGCTCCAGGGGCTGATGAAATAAGAAAGAGCCTAAATCTAATGAGGGGCTGAGTTAGAAAGAGGGAAGATGTCTTTTTAGAGAGAGGATGAAGAGATCAGTTTTAGAAATTACATATTTGAGACATAATAGCAAACTTCTTTCATTCTCTTTTTATAAGCATCAATATATTCACAGAGAATTTGAGCAACTCTCCCAAGTTACGCAGCTGGTAAATGGTAGAAATAGAACTCAAATCTTGGCAGTCCACATCCAAGGTCTTTGTGCCTAACTACTATGTGTCTCTATGCTTTGGTATACATTTGGCAATGTCCAATTTCATATATTTTCCAATTTTATATTTTAGCATTAAATTTTTAAAAATTATAGTTTAAATACAGTATTATGTTAGTTTCAGGTGTACAACGTAGTGATTCAACATTTATATATTTATGAAGTGATCACCACAATAAGTCTAATACCCATCTGTAACTATACATAGTTATTACAATATTTTTGGCTATATTACCTATGCTGTACCTTACTTCCCTTTGGCTAATTTTATAATTGAAAGTTTTTACTTCTTTTTCTTTTGACTGTGGTAACAGTCAATTATATACAAAAAAGTAGTGGCTGCCTGTTTGGTTTATGACTGTTTATAACGAAAAATTTCAGCCCTGGCTGGTGTGGTTCAGTGAATTGAGGACCTGCCTGTGAAACAAAGTATTGCTGGTTTGATTCCAAGTTGGGGCACATGCCTGCATTGTGGGCCAAGTCCCAAGTAGAGGGTGCATGAGAGGCAGCCAGATATTGACGTTTCTTTCCCACCCTTCCCCTCTCTGTAAAAGTAAATAAATAAAATCTTCTAAAAATCTTACATTAGTATCTGTTTTTGCTAACTTAAATAAATCTAAAATGAACATTTGTTTTTACAATAAAAGGTGAAAAGCAAAAAATAAAATTCAGGTCTTTCAGGGAGGAGTCATAAGGGTAGAACTCATCCTTAACAGCAAGAGTGATCCCCTGCCAAGCTCCTTCCCCAGAACTATACTCAGCATCTCAATATCAAGCCCTACAGCTTTGAACTGTGTCTGTGAGCATTTATGCTTTGTCTTGATTTATTTTTTACATAAGGAAAATGTGTCCTAAGGTAATTGATTCTTTAACACAATTTTGGCTTATGAAAGATTTCATAGGAATGCTCTACTTTTAGATATTTAATGAAATCTATTTTCTTTCTAAGTAGAAATGTCCTTCCACTCTCCTCTCTCTCTCTCTCTCTCTCTCTCTCTCTCTCTCTCTCTCTCTCTCTCCTTCTTTCCTTCCTTCCTTCCTTCCTTCCTTCCTTCCTTCCCTCCTTCCTTCCTTCCCTAGGTGAGGGAATTAGAGAGTGAGAAAACAAGGAAATAGAGCAGATCTGAGAACCACACAAATACTGTAAAATGTTTCAAATATTTTTTAAATAAAAATTTGAGAAAAGAACACTATACTACCAAAAAACATGAGGAATAATTGAAATAAAACTTCTAGAGCAGAGCCTTCATAGCTCAGTTGGTAGAGCAAAGGACTGAAATATAACTTCTACAGATAATAAATGTTATCACTAAAGTTAAAACCTCAAGGGACAATTTAAGGAATTAGCTACATTTGAAGAAAGAATTGCTGACTTGGAGGACATCTCTCAGAAAATTCCCCAGAATACAAACACTAAGAGATTGAGAGCATGAAAATATGAATGAGAGACATAAAGAGGCATGTAAAAAAGCATGAACATCCAACATATACCTCAATAGAGGTCCAGAAAAATAAATTAAAATAATATGAAAAAAAACTTCAAAGTTGTAATAACTAAGGATTTTCACTATAGTTGAAATACATGAATCCTTAGTTATAGGAAAAACAACATGTCACAGTATAAGTTTATAAAAATAAATCTCAATCACAAAGCTCACCATGGAAACTGATCAAATATATGCAGCAAGAGGCCACCATCAACAGTATAGAAAAATACAGTTAAGGACAAGGCTAGTGAACAAAAATGAGTGATACTGGAACTCTGGTACATTGCTGGTGAGACTGTAAAATGGTATAGCTCTTCTGGAAAATGGTTGAGCAATTTCTTGTAAAGTCAAACACTTAGACTTATCATGTGGCTCAGAAGTTTCCTTTCTGGGAATTTACACAAGAGAAACAAAAGTTCATATGCTCAAAAATCTATGTGCAAGTGTTCATAACAGCTTTAACCATAATAGCAAAAAACTGAAAAAATGTGTTGACCAATGAGGGAATGGATAAGCAAATTGTGATACATCCATAAAATTGAATACTACTCAACTATAAAAATGAACTACCAATTCATGTAAAACCAGGGATAAATCTCAAATTCATTTTGCTAAGTGAAGGAAACTCAACATAAAGTTCCATACTATATGATTCCATTTATATAACATTCTTGAAAAGACAAAACTGTAGTGATGGAGAACAGGTCTGTAGTTGGCACGAGCTAGAGATAGGAGCAGTCTGTAACTATAAAGTGGTGCATGAGGAAGCGTTGGGGTATTTTACCTGTTCCATATGCTGATTATGCTAGGGGTAACACAAATCTACATGTATTAAAAGCCATATAACCATGCCTCAAAAGAAAAATTGTCAATTTTGCTATGTGATAATTTAAAAGATAAAAAGTGAAAAACTTGGATAAACCAATAACCATTGAAGAAATATAAAAGATAATTTAAAATCTACTGCTAAAAAGTCACCAAGCCTAGAGGGCTTAATGGGAGATGTTCCTTACCCTTTAGAGAACAGATGTTCTCCTTGTTATACTGTTAAAGAACTTATAAAAATAATGTTTTCATGCCCTGGCTGGTGTAGCTCAGTGGATTGAGCGCGGGCCTGTGAAGTAAAGGGTGGCTGGTTTGATCCCCAGTCAGGGCACATGCCTGGGTTTCAGACCAGGTCCCCAGCAGGGGACACTTGATTGGCAACCACACATTGATGTTTCTCTCCCACTCTCTCCTTCCCTTCCCTCCTCTCTAAAAATAAAAAAATAAAATATTAAAAAAAATAATGTCTTCAACTCTCTGCTATGCTAATTAGCATAACCTTCATATTGACATCACATAAAAAGAGAATCCAAAACAAGGAAGGAGGGAAGGAAGGAAGGAAGGAAGGAAAGAAGGAAGGAAGGAAGGAAGGAAGGAAGGAAGGAAGGAAGGAAGGAAGGAGAGAGAGAGAGAAAGCAAGCAAGCAAGCGTTCTCTCTCTGTAGCACACCCACACCTTTCCCCCTTTTTCTTCCCCCAGGCATGTTACCTTTGCCTTTCTTTCTCCTGAGCTCCAAGGGCCCTTCTTTTCCCTCTGTAACTTGTTTCTTGAGCCCACACAGCCCAACTGTCTCATTTCTCTGTAAGTTACCTCTGTAACTTTCTAAATAAAATTTTCTCCTTTGATTTGAATTTTTTAAAAAGAAAGAAGAGAAGGAAAAGAGGAAGAGAAGAAAAGGAAGAAGAATAGGTTGAAGAGAATAAGGAAAAACTATCAGTCAATCTAACTTATTGATATACATTTACCCCTGGAACAACATGGGTTTGAGCTACTCAGGTTGACAAATACCAAGATATTTTTCAATAAATACCTCTGCTATTTTTGATCTGTGATTGAGAGTCTGTGGATGCAGAGGGCTGACTGTATGCATTGTTCTATACCATTTTATACAGTGAATTTAAAAATCCATGGACTTTGGTATCTGCAAGGAGTCCTGGAACCAACCTCTGTGGACATGGAGTGTCAACTAAACTTTGAGATAGTCAAAAAGTTGTATGGGGATGTTTGACTGCATGGGGGTCAGTACCCTTAACACATGTGTTGTTTAACAGTCAAGTATAGATACTAAAATGCTAAATAAAATATTAGAAAATTAAATTTAGCAACATGTTGAATAAATGATATATCATGACAAAGAATAAGAGAAATTTCTCCAAGAAGATTTTAGGCTTAAGAAGACTTTAATAAAACAAAAGCTCAAGATAAGGTGTATTATCACATAAGATAGCTATGGGGCTAAGGAAAAACACTATGTATCAGCAGTGCATTCAAATGTACAGAAAAAAATAACTCTTTCCATTTCTGGCAATATAAGTCAGTAGATATCCTTGAAAGCCCTTCACTAGGAGACACATATAAAAACTAGATAAAAATATGGCACTCTTTTTATTTATTTATTTAATTAGTTAGTTGTGGTTTACCAGCAAAATTCCTTCTATAAAATAACTGAGTTCAAAAGAAGTAAGAAAACTCCAAGGTCAAAAGATGTAGGCAGGGATGTCCAAACTGCAGACTGTGGGCCACAGGCAGCCCAGAATGGCTGTGAATGTGGCCCAACAGAGTTTTTTTTTTAATTGTTTCTCAACCTTGGTAAGTAGAAGACTACTAAAGTTTATAGTCTACTGGACCAGGAGTGTGGTCTGGAGCCCAAACAAGGCTGAAATCCTCTAAGGGCTACCCACTCCATGAAAGACTAGAAAACAGTCCTCCTACCAGCAATGGAGATACAAAGCAGTTTGGTGGACATGAACCGGTTTAGGGAGGAAAAAACTTCCCCTTAACCTTATGTGTGCCATCATGCAAATGAGGTTTAGAAAATCTACTTTGCCCCTGCCCTGAAACTGCTGTAACAGAGGTTAAACTCACCCTCTAATTGCCAAACCCAATGAGTATAGGGAACCGTTCTGCATGGCATGGGAATGTATCCCAGCTCTCACTCAGAAAAGCCAGTGAGAATTGAGGTCCAGCACACAGGAGCCATGCCCATGGATAGGTTATCCTACCTGTGGATAGGGGAATCAGGCCTGCATTGTACCTAGGCTGGTATGAGACTTGCTTTTGCCAAAACTATCTCACCCTGAATTGAGGCAAAAGTGCTTACTGTAACTCCCTAAAACATGAGCTAAACCTCCCAAGCATGGAGTGTAACCAGTTCAACCACTTTTCTCCTTGGTCTGCTACATCCTTCTCTTTGAAGTGATTAGCAACATTCTTTCCTTTGTTATCTGTAAAAGGTAATCATCTACAGTGAACCTGTACATAGTAAATGAAGACCACCCTGGATGTAATGTACCCAGAAAAGCAATAAAGCCTGTCCAGGCAGGGTCCAGGGCCCCCTCTCTCACTTAGAGAGTGGCCATACTGTCCCTTTTTCTCCACAGGACTTTTGTAGTCCATGGGAATTTGTTCATTGTGGCCACAACACATGGACCTTGCTGCTAGGGTCTGCATCAAATTAGCATTCCCTCCTTTGTCACAGATTGCCCTGAATCATTGACACTAGCCCACTAATTCCTTCTAAAAAGTCTGTAGTGTCCCAGCTTCAACAGCATTGCCCTCTTGTGGTCCTCTTTTCACTCCCACCCCCAATGTTGTCTCTCTCTCTCCTTCATGTTCTCTCATCAACCAGATTCTCTTTTTTTATTTGAATAAAATAAAAGATTTATCATTTTCTTTTCAGGAAAACAGGGAGTTAGGGAAACACTACATTTTATAGCCCACATTAATTTGTAGTTACTCCTAACCCTAACTGGCACAGCTGCCAACAGTATTAGCTGTTTAACCACAACCAAGGTGTTCACCCTCTATAAAATGTTACGTGGACAACACTAGAGAACTGGAGGTTTTTCCCTGAGAGAAGCATAAAATAGATGACTAATTTTTTTCTAAGTTGCCATCTTTGATTCATTACTCTTCACATGTGCTTTCTAATTGATTTACCTGACCTTGTGAATTTAATCATAGGTGCTCCCTAATCTGGGTTCTAGCCCAGAAGTGTCCCCTACACTTTAGATACTGTATTGTCGGGGCCTAAAGATGGTGAATGCAATCCATCAAGAAAATCGCACCAGGAGGGCTTGGCTGAGGCAGCCCCAAACAGGATGCTGCAGCCGAGCCAGGTAGCCCCCACCCTTGTGGGCATCCCTTGATCACGAGTACTAACTACCAATCAAGATGCTGATCACGCGCCCACCTACCAATCGTCGCCAGGAGCATGCAGTGAGCATGCACAGGACAACCTATCAGAACCACCTCCCCTTTTCCCCTGCCCCCTATATAACAGCCCCGCCCAAAATAAAATTCGCAGCTTGATCAGAATCCTTTGTCTTGCTGCCTTTCTACGCGCCTCTTGCTCCCATCCCTATTCATCCGTTTCAGGTAGACTCGGGACCCCCGTTGACTGTTCCGCGGGACGGAACACTGTATCAAATTCCTACTGGGAGAATCCCCTGGTGTTTTACAGACACTTGTAACCCAGATAATCTAAAGCAGAGCTCATCATTCTTTCCCTTGAAATTTTTCTCCTGTCTTTCATTTCACCAAAAGTCATATGGTCAGGAACCTGGGGCTTACCCTAGAGGTTTCCTCTCACCCTCTGCAGTCAAACAGCATGCCCTGGAAATTCCACCTACTAAATCAACTTCAAACCCACAACCCATTTCTATATTTCTGACTCTACTTCTTCAGTTCAAGCCATCTTTTCTACAGATCATTGCAAGATCCTCCTAACTGGTCTCAGCTTATAGTCTTGCCAGCCTCACATCCCTACCCAGTGCTATCACTGATTTACCCAAATTGCAAACCTAACTTTTTAATTTTTATATGAATTTAAATTATTTATTTATTGAGATATAGCTGACATTTAACATTGGATAAATTTAAGGGGTACAACATATTGATTTGATACATTTATACATTGCAATATGATTACCACTGTTGCTTTAGTGAACACCTCTGTGTCACATAATTATTATTTTATTTGTGGTGAAAACATTTAAGATCTTCTCTCTTAGCAACTTTGAAGTTTATAACATCATTATTTACTATAATCATTATGCTATGTGTTCTCCACAGATTATTCATCTTTTTGTTGCAAGTTTGTACCCTTAAATAATATATCCCAATTTCTTTTCCCCTTTCCCCTGGTAACCACCATTCAACTCTGTTTTTATCAGCTTGCTTTTTTAGATTCCACATATAAATGATACCATACCATATTTATTTGTCTTTCCCAGTCTGTCTTATCTCACTAAGCATTATGCCCTCAAGGTCTATCCATGTTGTCAGAAATGGCAGGATTTTCTTCTTTCTCAGTGCTGAATAATAGTCTATTGTATATATACCACATCTTCTTTATCCAGTCATTCATTGATGGACACTTAGATGGTTTCGATATTGTGGCTATTGTGAATAATGCTGCAATGAACATGTAAGTGCAGATATCTTTTCAGGACCATTTTCACTTTTCTTGGACATATATTTTGAAGCAGGATTGCTGGATCATATAGTAATTGTATATTTAATGTTTTGGGAAACTTCCATATTGTTTTCATAGTAGCTGAACTAATTTACATTCTCTCTGTCACTTTAAAAAAAAACAACACTTCCATGGTGCATTTCATGCCAAGATCCATAATATAGAATAACTGGCTTGGAATAGCAAAGAAGCCCTTCTTAAGATGGTCTTTGGACACCTCTCTAGTATCACTAGTATCACCATACCAACTGTGCCCTGCATGTTATTCACTAGTGATTCCACTGCAGCTTGCAGCAAGCTTCAAACCCCATTGTTTATAATCTCTACACCTTCACTCATGCTTCCCCCTCTGCCTTTCCTGCCCTCAGCTTCCTGGTCAATTACTATTTGTCCTTGTTGTCATGCAAAGTCTCTCTTCTCTGTCTCCATAGTTCCCTGAGCAGACCACCAACATACATATTTTTGTCTATGTAATGTATTTTTCTCTCCACCTGAGGTGAAAACTTGAAGAAAAAGACTCCATTTTACTAGGTGTTGCATTTTATCATATAGTAGAAACTCAATTGGCACTTATTGTTTGAACTGAATATGAACACAGAAAGTAATTTTTAATCAAGTAATGACATATTGATTTTATAAAAAATAAGAAATGCTTTTTATTTTAAGAATGTCAAGGAATACATTAAAGTACAAAGACAAAAACTGTGAATACCCCAGAGTCACACCACATGGAAAGAACCAGCATCTACAGATGCAATGATGGAGACAGAGAATATAGCAATCTATATAGCCTGAAATAATTGTATAAGAATACAGTTGGACTAGACATGCTATGTCTAATAAAGCATATGAAATTTAATAACACTTTAACTTGAGAAAAAACTGAAGTGATTCTGCAGGAATAGTCTAAACCATCCATAAACATTCCTGCAACATGAACAATATTAGTGAGGTTTTAAAAGTGATTTAGACTCCCAGGCAGATAACCTGCATTTGGCAGAGTATTTAACAACTTCAATTGCTATGTAACTTTGGATTGGTTAAGGAGATCCCACGGGGAAAGGAAAGTTCTACTGAGAAACAAAATGAATTGATTTAAGCAATGGGGAGTTCAAAACAATTATTAATAAGAGCTTCACTGTCTTTTTTTAACTTTGCAAAATTGGTTTTCATTACTTTTGCTCTTGGTTCAATAAAAACCTTTTAAATTGGCTCTTTTTAGAATTTAATAAGCTCCTTAAAAGTGATGCAAATATTTCTTAAATCATAAAATAAGCTTTCTGCTGCATTCAAATGTGCCTATCCAAAAAGTTTGATTCCAGTAAATGGAATTTAAGAGATAACCTTAACTGAAGGATTACCTTTGGGTACCTTACAGAATGCAATAGAAGAAAGCCATGGCCTCTGCTTTTCAGACACTTATAATGTGGTAGAAATGTGTTCATTCAATCTGTCTGTAATATTTTTCACAAAAGATGACAATGTGTCTAGCACTGTACAATACATGGTGGTTGTAATATTTTCATCACACCAAGAGTAAATGGAGAGTTTAAACATCACTTTGGACAAATACAGTCATGGAGTTCAATTACATCATCAGTGAAGCCTCCACCATTATGGTAGCCTCAATACCAAATATAAGATAGTCATTAGAGGACCTAGTTTGGGGTCAGTGTTACCAAGAATTTTTTCAGTACCTGGTCTCACAACTTTAGAGCCAAGGATGATTTTTGTTTCAAGTAAACTGATTTTGAGATCTCTTTGAGGAATTCACAAGAAAATAGCCAATCCTCATTTCCTTCAGACTCAGCACTCTACTGCTATTTATCTTCATACCCTGAACCAAAGGGTACTACTTTGTAAATGCTTTCTAGAAAGAGTAATAGAGCAGTTAAGAGTCTGAACTCTGGAGCTAGGCTGTTTGAGTTTCAGTCCCGGGCTCTCCCTTTATGAGCTATGTAATCTTGGACTATTTGTGCTTCGCTTTCTTCATCTTTAAAATGGGGATAGTAATACTACTTATATGATAATTTGGAGGTTAAATTAAATAGAAAGTGTTCAGTAAATGTTAGGTACCTTGTTTTCCAAAGGAATAAATAGAAAGAAAAGAGGGCCATGGATAGAATATGAATTAATGAGCACACTTAATGGGTGCAAAAGGAAAGGAAAGCCAGACATGAAGGTATAGAAAGGCAGGAGAACTGGAAGGTAGATAACAGAGCAAGGTATCCTAGAAAGCAAAGAAAAGAGAGTCTCATAAAACAGGAGGCAAAAGCTTCCGACACTTCAGATAGAGAAAAGATCAGAGCCAGCACCACTGGTCAATATAGCTTTCTTATTACCTGGTTTGTTTTAAAGTAGTACAACTGTTACCCCTTGGACATTTCCTCTATGGTCATATTTGGTCAGTTTCTAAAAAGAAGAGATAGGGTCTGGCTCCAAAATGGCTCTAATAAGAGATAGAACAATGATTTTCAACTACATATTTTCAAAATTTCAGGACTTGTATTTTTAAAATAATAATAGTAACTCAATGATGATAATGATTAATAATAATAATCAAGAATAATATGGTACTTCACATTTCAAAATTTCTCAAAACTATGATCTCATTCAATGATATCTCAGACTACCATAATTAATAAAAGCTCCTATAACAGAGACAAGGAGAAATAAGATGTTACCAAACAGTGAATAGGTTAACAGAGAGAAAAAGAAAAAAATCAAAATATACCTTGAAAAAAATGAACATAACACAACTACTGAAAAATCTATGGGACACTGAAAATAGTCCTAAGAAGGAAATTCATAGTATTATAGGCCTACCTAAAAAAAAAATAAAAAACTCAAATAAACAAACTTTATGCTTAAAGGAACTTGAAAAAGAAAAATAAACAAAACCCAAAGTGAGTAGAAGAAAGGAAATAATAAAGATCACAGCAAAATAAATAAAATGGAGTCTTAAAAAATAATACAAAAGATCAATGAAACTGAGAGCTGGATCTTTGTGAAGATAAATAAGATTGACAAGCCTTCAACCAGACTCACCAAGAGAAAGAGAGGACCTAAATAAATAAAACTAGAAATGAGAGAGAAGTGATAACTGACACTACAAAAATACAAAGAATTAAAAGAATATGTTTTGAACAACTATACACCAACAAATTGGACAATCTGGAAGAAATAAACAAATTTCTAGAAACATACAATCTTCCAAAACTGAATGAGGAAAAAATCATAAAATCTGTCTAGATTACAACTAAATAGAAGTAGTAATCAAAAAAGTCCCAGTAAACAAAAGTCCTAGACTGGTTGGCTTCATAGGTGAATTTTACCAGGCATTCAAAGAAGAACTAACATATTTTTCACAAAAACTATTCCAAAACATTCAGCAATAGGGAAAACTCCCAAGCTCATTTGATTGCCAGTATTATCCTAAATCTAAAACCAGATAAAAACTATTAGAAAGAAGGAAAATTACTGGTCATTATCCTTGATGAACATGGGTGCTAAAATCCTCAACAAAATATTAGCAAACTGGATCCAGTAATACATTAAAAAGATGATACACCATGATCAAGTGGATTTATTCTGGGAATACAAGGTTGGTATAATATCCACAAATCAATAAACATGATATACCACATAAACAAAATGAGGGAAATAAATGATATGACCCTATCAATAGATGCAGAAAAAAACATTTAATAAAACCCAGCACCTATTCATGATAAAAACTCTCAACAAAGTGGAAATAGATGGATCATACCTCAACATAATAAAGGCTATATATGACAAACCCACAGCAGAATTGTACTTAGTGGGCAAAAACTAAAATTGTCCCCGTTAAGATCAGGAAGGAGACAGGAATGTCTGCTTTCACCTCTCTTATTCAGCATTGCACTGGGAGTAGTAGCCATAACAATCAGACAAGAAGAAGAAATAAAATACATTCAAATCAGAGAGGAAAAATAAAACTCATTTTTTAATTGTTGTTCAAATACAGTTGTCTCCATTTTCCTGCCACAACTTTCCCCCACCCCACCCGACCACACCTACCACACTCACTCTTTCCTCACTTTGGCTTTCTCTATGGGTCCTTTACACATGTTCCTTGATGACCCTTACCTTTCTTTCCCCCATTATTATCCTCCCCCACCCCTTCTGGTTACCGTCAGTTTGTACTTCATAGGATTGTACCCTAAGAATCATGAAACACCAATTCAAAAAAATCTATGCACCCCAACATTCATAACAGCACATTTCACAATAGCCAAGTGCTGGAAGCAAACTAAGTGCCCATCAGTAAATAACTGGATGAAAAAAACTATGGTACATTTACACAATGGAATACTACACAGCACAAGTAAGAAAGATCTCCTACCCTTTACTACTGGAGAACATAATGCTAAGTGAAATGACCCAGGCAGTGAAAGGTATCATTATTTACAAGTGACATGATACTGCACATAGAGAACCATAAAGATTCAACCAAAAATTACTAGAACTGATAAGTGAGTTCAGTAAAATAGCAGGATACAAAATCAATATCCAGAAATCAGTTGCATTTTTATACACTAATAATTAATTATCAGAAAGATAAACTAAAAAATAATCCCATTTACAATTGCATAAAAAAATTGCCATGGCTGGTGTAGCTCAGTGGATTGACTGTGGCTCTAAGAACCAATGGGTCACCAGTTCCATTCTCAGTCAGGGCACATGCCTGGATTGTGGGCCAGGTCTCTAGTTGGGGACATATGAGAGGCAATGACACACTGACGTTTGTCTCCCTCTCTTTCTCCCTCCTTTCCCCTTTCTCTAAAAATAAATAAATAAAATCATTAAAAATATGAAATAAAATGAACCAAAATAAACACAATCAGAAAGAAAGAGGAGAGATTACCACTGACACCAGAGAAATACAAAGGATTGTAAAAAATTACTATGAAGAAATATATGCCAAAAATTTGAAAACCTAGGTGAAATAGACAAATTTCTAGAAAAATATAATCTTCCAAAACTCAATGAAAAAGAAGCAAAACACAGACCAATAACAACTGATGAAAATGAAACAGTAATAAAAAAAATCTCCTAAAACACAAAAGCCCTGGGTCAGATGGTTTCACAGGACAATTCTACAAAGCATTTAAGGAAGAGTTAACCCCTATCCTTCACAGACTATTCCAAAAAATCCAAGAAGAGGAAAGGCTCCCAAGCTGTTTTAATAAAGCCAGCATCATCCTAATCCCTGAACCAGGTAAAGATACAACAAAGAAAGAAAACTTCAGGCCAATATAACTGGTGAACATAGATGCTAAAATCCTCAACAAAATATTAGCAAAACATATCCAGCAATACATTAAAAACATCATACACCATCACCAAGTGGGATTCATCCCAGGGATGCAAGGATGGTTCAATATTCACAAATCAGTAAATGTAATACATCACGTAAACAAAAGCAAAGACAAAAATCACATGATCATATCAATAGATGTAGAAAAGGCTTTTGATAAGGTACAACACCCATTTATGATAAAAACACTCAGCAAGGTGGGAATAGAGGGAGCAGCCCTCAACTTAATAAAGGCCATATACGGGAGACCTGCAGCCAACATCATACTCAAGGGGCAAAAACTAAAAATTTCCTCACTAAGATCAGAAACAAGACAAGTTTGTCCACTTTCACTGCTTCTATTCAACATAGTATAGGAAGTCCTAGCCAAAGCAATCAGAAAATGCCGCGGCCCGCCGCAGCAAGGGTGGTCGCGAGGTGAGGCGAGGGACTTAAAAGAATGGAGAGGACCAAATGCTCTGCTGGCAAATGGCAACTTTATTCAAGGAATAGCTGTCTTAAATACAAACTGCTAACACCTGAAGCAAGACTGCAAGGAACTAGAAACAATGTTGTTTTTCAGAGTTCGTGCACTCCCTTAAGCTATCAAAAGGGCAAGAAGTTCTCATAACCGTCTTGGAACATGACACTCATGCCAAAATCTTGTTATATCCTTCAAGGCTGGGAACTAGAAGGTTAGGAAAATGCCAAGGTACCCGCCGGCTCCAGGGACCAGAAACCAAGTTCCTCCACCATTCTCACAGTGGAGAACTCTGTCCTTGGTCCCCTACGGCCTGGTGGGCTCCCACAAGAAAAGAAAAGCAAATAAAAGGCATCCAAATTGGAAAAGAGGAAGCAAAACTGTCATTGTTTGCAGATGACATGATAGTGTACATAGAAAATCCTATAGGCTCTACCAAAAAAACTGTTCAACCTGATGAATGAATTTCACAAAACAGTGGGATGCAAAGTCCATACCCAGAAATCAAAGGCATTTTTGTATACCAACAATGAAATATCAGAAACAAAAACTAGGAAAAAATTCAATTTGATATAGCAAAAGGAAAATTAAAATATCTAGGAATAAACCTAACCAAGGAAGTAAAAGACCTGTACTGAGAAAACTACACAACACTGAAGAAAAAAATCAAGGAAGACACAAACAAATGAAAGCATATACTGTGTTCATGGATTAGAAGAATTAACATCATCAAAATGTCCATACTACCCAAAGCAATTTATAGATTCAATGCAATTCCTATTCAAGAACCAGTGGCATATTTCACAGATATAGAACAAACACTTCAAAGATTTATATGGAACAATTAATGACCCCAAATATCCGCAGCAATTTTGAGAAAGAACAAAGCAGGAGGGATCACAATATCTTATATCAAACTGTATTACAAGGCCACTGTAATCAACACAGCCTGGTAGTGGCATAGGAACAGACACGTGGACCAATGGAATAAAATAGAGAGCCCAGAAATAAACTCAAGTCCTATGGTCAATTAATATTTCACGAAGGAGGTAGAAGCATAAAATGGCATAAAAATAGCCTCTTCAACAAATGGTGTTGGAGAGCTGGACAGTTACATGTAAAAAATGAAATTCGATCGCCAACTTACACCACACACAAAAGTAAGTTCAAGGTGTATAAAAGACTTAAATATAAGTCATGACACCATAAAAGTCTTTCAGGAGTACACAGACAAGAAAATCTCACATATTCCATGCAGCAATATTTTCATTGATATGTCCCCTAGAGCAAGGGACATAAAAGAAAGAATAAACAAATGGGATCTCGTCAAACTTAAAAGCTTCTGCACAACTAAAAAGAACAGCATTAAAATGAAAACAGAACCAACTATATGGGAAAACTTATTTGCCAATGATACCTCAGACAAAGATTTGATCTCCAAAATATATAAAGAACTCACATGACTCCACTCTAAGAAGACAAGCAACCCAAGTAAAAAATGGGCAAAGGGCCTAAACAGATACTTCTCCAAGGAGGACATACAGAGGGTCCAGTGACACATGAAAAGATACTCAATATCACTAGCCATCAGAGAGATGCAAATTAAAATCACAATGACATACCACTTTCCACCTGTCAGAATGACCATCATAAACAAAGCAACAAACAACAAGTGTTGGAGAGGCTGTGGAGAAAAGGGAACCCTAGTGCACTGTTGGTGGGATTGTAGACTGGTGAAGCCACTGTGTAAAACAATATGGAATTTCCTCAGAAAACTAAAAATAAAACTGCCTTTTGACCCAGCAATTCCACTGCTAGGATTATACCTTAAGAACCCTGAAACACCAATCCAAAAGAACCTGTGCACCCCAATGTTCATACCAGCACAATTTACTATAGCCAAGTGGTAGAAACAACTTAAGTGCTCATCAGTAAATGAATGGATCAAAAAACTTGGATCAAAGATACATTGGATCAAAATACACTTACACAATGGAATTCTATGCAGCAGAAAGAAAGAAGGAGCTCCTACCCTTTGCAATAGCATGGATGGAACTGGAAAGCATTATGCTCAGTGAAATAAGCCAGGCGATGAAAGACAAATACCATATAATCTCACCTTTACCAGGAACCTAAACAAGAAAACAAACAAGCAAGCAAAATATAACCAAAGACACTGAAATATGGAACAGGCTGACAGGGTCCAGAGGGGAGAGGGGAGAGAATCATAGGGGAAAAGGGATGGACTCACATGAACAAGTATAAAGGACACATAGACAATAACTAAGGGTGGGGGGTAGAAATGGGAGGGAGGTGGGGAGCATGGGGCGGGGGGTGGGCAGGGTTGGGAATATAAGACAGAAAGCTGTACTTGAACAAGAATTAAATAAAAAAATTATTTTAAAAAAATAATGCAGAAGTTAGGGACGCCAACCCCCACATAGTGAAAAATCCAAGTATAATCTTTGACACAGCAAAAATTTAACTACTAATAGCCTACTGTTGACTGGAAGCCTTATGGATAATATAAATACCATTAGCACATATTTTGTGTTACATGTATTATATACTTCGTTCTTACAATAAAGTAGGGAAAAGAAAATGTTATTAAGAAAACCATAATGACAAGTAACCCAATTAAAAAATGGGGAAAGGACTTGAACAGACACTTCTCCAAGGAGATCATACAGAGGATCCAGAGACACATGAAAAGATGCTCAATATCGCTAGCTATCAGAGAGATGCAAATTAAAACTACAATGAGATACCACTTTACACCGGTGAGAATGGCTATCATAAACAAAGCAATAAACAACAAATGTTGGAGAGGGTGTGGGGAAAAGGGGACTCTGGTCCACTGTTGGTGGGATTGCAGACTGATACAACCATTATGGAAAACAGTATGGAATTTTCTCAGAAAACTAAAATTGAACTTGCCTTTTGACCCAGCAATTCCACTGCTAGGATTGTATCCTAAGAACCCTAAAATACCAATCCCAAAGAACCTATGCACCCCAATGTTCATAGCAGCACAATTTACAATAGCCAAGAGTTGGAAGCAACTTAGGTGCCCATCAGTAAATGAATGGATCAAAAAACTATGCTACATATACACAATGGAATTTTATGCTGCAGAAAGAAAGAAGGAGCTCCTACCTTTTGCAACAGCATGGATGGAACTGGAAAGCATTATGCTGAGTGAAATAAGCCAGGTGTTGAAGGACAAATACCATATGATCTCACCTTTAACAGGAAGCTAAACAACAAAACAAACAAGCAAGCAAAATATAATCAAAGTCACTGAAATAAAGAACAGGCTGACAGTGACCAGAGGGGAGAGGGGAGGGAATTTCAGGGGAAATAGGGGAGGGATTCAGAGGAACATATATAAAGGATACATGGACAACAACTGAGAAGGGTGGAAATGGGAGGGAGGGGGAGCCCAGAGGTGGGATGGGATGGGAGTAATAGACAGAAAACTGTCTGTTACTTGAAAAATAATTAAATTTTATAAATGGAAAAAAATTTTTAAAAAAAGAAAAAGAAAACTGTATATTGAACCCTGGCTGGTGTGGCTCAGTGGGTTGAGTGCCAGCCTATGAACCAAAGGGTCACTGGTTCGATTCCCAGTCAGGGCACATGATTGGGTTGTGGGCCAGTTCCTCAGTAGGGGAGGTGTGAGAAGCAACCACAGATTGATGTTTTTGTCCTTTCTCCTTCTCTTCCCCTCTCTCTAAAAATAAATAAGATCTTTAAAAATACCCTGTATATTGATATGTTGAAATAATTATATTTTAGATGTATTGAGTTAAATAAAATACATTCTTGGGAAAAAAAGAAAACCATAATGAAGAGAAAATATATTTACAATATTTTTTGAAAAAATTCACATGTGAGTGGACCATGTACCTCAAACCTGTACTGATCAAGGGTCAACTGTATTTTGTTTTGTTTTGCATAACTATGTATGTAACAATGAGATTGGTTTTACTATTATTTTTATTGTTGTTCAATTACAGTTGTCCCAATTTCTCCCCCCTGTCCTGCCCTGACTCCTCCAGTCAGTCCCCACCCTGTTGTCCATTACCATGGGTCCTTTATACATGTTCCTTAACTAGTCTTTTTTTTAATATTCTAAAGTAACTTTATTTTGTTTTTTTATCATTTTTATTAATGTTCAAATACAGCTATCTCTGTTTTCCCACTACCACTTTCCCCCATCCCACCCAACCCCACATCCTACCATCAATCCCACCCCTCTTTGGTTTTGACCATGAGTCCTTTATACATGTTCTTTGTATAAGAAAGAACTCTGTCCCTTCTTTCCCCCATTATTCCCACCTCTCATTAATGTCAGTTTGTTCTTAATTTCCATGTCTCTGGTTGTATTTTGCTCGTTTGTTTTTTTTCATTATGTTCCACTTACAGGTGAGATCATATGGTATTTGTCTTTTGCCACCTAGCTTATTTCATTTAGCATAATCTGTATCTATGAGATTTTTTAGGGTGGTTTTTTTTTTTGCTTAATCTTTTCACCTCTTTGAGTGGATATATGCAGCACATCAAAGAGGAAGATATGCTGGGAGAGGATCTGAGAATAATATGTAAGATAATTTTCAGGTAAAGTCATAAAAGCATCTATATTTGTTGTTTGAGGGTGTGGCAATGGGTCCCAAGACCACCCCTGGCTCAATGATTTACTGGAAGGGCTCACAGGACTCAGCATGTAATTACTTTCATGACTAAGATTCATCACACTGCAAGGACATAAAGCACAACCAGCTAAGAGGAAAGACACACAAGGTGAAGTCCACGGGAAACCAGGGGCAATTTTCCAAGAGTCCTCTCCCAGTGGAATCAAGAATGAGTATGACAATTCATGTGAAATGTTGCCAACTACAGAAGCTTGTTAGAGATTCAAAGCCCAAGGTTTTTACTGGTAGCTGGTCATATAGACACCTCTTGCTTGGCAGTACCCAAGTTCCAGACTCCCAAAAGGAAAGCAGGTATTCAGTATAAACTTAATGTTTGTACAAAGTTCATGCATAGTGAGCCACACTTATCAATTCTGGAAATGGTATAAATGCTTCTAAAATCTAATTCCGAGGCACTAGCCAAGGGCCGAACTTGTAATAGAGATTTTCTATGATAAGCAATCAGGCATTCTATGTTAACTCTTTCTCTGAACTAAGAATGATATTTTTCCATCAAGTGCTTTTATCTGTCTTTATGAGTTGTGTCATTATTCTAGTCTCTTAAGATCTAAAGCAAAGGCCTATTAATAGCATTGCAACAACACATATTTGGGCTTTGAGGCTGTGTGCATTTGTGTGTGTGTGTGTGTATGCCTAAAATAGTTACATTACCTGAAACAGCCTGAACATTTTGAGATGCAATACTTGTCTGGAGTCTTTCCTTTATGGCTAATACATTTTGAAGTCCTTACATAGATTACAAATTACAAGAAAGTGTTCCGGTATACTGTAAATATTCTATTTTAAAATCATTTTTTAGCTATTAAAATTTGCTTCACCCACTATTAACATGTTTTCTATATGCAGGTGCTCAGAGAGAGAATAAAAAATACATGTTTGAACAATATTGTTTCTTCACTTCAGTCACACTCATCTATTGTATATGGAACTGTTATTACATTTTTACTAATGAGTTTGCATATAGGTCTGAATTTTACTTCTTTTCCTTTGTTTATTGTGTAGCTGACTTGTATATAACACATAATCCTATGCAAAGTAAAGTCAACTTTTTCTAAGTAAGGAAATATTTAAACTCAGTGATAATCATATTTTATTTAAATAAGACTCTCACTTCCTGAAAATTATTCTGTATCATCTAATGTCCAAGTCTTACAGATAAATTACCCTCAATTTTTACTCCTATTAGATTATGTCAAATAATAAACCTCCTGCATATGTTCTTCTTCAACTCCTTATCTCTCCAAAACTGATTTTAGTGCATTCTGTATTTATTTTTATTTAATCATAGAATAAACATTTATGTAATGTATATCACATACCTTCTAGGTGTTAGGATACAAATAATTTAAAACAGGTCACTGCCCTCAAGGAATTAAAAGTCTAATAGGAAAGTCAAACAGGTTCAAAATGCAAATATCTGTATAACATGAGGTATGCAGGGCATGGAATAAGTAGAGGTGATGCAGTTCAGGGGAGTCAGAAAATGTTTCACATACATGAATTTAGCCTTATATGATAAGTAGGAATTCATCAGAGAATCCCCAGTGTTCTGCATATTGTAGACCTAAAACAGGAAAACAAGGCACATTTAAGAAATCGCCAGTGGCTGAATGAAACTAGCTTGCTGAAGGGTGGGGCATGTGTCAGGAGACAGAATTAGCCAAGTGGTGGAAATGATGGTCAGAGGCAAGATCATGAAGGGTCTTGAAAATTATGCTTGTGAATGTTGATGTTGTTCTGTTGCAATGTTTAATCCTTGATGAAGTTTAAGCAAGAAAAAGATATGATGAGGCTTATGTTAGAAAATACAACTCTTGGAACAGACTGAAGGGTGTTAAAGCAGAAGACATTGACTCCAATTAGGAAGATGTTGGCTAAGGATAGAATTACTTATTCCTAATACAAGTCTATATTTTAAACTGTATTCAAAACAGAAAAATTATGATTGACTTGGACAACATCTATATAATGTTATCTCTCAGGATCATCTTCAATAACATATACATTGTCTTGCAGAGAGCAGCTGTGTTATATGATAGGTGCTTGGGGACACTTTCCTTTCTCCTTCTCCTATAGAATATCTTCAACTTGCATAACCTGAGGGGGCAAGATAGCAACAGAGTAGGACGGAGCGGATTCCATCTCCCCCTACACATGGGAGAAATACCTGGCCAATCTACAGAGGAACAGAGCAAACAGCCAACAGTTCCTCAGCATATATGAAAATAAGAGAGCAGAAATTATAGTGGACACTGAAAAAGACAGTAAGGAGATGGCTACAGGACCGTAGGGTCTCAGGGACCGGAACAAAGACAGGAACAGTGGCCTCCGCCTGCGCCCAGTGCCCAGTGCCCAGCAGGTCTACCACGGACTCTTTGGGAGCCCCGAGCCTGCCACAGGGTCCTTGGGAGAGAGCTGGGGCATCAGCTCTCTCCCTCCCAGGCCAAGCAAGGTTTGGGCAACACTGGGAGAGACCTCATTGCTTGAGGTTACAGAGAGGGGAATAAGGACAAAGGGCCATGATCACCCATGGAGTCTGTGGTTGCCAGCTTGGGAGAATTGAGAGATGCAGTGTCGGGCTCCGACTGGGATAGTCATGGGTCTGGCTGGAGAAGTGGGCTGTTCTGGGAAGGCTTGAGTGGAAGGAATCTCTCGAAAAGTAAACTGTTTGGGGATCCTTCTGTGACAACTGCTTGGCCTACTCCCCACCCAGCCTGGCAGTAATGCCAAGGTTGGGCAGAAGGCCTTGCATTCCCCCATAGCACTAGGAAGGGTCTAGGCCCAAACCTGCGGGACCCAGGCAGCCTGGCCTGGCGTGCACACCAGCACCCCAACCTGAGGGGATGGTTCCCGGGGAAGAGTGCTCTGAAGAGGACCTAGATCCCCTGTGTAAGGCACTGGAGAGAGGCACCAGGCTAGCTCTTGGGAGACTACTCGCGAAACTGGCTGGATACAAATCGAGAAGGGAGAAAGGCCCTCAGTCTCCTGCAGCCAGCAAGAGGACAAAAACCAGTTTGGCCAGCTGGAAACCAACAAGAGGTATTTTGTTTTTGTTTGTTTTTGGTTTTTCGTTTGGGTTTTTTTTAAGTAATATTTTATTTTTTAATTTTATTAGTCTTTTACATTTCAATATCTTTTTCCTCTCTTTCCTTCTTTATTGTTTTGTTCCTTCTTCCTTTCTTTCCAAACTTATTGTTTCTTCCTCCCTTCTCTCGCCTTTTTTCCCCCAAAAGTGAGATAAAAACCTTGGAACTGGGAAAAGACAAGAGTTGAGCCGAAAGAGGGGCATCCCAAGAACAGAGACATAGAGACAAATCTCACTCTGTTATAGCAGAGAAACTACAAGTTACTGCATATTTGTATTATTTTTCTCATTTTTCTTACATCTTTTGTTTTAATAGTATCTTTGTATTCGTCCTCTTTTAGTATAGATTTCTTTGCCTTGGCTGGTAATATTGTATCATTTGACAGGTTTCTCCTGTTCTCTCCTCCACAGTGTATTGCTAATTTTCTATACTTCATATCACCTGTGTTCCTTTAGCATACTATTCAAGGTTCTATTCCCCCTATTCATGTTATCCAGATCACATAGTCTGTCATATGATTGTTGCTCTAACATTATTATAAATAATAGCTGTTCTATACAACTGTAAATACTTGACGACACTCCTCCAGGATCTTAGCCCACTTCACAGTTTCCTGAACTCTATTACTGTAGTGGTTAACTCTATTTGCTCACACACTCCACCTATTTACTATTTGTTACTCTCACCTTACCTCAAAATCTGACCTCCCACAATCTCACTGCTTTCTAGATCCAACTCACAAGACTTTCCTCCACAACAAAAGTCTTATCTTCTGTCCATCCTTTCTTAAAAGTGGCTAGTTGGGTTGAAGATTATGGTTAACACTATACATAGCCTAAAGATCTTCTATCTCTTCTCTATATGTTGCTACTGTAAATATCATAGAATACTCTCCTGCTGTCATAAACCATTTTGCCTCCCACTCCAACTGATCAAAAAAAAAGAGTAGGTAGAAGCAGAGAACACCAGGATACCCACTGGAAGAGGAAACTTAACAACAAAGAAACCACCAACAGATAACAACAGAAGAAGGTGAAGGAGGGAGTAGAAACCACACAAACCTCAATACAACACCTATCTGGAAAAAGAACTAAATAGTTGCCAAATCTACTCAGTAAAAACAACTGAACAAGAGCAAAACAGAATCCTTAAAACCTTGTACACACAGAAGAACTAGCTTGAACACAACCTGCCCTCACCAGTACAACAACTTAAAACAGGTGGTGAATGGAGGGACTATCAGTTAACCAGCTGGTGGGAAGAACCCACAAAAGAAAGACCCCAAAACAATTAAAACCCAAAGCCAAACTCAGAGCCAATGTAAAAGACAGCCCAAGACCAGTGAGCTTGGGAGATCAAGTAGACAACAACACAGAATCTCACCAGTATTATACCACGAAAATTCACAACATAAACCCACGGAGCCAGAATAACTCAATTTCAGAAGCTGAAGCAAACAAGAAGAATCTCACAAAAAATGGGAATACAAAGGAACAATCCCCAAATGAAAGGAAAGGAGGAAGCCTCAGAAAGAATGGTAGGTGAAATAGAGGTAAGTCAACTATTAGATGTTGAATTCAAAGCACTAGTTATCAGGAAGTTCAAAGAGCTCACAATGAGATACCAGAAACTACAGGGGAACTATAATGAACTTGCTGCAAACTATATCAACATGAAAAAGAAAATAGAAACTATCAGCAAGGGACAAGAAGAAATGAAGAATACAATTTCAGAGCTGAAGAACACATGGGAAAGAATCCAAAGAAGGATTTATGAAGAAGAAGATTGGATCAGTGAATTGGAGGACAAAGTGGAAAAAAAACTCCCAGAAAGAGCAAAAAAAGGAAAAGAGGCTCAGAAAGAATGAAGAGGGATTAAGAGAAATGCAAGACAATATAAAACATAATAATATCTGAATATTAGGGATACTAAAAATAGAAAAAGAAGAGCAAGGGATAGAAAACCTCTTTGAAAAAGTAATGAGGGAAAACTTCCCTAATTCGATGAGAGAAAAAGTCACACAAATTCAGGAAACACACAGAGTCCCAATCAAGACAAACCCAAAGAGGCCCACTTCAAGACACATCATCATTAAAATGGCAAAATTCCAAGACAAAGAGAGAATGTTAAAGGCAGCAAAGGAGAAAAAGGAAGTAACATACAAGGGAGCCCCAATGAGGTTGACTACTGACTTCTCAATGGAAACACTCGAAGCAAGAAGAGAATGGCAAGAAATATTCCCAGTGATGAGAACCAGTGGCCTGCAACCAAGGCTAATTTACCAAGCAAGGTTCTCAATCAAGATAGAAGGCCAAATAAAGGGCTTCCAAGATAAAAGAAGTCTAAAAGAATATACCTCCACCAAATCAGCCCTGCAAGAAATACTAAAAGGACTGGTTTAAGGAAAGGAAGGAAAAGAGAGAGACAAAGAGAAATGCAGGTATGAAAATGGCAATGAATAAGTACCTATCAATAATAACCATAACATAAATGGATTTAATGGTCCAATCAAAAGACATAAAATAGCTGATTGGATAAGAAAGCATGACGCACACATATTCTGCCCACAAGAGACCCATGTCAGGACAAAAGACCTACACAGACTAAAAGTGGAGGGCTGGAAAGAAATTTTCCACACAAACAGCCAGGAAATAAAAGTCGGGGTAGCAAACCTCATATCAGACCAAGTAGTCTTCAAAAAAAAGGGCGATGAAGAGAGACCCAGAAGGTCACTTCATATTACTCAAAGGAAGAATCCACCAAGAACACATAAACATCATAAGTATATATGCACCCAACATAGGAGCACCCAAATATATAAAGAAAACCTTAGAGGACTTCAAGGAAGATACTGACAGCAACACAATTATAGTAGGGGATTTTAACACCCCACTGTCAAAAATGGACAGATCTTCCAAACAAAATATCAACAAAGATATAGGTACACTAAACAACGCCCTAGATGAAATGGACTTAACTAATATATATAGAGCCCTTCATCCCAAAGAAGCTAAATACACATTCTTTTCAAAAGCACACAGAACATTTTCAAAGATAGACCACATGATAGGACACAAAACAAGCCTCAACAAATCCAAGAAAACTAAAATTATACCAAGCATTTTTTCTGACCACAAGGGAATGAAAGTGGAAACAAACCCCAAAGGAGAAAAACCCCAAACACCCAAAATCATGGAGACTGAATGGCATGCTATTAAACAATGAATGGGTCAAGAATGAAATTAGGGAAGAAAACAAAAAGTTTCTGGAAACAAATGAAAATGAACTCATGACAAACCAAAATGTATGATACACAGCAAACACATTCCTGAGAGGGAAGTTCATAGCAATACAGGCCTACCTAAAAAAGATAGAAACATCTCAAGCAAGCACCCTAACCCTACGCCTACAAGAACTCAAGGAACAACAACAAAGACAGCCAAGTGCAAGTATAAGAAAGGAAATAACCAAAATCAGAGCAGAATTAAATGACATAGAAACAAAAAGCACAATTCTAAGGATCAATGAATCCAGGAGTTGGGGTTTTTTTTTTTGAATAGATAAACAAAATTGAAAAGCCATTAAGCAGGCTCATCAAGAAAAGAAAACAGAGGACCCAAATAAACACAATCAGAAATGAAAGAGGAAAGATTAAAACTGACACCACAGAAATACAAAGGATTGTAAGAAATTAGTATGAAGAACTATATGCCAAGAAGTTTGAAAACCTAGGTGAATGGACAAATTTCTAGAAAAATATAGTCTTTCAAACCTGAAAGAAGAAGCAGAAAGCCTGAACAGACCAATAACAGCAGATGAAATAGAAGCAGTAATCAAAAAACTCACATCATACAAAAGGACTAGATGGTTTCACAGGAGAATTCTACAAAGCATTTAAGAAAGACCTAACGCCTATCCTTCACAAACCATTCCAAAAAATCCAAACTGATGAAAGACTCCAAAACTCTTTTTTAAAATTTTTTTTAGATTTTTATTTATCTTTAGAGGGGAAGGGAAGGTGAGAAATATCAATGTATGGTTGCCTCTCATGAGTCCCCTGCTGGGAACCGGCCTGCAACCCAGGCATGTGTCCTGACTGGGAATCGAACCACAATCATATGGTATGCAGGCCCATGCTCAGTCCACTAAGCTACACCAGCCAGGGCATTCCAAAACTCTTTTTATGAAGCCAGCATCATCCTAATCCCAAAACCAGAGAGAGACGCAACAAAGAAAGAAAACTTCAGGCCAATATTACTGATGAACATAGACACAAAAAGCCTCAACAAAATATTGGCAAACTGCATCCAACAATACATGTTAAAGATCATACACCATGATCAAGTGGGATTCATCCCAGGGATGCAAGGATGGTTCAATATTTGGAAATCAGTAAATGTAATACATCACATAAATAAAAGCAAAGACAAAAATCACATAATCATATCAATAGATGGGGGAAAAGCTTTTGATAAAGTACAACACCCATTTATGATAAAAACACTCAGCTAAGTGGGAATAGAGGGAGCATTCCTTCATATAATAAAGGCCATATATGAGAGACCTACAGCCAACATCATACGCAATGGGCAAAATCTACAATCCTTTCCACTAACATCAGGAACAAGACAAGGTTGCCCACTTTCACCACTTCTATTCAATATAGTATTGGAAGTTTTAGCCACAGTGATCAGACAAGAAAAGGAAAAAAAGGCATCCAAATCAGAAAGGAGGAAACAAAACTGTTATTGTTTGCAGATGACATGATAGTGTACATGGAAATTCCTATAGACTCTACCCAAAAACTGCTCGAGGTAATAAATGAATTTGGCAAAACAGCGGGATACAAAGTCAATATCCAGAAATCAAAGGCATGTTTGTAAACCAGCAATGAAATGGCAGAAGCAGAAATCAGGAAAGAAATTCCATTTGATATAGCAAAAAGAAAATTAAAATACCTAGAAATAAACCTAACCAAGGAAGTAAAATACCTGTACTGAGAAATGTACACAACACTGAAGAAAGAAATCAAAGACACAAACAAATGGAAACATACATGGTGTTCATGGATTGGAAGAATTAACATCATCAAAATATCCATACTACCCAAAGCAATTTACATATTCAATGCAATACCTATTAAACTACCAATGGCATATTTCACAGACATAGAACAAACACTTCAAAAATTTATATGGAACCATAAACCACCCAGCTGAACAGCAGCTGCAATTTTGAGAAAGAAGAACAAAGTAGGAGAGATCACAATACCTGACATCAAACTGTATTACAAGGCCACTGTAATCTAAACAGCCTGGTACTGGCATAAAAACAGGCACATAGACCAATGTAACAGAACAGAGAGCCCAGAAATAAACCCAACCCTGTACAGTCAATTAATACTCGACAAAAGGGGCAGCAACATAAAATGGAGTAAAAATATCCTCTTCAACAAATGGTGCTGGGAGAACTGGACAGCTACGTGCAAAAAATATGAAACTTGAGCACTGACTTACACCATACACCAAAATAAATTCAAGCTGGATAAAAGACTTAAATATAAGTTGGGACACCATTAAAGTCCTAGAGGAGAACATTTGCAGGAAAATCTCAGATATGTCACACAGCAAAATTTTTACTGATAGGTCCCCTAGAGCAAAGGAAATAAAGGAAAGAAAAAACAAATGGGATCTCATCAAAATTAAAAATTTCTGCACTGCTAAAGGAAACACTATTAAAATAAAAAGAGAACCAACTGTATAGAAAAACTTATTTGCTATTGAGACCTCAGACAAGGGCTTAATCTCCAAAATATACAAAGAACTTACATGACTCCACTCTAAGAAGACAAGCAACCCAATTAAAAAGTGGGCAAAGGACTTGAACAGACACTTTCCCAAGAAGGACATACAGAGGATCTAGAGACACATGAAAAGATGCTCAATATCGCTAGCTATGAGAGATGCAAATTAAATCCACAATGAGATACCACTTTACACCAGTCAGAATGGCTATCATAAACAAAGCAATAAACAACAACAAGTGTTGGAGAGGTTGTGGATAAAAGGGGACCCTAGTTCACTGTTGGTGGGATTGTAGACTGGTACAACCACTATGGAAAACAGTATGGAATTTTCTAAGAAAATTAAAAATGAAATCTGCCTTTTGACCCAGCAATTCCACTCTCAGGAGTATATGCTAAGAACCCTGAAACAGCAATCTGAAAGAACCTATTCGTCACAATGTTCATAGCAGCACAATTTACAATAGCCAAGAGTTGGAAGCAACCTAGGTGCCTATCAGTAAATGAATGGATCCAAATACTGTGGTACCTTTACACAATAGAATGCTATGCAGCAGAAAGAAAGCAGGAGCTCCTACCCTTTGCAACAGCATGGATGGAACTGGAAAGCATTATGCTAAGCTAAATAAGCCAGGTGGTGAAAGACAAATACCATATGATCTCACCTTTAACAGGAACCTAAACAACAAAACAAACAAGCAAGCAAAATGTAACCAAAACACTGAAACAGAGAACGGGCTGACAGGGACCAGAGGGGAGATGGGAGGGAATTTCAGGGGAAAAGGGGAAGGATTTGCAGGAACAAGTATAAAGGACACAGGGGCATAAACTGGGGAGGTGGAAATGGGAGGGAGGGAGGGAGAACTGGAGGGGGGTGGGCTGGGTTCAGAATAAAAGACAGAAAACTGTACTTGAACAATAATTTTAAGGAAAGAAAAAAAGAATATCTTAGACTTTTTTTTTCAATTTTTTTATTTAATTATTTTTCAAGTAACAGACAGTTTTCTGTCTATTACTCCCATCCCATCCCACCTCTGGGCTCCCCCTCCCTCCCATTTCCACCCTTCTCAGTTGTTGTCCATGTATCCTTTATATATGTTCCTCTGAATCCCTCCCCTATTTCCCCTGAAATTCCCTCCCCTCTCCCCTCTGGTCACTGTCAGCCTGTTCTCTATTTCAGTGACTTTGATTATATTTTGCTTGCTTGTTTGTTTTGTTGTTTAGCTTCCTGTTAAAGGTGAGATCATATGGTATTTGTCCTTCAACACCTGGCTTATTTCACTCAGCATAATGCTTTCCAGTTCCATCCATGCTGTTGCAAAAGGTAGGAGCTCCTTCTTTCTTTCTGCAGCATAAAATTCCATTGTGTATATGTAGCATAGTTTTTTGATCCATTCATTTACTGATGGGCACCTAAGTTGCTTCCAACTCTTGGCTATTGTAAATTGTGCTGCTATGAACATTGGGGTGCATAGGTTCTTTGGGACTGGTGTTTTAGAGTTCTTAGGATACAATCCTAGCAGTGGAATTGCTGGGTCAAAAGGCAAGTCCAATTTTAGTTTTATGAGAAAATTCCATACTGTTTTCCATAATGGTTGTACCAGTCTGCAATCCCACCAACAGTGGACCAGAGTCCCCTTTTCCCCACACCCTCTCCAACATTTGTTGTTTATTGCTTTGTTTATGATAGCCATTCTCACCGGTGTAAAGTGGTATCTCATTGTAGTTTTAATTTGCATCTCTCTGATAGCTAGCGATATTGAGCATCTCTTCATGTGTCTCTGGATGCTCTGCATGTCCTCCTTGCAGAAGTGAATATCTTAGACTTTTATTTAACTCCCTTTGTTCATGTGTCACATGATACTCATGGTAGCAGTATGCATATAGGTGTGAAAGAATGGAGCTAGTGATGGTAAAATAACTGAAGAGGTGCAGTGGAGAGGAGACTGAGACTAAGGAGACTTGTTTGGGCATTTATTTTCTTAAATAATTTTTACTGGATAAAAATATGTTGATAAATGTGAGTTGTAAGGAAAGATCAAGTGTCAAAGTGCATTTTTTAAAACTGAAAATTCCACCCTATTCTATTCTCATCTTCATAAGTAACCAGACTTAAGAATTTGTGTATTTATTTCCAGAATATTTTATATACTTAATCATATATACAGATTATTTCATATTTTCTAAAAATAACACATTAGAGATATTGTTGTACAACTTGCTTCTTCCATTCAAATATAACCCTTGAAATTCACTCTGTGTTAGTACATGTAGACCTACCATGTTCATTCTAACCAAGGCATAGAACTCCATACTATGGCTAGACCACACATTTAACCAGTCCCCTACTGGTGGCTTTAAGGTGATGGTTGTTTTTATTGTTGTTGTTATTGCTATTACACAATACTGTAATTTCCATCCTTGTGCTTTTATTTTTTAATGTGTATGCAAGCATTTCTGCATAATCAATTCCTAGAAGTAGAGTCAATAGTGTATATTTCAAACTTTCCCAAATTACGTTAGGTCTTTCCTTTGCCAGTGGTTCTCAGTTGAATGAGAGAGAGAGAGAGACAGAGAGAGAGACAGAGAGAGAGAGAGCTGCCTCTTTCTGTTGCCTGGGAAACATCAAAACCACATGCACCCACAAGGGCCATCCTGACATGCTCACCTTCATTAGGAAAAAGGGGAGAAGTGATATATGTAGTTCCCTGGTGATCTTATCCTATACCTTCCTCTCTTGAGGACCATTGCTTTGGTTCTTCAAGAAATGCTTGCATACACATTCAGATAGACAAATTAATGCATAGGGATAGAAATTACAGCATTTTGTAATAGCAATAACAACAATTAGGAGATTGATGTTCTGAGTTACTTCACTTCCCACTGGAGATAGTTGTGTTGGCCACAATCCCTATGAGACAAAACGTTTCTTTAATATTTGTAGGCCCTGTATTCTTTTTTAAAAATATTTCATTTATTTATCTTTAGAGGAGAAGGGAAGGAGAGAGGGAAAGAAATATCAATGTATGGTTGCCTCTGCCGAGGACACACAATGTATCATGTATCCCCTGCAGGGAACTGGCCGGGAACTGGCCTGCAACCCAGGCATGTGCCCTAACTGGGAATCGAACCACGATCCTCTGGTTCGCAGTCCCATGCTCAATCCACTGAGCTACACCAGCCAGGGCTGTAGGCCCTGTATTCTACAAAAGGAACTAATTTCCCCCCAGAATCAACATCGTATATTGTGAACACCTTCCAGTTCAGAAGAATAGGTCAGTGATGTCCTACAGAGCAGGAAAAAAACCAGGAAGTTTTCTATTTCATTTCCAGGCCTCCAGGCCTCCAACGAAAACCATATTTAACTATTTTGTGCCTATGTGCCTCACTTACTTCACCCTCACAATGGCCCTATACTCTAGGCAACTTTCCTGAAAACTCGTCAATAAGAGTGGTTATTTTCTTGAGGAAATAAAGTAAATAGACAAAACAGTATGGTTGCTCTCAACAAGATACAAACTTAGAATTAGACATAAAAAACAAAAAGACTCTGTAACCCTTTTAGCAACTTTCAGACAAAAAAATCGTATCTTTCTGTAAGTGAAAAACAAACTTCAACCTAAAGGACCAATACACTTTATTAAAATTCAAAGGCTTAAGACTTAAAAGAAAGGACAAAACTTTAAAAGCTGGGATGCCCTGGCCAGTGTGGCTCAGCTGATTGGAGTGACATCCCTTAACCCAATGGTTGAGGGTTGATACCTGGTCCTCAGCATAGGCAGGTGTGATCCCTGGTCTACAGGCTCATGATCCCTGGGCTGAGTGCATTGGGGAAGCAACCAAACAAGGCTTCTTTCTCCCATCAATGTTTCTCTTTTTCCCTTCCTCTCTATCTAAAAGCAATGGAAAAAAGGTTTTCAGGTAAAAATAAAAAATTTTAAACTGGGATTAATTTTGTAAGAAGAGAGAAAAATGGAAAATAGGGATTTTTTAAAATACCTTCCAAGCACAGGTAACACAACAGTATAGAGAATGATCAATACCTGTTTTCTGTTTTCATCATGGATGAGTACCTCACACATAGATTTTAATTACACATGAAGGGAGATTTACTATATATTTTTTTACTTTTCAATTGCAGTTGACAGTCAATATTGAGGGAGGGAGAAAGAGAGGGAGTGAAATATCAACATGTGGTTGCCTCTTGTGCACCACCTACTGGGGACCTGGCCTGCAACCCAAGCATGTGCCCTGACTGGGAATTGAACCAGCAACCTTTTTGGTTTGCAGGCCCATGCTCAATCCAGAGCTACACCAGCCAGGGCAGATTGTTTATTTTCTCACTGCTAAGTTATATGAGTTTTTAAAGTTTGGATATTAACTCCTTATGAAATGTCTTTTTGATGAATATTTCTCACATTCTAATGCAATTTGTAAATGGAATTGTTTTTTTAATTTATCCTGATAGTTTGTTATTGAGGTATAAAAATGAAACTAATTTCTGAATATTAATTTTGTGTCCTGCTATTTTACTGAATCGATTTATTAGTTCTAATACTTTTTTGTGGAATCTTTAGGCTCCTGTATATATAGTATCATATCATCTGCATGTAATGACAGTTTTATTTCTTCCATTCTATTCTGGATGCCTTCTACTTCTTTTTCTTGTCTGATTAGTGTGGCTAGTGCTTCCAATACTATGTTGAACAGAAGTGGTAAAAATGAACATCCTTGTCCTGTTTCTCCTCATCAGGAAAACACTTTTAGTTTTTCCCCATTGAGTGTGATGTTAGCTGTGGGTTTGTCATACATGGATGGCCTTTATTATGTTTAGGTATGTTCTCTCTATTTTCACTTTGCTGAGACTTTTTAATATAAATGGAAGCTAGATTTTGTCAAATGTGTTTCCCTGCATCTAGTGATATGATCACATGATTATCCTTTATTTTGCTTATGTGGCATATCAAATCAGTTGATTTGCAGATATTGAACCAACATTGCATCTGGGAATAAATCCTACTTGATCATGGTGTATGATCTTTTTAATATATTGTTGAATCTGGTTTGCCAATATTTTGTTGAGGATTAATTATTGTATTATTGCCTATACAAACAACTATAAACCTACTTTTGCCCCACCCTGTATAGTAAGTTATAGGACAATAAACAAGATATGGTCCCTTTTTATATAAAGTTGTACACATAGAGGTGATCATAGTATAAAGAGAAACATCACTTTCATGGAACGGAGATCTTCTAGAACCTCAACTATTAATACTTCTTGCTTATGTAAATCTTGTGTCATTTTCAGACCAAAACTTAGCTTTGTTTCCTGAGGAAATGACTTAATACTTTTTCTAAATGTCCTAGAGGAATTTAAGAAATCGCCAAGATCATTTACAGTCATGTAGTCTTAGTCTTAGAAAGTGTTTCACTCAATGAGTATGCCCTATATAATTAAGAATTTAATTTTTTATTAGGAAGAAAATCACTTCGTTAAGTGGTACACTTTAACTACTAATTTTCAACAAGTCATATCCACAAAGAATGCTATATTGGGTTTGTACATTCAAACACTAGAATCCTCAGATTTTTTTTAACATCCCAAGAAATGTAAGGACAATTTGTTTCCTCTGGAACAATAACATATACTATGTCTGTCTCTATGGTGGTCTGATGGCTTCAGGTAGACCCTCCCAATCTGTCATTGAGCCCCATTACTTCTTTGGCTCCTTTCAGGTTAAATTTCCTGTAACTAAAATAGAATTGTTGACCAAACTATTTAACAGTAATTTCTTATTAATCTCTGAGTTTGAGCTTCACAGTAATATAGCAGTACCTTTCAGGAATTTATTTTAAAGTTTCAACCATCTGGTAAAATATTCAGTGTAATTTTGGACATCAAATCTCCTACAGGGTTTCTCTATTTCACAGACCTCTGAACTACTCATGTGTTCAGGGAAGAAAAGATCAGGCAAAACTCAAAGGTAGAACTTAGATTGGAGGGTATAATTATAAATAAGCTTTTAATGACACATGCTAATTGCTAAGAGACCTGGGAGAGCTTTTTAGACTATTATGCAACATCCAGAATAAATGGCTGTAACACAGCATCAATAAGAATCAATATACTCTTTGTCATACTCTTATTCTCTCCAGTAACTTTAATATATTTTTCTTTTGTATCTACATAAAGATGGTGAGCATATCACTGGTTTCTGGAAAATCATGAGTCTAAGAGAGATTCCTATAGTCAGAAAACTAATATCATTGTTCCCTCTATGAACAACACAGTGTCCTTCCCCTTTGGCCAGATGGTGTCTGGATTCCCTGCCACTCTTATATGGGGATGAAGAGAAGGGTATTTGAGCCCATGAAGAGCCAGGAGATCAGCACTATTTTAAGCCTGAATGCTGAACACCAAGTTAGCTGGCACCCTAGGCACAAGAGAGGTCCCTAAGTATCTACCCCTCACTTGCCCTCACTCTTTGCACTTCAATGCATGCCACTCTGACTACTAGTCTAGCACCTTCATTTCTTAGACAGAAGTCATTCCCTGGTCACCAAAGCCAGCTTTTGCCTCCCCATCCCCATCCCAGCAACCTTCAACCAATGACATCAACAGGAGTTGATGATATATGAATGCACCAGCTTTAAAAGAGTAGATCTTAAAAGTTCTCATCACAAGAAAAAAAACTGTGGAAGGTGATGGATGTTAACTAGACATATTATGGTGATCATTTTGCAATGTATACAAACATCAAAATTATTATATTGTATACCTGAAATTAATATAATGTTATATGTTGATTACACCTCAATGTTTAAAATGTACCAGTTTCCTTGCCCCCCCAAGACAAAATAATTCATTTTTTCAAGTTCCCCCACAGGACTGAGCCTCAGTTGTCCACATGGGTAACTTACTCAATGATAGACCATTTATTGGCCACCTTCCTTTCTCTGTCTCCCTTTTCCCCTCTTCCCTACCACTGGAAATGTCTCCTGAATAAACCACTTGCTTCCCAACCCTTGTCTCAGAATTGCTTCAATGAAAATACAGACAGTGAAGCTGAGTGCAAGGAGGAAAGCAACCAATATCCTTTGAGGCTTTGGAGTCAGATAGGGCTGGATTTTAACCCCAAAGTCAGTATCTTAATTCTATAACCCTGAACAAGTTATATACTATCTTGGAGCCTCAGTTTACTCACTTTTAATGTCTTTCCTCATAGGATTGTCATGAGTATTAAACAAGATAACAGTTGTAAAGGACCCAGAATATAAGATGAACTTAAAAGTATGAGATTGTTATTACTGTGAGCTTCCCAACTCCCTCCCCCAGGCCTTTCAATGGAACAGAAAACTACTTTCTCTATTAAAATGGCTTCTCAAAGAAAACTCCTTTTCACACTCACATGCACAGTTCCAATTTCTCCATAACACCACACATGAAAATGTCCCCTACTCCAGCCTGATTCCTGCAAAGAACATGCTTTATGAGATGAAAATCCACCAAGTTCTTCAAAGGTTAATGTCTGCTCTAAGTCATCACGTGAAGCCAAGCAGACAGTCCAGTCATACACATCTCTTGAGATATTTCAACAGAAGCAGCCATTTACACCAGGGGAACAGTAAAATTCATTAAAAAGAAGTGGTAACCTTCTGGGAATTTGGGGAAGCAGGCAGAGTATTTCACTTTCCCAGGGGATCCCAGCACACACTGTGATCTCATCTGGTTCCCGTGCCTGTATTTTGGGATCTGCAACCACTGTGGGATCAGTTATCTGTGTTACTACTCTGGTGTGTTTTAATGATGGAGTTATCAACATCTCCCTTTAGGACTAAATACTAATGATTCTTTGAATTTGCAAGGGCCTTTTACTACTCTAAGTGTGTTAATACATAGTATCTTATTTTATTTTCCATTCCAATTGTTCTTACACTTTAAAAATATCCTGTTTTTTATCACAATATTTATAAGCCATACCATGTTTCTCATGATTATGTCCCTCAGGGATTTATAAACCAAATAAATCCCTCATGCATGTTAACACCTTTCAATAGCTCTAGCTAGATCAGACCGCAGCCATGGCCTATTCCCTTCTCTCCTTTCATGACTTCATCCATAAAATTCACTTCAAACCCATTTGAAAGTTGGGGAAAAGGGTAAAAGTGCCATCTAGCCCCATCAGTCTCCATCAGCAATGTCTTCACATGTACCTTATACACTTCCTCATCCTTTTCTCCAATTTCTTCTAATTATTTTTATGCCTTTACTATGATTTCAAGAGAAAACAAATATTCTAGGTCAAAATTTTAGCAACATCAGAGTAAAAAGGAAATTTTCAACTCTCAGGCCTACAGAGTCTCTTTAAGACAAAAGCAATTCACCCATCTTGGATCTTCTTTCCTTTCTTTGCTTTCCTCCATCTCTGGTTGAAAGCATTTAAATCCTTCTGTAACTTGTCCACAAAATCAAATAACAGCTATTGTGGGTGTAGTTACTTCTCTCCTTTATAGAGCATTCTGACATTTTAATGTGACAGGCTTGGCAGTTGAGGATACTTCCCTCACACACTTACTGTACACACACTTACACTCGCACACACGCAGATACACATGCCACATGCACACCGTTCTGGTGCTCACCATCTTTTTTCTCTTCAGAATCCAGCCTCCACATGATTGTGCCATAGCCAATCTCCAACTAGGCTGTGTCCTAGATTCAGTTTCTGCCTCAATCAAGAAAACCTGGGAGACAAAGCAGCACTTATTTTTAAATTAAAAAGCCTCCTGGCTTCTTCCCTTAAAAACTGTCCAGAGTGCCCTGATCAAAAGCTGTTTTGAACACTCTTCTCCTCTGGGAGGCAAGAAAAAGAGTGTTGCCTGAAGAAAATGTTCTTGTAAAACAGAGCATCGGAAACATGTGAGAGGCCAAAATCTGCGTGGAAGAGGTTCAAAAGTTTGTCTTCATTCCAGAACCTTCAAAAAATATGATTATAAACAGAAGTTTCGTGGTTCTAAATCATTTTACTTTTTCTAACTTTATAGGTTTTTTCTCATTTCTCTGTTGTTTATTGTTGCTTCTTACCCTTTTCCATTTTAACTCTTCTCCTTTTTTATTTAATTTCCCCTTGGATTACATTTCTAAAAGGGGCCCTTTTGTTCCTTTTTTTATCCTTTTGAGTTGCCTCTTTAAAGTTTATTGTCAACTATATTTTGTTGATTATGCTATTACAGTTGTACCAATTATTCCCCTTTGCCCCCCTTCACTAAGCGCCACCCCCCACTCCCTCAGACAATCCCCACACCATTGTTCATGTCCATGGGACATACATATAAGTTCTTTGGCTACTCTATTTCCTACACTGTACTTTATATTCCCATGTAAAGTACAGTAAGTTCTTTGGCTACTCTATTTCCTATACTGTACTTTACATCCCCATGTCTATTCTTAACTATCTATTTGTACTTCTTAATCCCCTCACCTCTCACCCATTCTCCCATACCCACCTCCCATCTGGCAACCATCCAAACATTCTCTGTATCCATGATTCTGTCTCTGTTCTTGTTTGCTTAGTTTGTTTTTTTAGATTCAATTGTTGATGGATAGGTATTCATTGCCATTTTATCATTCATAGTTTTGATCTCTTTTTTCTTAAATAAGTCCCTTGAACATTTCATATAATAGTGGTTTGGTGATGATGAACTCCTTTAGTTTTCTCTTGTCTGGGAAGCTCTTTATTTGTCCTTTGATCCTAAATGACAGCTTTGGTGGGTAGAGCAATCTTGGCTATATGTTCCTGCTTTTCATGACTTTGAATAATTCTTGCCTATCACTTCAAGCTTTGCAAAGTTCCTTTTGAGAAATCAGCTGACACTCTTATAGCAACTCCCCTGTAGTTCCTAACTTCTTTTCTCTTGGAGCTTTTAAGATTCTCTCCTTATCTTTAACCTTTGGCATTTAATTATGATGTGTCTTGGAGTGGGCCTCTCTGCATCCATCTTGTTTGGGACTCTCTGCTTCCTGGACTTGCATGTCTATTTCTTTCACCAAATTAGGGAAGCTTTCATTCATTATTTTTTGAAATAGGTTTCCAATTTCTTGCTCTTTCTCTTTTTCTGGCACCACTAAGATGCAAATGTTGGAGTGCTTGAACTTGTCCCAGAGGCTCCTTACACTATTCTCATTTTTTTTTATTCTTTTTTCCTCTGGTTGTTCTGTTTGGTTCTTTTTTGCTTCCTTATGTTCCAAATCATTGATTTGATTTTTGTCTTCATCCACTCTACTGTTGTTTCCCTGTAAGTTGTTCTTTACTTCACTTAGTGTATCTTTTGTTTCTGACTGGATCTTATTTATGCATTGAAATTCTTACTAAGTTCTTGAGCATCCTTATAACCAATGTTTTAAACTCTGTATCTGACAGATTGCTTATCTCCATTTTGTTTCATTCTTTTTCTGGAGGTTTGATCTGTTCTTTCACTTGGGCCTTGTTTCCATGTCTTCTCACTTTGAAAGCCTCCCCTGTGTTTGTTTCTATGTATTAAGCAGAGCTGCTATGACTCCCTGTCTCGGTATCTTGGTAGCATGGCCTAAAGTAGTAGGCCTTATATAGGGTCTAGTGGCACAGCCTCCCCTACCACCTAAACTGGGTACTCAAGATGCACCTTTTGTGTGAAGTGAGTACATCCTCCTCTTGTAGTTGAGCCTTGATTGTTGTTTGCAGGTCAATGGGAGGGATTTACCCAGGCTGGTCAGCTGCAAAGACTAGCTGTGACCACTGACCACCAACTTCCACCCTTTGTGGAAGATCATCTGTGCAGAGGCAGGGTGGTGGGATCTGTATCTATACCCTGGGTTGGCTCTGGGTTTTCCCAGGTGGTGCAGGCTAAGGTCAGCCCTCACCTTTGTTTTGTGCGGGGCCACCCTATATAAGCTATAAAGCAATCTGAGATGTATGTGATTTGTGCTGGACCTGGAGATTCCCAGGAGAAGCCATGCTATGAATCTAGGCTGGCTGCTGCTAGTGCTGGGCCAGGGGCCACTTAGCAAGAGGTATGGGGGTTGGGGGAAAACAGAGACCAGCTGTTGTTTGTGGGAGAGGATTTAGGAAGTTGTGAAGCATGAGCCAAGACCAGTCATTTCTGTGAAAAAGCCCCTCTTAATAGCTTAAGTGAGCCTATAATTTAGTTGGACCAGAGCCTCCTGGTATCTCAGCTCAGGGCAAACAGTGTTAGCCAGGTTGATGTAGTCTCAGATATGGCACTTACCTGCTGACTCTGTGGAGGGAGGATCAAAAAAAGGAATGGCCTCTATACCACTTTGTGTCTGGGAAAAAGATGTCACCCAGCTCTGACCTCGATGCTAGACACTTTGGTTCCTTCCTGTGTGCCACTGGTTCCTTTCATGCTGCTACCATGGTGGTGGAGCTCAGAGGCAGTGAGTCTGAGTAAGTCTACATGTGGGCTCTTTAAGAGGAACTACTTGGGACTCCAGAAGTTTCTTTCACTGACTCAATCCCCACTAGTTTTCGCAGCCAGAAATTATGGGGACTTATCTTCCTAGCACTGGAATCCTGGGCTGGGGGCCTGGTGTGGGGCTGGGTCTCCTCACTCCCGAGATATCCCTCTCGAATTTTTATCCACCACATATGAATGTGAAACCACCCTGTTCCACATCTCTGTCCCTCCTATTAGTCTGAGTGGATATGGTTTCTTTATTTTCACATTCATCAGACTCCATTCAACTCAATCTCTGATGGTTCTGAGTGATGGTTATTCTATAGCTTAGTTGTAATTTTTGATGTTGTATAAGGAAGCAAGCCTTGTATACCTATGCTGCTATCTTCACCAGGAGCATTTCATTTTTATCAGTCTTCCATCCCAGTCTTTCAATTGTATTCCCTGTTTCTCTGTATTTTCCCTTAAAAAAATAAAGAATCACTTACTCCTCTATCTTTTATTATCATTTTCTCAACCTCCATCTAAAGTTACTTTGAAAGAAATGTTTAGAATAGCGTATTTTATAATAGACTCCAATTGGGAAAAACCCAAATGTTTATCAACTGGTAAATAGATAAAAAAAACTGTTATAGATCCATACAATGGAATATTACTAACAATGAATGAATGAGAAGTGGATAAACACAACATTATAGGTGAATCTCGAAATACTTTTGAGCAAAAGAGAAGCCAGACATAAAAGAGTATCTTGTATAATTCCACTTATATGAAGTTCAAGAATAGGAAAAATGAATCTGTGGTGATAGAAATCAAAACAGCAGTTGTGGGAAATAAGGTATTGGATGGAAGAAAGTATAAGGACATTTTTAAACCTGATGAAAATAGTCTATATCCTTTTTTAAAAGATTGATTGATTGATTGATTGATTGACAGAGGGGAAGGGAGGGAGAAAGCGAGGGAGAGAAACATCAATGTGTGGTTGCCTCTTGTGCACCCCTACTGGGTACCTGGCCCTCGGCCCAGGCATGTGACCTAACTGGAAATCAAATGAGTGACCCCTTGGTTCACAGGCCAGCACCCAATCCACTGAGCCACACAAGCCAGGGCAAAATAGTCTTTATCTTGATTAGTGTGTATTTGTGTTTCTCAGAACTCATCAATTCATGCTTTTTTAGATCTGTGCTCTTCAGTCTGTAAATTATATCTCCATTTTAAAATAAGTGTTTTAAAGAACAAAAAGATAGTTATTAATTGTTCTGCTTACATAGTATGACTCATGACATGACTATTTAAAATTATTTTTCTGAAGATTAATAACATGGGGAAATGCTTATATGTGAAAAAGGCAGAACACAAAACCAAACGAGCACACATAAGAATGGCCTTGTTTGCCTTTTTTTTAAAACATAGGAAGCATTTTCTATACCCATGGAAGAAGTTGAAGTTTTTAAAAATTTAAAAGGCAATATCATTTTGCCTTCCCTAATGTTTGGTCCTGATGGTTTCATAAAGCAGAATTTTTTTTAAAAGATAAGCATTCTTCCAGAAAACCACAAGCTTTACCTATTTGTCTAATGTGGTCATCAAAAATTTGTACTTGGTTGCACAGAAAGTGAATGAATCCTGGAAGCCTGTTTTGTTTTCCTCCCAAAGTCCTTTTCTTTGATTCAGCAGACCTCTCATTTGGTTTTTGTTCCTTTGTCCAAGTTATTAGAGCCCTGTAAGCCTGTTCTTCAGTATGCCAATGACCCACCATTTCTTTGCCTCTTAAACCAGATGTGGTCAATCATGGTATTCAAGCTGTAGGCACAGGGTATTCTATTCAAGTCATTAATGTAGTTAATTTCAGAAAAGTTATATAACTATGGGAGTTCTGAGACCTTACAAAATGCAAATGATAAGTGTAGATCAACTTTAGCTGAAGAAGGTGCAAAACCTGTAGGAAATGAGAAAGTGTTATTGTTGTGATTCTTACTTATTTTTTTCCAGAGATAATATAAAAGATTATCACTCTTGTCCTGGCTGGGTGGCTTACTTGGTTGGAGTATCATCTCATATACCAAATAGCTGTGGGTTTGATCCCAAGTCAGGGCACATACCTAGGTTGCATGTTCATATGCACCCAGTCAGGGTGCATAGGGGAGGCAACTGATTGATGTTCCTCTCTCACATCTCTCTGTCTCTGTCAATCAATAGAAAATATCCACAGATGATAATTTTAAAAAATCACTCTTGAGAGAGACTATAAGAGAATAGATAGCAGGTAAAAAGAACCAAAGCTATGGGGATTGTTGTAGACCACTCTGCCTGATGCTAGGAATTGTATCTTGACCCCTTGTGGCTAAGGGTGAGAAACGACCTCTGGAATGCGAGCCACAGGAGACAAAGCTTGTCTCTGGTAGCAAAAACTGCCTCAGTTTCCTCTCCCTGCCCCCAAAGCTTGGTCAGAAGTCAATGATGGGTAAGACCCCTCACAGTGGGGGGGCAACCTAAGCCAGACTCAATCACTTGGGAGGCCATCATGGAAGGACTGGGGGGGGGGCTGGGACAAAGAGCAATGGACTTTTGCCCCCAGGCTTTGAGATAGCCCGAGTCCCCTTGTCCTCTGGGAGAAGTGCTTCCTGGCTCTAATAGTCTTAAGCCTGAATACCTGATGGGGAGGGGTGCAGCTATTTGCATTGCTAGAGCGTGTCCTGGGGAAAAATCTGGCATCATAAAGACTTGCTGATAAACCTGTGAAATTTGCTCTGCTAAGATTGCTTTCATTCATATGTTAAGGGGTCGAGCAGGAAACCGTAAAACTCTGTTCTTGACAGATTCTGACTCACACTAAGCCCTCAGATTTCTTTGAAATGCTATCTACTGTTTGATCCTTGCTGCCCTATATTACAACCCAATAAAAGCCCCTAGAGGAGGGAGCTCAATGCCTCTTTCCCCTGAGAAACTGGCCACTGCTCAAGGCCTTTTTCCTCTGGGAAAATGGCCACTTTTCCTCCCCAAGCAGATCACATCATGTCTCAGTCATGATTACTCTCATCCATGACGGCTGGGGGGACTTTCGAGGAAAGTCATCCCCACAGGGAACCTTGATAGATACTAATCAAGGGGAAACTGATTTAAAAAGAAAAAACTTGGGATTGACTATTTTCTCCCATTCTGTCCTCATTTGCTTCATTCACCAATTAATGTATCTCTAGGAGAGACTCAAACCTAATTTTTGTGCACATCTAGGAAAACTGCTTGATTCACTCTTTCAATTCCTCTTTTGAGGAAGGCTAGTGTTGTTCCAGGGGTTAGGGTGCAGGAAGAAATGAATGGGCAGAGCAAAGAGTATTTTTAGGGCAGTGATACTATCCTATATAATATTATAATGGTAGATACATATTATATGATTATCCAAATCCATAGACTGTAGAACACAAAGAACAAACTCTAATGTAAACTATGGACTTTGGATGACAATGATGTGTCAATGTAGGTTCACCAATTGCAAGAAATGGTGAGGAACGTTGCTAATGGGGGTAAAAGACAGAAAACTGTCCTTGGCCAACAATTAAAATAAATTTTTTTCGTTGGTTACAAAGTTTTAAACATTTATTTAATTATTGTTCAAGTAGTTTTCTGTCTTATACTCCCATCCCAGCCCACCACTCTCAGTGTTCCCCACCTCCCTCCCATCCCCCCCACCTCAGTTTTTGACCATGTGTTCTTTACACTTGTTCCTGTGAATCCTTCCCATTTCCCCCTGAAATTCTCTACCCTCTCTCCTCTGGTCCCTGTCAGCCTGTTCTGAATTTCAGTGTCTTTGGTCATATTTTCCTTGCTTGTTTGTTTGGTTGTTTAGCTTCCTCTTAAAGGTGAGATCATACAGTATTTGTCCTTCACCGCCTGGCCTATTTGACTCAGCATAATACTTTCCAGTTCCATCCATACTGACCCAAAGGGTAGGAGCTCTTCTTTCTTTCTGCTGCACAGAATTCCATTGTGTAAAGGTACCACAATTTTTTGATCCATTCATTTACTGCTGGGAACCTACGTTGCTTCCAACTCTTGGCTATTGTAAATTGTGCTGTTATGAACATTGGAGTGCATAGGTTCTTTTGAACTGCCATTTCAGGGTTCTTAAGATATAATCCTAGCAGTGGAATTGCTGGGTCAAAAGGCAGATTCATCTTCAGTTTTCTTATAAAATTCCACAGTGTTTTCCATAGTGGTTGTACCAGTCTGCAATCCCACCAACAGTGAATTAGGGTCCCCTTTTCCCCACAACCTCTCCAACACTTGCTGTTTGTTCCTTTGTTTATGATGGCCATTCTGACTGGTGTAAAGTGGTATCTCATTGTGGTTTTAATTTGCATCTCTCTTATAGCTAGCGATATTGACCATCTTTTCATGTGTGTCTGGATCCTCTGTATGTCCTCCTTGGAGAAGTGTCTGTTCAAGTCCTTTGCCCATTTTTTCATTGGGTTGCTTGTCTTCTTACAGTGGAGTCATGTAGGTTCTTTGTATATTTTGGAGGTTAAACCCTTGTCTGAAGTATCATTGGCAAATATGTTTTCCCAAACAGTTGGTTCTCTTTTCATTTTAAGACTGTTTTCTTTAGCCATGCAGAAGCTTTTAAGTTTGGTGAGATCTCATTTGTTTATTCTTTCCTTTATGTCCCTTGCTCTAGGGAACATATCAGTAAAAATGATGCTGCGTGAAATATCTGAGATTTCCCTGCAAATGTTCTCCTCTAGGACTTTAATGGTGTCACACTTTATATTTGAGTCTTTTATTCACTTTGAATTTATTTTGGTGTATGATGTAAGTTAGTGCTCAAGTTTCATATTTTTTTGCATGTAGCTGTCCAGTTCTCCCAACACCATTTGTTGAAGAGGCTATTTTTACTGCATTTTATGTTACTGCCCCCTTTGTCGAATATTAGTTGCCCATAGAGACTTGGGTTTATTTCTGGGCTCTCTGTACTGTTCCATTGGTTTCTGTGCCTGTTTTTAAGCCACTACCAGGCTGTTTTGATTACAGTGGCCTTGTAGTATAGTTTGGTATCGGGTATAGTGATCCCTCCTACTTTGTTCTTCTTTCTCAAAATTGCAGCTGATATTCGGGTTCTTTTATGATTCCATATAAATTTTTGAAGTGTTTGTTCTATGTCTGTGAAATATGCCATTGGTAGTTTAATAGGTATTGCATTGAATCTGTAAATTGCTTTGGGTAGTATGGATATTTTTATGATGTTAATTCTTCCAATCCATGAACACTGTATATGTTTCCATTTGTTTGTGTCTTCCTTGATTTCTTTCTTCAGTGTTGTGTAGTTTTCTGTATACAGGTCTTTTACCTCCTTGGTTAGGTTTATTCCCAGATATTTTATTTTTCTTTTTGCTATATCGAATGGAATTTGTTTACTTGATTTCTGCTTCTGATGTTTCATTACTGGTATACAAAAATGCCTTTGATTTCTGAATATTGACGTTGTATCCCGCTGTTTTGCCAAATTCATTTATTACATTGAGAAGTTTTGGGGTAGAGTGTATAGAATTTTCCATGTACACCATCATGTCATCTGCAAACAGTGACAGTTATTTTTTTTTCTCCTTTCGGATTTTGATACCTTTTATTTCCTTTTCTTGTCTTATCACTGTGGCTAAAGCTTCCAATACTATATTGAATAGAAGTGTTGAAAGTGGACAACCTTGTCTTGTTCCTGATGTTAGTGGAAATGATTGTAGTTTTTGCCCATTGAGTACGATGTTGGCTGTAGGTCTCTCATATGTGGCCTTTATTATATGGAGAACTGCTCCCTTCATTCCCACTTTGCTGATTGTTTTTATTATGAATGGGTATTGTACCTTATCAAAAGCTTTTTCCACATCTATTGATATGATATGTGATTTTTGTCTTTGCTTTTGTTTATGTTGTGTATTACATTTACTGATTTACGAACATTAAACCATCCTTGCACCCCTGGGATGAATCCCACTTGATCATGTTGTATGATCTTTTTAATGTATTTTTGTATGTGTTTTGTCAATATTTTGTTGAGGATTTCAGTGTCTATGTTCATCAGCAATATTGGCCTGAAGTTTTCTTTCTTTGTTGTGTCTTTTTCTGATTTTGGAATTAGGATGATGCTGGCTTCATAAAAAAAGTTTGGGAGCCTTACTTACATCATTTTGGATTTTTCGGAATAGTCTGTGAAGGATAGGAGTTAGGTTTTCCATAAATATTTTGTAGAACTCTCCTGTGAAACCATCTGGTCCAGGGCTTTTGTGTAATGGGAGTTTTTTGATTACTGCTGCAATTTCATCTGCTCCTATTGGTCTGTTCAGGCTTTCTGCTTCTTCTTCATTGAGTTTTTGATGTAGGGGACCGGTTTGTCTTGGCCTGGCAAATGTGACTCAGCTCTGTATGGAAAACCTACAGATGCGAAGTGGTGGGCAGGAGCCGGATCTTCAAACCGAGTTTTCCCGTGGGAATCAGGCCTAGAAAATGCATACAGATTGTTATGGCTTGCTCTTGCTAAAACTCCATCACCCTGGTCTAAAACAACAAATATGCATTGTCTATCTTCAAGGTAATGTCCAAAGCCTCTATGAGTTCTCCCAAGGACAGAGCTAATGAGTTCACTGTCATTCCCCTCTGCATGTTGTTTTTATTTCCTTGATTGTACCTAAAATGTAGATAATAATATTCTATGTGATAGATAATAAATTTTTCTATGATGTAAGACCCCAGGAAAACAATAAAAGCCTGTCTAGGCAAGGGTTGAGGCGCTCCCCTCTTGAGGGAGTGGCCGAGGCACCATAGGCACTCTCCCCTTGAGAGAGTAGTTGTGTCTGTACCCTTTTTCCACACAGGATTGTTGTCGCCTGTGCATTCCACAACAGGCAGACTCTGCGGGATGGGGTCTGCAACATCTGGCGCCCAGGAACAGGGACTCGAAGGCCATGAGCCAAGGCTATCAGGTTGTAGTCAACACACCAACGTGGGTGAAACGTGCACCAAAGCCCAGGTAAGGGCAGACGACCCCAAGTGCTTTTTGGAGGGCGTCAGGTGTGTTGTATTTTAGGAAAAAGGGTATTTTTTTCTTCTTTTCCAAAGTTACCCTCTCTGTGACCGCACTCTCTTTAGTAAGCAGAAGCCTTGCTCTCTCTCTCTCTCTGGCAATTGCCGCACCCTGCAGGCACAGGTCGAGCATTTAAGAGCCACAAGGGCCCTCGCAGCAACAAAGACACCTGTGACAGGATAAGTTGGACGTGGGCCAGAATAGAACACTAGGTTTCCTGCCAACTGCAAGCAAAAGCCCACACAAGGAGAGGTACACTGTAAAGCACACTCACAAGCCCACCCCCACGGCACAATCCCCACTCAGGTTTTAGGCTTGGGAGAGAGAGCAATGAACTTTCCTTTCAACTAACTTTTTTACAAGTGCCTCTGCACATTCCTTCTTTAAAAGCTGCTTTTTGCAGCCCTTTTGATTCTGCCTTTTCCCTCCGTCTGCCTGTAAATAAAAAAGCAGATAGTAAATGAGTGTTTCAGTTTCAAATGGACTCCCAAAATTGCTTTGAGAACTCAGAGTTAGTTAACAGGATTGTTTATGAGTGCTCTGGCACCGAAGATGAGAGGCAAAGTCCTCCCTCCGGCTTGAGATCTCAGGCATTTCTATGTGAGTAGGGGTCTTGCGGAGGTGTCTGGGGTCAATCTCTGCAACGTGTAGGAGCCTCATAGGGAATTCTAATCACAGTAATTTAACTCTGGGCTCCGTCAGGGAGCGTGATATAAAGGTTGGTCACCTGGCACTTCAAGCCCTCCCTCACAGTCTTAGACACGTGGGAAAAACCTGAAACCCATAAGCGGGGTTAGGGTACCCTGGATACCAGGCAGCCCTCCCTGAGGGTTTTCACCAACAGTACATTTCTGACCCACCACACTATACTCCCCAATAGCTAATTAGTTAAGGTTTAATACAGGCTGCGGAATGTGAAATGGCAGAAATCAAAAGTAAAAATAGAAACTTTTTAACAACAAGTGTAGGCTCTCTAAAGAATAAGAGCAACGTTTCATACTAATTTGGAAGTTTTTTAAAGCTACTAAATATCTCCCTGATAAGGGATCTTTAGACTTAGTTATTTAAGGAAAAGTTGGGCAGAAGTTGAAACAGCACCAGGTGGTGTGAGATAGAGACTAGTGTCTCACTCCCTCCTTTAGAGGATTTAATTTGAAAATACTGGTTTGCCCGAATTTTATTTTTATTTCTGTTTAAAAAGTAACATCTCAGCCTCAAAATGTTTTAATAGATAGAATGAGATTTCTAATATTGTTACACCATAAAGATTCTACTCAGAAAGAATTTAAATCGATTATTTAAAAAAAGAAAAAAATCTCACTTCCCTCAGATAGTAAGAAATGCAGGGATGAAAACAATGAGGAAATGTGTCTTTTAACCATTCTGAATCCTCTTTCTGAAGACCCAGGGACTGCTTCAGTCCTGGGAACAAGCTATGCTGAGCTTAATGTCTTCCCTCCCTCTTCTTCAACCTCCCTAAAAAATTTTCAAGGACACTAGATGAGACAGCTCACTTTTGAGCACATTGCAAAAATGCAGTAATCACCCCCCAAAAAGAAAGTAAATGCATTTGCCACTAGAGAAAAACTGTTTCTGAAAGTTATGAAATGTGTTCATAAATTTGTCAATCTAAAGCATGCTAATTACTTACTTTAGTAGTCACCAAAGTTAAGAATTTTATTTTATTTTTTTAATTTTTATTTTTATTTAATTCTTGTTCAAGTACAGTTTTCTGTCTTATATTCCCAGCCCTGCCCTCCCTGGAAAATATGTAGTTTGTGTAAAAAAATGTATAAATTATGGCATTTATCTTGAAAATAAATAGAATTAAATGTAAACTATTCTAAAGTTAATTATGTCTGAATGAGTTAACAAGAACAAACTAAAATAGGCTAGAAGAGTTGAAGCAGGATTATGTAAGTTGAAGAGGGTCTGTGTAAGTCGAGATAGTCTGTGCAAGCTAAAAGAAGATTGTATTAGGGAAAAGAACAAAGAAAGATTTAGAATGTAAATAGAAAGAAAGAAAGAAAGAAAGAAGAAAGAAAAAAAGAAAGAAATTAAGAAAGTAAAGGGTTATGAAAGAGAAGGGTAAAAAGAAATAAAATAAGAAGATATATATCACATTTATGTGTAGCATACATAGGAAGAAAGGCCTGCCTGTTGCAAACTAGAAAGCCAAGGGTTAAGGGCTCAAAGCCAAGAGGAGCCCTTCCAGAAGGGCAAAAATCAGACCCCTGAAGCTAAACAAAAAAAGTAATAGAAAAAGTTAAAAGACTGTTTGTTTCTTTATCATTCCCAAGTTAAGCAAAATATTAAACAATGCCCTGACTGCCAAGCCCTTACTAAGACATCTCCATCCATGAGAGTTAACCCTTGAGGACTAAGTTCTCAAATAATGTGGCAAACAGATGTCACTCATTACACTCCCTTTGGAAAATTCAAATACATTCACATTTCTATTGATACTCTGCTGCCCTACATGCATCTGCTTTAACAGGAGAATCTGTTAAAAATATACAAGCCCATTGGCTTGAAGCCTTCAGTCACTTGGGTCGACCTCAGCAAATTACAAATGATAATGGCCCAGGATACCTTGCACATTCTACTCAGGCCTTCCTTCAGCGTTAGAATACCCAACACAAAACAGGAACACCTTATAATCTAACCAGTCAGGCAATTGTTGAATGGGCACATCATACCTTTAAAAATCTTAAAAAACAAAAGGGGGAGTCAGGAGTCTACCCCCCAAAATTTGACTATGTTAGCTATGTTTACCTATAATTTTCTAAACTGTGATGAATCACTCTGTACTCCATTTGAGAAACATTTTCAGAAGAAAGAACCAAAGTCATCTTATCCTCAAGTTTTATACAGAGATCTTCTGGGAAATGGTACTTGGCAGAGTCCTGTAGATCTCTTAACATGGGGAAGTGGGTATGCATGTGTTTCCATCCCTACAGGTCCTGTCTGGCTTCCAGCTAAAAGGGTGAAGCTTTATCACAAAACAGACATCAAGCTCTGCTACCTGGAGATGACAACCGATCACCTAGAAGACCAGGTGGCTCAGCTGACACCGGCCAACTAGAAGAAAACAAGCACCAGATTCTGGTGCCAAAAAAGGCAGTTTATGTTACTAAGTACTTACTAGTTTATTTTTCTGTTCTTATTGACACTTTGCATTTTCCTTTAAAAGAGCAACTTTATGTTGCAAGCAAAGAGCAATACAGTAATTATTATCAATTTTCCATAGTAACCATAATTGGTCTGCATACCCAGGAGAGGATTTATCATACTCTCAATCTGTCTCTGATTCTATCTTGTACTTTAGACATAAGCCACAGAAACTCAGTTTCTTGGTCTTTGTGCAGAGGACCTAATGCTACTATTGCTTTTCTCCCCAAAAGTCCTTTTATAGTAGAGAACTGGGGAGCTAATTGGAAGGTACTGGCTAAACTTGGCACAACAATAGTTTCAGCTCTGCCAGAAATCCCATATACTAATATATGGTGGGAGGGGCCTGATACCAGGGCACCTATTATCAGAACTGCTTCTCCCAACCACACTAGCCCTTGACATTACAACTCTTGGAAAATGTGCTTGCCTTTTATTACTAGAATGCATCTGTATATAAGAAATGTATGTGACCCTAAAGGTATCCAAGGATGTTTTTATCAAACTGACCCTCTAAAACAAGATTGGGTCACAGTTTGTACCTCTCACCCTTACTTGTTTTTGGCAACTCTAGGAACAGCTCAAGTCTTTTAAAACAAATCATCAAAAATTTATTCTTTGCCTGTCCCTGCAGGCTCCATATATGCCAGCTGTCTTACTCATCTGAGTATTACTTAGTTAAGTCTCACTACAGTTTATATAGTTAGAAGAAAAACTCAGATATGGGTGCCAGTTAATTTTACCAGAGAATAGGAAGATCCCCATGGCATAATAGTACTTAACAATGCACTGGCCTCGTTAAGAGTCCAACGATTTGTTGGCACTTTGATTGCATTTGTTGTTTCTCCTATAGTTGTCGCAGCTACTACGGCCATGGCAACTGCTTCACTCATTGGGTTAGTTCAGACTGCTCATATTGTTGATGTTCTCTTAATCAATTCCACTTTAGAAATGCTTCAACAGGCCCAGATTGATCAAGAAATCCTGACTCAACCTTCTGCAGTTGAATCAGCACTCAAATGGATCAGTGAATGCCAGAATGCACTAGTCATCCATCAGCAGCTGACCTGTGATCCTGGTTTCTCCAAACTGTGTATCACTCCACTACAATGGAACTCCAGCCAATACTCCTGGCATGATATTCAACATCACCTAAGAGTAGTTTTTTTCTACTAATTCAGAGGGACAAATCAATAAATTGCAACTGGAGTTACACCAACAGTTGCAAGACATTCAACACTTAACTAAGCATGAGACTGGTTTTAATAATGCTTTGTATATTGCAATGCATTTACAAATCATTTGTCCTGGGTCACAAAAGAGACCGGCAAGTAACAAGGCTTGTGGGATTTGCACCACAACAGCTTTAACAAAAAAAGAAAAGAAAAGGGGGAATTGTAGGGGACCGGTTTGTCTTGGCCTGGCAAATGTGACTCAGCTCTGTATGGAAAACGTACAGATGCGAAGTGGTGGGCAGGAGCCAGATCTTCAAACCGAGTTTTCCCATGGGAATCAGGCCTAGAAAATGCATACAGATTGTTATGGCTTGCTCTTGCTAAAACTCCATCACCCTGGTCTAAAACAACAAATACGCATTGTCTATCTTCAAGGTAATATCCAAAGCCTCTATGAGTTCTCCCAAGGACAGAGCTAATGAGTTCACTGTCATTCCCCTCTGCATGTTGTTTTTATTTCCTTGATTGTACCTAAAATGTAGACAATAATATTCTATGTGATAGATAATAAATTTTTCTATGATGTAAGACCCCAGGAAAACAATAAGAGCCTGTCTAGGCAAGGGTTGGGGCGCTCCCCTCTTCAGGGAGTGGCCGAGGCACCACAGGTACTCTTCCCTTGAGAGAATAGTCGTGTCTGTACCCTTTTTCCACACAGGATTGTTGTCGCCTGTGCATTCTACAACAGGCAGACTCTGAGGAACGGGGTCTGCAACATTTGGAAGNATGGAAAACAGTATGGAATTTTCTCAGAAAACTAAAATTGGACTTGCCTTTTGACCCAGCAATTCCACTGCTGGGATTGTATCCTAAGAACCCTAAAACACCAATCCCAAAGAACCTATGCACCCCAATGTTCATAGCAGCACAATTTACAATAGCCAAGAGTTGGAAGCAACCTAGGTGCCCGTCAGTAAATGAATGGATCAAAAAACTATGCTAGGATCAAAACTAAAATTCCATATACACAATGGAATTTTATGCTGCAGAAAGAAAGGAGCTCCTACCTTTTGCCACAAAATGGATGGAACTGGAAAGCATTATGCTGAGTGAAATAAGCCAGGTGTTGAAGTACAAATACCATATTATCTCACCTTTAACAGGAAGCAAAACAACAAAACAAACAAGCAAGCAAAATATAACCAAAGACACTGAAATAGAGAACAGGCTGACAGTGACCAGAGGGGAGAGGGGAGGGAATTTCAGGGGAACATGGACAAAGGATACAAATTAGAAGGGTGGAAATGGGAGGGAGGGGGGAGGACGGGGGGTCGGATGGGATGGGAGTAATAGACAGAAAACTGTACTTTAAAATAATTAAATAAAAAAATTGGGAAAAAAATCCCCAAGTCCCTAGGGTCAATTAATATTCAACAAAGTGAGCAGAAGCATAAAATGGAGTAAAAATAGCATCTTCAACAAATAGTGTTGGGAGATATGGACAGCTACATGCAAAAAAACAAACCTTGATCACCAACTCACACCATACACAAAAATAAATTCAAAGTAAATAAAAGACTTAAATATAAGCCATAACACCATTAAAGTCCTAGTGGAGAACATCGGCAGGAAAATCTCAGATATTTCACACAGCAACATTTTCACTGATATGTCCCCTAGAGCAAGAGAAATAAAGGAAAATAAATGAATGGGATCTCATCAAATAAAAAACTTCTGCATGGCTAAGAAAACAGCATTAAAATTAAAAGAGAACCAACTATAGGGGAAAACATATTTGCAAATGATACTTTGGACAAGAGTTTTATCTGCAAAATATGTGAAGAACTCACTGAAGTCCACTCCAGGAAGATGAACCCAATTAAAAAATGGGTAAAGGACTTGAACAGATACTTCTCCAAGGAGCACATACAGAGGGCCTAGAGAGTAATGAAAAAGTGCTCAGCATCACTAGCCATCAGAGAGATGCAGATTAAAAACCACAATGAGATACCAGTTCACACCATTGAGAATGGGCATTATAAACAAAAAAAACAAACAAGTGCTGACACGGTTGTGGAGAAAAGGGAACCCTACTACGCTGTTGGGTATTCAAACTGGTGCAGCCACTGTGGAAAACAGTATGGAATTTCCTCAGAAAACTAAAAATGGAACTGCCTTTTGACCCAACAGTTCCACTGCTGAGATTATACCCTAAGAATCATGAAACACCAATTCGAAAGAACTGATGCACCCGAATGTTCATAGCAGCACAATTTACAATAGCCGAGTGCTAGAGGCAACCTAAGTGCCCATGGGTAAATTAATGGATGAAAACACTATGGTACATTTACATGATAGAATACTACACAGAAGAATGAAAGAGCTTGTACCCTTTGTGATAGCATGGATGGATCTGTATAGCATTGTGCTAAGTGAAATAAGCCAGGCAGTGAAATAGAAATACCACATGATCTCACCTATAAGTGGAACCTAATAAACAAAACAAACAAGCAAGCAAAATATAACAAGAGACAGTGAAATTGGTAGCAAACCTACAGTAATCAGGAGGAAGGTGGGAGGGTTTCAAGGAGGAAAAGTGGGAGCAGTTTTCAGGAACATGTATGAAGGACACATGGACAACACCAAGGAAGGGGTGGGATGGAGGGTGGGAGGTGGAGATGGCTGCAGTGGGGGAGAGTAGTTGAAGGAAATAGATAAAACTATACTTGAATAACAATTAAAAATGTAAAACAAGAAATTATATATGCTAAAGAAAAAAACAAATTTCAATTCTGAGGTATTAGACATAAGAAATTCCATACATCTTTTCTTGGGAGACACAATTTAATCCATAACACTAGCTATATTTGAAGTAAGATACAGGGGTATGTTTTTGTTTGATAAAATGTATAAACAGGAAAAATAAATAAAATCTTAAAAGATAAAAGCTTTTCTTTTATAGATTTTATTTATTTTTAGAGATAGGAGGGGAGGAAGACAGAGAGGGAGAGAAATATCAATGTGTGGTTTCCTCTTGGCTCCCCCAACTGGGGACCTGGCCTGCAACCCAGACATGTGCCCTGACTGGGAATAGAACCAGAGACTCTTCAATTCCCAGGCTGACACTCAATCCACTGAGCCACACCAGGCAGGGCTCCATAGCTTTCTTAGTTTACTATGAACATGTTTTTGCCAATATAATAATATTCCACCTAAATATGTATTTGTATTATTATCACATGAAAATAATGTTATCTTCAATATAGGATACTTCAACTGAATTCATTAAAAAGCATTATTAAATCCAGGTGTTTTACCTTTAACAAACTGAACTTCCTAAAGCTATACTTTGCATAAATTTGACGAAAAAATTAAGCCATTACTGAAATTAACAAATTTTCTCTTTGAAACATCTAAGTTCAGGGATTTTAAAAAGAGTATCATTTAGCTGTTTACAAAATCTTCTTCTGCTAATAGAGCTAACTGATTAACTATCAATTCACTCTTTGTACATGCATGGGAAAACATGGAATTGAAAATTAATGAAATTAATTTAGTGAAATATTCATTCAGTCTAATTGAATACTCATGCTTCACAGAATATTATGTAAATTTACCTTCTACAACTACCTTTTAAAATAGATGCTGATATTTTTTAAGTTGATTTGGATCTTCTGGTTTTCCCATGGTCAGTGATATCACTATGACTTGTAGCTGGAAGGTAAATGTGGTGAAAAATCTTTACTCGGGTAACACATTCAGCACTTTTTTTTTAGAAATAGAAATTCTATAATTATTCACACATCACATATGTACTTTCTTTTTCCCACTGCCATTGAAAATGCATTGTTGTAAGGGGCCTATCTGCAAAATAAGAAGATATTACCCAGCAGAATAACAAGTAAATAGTTGCAGATTTGCACCTTGACATAAATAACAAAAGTAGTGTAGCAGGAGCTTTGTTTGGATTACTCTGGGCTCTACTGAAGCCTTCACTTCTCACATACTTTTCACTTATAGTTAACCCATAGTGTCTCACATTTTCTGTTGACCTTTTGACCTGGTGACCTAGCAACTTTGTACATCTTTTTGTCTGTGGTACAGGTGACAGCACAAATGGCCGGTACGCTAACTGACCAGCAAATGTAACAGATCACTATATCTACTAATGCCAGGAGTTAGTAATCTCTACTTAATGGAGTTTAAGAGAACTTTGTTTTTTAATTGGCAAACTGGAGACTATCATATAAAGGAAAATGTTTGTAACATTGGAAGAAGTTATTTTTCACATTTAATCATGTGTTAAATTGAGAACTCTGTTCAGTGTCCATGCATCTCACACACTACTACACAAGACAATTCTTTGCTTTGAAATTTATTTTACCTGATATATAATATATCTATTCCTGCTCTTTTGCTGTTGTTATTAATACAAGGTGGGACAAAAGTATGTGTACAACTGTGAGTATATGAAACATAGAGTTTATTCTTGCATTATTATTTATTAATTATAATATTATTTTCCATATGAACAACTGTAAGCCTACTTTTGACTGACCCTGTATTTGCATGGCAATCCTTCTTTTGTCCTTTTACTTCTAACCCACCTATGTCACCATATTTGAAGTGAGTTTCTGGTAGAAAGCACAAAATTGGAGCATGGGTTTTTTTGTTTGTTTGTTTTTGTTTCTCATATTGATGCTTCCATTAGTTGATTCTTTTAAAATATAGTTTATTAATTATGCTATTACAGTTGTCCCATTCCCCCCTTCATTCCCCTCCACCCTGCACACCCCCTCCCACCCACATTACCCCCTTTAGTTCATGTCCATGTGTTATAAGTTCTTTTTTTTTGTTATAAGTTCTTTAGCTTCTACATTTTCCACACTACTGTTGCCCTCCCCCTGTCTATCTTCTATCTACCATCCATGCTACTTATTCTCTGTACTTTTCCCCACTCTCTCCTCCTCCCATTCCCCTGTTGCTAACTCTCCATGTGATCTCCATTTCTGTGGTTCTGTTCCTGTTCTAGTTGTTTGCGTGGTTTGCTTCTGTTTTAGGTGTGGTTGTTAATAACTGAGTTTGCTGTATTTTTACTGTTCATATATTTTATATTTTTATATTCTTTTTAAAGATAAGTTCCTTTAACATTTCATATAATAAGGGCTTCTTGATGGTGAACTCCTTGAACTTGAGCTTACCTGAGAAGCACTTTATCTCCCCTTGCACTCTAAATGAAAGCTTTGCTGGAGAGAGCAATCTTGTCTGTAAGTCTTTGGATTTCATGACTTGGAATACTTCTTTCCAGCCCCTTCTTGCCTGTAAGGTCTCTTCTGAGAAATCTGCTGACAGTCTGATGGGAATTCCTTTGTAGGTAACTGTCCCCTTATCTCTTGCTGCTACTAGAATTTTCTCCTTCATTTTAATCTTGGTTGATGTAATTATGATGTGCCTTGGTGTGTTCCTTCTTGGGTCCAACTTCTTTGGGACACTCTGAGCTTCCTGGACTTCCTGGAAGTCTATTGCCTTTTCGAGACTGGGGAAGTTCTCTTTTATTATTTGTTCAAATAAGTTTTCCACTTGTTGCTCTTCCCCTTCCCCTTCTGGTACCCCTATAATATGGATGTTGGAACATTTAAAGATATCCTGGAGGTTCCTAAGCCTCTCCTCATTTTTTTGAATTCTTGTTTCTTCATTCTTTTCTGTTTGGTCATTTCTTTCTTCCTTCTGATCCACTCCATTGATTTGAGTCCCAGTTTCCTTTCCATCACTATTGGCTTTCTGTGCATTTTTCTTCACTTCATTTAGTATAGCCTTCATTTTTTTATCTAATTGGCAACCCAAAGCAACCAATTCTGTGAGTATCCTGATCACCAGTGCTTTGAACTGTGCATCTGATAGGTTGGTTATCTCTTGGTGACTTAAAAGTATTGGCTCTGGGGCTTTGATTTGTTCTTGTGTTTGAGCCATTTTGGGTTGTTTTTTTTTTTTTGGTCTGGTTGCACCTGTTACACATTGAGGGGCGGAGCCTTAGGTGTTCATCAGGACGGGGTAACCCAGTTGCTGAGTTGTGATGCTGTATTTGGGGGTCTAGTCAAAGAGGGAACGGTGGTGCTTGCTCTGCTCTCTCTTGGATTTCAGTCTCCTCTGTCACTTCCCACAAGCAAATAGGGCCCTTCTGGTGCTGGTTCCAGGGTGGGTGGGCTTGTGTACTTTCTAGGACCCTGTGGGTCTCTCCAGTGAACTCTCCTGTGAGGCTGGGAGTTTCTCCTGGCACCTCATCTCCCACAGGTGTTTTCAATCAGTGCTTTCAGGCTTTATTTCCTAGCGCTGGGGCCCTGGGTTGCATGGTGAGAATAACTGCTTGTTTTCACCAGGTTTATCTGTGTGAGAATCTGTGACTGCGGTCTGCCAGCCCCCTTATGTGCCTCACTGGGTCTGCTCCTTGCCTCCCTGCATCTGGGGTCTGCTAGCCACTGCCTGCATGCCCTGAGTCTGCCGACCACTGATTTTTCCTGCCACAACCCCTCTCTGATGGCCGCCCACTCTGCCCCTCTTACCGGTCTGATTAATGGTCATCGGACTTATGTACAGTTAAATTTTCTGTCTGTTGGATGTTTTTTTGTTTCTAAATTTTTGTTGCCCTTAATTTTGGTTGTACGCGGAGGAACACTGTGTCTACCTATGCCTCCATCTTTGCCAGAAGTCACATCATGGTTTTTTTATACAGTCTGCCAGTCTCTCTTGTTTAACTGATGTATTTAGACAATATACATTTAAAGTAATTACAAATATGTTAGCGTTTAAAATGCAATTTTAATATTTCTTTTTAGTTCCTATATTTTCATTCCTCTTTTTCTCATTTCTACCCTTCCAGTAGGTTACTTAATCACCTTTTTAAATTTTGTAATCTTGATTTATTATAGTATTTTAAAATGTTTTATTTTCTATGGTTTAGGAAGAAGACAAAGATAACTACTCTCAATCAGACCCCTGAAGCTAAACAAAAAAAGTAATAGAAAAAGTTAAAAGACTGTTTGTTTCTTTATCATTCCCAAATTAAGCAAAATATTAAACAATGCCCTGACTTCCAAGCCCTTACTAAGACATCTCCATCCACAGGAGTTAACCCTCGGAGACTAAGATCTCAAATGATTTGGCAAATGGATGTCACTCATTACGCTCCCTTTGGAAAATTCAAATATATTCACATTTCTATTGATACTTACTCTGCTGCCCTACATGCATCTGCTTTAACAGGAGAATCTGCTAAAAATATACAAGCCCATTGGCTTGAAGCCTTCAGTCATTTGGGTCGGCCTCAGCAAATTAAAACTGATAATGGCCCAGGATATCTTGCCCAGTCTACTCAAGCCTTCCTTCAGCGTTGGAATATCCAACACAAAACAGGAATACCTTATAATCTAACCAGTCAGGCAATTGTTGAACAGGCACATCAGACCTTTAAAAATCTTCTTAAAAAACAAAAAGGGGGAATCAGGAGTCTACCCCCCAAAATTTGACTATGTTAGCTATGTTTACCTATAATTTTCTAAACTGTGATGAATCACTCTGTACTCCATTTGAGAAACATTTTCAGAAGAAAGAACCAAAGTCATCTTATCCTCAAGTTTTATACAGAGATCTTCTGGGAAATGGTACTTGGCAGAGTCCTGTAGATCTCTTAACATGGGGAAGTGGGTATGCATGTGTTTCCATCCCTACAGGTCCTGTCTGGCTTCCAGCTAAAAGGGTGAAGCTTTATCACAAAACAGACATCAAGCTCTGCTACCTGGAGATGACAACCGATCACCTAGAAGACCAGGTGGCTCAGCTGACACCGGCCAACTAGAAGAAAACAAGCACCAGATTCTGGTGCCAAAAAAGGCAGTTTATGTTACTAAGTACTTACTAGTTTATTTTTCTGTTCTTATTGACACTTTGCATTTTCCTTTAAAAGAGCAACTTTATGTTGCAAGCAAAGAGCAATACAGTAATTATTATCAATTTTCCATAGTAACCATAATTGGTCTGCATACCCAGGAGAGGATTTATCATACTCTCAATCTGTCTCTGATTCTATCTTGTACTTTAGACATAAGCCACAGAAACTCAGTTTCTTGGTCTTTGTGCAGAGGACCTAATGCTACTATTGCTTTTCTCCCCAAAAGTCCTTTTATAGTAGAGAACTGGGGAGCTAATTGGAAGGTACTGGCTAAACTTGGCACAACAATAGTTTCAGCTCTGCCAGAAATCCCATATACTAATATATGGTGGGAGGGGCCTGATACCAGGGCACCTATTATCAGAACTGCTTCTCCCAACCACACTAGCCCTTGACATTACAACTCTTGGAAAATGTGCTTGCCTTTTATTACTAGAATGCATCTGTATATAAGAAATGTATGTGACCCTAAAGGTATCCAAGGATGTTTTTATCAAACTGACCCTCTAAAACAAGATTGGGTCACAGTTTGTACCTCTCACCCTTACTTGTTTTTGGCAACTCTAGGAACAGCTCAAGTCTTTTAAAACAAATCATCAAAAATTTATTCTTTGCCTGTCCCTGCAGGCTCCATATATGCCAGCTGTCTTACTCATCTGAGTATTACTTAGTTAAGTCTCACTACAGTTTATATAGTTAGAAGAAAAACTCAGATATGGGTGCCAGTTAATTTTACCAGAGAATAGGAAGATCCCCATGGCATAATAGTACTTAACAATGCACTGGCCTCGTTAAGAGTCCAACGATTTGTTGGCACTTTGATTGCATTTGTTGTTTCTCCTATAGTTGTCGCAGCTACTACGGCCATGGCAACTGCTTCACTCATTGGGTTAGTTCAGACTGCTCATATTGTTGATGTTCTCTTAATCAATTCCACTTTAGAAATGCTTCAACAGGCCCAGATTGATCAAGAAATCCTGACTCAACCTTCTGCAGTTGAATCAGCACTCAAATGGATCAGTGAATGCCAGAATGCACTAGTCATCCATCAGCAGCTGACCTGTGATCCTGGTTTCTCCAAACTGTGTATCACTCCACTACAATGGAACTCCAGCCAATACTCCTGGCATGATATTCAACATCACCTAAGAGTAGTTTTTTTCTACTAATTCAGAGGGACAAATCAATAAATTGCAACTGGAGTTACACCAACAGTTGCAAGACATTCAACACTTAACTAAGCATGAGACTGGTTTTAATAATGCTTTGTATATTGCAATGCATTTACAAATCATTTGTCCTGGGTCACAAAAGAGACCGGCAAGTAACAAGGCTTGTGGGATTTGCACCACAACAGCTTTAACAAAAAAAGAAAAGAAAAGGGGGAATTGTAGGGGACCGGTTTGTCTTGGCCTGGCAAATGTGACTCAGCTCTGTATGGAAAACGTACAGATGCGAAGTGGTGGGCAGGAGCCAGATCTTCAAACCGAGTTTTCCCATGGGAATCAGGCCTAGAAAATGCATACAGATTGTTATGGCTTGCTCTTGCTAAAACTCCATCACCCTGGTCTAAAACAACAAATACGCATTGTCTATCTTCAAGGTAATATCCAAAGCCTCTATGAGTTCTCCCAAGGACAGAGCTAATGAGTTCACTGTCATTCCCCTCTGCATGTTGTTTTTATTTCCTTGATTGTACCTAAAATGTAGACAATAATATTCTATGTGATAGATAATAAATTTTTCTATGATGTAAGACCCCAGGAAAACAATAAGAGCCTGTCTAGGCAAGGGTTGGGGCGCTCCCCTCTTCAGGGAGTGGCCGAGGCACCACAGGTACTCTTCCCTTGAGAGAATAGTCGTGTCTGTACCCTTTTTCCACACAGGATTGTTGTCGCCTGTGCATTCTACAACAGGCAGACTCTGAGGAACGGGGTCTGCAACATTTGGAAGATTATATTTTTCTAGGAATTTGTCCATTTCACCTAGGTTTTCAAATCTCTTGGCATACAGTTCTTCACAGTAATATCTTACACTCACTTCTGTTTCTGTGGTGTAAGTTGTAATCTCTCCTCTTTCGTTTCTGATTGTGTTTATTTGGGTCCTCTCTCTTTTTTCCTTGATGAGCCTACTTAATGGCTTGTCTATTTTGTTTATTTTCAAAAACCAGCTCCTGGATTCATTGATCCTTACAATTCTGCTTTTAGTCTCTATGTCATTTAATTCTGCTCTGATCTTTGTTACTTCCTTTCTTCTACGTGCTCTGGGCTGTCTTTGTTGTTGTTGGTCCTTGAGTTCTTGTAGGCATAGCGTTAAGTTGTTTGTTTGAAATGTTTCTATCTTTTTAAGATAGGCCTGGTGGCTATGAACTTCCTTCTCAAAACTGCCTTCGCTGTGTCCCATAAGTTTTGGGTTGTGTGCTCATTTTCATTTGTTTCCAGAAACATTTGGATTTATTTTCTAATTTCATTCTTGACCAATTCATTGTTTAATAGCATGCCATCCATGATTTTGGGTGTTTTGAGTTTTTTCCTTTGAGGTTGGTTTACAGGTTCAGTCCCTTGTGGTCAGAGAAAATGCTTGTATGATTTCAGTTTTCTTGAATTTGTTGAGGCTCGTTTTGTGTCCTATCATGTGGTCTATCTGTGAAAATGTTCCATGTGCATTTGAAAAGAATGTGTATTTAGCTTCTTTGGGATGAAGGGCTCTATATATATATATCAGTTAAGTCCATTTCATCTAGGGCATTGTTCAATGCCACAATATCTTTGTTGATATTTTGTTTGGAAGATCTGTCCATTTTTGACAGTGGGGTGTTAAAATCCCCTACTATACTTGTGTTGTTATCAATATCTTTCTTGAAGTCCTCTAAGATTTTCTTTATATAGTTGGGTGCTCCTATGTGGGGTGCATATATATTTTCAATGTTTATGTCTTCTTTTTTTAATAGTTTTTTAATTAAATTCTTGTTCAAGTATGTTTATCTCTTCTTGGTGGATTCTTCCCTTGTGTATTATGAAGTGACCTTCTGGATCTCTCTTTATGGCCATGTTTTTGAAGTCTATTTTGTCTGACATGAGAATTGCTAACCCAGCTTTTTTTTTCTTGTCAATTTGCTTGGAAAATTTGTTTCCAGCCCTTCACTTTTAGTCTGGGATGGTCTTTTGTCCTGAGATGGGTCTCTTGTAGGCAGCATCTGTGTAGGTCATGCTTTCTTATCCAATCATCTATTCTATGTCTTTTGATTGGAGCATTTAATCCATTTATCTTTAAGATTATTACTGATTGGTACTTATTCATTGTCATTTTTGTGCCTGTTTCCCTCTTTGTTTCTCTCTTTTCCTTCCTTTCCTTAAACTAGTCCTTTTAGTATTTCTTGTAGAGCTGGTTTGGTGGAGGTATATTCTTTTAGACTTCTTTTGTCTTGGAAGCTCTTTATTTGGCCTTCTATCTTGATTGACAGCCCTGCTGGGTAGAGTCGCCTTGGTTGTAGGCCTCTGTTTCTCATTACTTGAAATATTTCTTGCCATTCTCTTCTTGCTTGGAGTGTTTTAATTGAGAAGTCAGTAGCTAATCTTATTGGGGCTCCCTTGTATGTTACTTCCTTTTTCTCCCTTGCTGCCTTTAACATTCTCTCTTTGTCTTGAAATTTTGCCATTTTAATGATGATGTGTCTTGAAGTGGGCCTCTTTGGGTTCCTCTTGATTGGGACTCTCTGTGATTTCTGGATTTGTGTGATTTTTTCCTCTCATCAAATTAGGGAAATTTTTCATCATTACATTTTCAAATGTAATGAAATGTTTCTATCCCTTGTTCTTCTTCTTCTCCTTCTGGTGTCCCTATTATTGAGATATTATTACATTTCATATTGTCTTGCATTTCTCTTAATCCCTCTTCATTCTTTCTGAGCCTCTTTTCTTTTTCTTGCTCTCTCTGGGAGTTTTTTCAACTTTGTCCTCCACCTCACTGATCCGATCTTTAGCTTCATGAATCCTGTTTTTGATTACTTCTACTGTGTTCTTCAGTTCAGAAATCCTGTTCTTCACTTCCTCTTGGCCTTGGCTGATAGTTTCTATCTCCTTTTTCATGTTGATATAATTTACAGTGAGTTCATGTAGCTTCCCTGTAGTTTCTGGTAGCTCATTGTGAGCTCTTTGAATTTCCTGATAACCAGTGCTTTGAATTCAATAGTTGACTTGCCTCTATTTCATCTAACATTCTTTCTGGGGCTTCCTCCTTTTCTTTCATTTGGGGATTTTTTTGTCTTCTCATTGTTTATGAGACTCTTTTTGTTTGCCTCAGCTTGTTAAATTCTTCTGTTCTGACTCCCTGGGTTTATGGTGTGAACTTCTCTGGTAGAATACCTTGTTCTGGGAAGGGAGGTCTGGCAGCAGCACAGAACAGAGGGGTCTCCTTCTGGGTGAGAAAAACTCGGCTCGAAATCACACCCCTTCTTCCTCCTGGCTTTGTCACCACACCCCCTCATCCTCACAAACTGGAGGCAAGGTCGACACAGGAAGCCTTAGCCCTTGAACTCATGCTTAGGTATTGCCATCACTGTCATTGACTTCATTGCCGCTGCAGCCTCCACGAACACTGCCAACGCCAGGCTTAAAAACCACTCTGGTCTCTGTCTGTGTCTCAGCACAGCCTCCTCAGTACAAAATAAATTTTTTAAAAATTTCTAAACTAAAAAAAATTTTAATTGTGGTGTTGGAATGGACACTATTCCTTGCCCACATAGTATACACTTCACTCTCCCTCTTCCTAACATAAACAAATTTTGTTCAAGCACCTTCTTACTTCCACACAGGACAACTGACTCAGGAGAAGCTGACCCCTTCCTCAGCTCCAAGAATAAGCTTTAATTAGTCTCACCTAATGAGGTAATCCTATTATTCTTGCCAGAAACTGGTTCAGAAATCCAGGCTTACAGGCAATCAGTGCTTGGCATTCCTTAAGCAACTGTGGTGACATGAATTTAGCCCAGCCAATTACCTTTAGGAAAAGACTTTTAGAAAACGATTGCTATTAAACAATGAATGGGTCAAGATTGAAATTAGGGAAGAAATCAAAAAGTTTCTGGAAACAAATGAAAATGAACTCGCAATAACCCAAAACTTATGGGACACAGTGAAGGCAGTCGTGAGAGGGAAGTTCATAGCAATATAGGCTTACCTAAAGAAGATAGAAGCATTTCAAACAAACAAATTAACCCAACACCTGCAAGAACTCAAGGAACAACAACAAAGACAGCCCACAGCAAGTAGAAGGAAGGGAAGAACCAAGATCAGAGCAGAATTACATGACATAGAGACCAAAACCAGAATTGTAAGGATCAATGAATCCAGGAGTTGGCTTTTTGAAAAGATAAACAAAATAGACAGATCTTTAAGTAGGCTCATCAAGAAAAAAAGAGAGAGGACCCCAATAAACACAATCAGAAATGAAAGAGGAGAGATTACAACTGATACCACAGAAATAGAAGGGATCGTAAGAAATTACTATGAAGAACTGTATGCCAAGAAATTTGAAAACCTAGGTGAAATGGACAAATTTCTAGAAAATATATAATCTTCCAAAACTCAATGAAAAACAAGCAGAAAACCTGAACAGGCCAGTAACAGCAGATGAAATTGAACAAGTAATAAAAAAACTCCCATCACACAAAAGCCCTGGACCATAGGGTTTCACGGGAGAATTCTACAAAACTTTTAAGGAAGAGCTAACTCATATTCTCCACAGACTATTCCAAAAAATCCAAAATGATGGGAAACTCCCAAACTCTTTTTATGAAGCCAGCATCATCTTAATTCCAAAGCCAAACAGAGACAAAACAAAGACAGAAAACTACAGGCCAATATCACTGATGAACATAGACACTAAAATCCTCAGTAAAATATTGGCAAATCACATCCAACAATACATCAAAAAGATCATACACGACGACCAAGTGGGATTCATCCCAGGGATGCAAGGATGGTTCAATATTCGTAAGTCAGTAAATGTAATATACCACATAAACAAAAGCAAAGACAAAAACCACATGATCTTATCAATAGACAGGGAAAGGCTTTTGATAAGGTACAACACCCATTTATGATACAGGTACTCAGAAAAATGGGAATAGAGGGAGCACGCCTCCATATAATAAAGGCCATATATGAGAGACCTACAGCAAACATCATACTCAATGGACATAAACTAAAATCTTTTCCACTAAGATCAGGAACAAGACAAGGTTGCCCACTTTCACCACTTCTACTCAATATAGTATTAGAAGTTCTAGCCACAGCCATCAGACAAAAAAAGCAAATAAAAGACATCCAAATCAGAAGGGAGGAAATATAACTGGTATTGTTTGCAGATGACATGATACTGTACATGGAAAATCCTATAGCCTCTACCAAAAAACTGCTCAAACTAATAAATGAATTTGGCAAAACAGTGGGACACAAAGTCAATATCCAGAAATCAAAGGCATTTTTGTATACCAACAATGAAAGAGCAGAAGCAGAAATCAAGAAAAAAATCCCATTCGATAGAGCAAAAACAAAAATAAAATATCTGGGAATAAATCTAACCAAGGAGGTAAAAGACCTGTATGCAGAAAACTACACAACACTGAAGAAAGAAATCAAGGAAGACACAAACAAATGGAAACATGTATCATGTTCATGGATTGGAAGAATTAAGATCATCAAAATATCCATAGTAGCCAAAGCAATTTACAGATTCAATGCAATACCTATTAAAGTACCAATGGCATATTTCACAGACATAGAACAAACACTTCAAAAATTTATATCGAACCATAAAAGACCCTGAATAGCAGCCACAATTTTGAGAAAGAAGAACAAAGTAGGAGGGATTACAATACGAGATATCAAACTGCATTACAAGGCCACTATAATCAAAAGAGCCTGGTACTGGCATAAAAACAGGTACATAGATGAATGGAACAGAATAGAGAACCCAGAAATAAACCCAACTTTCTACAGTCAATTAATATTTGACAGAGTAGGTAATAACATAAAATGGAGTAAAGATAGCCTCTTCAACAAATGGTGTTGAGAGAACTGGACAGCTACATGCAAAAAAATGAAACTTGAGCACCAACTTACACCATACACCAAAATAAATTCAAGGTGGATAAAACACTTAAATATAAGCTGGGAAACCATTAAAGCCCTAGAGGAGAGCATTGGCAGGAAAACCTCAGATATTCCACACAGCAACATTTTTACTGATACATCCCCTAGAGCAAGGGAGATAAAGGAAAGAATAAACAAATGGGATCTCATCAAAATTAAAAGCTCCTGCATGGCTAAGGAAAACAGTATCAAGATAAAAAGAGAAGCAACAGCTTGGGAAAACATATTTGCCAATGATACCTCAGACAAAGGTTTAATCTCCAAAATATACAAAGAACTCACATGACTCCACTCAAAGTAGATGAGCAACCCAATTAAAAAATGGGCAAAGGACTTGAACAGACATTTCACCAAGGAGGACATACACAGGATCCAGAGACACATGAAAAGATGCTCGATATTGCTAGCTATCAGAGAGATGCAAATTAAAACCACAATGAGATACCACTTAACACCAGTCAGAATGATTACCGTAAACAAAGAAACAAACAACAAGTGTTGGAGAGGTTGTGGGGAAAAGGGACTCTAGTTTACTGTTGGTGAGATTGCAGACTGGTACAACCACAATGGAAAACAGTATGGAATTTTCTACGAAAACTAAAAATGGACGTGCCTTTGACCCAGCAATTCCACTGTTAGGAGTATATCCTAAGAAGCCTGAAACACCAATGCAATAGAACCTATGCACCCCAGTGTTCATAGCAGTACAATTTACAATAGCGAAGAGTTGGAAGCAACCTAGGTGCCTATCCGTAAATGAATGGATCTAAAACTATGGTACATTTACACAATGGAATTCTATGATGCAGAGAGGAAGAAGGAGCTCCTACATTTTGCAACATCATGGATGGAACTAGAAAGCATTATGCTGAGTGAAATAAGCCAGGTGGTGAAAGACAAATACCACATGATCTCTCCTTTAACAGGAATCTAAACAACAAAAGAAACAAGCAAGCAAAATATGACCAAAGACACTGAAATATGGAATAGGCTGACAGGGACCAGAGGGGAGAGGGGAGAGAATCACAGGGGAAAAGAGGAAGGACTCACAGGAACAAGTATAAAGGACACATGGACAATAACTAAGGTGCGTGGTAATGGGAGGGAGGTGGGGAGCACTGGGGAGTGGCAGGGCTGGGAATATAAGACAGAAAACTGTACTTGAACAAGAATTAAATTTAAAAAATTAAAAAAATATATGATTGGCAAAGCTGCATCTTTGCTTCCCCCACCAGCACTAAACATGAATAAGGAAGTATATTGTCCCTGTTGCAGCTAGTACTGGCAGCCATCTTTCAACCAGGAAGTCAGAATGAGGACAAAAGAAACACAAGAGAAAGGTAAAGCTAAGAAAATTGAGAAAAAGAGAGCAGAGCCCTGTACAAACAGGGCCTAGAGTTTGTATTATATTTGGGCATGGTAATGGATTTCCTTACTTTTAAGCTAATTTGAGCCTTATTTCTGTCACCTGTCACTGGAAAAAATCTGACAAATATAGGGTTCTCTATTTGATGCACATAGATTGGTTTTTATGTCATCTTTTGCTCACCATATAGCCATATTTATTTTAAGGATATATGATTGATTATGCTATTACAGTTGCCCCAATTTTTTTTCTCCCTTTTATCCCCACTCTGCCCTGCACCACTCCACCTTCCAGAATCTCCCCCTGCCTTAGTTCATGTCCATGGGTTGTACATATAAGTTCTTTGGCTTTGCGATTTCCCATACTATTCTTAACTTCCCACTGTCTGTTTGGTGACTGCCAGTTATGCTTCTTTTTATTATTATTTAATTCTTGTTCAAGTACAGTTTTCTGTCTTATATTCCCAGCCCTGCCTGCCCCCGGCCCCGTGCTCCACACCTCTCTCCGATTTCTGCCCCCCCCCACCCTTAGTTATTGTCTATGTGTCCTTTATACTTGTTCATGTGAGTCCATTCCCTTTTCCCTTACGATTCTCTCCTCTCTCCCCTCTGGATCCTGTCAGCCTGTTCCGTATTTGAGTGTCATTGGTCATATTTTGCTTGCTTGTTTGTTTTGTTGTTTAGATTTGTGTTAATGGTGATATCATATGGTATTTGTCTTTCACAGCCTGGCTTATTTCACTCAGCATATTGCTTTCCAGTTCCATCCATGATGTTGCAAAGGGTAGTAGTTCCTTCTTCCTTTCTACAGCATAGAATTCCATTGTGCCAGTTATTCTTCTTATTCCCTGTACCTTTTCTTCCCATTCTTCCCCTTCTCCCCCCCTCCGCTGAAAACCTTCCATCTCTGTGATTATTTTCCTGTTATAACTGTTTGCTTAGTTCTTGTTTTTGTTTTTGTTTATTAGGTTCAGTTGTTGATAGTTATGAGTTTGTTGTCATTTTATTGTACATAGTTTCTGATCTTCTTCTATTTCTTAGATAAGTCCCCTTAACATTCCATATAATAAGGGCTTGATGATGATGAACTCCTTTAACTTGACCTTATCTGGGAAGCACTTTATCTGCCCTTCCATTCTAAGTGAAAGCTTTTCTGGATATAGTAATCTTGGATGTAGGTCCTTCCCTTTTTAACTTCAAATACTTCTTTCCAGCCCCTTCTTGCCTGCAAGATTTCTCTTGAGAAACCAGCAGAAAGTCTTATGGGCACTCCTTTGTAGGTAACTATAGGGTAAATGGAAGTAGTCTGGCTTTTCACTCAGGTGCCTGGGTAACTAAGGGGAGCAGTGTTCCCATAGCCTTGGGGCAGGGGCTGATAACTAGTGTTCTCATAGCCTTGAGATTGGAACCAATAATCTGTTCCCACAACATAAAGTGGGCTCTCATGCTCAGGACTATTATGTTATGTAAGGTTTTTGCATTTTTTCCAGCTATGTTCTCCTCTAGTACTTAAACAGGTAGGTGCTTCCCACTACTTAAGCATGCAGCTGGTGGCATGTGTGGCGCTCTCACCTGTGAATAAAGGCATGTCAAAAATCCCCATGGCTCCGTGCTTTTTCTTCTGTCCACCAGAGGCAATAACAGATCTGCCCAGCCTTGATCAGCTATAACACGGTAACTTTCTTCTTTCCTCTTACTGCTTTAAGATTCTCTTCTTTCCCTGGCTGGTGTAGCTCAGTGGATTGAGCACAGGCCTGTGAAGCAAAAGGTCACCGGTTCGATTCCCAGTTAGGGCACATGCCTGGGTTGCAGGCCAGGTCCCCATTAAGGGACACATGAGAGGCAACCACACATTGATGTTTCTCTCCCACTATTTCTCCTTCCGGTCCCCTCTCTCTAAAAATAAATAAAATATTTTTTTAAAAAGATTCTCTTCTTATCTTTAATCTTGGTTAACTTAATTATGAGGTGCTTTGCTGTGTTGCTCCTTGGGTCCAACTTATTTGGGACTCTCTGGGCTTCCTGGACTTCCTGGAAGTATATTTCCTTTACCAGATAAGGGAAGTTTTTCTTTATTATTTATTCAAGTGAACTTTCAATTTCTTGCTCTTCTTCTTCTTCTGGCACCCCTAGGATTCAGACATTGGAGCACTTAAAGTTGTCCTGGAGGTGCCTAAGCCTCTCCTCATTTTTTTGACTTCTTGGTTCCTTTTAAAAATATATTTTGTTAGTGATACTACTACAGTTGTCCTATTTCCCCCCCTTCATTCCCCTCCACCCTGCACACCCTCTTCCACCCACATTCCCCCCCTTTAGTTCATGTCCATGTGTCTTAAGTTCTTTAGCTGTTACATTTTCCATATTATTCTTGCGCTCCCCCAGTCTATTTTCTACCTACCATCTATACTACTTATTCTCTGTATGTTTTCCCCCTCTCACCTCCTGCCACTCCGTGGTTGCTATTCCTCCATGTGATGTCCATTTCTGTGGTTCTGTTCCTGTTCTAGTTGTTTCCTTGGTTTGTTTTTCTTTTAGATGTGGTTGTTAATAGTTGTGAGTTTGCTGTCATTTTACTGTTCATATTTTTATCTTATTTTTCTTAGATAAATTCCTTTAACATTTCATACAATAAGGGCTTGGTGATGATGAACTCCTTCAACTTGATCTTCTCTGAGAAGCGCTTTATCTGCCCTTCCATTCTAAATGAAAGCTTTGCTGGATAGAGATATCTTGGATGCAGGTCCTTGCCTTTGTTGACTTGGAATACTTCTTTCCAGCCCCTTCTTGCCTGTAAAGTCTCTTTTGAGAAATCAACTAACAGTCTAATGGGACGTTCTTTGTAGGTAACTATCTCCTTATCTCTTGCTGCTTCTAGGATCCTCTCCTTCATTTTTATCTTGACCAATGTAATTATGATGTGCCTTGGTGTGTTCCTCTTTGGGTCCAACTTCTTTAGGACTCTCTGAGCTTCCTGGAGTTCTTGGAAGTCTATTTCCTTTGCCAGATTGGGAAAGTTCTCTTTTATTATTTGTTCAAATAGGTTTCCATTTGTTTCCCTTCCTCTTCTCCTTCTTGTATCCCTATGATTCAGATGTTGGAATGTTTAAAGACGTCCTGGAGGTTCCTAATCCTCTCCTCATTTTTTTTTTTTGAATTCTTGTTTCTTCATTCTTTTTCATTTGGTTGTTTCTTTTTTCTTTCTGGTCCACTCCATTGATTTAAGACCCAGTTTCCTTTTCATCACTATTGGTTCCCTGTGCATTTTTCTTCATTTTACTTAGTGTAGCCTTCATTTTTTTATCTAATTTGTGACCAAATTCAACCAATTCTGTGAGCATCCTGATCACTAGTGCTTTGAACTGTGCATCTGATAGGTTGGCTATCTCTTGGTCACTTAATTGTATTATTTCTGGAGCTTTGATCTGTTCTTCCTTTTTGGCCATTTTTTTTGTCTTGTTGCACCTGTTAGGCAGTAAGGGGTAGAGCCTTGGGTGTTCACCAGGGTAAGGCAACCCAGTTGGTGGATTGTGATGCTCTATGTGGGGGCATGGTCCAAGAGGAAATAATGGCTCTTACACAACTGTCTGTCAGACCTCAGTTCCTTCTGCCACTTTCCCCAAGCAAACTGAACCTTTCTGGTGCTGATTCCCATTTGGGTGGGCTTATGTAAGTTCTAGGACCCTGTGAGTCTCTCCAACAAACTCTCCTATGAGGCTGGGAGTTTCCCCCTGAGCCTAGACCCCCACAGGTATTTTCGGTCAGTGTTTTGAGGCTTTATTTCCCAGTGCTAGGATCTTGGGATGCATGGTCTGTCTCATTCCCCAGTTATCTGCACACAAATGTGGGACCACCATCCAGTCAGCCAGCTACCTTGCACGAGATGCCCCACTTCTCAATCACCACCTTGCAGGGTCTGTTCATTGCCACCCCATGCCCAGGGACTGCCTGCTGTGTCCTGCACACCCAATGTCACCACTTCCTGTGCTGTGACCCCTCCCCGCTCAGCTGCCTGACTGTACCCCGCCTACTAGTCTGGATGAATTTGTCTATTTCAGTTCCTTGGTTGTCTGACTTCCATACAGTTCAATTTTCTGTCAGTTCTGGTTGTTATTTTGTTTCTAAATTTTTGTTGTCCTTATTTTGGTTGTGCAAGGAAGCAGAGTGTGTCTACCTATACCTCCATCTTTGCCAGAAGTCTGAATTCTTGTTTCTTCCTTCTGTTCTGGTTGGATATTTCTTTCTTTCTTTTGTTCCCAATCGTTGATTTGAGCCCATTTCCTTCCCTTCACTGTTGGTTCCCTGTATATTTTGCTTTATTTCATTTTGTGTAACCTTCATTTCTTCCTTCATTTTGTGACCAAGCTCAATCAATTCTGTGAGCACCCTGATTAGCAGTGTTTTGAACTCTGCGTCAGATAGGTTGGCTATCTCCTCATCGCTTAGCTCTTTTTCTGGAGTTTTGATCTGTTCTTTCATTTGGGCCATATTTATTCATCTTGGTACACCTGTTATGTTGTATCGGGGTGGAACCTTAGGTATTCCACAGGAAGGGGAAACCCTCTATGCTGTGTTGTGGTGCTGTCTGTGTGGGAGGGCTCAGAGAGAGAACAATGGTGCTTCCTTGCTCTTCTCTAGCCCCACTTTCCAACAAGGTCTCCTGTGAACCTGGAGGTTTCTCCTGCCTTTGCAACCCTCACGAATTTTATAGGTAGAGGTTTTGCATCTTCAGTTTCCTAGTCAACCAGCCCCTCCTCATCCATGCAGTCTACCACCTTGCTGTGGGTCCTCTCCACCCACCCAGCTGCCCATCTCCACACCTCCTACCTGTCTGGATGAATGTTTCTTTAACTCCTGAGAAATTGTCAGACTTCCATGCAGTTTGCTTTTCTGGCACTTCTGGTTGCTTATGGTTTTTAAATTGGTTGTTATCCTTCTTTTGGTTGTGCAAGGAAGCAAAGCCTTTCTACCTATACTTCAATCTTGGCTGGAAGTCCCTATATCCACCTATAGTTATTTTTTATATGCTTCCTGGTAAGTATTTTCAAACTAGCACAATTAATTGTATTAGTGATATAATAATAACACTCAAGTAAGACTAGCCATAAACCTAAACTCAGATTCAGTAACATCTGTCATTTATTTATTCATCTGACAAGGAGTTAATGAGAACAAAATATGCATCAAGCATTAAATGATGTGAAGTCCACTGCACCCTGATTCTGTCCTTTTAAATTACATTTGAGTACAAAGAAAATAGTACAATCTGTGATTATGCATATATTCATTACAAACTACTGCACAAATATTTGGCTCATAACTATGAGTTAAATGGTATGACATTTCCATGAGAAAATTAATTACTTGAACATGTGTTGTATAAAATATGTCAAATCATTTATTTGAATGTTTTAGATTTCATATCAGTTTTTAACCAAATGAAATACATAGAAAGGATATGAACTACACACTCTATACATCACAGATGTCATGTTATTCCTAAACACCTCTTGCAAGTAAACAATTTTTTTCTGCATGGGGGGAGTGGCATCCAAAAGGTCATAAGATCACAGGTCCAAAGAAGGAATTCATATTGCGATGAGTTCTTCATGAACTTAGAGGTTGCACCTATTGATAACTTGTCTATTGAAAGACTGTTCCATACAAATTGCTATGTCTAAAGAATGGACAGATTAATCGTTGAAGGTATCAAACTGTCATCTAAAATAGTTTGGAACTCTAACTGCGTAAAAGTAAAAAATAAAGATTTATGGTGTGGTATAAGTACTTACATTCTGATGCTTTTTATGGCTTCAAAAATTTTGAGAAAAAAAGATCTGTATGGGATCTGTAAGTGAGAGACTATAATAAATGCCTCTTGAGATAGACATATGATATTATAATAAAGGATGGTACAGTATAACTGAATGAAAAAAACTAAGAAGGTCAAAGACATACACAAACAAAATGAAGCCTGTATTATTTATTGAGAGCCAAGGAATAGTTTATAAATTGAAAGGAAATTCCCCAGAGAAGCATAAGGATTTCATCCTGTATGCTCTAGAGGAAATATATTTATTTAGTCAAGCATACAGCACAACCTTCTCCATATTAACATAGATACAGGTTAAGAATGACACCCATCCCATAAATTAACCATGTTATATTAGGTTTTTATTATATATTCTTTGGTTTTAAGTGAAAAGTTTTGTACTATAATATATCTAAGTTCATATAATTAGAATGTCTTATGTCAAACTTCCAATTCACAAAGTTGTATTTGTTCTTCAAGACACAGAATTTGTAAATGGCCTAATTTATTCTCATTTTCTTAGCTTCAGTACAAACACTCTATATGCTAGAATTATTTACTTGAACACATTTTGAGTTGAAACTGTACATTTTCTGTAAGGCAATGAAGTGCATTCCTTTTCTCTGATTAAATCTTCTCTTTATGTATAAGTGAGTGTTGTCACAACTGCAGGGGATAGGGTGAGTTCACCAAGATTAATGTTCTTGGATACTGTAGGCATTTCCCTTTAGGGAGCAATAACAAGAAGTTTTCCATGCTAACTTGGGCACAGCCCATGGTTTGAACTACTTTAAAGTATGTGAGTGGAGGTCATAGTATTGTGATTTGTGTGGGGTGGAGGGGAAGAATGTGTAAAGAAATGTTCTCTAGTCAAACCAGTAACCTACTCTTGTGATGGTTAATTTCATGTATCAATTTGACTGAGCCACTGGGTGCCCAGATATTTGGTTAAACATTATTCTGGGTGCATTTCTGGATGAGATTAACTTTTAAATTGGTAGATTGAATAAAGTAGATTGCCACCCCCCCCAATGTGGGTGGGCCTCATACAATCCATTGAATACCTGAATAGAACAAAAGACTAAGAAAAAATTCTCTCTCTCTGTTTGATTGTATTGAAGCTGGGACATTAGTCTTCTCTTGTCTTCAAATTACAGCTAAGACTGGAACTGAACCATCAGATCCCCCAGTGCTCAGGTCTTGGAAGTCGGGCTAGAACTAAACACCACTGGTTCCCTTGAGTCTCTAGATTGCTGACTGAAGACCTTGGGAGTTCTCAGCCTCCATAATCATGTGTTCCAATTGCATATAATAAATTATATGCTATATATTTTGTACAGTCTGTTTCTCTGGAAAATGGAGACTAATAACTTATATACCTGCACACCAAATCTTGCACCCAGAGTGGATCATCTTCTAGCACATCCACCTCTACATGAGAAAATATAATATTATTTTCTTGGATTCTTTCTTTAGTTTAAAAATCAACAACTGATGATTAAAAATACATTTCAAGTTCCGGCCAATATGGAGGCATAGGTAGAAACCCCTCACTTCCTTGCACAACCAAAAGGAAGGCAACAACCAATCTGAAAACAATAAACAACCAGAAGTGCCAGAAAACCAAACTGCATGGAACTCCAAAAACCACAGAATTAAAGACACAGTCAAACAGAACAACCAGACCAGTAAGGCAGCAGATGGAGAACCCATGGTGAGGCAATGCACCATGCAGATGGGGCTGGCTGAGAAACCTCAGCAAGGTATAGGACCATGCAGGCAGGGATGACTTAAGAGGAAACTGAGACTCAGAGCTGGCTGTAGACTATGGCAGTTGCCACAGTCTCACAAGAGTTCATTAGAAAGTGTGCTAGAGAGAAGCAGGCAAGCTGCACTGTTCCTTCTCTGGTCCCTCCCCCACAGGTAGCACCACAGCACAACAATGAGGGTTGCCCTGCCCTCGTGAATACCTTAGGCCCACCCCCTTACAACTCAACAGGTGCTCAAAACAAAAAAAAATAGGGACCAAATGAAAGAACAGGGCAAAACTTCAGAAAGACAGCTAAATGGTGAGGAGATAGCCAACCTATCTGATGGAGAATTTAAAGCCTTGGTGATTAAAATGCTCACAGAACTGATTGAACTTGGTCACAAAAAGAAAGAACAAGTGAAAAATATCCAAAATGAAATAAAGCAAAATATTCAGGGAACCAACAGTGACAGGAAGGAAACCAGGACTCAAATCAACCATTTGGAAAAAAAGGAAGAAATAAACATCCAACTAGAACAGAATGAAGAAACAAGAATTCAAAAAAAAATGAACAAAGACTTTTGAACTTCTGGGACAACTTGAAACATTCTAATATCCAAATTATAGGGGTGCCAGAAGGGTAAAAACAAGAGCGAGAAATTGAAAACTTGTTTGAACAAATAATGAAGGAAAACTTTCCCAATCTGGCAAAGAAAATAAACTTCCATAAAGTTCAGGAAGCTCAGAGAGTCCCAAAGAGGAACACACCAAGGTACGTCATCATTAAGTTACCCAAGATTAAAGACAGAAAGAGAACCTTAAAAGCAGCCAGAGGAAAGTCAAGAAATACCTACAAAGGAGTGCCCATTAGGCTATCAGCTGATTTCTCAAAAGAAACCTTGCAGGCAAGAAGGGGCTAGAAAGAAGTATTTGAAGTCATGAAGGGCAAGGACCTACATCCAAGATTAATCTATCCAGCAAAACTTTCATTTAGAATGGAAGGGCAGACAAAGTGCTTCCCAGATAAGGTCCAGTTAAAGGAGTTTATCATCATTAAGCTTTTATTATATAAAATGTCAAAGGGACTTATCTAAGAAGAAAAGATAAAAAAGTATGAAGAGTAAAATGACAACACACTCACAACAGGAACAAAACCAGAGAAATGGACATCACATGGAGGGTTTTTAGTGGGGAGGGGGAGAGGGAGGAATAGTGTGGAAAGTGTACAGGGGAGAAGAAACATAGTTGGTAGGCATTAAATAGATGGTGAGAAGTCAAAAATGGTATAGGAAACAGAGAACTCAAAGAACTTATATGTACAACCCATAGACATGAACTGAGGGGGAGGATGCTGGAAAGTTGGGGGTTGAAGCGTGAATGGGGGATAAAGGGGGAAATTGGGAAAACTATAATAGCATAATCAATGAAATATAACTTAAAACATATTCCATCTTTAACATTTTTATTCAAATAACTAAAATATTTTGTGTATGAACTAATTTTTATTTACCAACAAAAATATTAAATATCACTGTTTTTACTTTACTGTTTTACATTTTTTAAGAAATACAAACTCCAAGTGGTAACAAAAAAATAACAGAATTGAACCATCTCATGTTCTGTTTCTTCTGGTTTACAATCACAGTGATATCATTACTTATTTCTAATCCACTATTTAATCTCAGGAATATGCAGTAACACAGGAGTTAGAGATAAAAACTGTGCCTAAAACAGCTCTAATAGTTATGAACCATTACAAACTTATTTTCTAGTCAGACAGAAATGACTGGCACTATATGATCTCATTTATACATAGAATGTAAAAACACCAAAGTCATAAAACCAGAGTGAAATGATACTTGCCAGGGGCTGGGGTGGTAGGGGAAATGGGGAGATATTGGTCAAATGATACAAACTTCCAGTTATAAGATCAACAAGTTCTGGGGATATAATGTACACCATGGTGATTGTAGATAATCATACTGTATCATATACTCAAATGCTATTAAGACAATTAATTTTTAATTTTCTTACCACACACAAAAATGTGGTAATTATGTGACAGGATAGACACGGTAGCTAATGCTATGGTGATAGTGATATTTCACATATTTGGGGAGATAACTATATAACTAAGAGTTCTCCAAACTGGCTTCCATGTAAAACATAATGTGTTAAGTAATAAGTAATAAAATTGTGTTAATTTGAAGCTTATAACTTATTACAATACAATCATAACCACAGCTTTTGTTTAGACCTAAACATGTGTTGTCCAATACAGTAGCCATTAGTTATGTGTTGGTACTGAGTACTTGCAATGTGGATAGCCCAAATTGAGATGTGCTATAAGTGGAAAATATACACCAAATTCTAAACACATAGATGAAAAAATATATAAAATATTTAATAATTTTATATTGATTAAAGGTTGAAATGATAGTATGGGTATGTTAAATATATTGGGTTAGGGTACACTATTAAAATTAACTTTACCTAATGAGATATCAACTCACACCTGCAAGAATATCTATTATCAATAAATCAATAAACAACAAGTGTTGACAAGGATGTGAAGATAAGTGTGTGCACTTTTGGTTGGATTATAAATTGGTGCAGGCACTATAACAAATAGTACAGAGATTCCTTAAAAAATTAAACTATCATATGAGAGAATTTTTACTTCTGGGTATTTATTCAAAGAAATCCAAACACTGATTTGGAAAAACATGTGCACCCCTGTGTTCATTGAAGAATTATTACAATAGCCAGGATATGGAAGCAATCTGTGTCCATCAATAGACCAGTCGATAAAGACAATGTGATACATATATACAGTGGAATATTATTCAGCCAAAAAAAGAATGAAATGGTACTATTTGAGACCACATGGGTGGACCTAGAATGTATTATGCTGAGGGAAATAAATCACACAGAGAAAGATAAATATATGATTTCACTTACATATGGAATCTTAAAAAATAAAATAAACAAACAAATAAAGCAGAAATAGACTCAGATACAGTGAACAAACTGATGGTTGCCAGATGAGAAGGGAGTTGGGATGCTAGGTGAAAAAGGTGAAGGGATTAAGAATTACCAATTGCCAGTTACAAAAATAGTCATGGGGAATATAAAACACAGCACAGGGAATAGAGTTAGTGGTATTGTAATAACGATGTATGGTGCCAGGTGGGTATTAGACTTATGGGAGGAACACCTCAAATTGTGAAAATGTTTTACCATTATGTGTACAGCTGAAACTAATATAATATTGAATGTCTACTGTAATTGAATATTTTTTTTAAATTAGAGCTTTTGCTCAGTGAAAGACTTTGTTAAGAGAATGAACATTTACACGGTGGAATACTACATTAACAGAAAGAAGAAGCTCCTACCCTTCGTGACAGCATGGATGGACCTGGAGAGCATTATGCTACGTGAAATAAGCTAGATGGTGAAAGACAAATACCATATGATCTTACCTATAAGTGGAACCTAATCAACAGAACAAACAAGCAAGCAAATATAACCAGAGACATTGAAATTAAGAACAATCTGAGAGTAACCAGAGGGGAGGTGGGAGGGGATAATGGGGAGAGGAGAAGGAAGGGTTTTCGCGAACATGCATAAAGAACACATGGACAAAACCAAAGGGGGTAGGATCAAGGGTGGGAAGTGGGGATGGCTGAAGAGGGGGAGTGGTGGGGGGAAATAGAGACAACTGTATTTGAGCAACAATAAAATAATGTGAAAAAATAAAAATAATTGGATCTATTAAAAAGGGGAATGAAAAACCAAGCCATAAACCTGGAGAAAATATTTGTAAAACATATCTGATAATGGACTTGTATCTAGAATTTATAAAGAACTCTCAAAATTTAATGATAAAAAAGCAAGTAATTAGAAAATGAGAAACAGATATGATGAGACTTCCAGCCAAGATGGAGGTGTAGGTGGGAACACTGTGCCCCCTCCCACAACTAAATTTAAAGACTGAGAAGTTTTTTTGAGAAGTTTTAGTAACAAAAACGCAGCCAAAACAGTGAAAAATTGAACTGTACAGAAGTCCGACAACAACGAACCACTCAGCCAGACTGATAAACCAAATGAAAGAGTGAACAGTGAGATAGACCGCTCAGGCTAGGGCCCCAGCGACAGGAATTAGAGATTGAAAGCACCAACTGGAAAGACTTTCTTGTGGTTGAGGGGCCAGGAGAGGCTCCCAGGCTCACAGAGAGTTCATTGGAGAGACCCACAGGGTCCTCGAGAGTACACGGGCCCACAGACTCGGGAACCACCACCAGAGGGGCCCAATTTGCTTGTGGAAAGCTTCAGAGGTGACAGAAATCTGAGAGAGAGCAGAGCAGAGCAAAGCACCATTTTTTTCCTCTCTGACCCCGCCCTTACGTACAACATCACAACCCAGAGACTGGGTCACCCCACCCTGGTGAACACCTAAGGCTCCACCCCTCATACATAACAGGTGTGAACAGACCAAACATTATGACTCAAGAAAGCTCAAAGCCCCAGAGCCTATAACTCTAAGTAACTAAGAAATAGCCAAGCTTTCAGATGCACAATTCAAAACACTGGTGATCAGGATACTCACAGAACTGGTTTATTTTAGCCACAAATTAGAGGAACATATGAAGTCTAACCTGACTGAAATGAAGGGAAATGCACAGGAAACCAATAGTGATGGAAAAGAAACTGGGACTCAAATCAAGGGAGTGGACCAGAAGGAAGAAAGAAACAACCAAACAGAAAAGGAGGAAGAAAAAAATTCAAAAAAAAATGAGGAGAGATTTAGGAACCTCCAGGACATCTTTAAATGTTCCAACATCCGCATTATAGGGGTACCAGAAGGGGAAGAGGAACAGCCACGAGTGGAAAATTTATTTGAACAAATAATAAAGGAGAACTTCACCAGTCTGGCAAAGAAAATAGACTTCCAGGAAATCCAGGAAGCTCCAAGAGTCCCAAACAAGCTGGACCCAAGAAGGAACACACCAAGGCACATCATAATTACATTAGCTAAGATTAAAATGAAGGAGAGAATTCTAGAAGCAGCAAGAGATAAGGGGACAGTCACTTACAAAGGAGTTCCCATCAGACTGTCAGTGGATTTCTCAAAAGAGACCTTCCAGGCAAAAAGGGCCTGGAAAGAAGTATTCCAAGTCATGAAATCCAAAAACCTACATCCAAGATTGCTCTATCCAGCAAAGCTTTCATTTAGAATGGAAGGGCAGATAAAGTGCTTGTCAGATAAGGTCAAGTTCAAGGAGTTCATCACCACCAAGCCATTATTATATGAAATGCTAGGACTTATCTAAGAAAAAGAAGATTAAAAATATGAACAGTGAAAAGACAGCAAACTCACAGTTATTAACAACCACACCTAAAACGAAAGCAAACTAAGAGGACAGCTAGATCGAGAGCAGAAGCATAGAAATGAAGATCCCATGGAGGGTTAGCAACAGGGGAGTGAGAGGAGGAGAAGGGGGGAGAAGGTACAGAGAATAAGTAGCATAGACGGTAGGTAGAAAATAGGAGGGAGGGCAGGAATACTATGGGAAATATAGAATCTAAAGACCTTGTGACACATGGACATGAACGAAAGGGAGGAATGGTGGGGTGGGGTGTGCAGGGTGGAGGGGAGTGAAGGGGGGGAATGGGACAACTGTAATGGCATATTCAATAAAATATATTTTTAAAAAAGAAAGAGATATGACTTGCCTTTTCACTGAAAAGGATATACAGATGACAAGTACATGAGAAAATATTCAACATCACTAGCCATTAGAGAAACTCTGCTATTAGAAGAGCTAAAAAAAAAATGCCAGTGAGAATGTGGAGAGACTTGATCTCTCAGATATTGCTGATGAGAATGCAAATGTTACAGCCATTCTGAACAGTACTTTGGCAATTTCTTTTAAAAATTAAATTATACTTACTATATTATCCCACACTAGCATTCATTGGCATTTACCCCAAGGAAATAGCATCTTACATCCACACAAAAAGGTATGCATAAATGTTGATAGTAGCTTTATTTGTAATAGCCAAACATTGGAAACAATTAAAATGTTCTTCAGTGGTTAAACAAACTGTGGAATACCTTTTCAGCAATACAAAAGAACAAACTATTGATACATGCATGGTTCTTGAATAGGAATTGCATTGAATCTATAAATTGCTTTGGGTAGTATGGACATTTTGATGATGTTAATTCTTCTAATCCATGAACACAGTATATGCTTTCATTTGTTTGTGTCTTCCTTGATTTCTTTCTTCAGTGTTGTGTAGTTTTCTGAGTACAGGTCTTTTACTTCCTTGGTTAGGTTTATTCCTTGGTATTTTATTTTTCTTGTTGCTATATCAAATGGGATCTTTTTTCTTGATTTCTGCTCCTGCTGTTTCATTGTTGGTATACAAAAATGCCTTTGATTTCTGGATATTGACTTTATATCTGCCTATTTTGCCAAATTCATTTATTAGGTAGACCAGTTTTTTGGTGGAGTCTATAGGGTTTTCTATATACACTATCATGTCATCTGCAAACAATGACAGTTTTGTTTTCTCTTTTCTAATTTGGATGCCTTTTACAGTTCTCTTCCTTCCCTTTCTTTTTCTTGTCTTATTGCTGTGGCTAGGACTTCCAATACTATGTTTAATAGGAGTGGTGAAAGTGGACAACCTTGTCTTGCTCCTGATCTTAGTTAAAAAGTTTTTAGTTTTTGTCCATTGAGTATGATGTTGGCTTTAAGTCTCTCATATATGGCCTTTATTAAGTTGAGGAATGCTCCCTCTTTTCCCACTATTCCCACTTTTCTGAGTGTTTTAATCATAAATGCGTGCTGTACCTTATCAAATGTTTTTTCTGCATCTATTGCTATGATCATGTGACTTTTGTCTTTCATTTTGTTTATGTGATATATTGTTGGGAACTGCCATGCCTGGTTTCAGAATCTGTGATCCCCCATGGCTAAGGCTGAGTAAAGGACCTTAGTACTATAAGCCACTTAGGAGACAAAGCTTATCTTCCTTGTAGGGGCACCACCTCTGCCCCCTTTCTCTTCACCCTGCTTGGCCCCAGGCAGATGACTGGATAGCCAATGACTGGTAAGATTCCACAAAAGAGGGACAAAATAAGACAGGCATGGTTGTGAAGGGGCCCTCTGGGAAGGACTTGAGGGGCTATAGAAAAAGGGGGTGATGGACCCTCATCCATCATCTTTGACATAGCCTGAGTCCTCATTCTGTCTGCAAGAAGTCTCCTAATCTTTTGTCTGCCTCACTTCCCCTATGTGACTTAAGCCTGAAAGAATGCCTTAAGCCTGAAACAATGCTGGAGACGGGTGTGGCCCTGTGCTGGAAAGGGCAGGTTCCCTGGGGTGAGCAAGCCTAAGGAAGAATGAATAAAATGTTATGAAACCTAGTTTTCTAATACCCTCAGTTTAAATAAGGGTCAAAGCAGAAAGTGAGCTTGTTCCCCAAAGTTTTATGGCCCTTTAACTATCTGACCCTGACTCAGAATAAGCCCACAGAATTCTCTGAATATTATCTATTGTTTAATCATACCTGCCTAACAATAATAGATGAGCTTTACATATACACCCTGTATTCCTGTGCAAATTGAACCCAATAAAAGCCTGTCAAGGCAAGAGTCAAGTATTCTCCTCCTGAGAGAGTGCCCAGTGTTCTCTGAGGCACTCTCCCCCTTAAGGAAAAGGCCACGCTGTCCCTTTCCTCCACAGGACTTTGTAGTACTTGTGAATTTGTCTTGTCTCATCCATAACGTCACGAATTCCAGGAGCTGGGATCTGAGTCAATGTATTATGTTTATTTATTTGTGAATATTTTACTACCCTTGCATCCCTGGGATGAATCCCACTTGATCATGATGTATGATCTTTTTAAAATATTGCTGGATGTGGTTTGTGAACATTTTGTTGAAGATTTGAGTGTCTATGTTCATCAGCAATATTGGCCTGAAGTTTTCGGTCTTTGTTACGTCTTTATCTGGTTTTGGGATTAGGATGATGTTTGCTTCATAAAAAGTTTGGGAGTCTTTGATTATTTTGAATTTGAATTTTTGAAACAATCTGTGGAGGATGAAGGTTAGCTCTCCTTTAAATGCTTTGTAGAATTCCCCTAGGAAACCATCTGGTCCAGAGCTTTTGTGTGTCGGAAGCTTTTTGATTATTGTTTCAATTGCATCGGTTGTTCTTGGTCTGTTCAGGCTTTCTTCTTCTTCATCAGTATTGGAAAATTATATTTTTCTAGAAATTTGTTGATGTCATCTAGGTTTTCAAGTTTGTTGACATATAGTTTCTCATAGCAATTTCTTTTAATTCTTTGTATATCTGTGGTATCAGTTGCAATCTGACCTTTTTATTTCTGATTGTGTTTATTTGGGTCCTCTCTCTCTTTTTTTCTTGATGAGCCTGCTTAAAGGCTTGTTGATTTTGTTTATCTTTTTGAAGAACTAGCTCCTGGATTCATTGATCCTTAGAATTATTCTTTTAGTCTCTATATCATTTAATTCTTCTCTGATCTTAGTTATTTCCTTACTTCTACTTGCTATGGACTTTGTTTGTTGTTGTTCCTCATATTCTTGTAGGCATAGGGTTAGGTTGTTTATTTTAAATGTTTCTCTTTTTTTTTAGGTAGGCCTGTATAGCTATGAATTTTCCTCTTGGGACTGCCTTTGCTGAGTCCCATAAGTTTTGGGTTGTTGTGAGTTCATTTTCATTTCTTTCCAATAACTGTTTGATTTCTTCCTTGATCTCCTACTTCACCCATTCATTGTTTAATAGCATGCTATTCAATCTCCATGAGTTTGATTGTTTTTGAGTTTTCTACTTGGGGATGGTTTCTAGTTTCAGTCCCTTGTGGTCAAAGAAAACACTTGTTATGATTTCAATTTTCTTGAATTTGTTGAGGCTTGTTTTGTGTTCCATCATGTGGTCTATCTTGAAAATGTTTGATGTACACTTGAAAAGAATGTTATTTTGCTTCTTTGGGATGAAAGGCTCTATATACATCAGTTAAATCTATTTCATCTAGGGCATTGTTGAATGCCACAATATCTTTGTTAATATTTTGTGTGGAAGATATTCCCATTTTTGACAGTGGGGTATTAAAACCCCCTACTATAATTGTGTTGCTGTCAATATCTTTCTTGAAGTCTTCCAAGATATTCTTTATGTATTTGGGTGCTCCTATGTTGGGTGCGTATATATTTACAATGTTTATGTCTTCTCGGTGGATTCTTCCCTTGAGTATTATGAAGTGACCTTCTGGGCCTCTTTATGGCTTTTTTCTTAAAATCTATTTTGTCTGTTAAGAGTTTTACTACCTTGGCTTCTTTTCCTGTTCACTTGCTGGGAATATTTGTTTCCAGCCTTTTATTTTCAGTTTGCGTAGGTCTTTAGTTCTGAGGTAGGTCACTTGTAGGCAGTATATGTGTAGGTCATGCTTTCTTATCCATTTGTCTACCCTGCACACCCTCTCACACCCACATTCCCTCTCTAGTTAATGTACATGTGTCACATGATCTTTAGATTCTATATTTCCCCTACTATTCTTGCCCTCCCCCTGTCTATTTTCTACCTACCATCTATGCTACTCATTCTCTGAACTTTCTACCCCCTTCTTCTCCCACTCCCCTATTGCTATCCCTTCATATTATCTCCATTTCCGTGGCTCTGCTCCTGATCTCCTGTCCTCTTAGTTTGCTTTTGTTTTAGGTGTAGTTGTTAATAACTGTGAGTTTGTTTTCTTTTTACTGTTCATATTTTTATCTGCTTTTTCTTAGATAAGTCCCTTTAACATATAATAATGGCTTGGTGATGATGAAAGCCTTGAATTTGACCTTGTGTAGGAATCCCTTCATCGGCCCTTCCATTCTAAATGAAAGCTTTGCTGGATAAAGCAATTTTGCCTGCAGCTCCTTGCCTTTCATGACTTGGAATATTTCTTTCCAGCCCCTTCTTGCCTGTAAGGTCTCTTTTGAGAAATCCGCTGACAGTCTGATGGACGCTCCTTTGTAGGTGACTCTATCCTGATCTCTTGCTGCTTCTAGAATTCTCTCCTTCATTCTTACCTTGACTAATGTAATTATGATGTGCCTTGGTGTGTTCCTTCTTGGGCCCACCTTCTTTGGGACTCTCTGTACTTCCTGGACTTCTTGAAAGTCTATTTTCTTTGCCAGACTGGTGAAGTTCTCCTTTATTATTTGATCAAATAACTTTTCCACTTGTTGTTGTTGTTCTTCTTCTCATACCCCTATAATTCAGATGTTGGAATGTTTAAAGATGTCCTGGAGGTTTCTAAGCCTCTCCTCATTGTTTTGAATTTTTTTTCTTCATTCTTTTCTGATGGGATGCTTCTTTCTTTCTTTCTTCTGGTGCACTCCATTGATTTGAGTCCCAGTTTCCTTTCCATCACTATTGGTTCCCTGTGCATTGTCCTTCATTTCACTTAGTATAGCCTTCATTTGTTCATCAAATTTGTGACCAAAATCAACCAATTCTGTGAGCATCCTGATCACCAGTGCTTTGAACTGTGCATCTGAAAGTGTGGCTATCTCTTTGTAGCTTAGAAGTATTGGCTCTGGGGCTTTGATTTGTTCTTCCATATTAACTATTTTTGGTCAGGTCTGGCCTGACCAAATTCTGTATGAGGGGTGGAGCCTTAGGTGTTCACCAGGGTGGGTCAACCCAGTGGCTGGGTTGTGACACTGCATTTGGGGTTGGGGTCACAAAGGGAACAATGGTGTTCGTTCTGCTGGCTCTCAGATTTCAGTCCCCTCTGCTTCTTCCCACAGCAAATTGGGCCCTTCTGGTGCTGGTTCCTGGGTGGGTGGGCTTGTGTACATTCTAGGACCCTGTAGGTCTCTCCAATGAACTCTCCTGTGAGGCTGGGAGTCTCTCCCTGCACCTTTTCAATTGGTGCTTTTAGGCTTTATTTCTCATGGCTGGGGCCCTGGATTGTGCAGTCTGTCTCACTCCCCATTTTTGCCTGAGTTATCTGTGTGCAAATATGTGACCATGGTCAGCCAGCTGCTTTGCACACTCTGCTCTTTACTCCCCACACCTGGGGTCTGCTAGTCCCACACAACCTGCACTCTTGGGTCTGACAGCCTCACCTTTTCCTGCCGCAACCCCTCTCTGTTGGCCACTGACTTCACCCCTCTTACCACTCAGGATGAATGGTTGTCGGACTTCTGTACAGTTCTCTTCATTCCTTTTCTTAAAGCATTCCCTTTAGCGTCTCTTGCAGAGCTGTTTGGTGGAGGTACATTCTTTTAGACTTCTTTTGTCTAGGAAGATCCTTATTTGGCCTTCCATTTCAATTGAGAGCCTTGCTGAGTTGAGTAATCTTGGTTGCAGGCCTCTGGCTTTCATTACTTGGAGTATTTCTTGCCATTCTCTTTTGTCTTAAAGTGTTTCCATTGAGAAATCAGCTACTAGCCTCATTGAGGTTCCCTCGTATGTTACTTCCTGTTTCTCCCTTGCTGCCTTTAAGATTCTCTCACTGTCTTGAAATTTTGCCATTTTAATGATGGTGTGTCTTGAAATGGACCTCTTTGGGTTTCTCTTGATTGGGACTGTATGTGTTTCCTGCATTTGTGTGACTTTTTCTCTTATCAAATTAAGGAAGTTTTCCATTATTACTTCTTCAGACAAATTTTCTATCCCTTTCTCTTCTTCTCCTGGTATCCCTATTACATGGATATTGTTACATTTCATGTTGTCTTGCAGTTCCCCTACCACCTGTTCATTCTTTCTCAGTCTCTTTTCTTTTTCTTGTTTTATCTGGGAGTTTTTTTCTACATTGTTCTCCAACTCATTGATCAGATCTTCTGCTTTATCCACCCTGCTTGTAATTCCTTCTAATGTGTTTTTTATTTTGAAGATTTTTATTGTTCATTTCTTCCTGGTTTTTGTTTATAGTTTCTATTTCCTTTTTCATGCTGATATAGTTCTCACTCAGTTCCTTGTAGTGTTCTCTGTGCTCCTTGATCATCTTTATAACCATTAATTTGAATTCTATATCAGGTAGTTTGGTTAGCTCCATTTTGTTTAGTGGGGAGTCTTCCATTCCTTTTGATTGCATGTTTCTTTTTTGTCTGACCATTTTAGATGGCTCTTTTTGTTTGTGTCTCTGCTTCCTGATGTTTTGCTTTGTTAGCTGTTTTTGTAGGGTGGACTTCTATGGCAGGAATTCTATGAGGTTCAGTGGTGTGTGTGGTCTCTGATCTCCTTGACTGGATGTTCTAGGTTTACCCTTTCTTCTGTTTCTGTGGGCTCTCTTATTGTACTTGGGTTTGTACCTTTTGGTGGTTCCTTTATTGGTCATTTTTCTCCTTCAGCAGGTATATTGATGTTCACAGCTTCCACCTATTCTTTTATGTGATCAATGGCAGGGGGTAAGCAAAATGGATTAAGACAGCAGGAGAGTATTTTATGGGATTTAAAGTACCAGCAAGTACAGAAGAGATAGGAGATTCTTTGGATAAATATAATGTTAACTGTGATATTTTACCCTTTAGCCACTTTTTATAAAAGATAAAGGAGAGATAAGAGTCTTGTTAGAGGAGAGAATGACTGTGAGTGGAATTCAGAAAGCAGAGTGCTTCTGCAAGGTTAGAAGATGAAATATAGTGAGGTTAAAGTATAGAAAGTAGATGTAGTGTGAGAGAGAGTAGAGTTAACCAGAACAATACTAATGCTCAGGGTTAAAGTGAAGTGGGCTAAGATCAGGGAGGGTTCCTGTGTAATATGTACAATTGTATGCAAAAACAATTATTTATAATAGTACTGGAACAACAATAATATGACAAGAAATAAATAACTTGGATAACCAGAAAAGAAAGTACCCGACCAAGCGTTAGGTATTATTAGAACACACAGACCACTTCTAAAATAATATTCTCATATAAAACAGAACAAAACAAACTAATTCATAATAGATTGTGTGTGTATGCCAAATTTAAGAACTGATTTAAAATTTACATGGTAGAGCAGAGTCAAGAATAACCCAGATACTCGTGAAGAAGGACAATGTTGAGAGAAATCTCCAAGTCTTACAAACTTATAGCAATTAAGGCACTATAATATTGGCTCAATAATAGACAAATCAGCCAAGAGAGCACAACTGACAACCCAGCAAGACACCCAAACATACAGAGGCACTTGATATATGGTAGAGGTATCATTGCAAATTGTTATATGTGAAAAAATCTTTACCTCATATCATAAAAATCACTTCCAGATTCATTCAGAATTTAAATATTAACAGCAAAACTAACTTATTTAGAAAACACAAGAGACTATCCAATGATCTTAGAAATCCAAATATCCATACAAAAGAAAATACTTGTGGACATTATGATACACTTCCATGATCTCCCTTCAAGAAAGAACTTGTGGCCCCAAATGCTGGGAGTGCCATTAGCCATCACCTTTATCTGTCAAACACTTTAGGGATTGCCTCAGCAGCAAAGAACTGCTTCATCCAAGGTTACCTTCCTTACTGAGATGGTCATACCCAGTAAGTGATCAGCCCGATTCAGGACAGCCGTGAATGTTCTCAAGAGCCATTCTATTTTCATTTAATTTGTTCATGATTCTTTGAGTCAGGGATTTGGTTTGGGCTTAGCTTTTGAAGTCACCTAGTGTCACCTTCCCTACATTCTAATAAGTTGACAAAATAATGCACAGGGCCAGTCCAAATCCAACAGAAGAGGAAATAGATTCATCTTCTTAATGGATATACAATCAGGTCACATTGCAAAAGAGCCTGTAGAATGGGAGAGATTTCGTGGCCATCATTGAGCATAATCTATCACAGTCATCATGTACAGCCAAGCAGGTTGTATGCTCTACAACTCCAGGAGTTACCATTTGCCTAGATCTCAAAGCAAATAGCTCCCCCTAAAATTCAGCATTACACAACCAGCATAACAGGTCCCCATAGCTCTAAACTTGCAGACATGTAATGTTGATCACAAAAAGCAAGTCACAGATGAATAGATACAATCTTATACAATTTATATGAAGTTTAAAATTATTTAGGGGTACATATAAATGTAGTAAGACTGTGAAGACAATGATAAACATAAAATTTAGGAAAGGGCTGAAGAAAGAGATTTTTAAGATCAGAGAAATATACAACTTTGAGTGGTCTTGATAATAGTCTATTGCTTCAGCTAGATGGTAGATACAGAGTGTTTGTTATCTATACAACATTATTTTGTATGTACAAAATAATGCATATTTAATTATAAAAAAATAAATGATTAAGTAAAATAATTAAATGAAATTAATTCAGGATAGCATAGCCTCTGGAATAATGAAAAGGGATATAACAAGAGAAATATATACAGAGTATCTAGTGGTATTTATTAAGTCAGCTCAGTGAGTACCTGTCACATTTTTATTTATACCTTATAAATTGATTGTATACCTCTTTTGTTTGTGGCTGTCAGAAGATTGTAGATCATATTAAATCAAAGATAAACATAATGGTATCTTAGCAAGAATTATTCCCACCTAGGTGTACCTTGTGGTAATCAAAGAAACAAGACTCTAAACCTCTCATTCTGAAAAGGCCATAGGTAAGCTTGGAAATAAAGATGAAATGGGGAGATTCCAAGATGACTGAAAAGGAGGTGGAAGCTAGACTCAGCTGTTCCCAATACCAAACCAGATTTACAGCTAAATTACACAGAAATCAACCTGAATAACCAACAGAAGGCTAGCTGCATTGAAATATTATAACCAAGGATTCACAGAAGATGCCACATAGAACCTGGGGGGGGGGGAGGCAGAGATGCGGAAAGAGCTGGTCCTTGCACCTATGTGTGGTAGCAGAGAAGCCAGAAGGATATCTTGGCTCTGATATCCACCCCTCTACTTCCTATGGCCCCACTCTATAGAGTTCAGTCCTGACAAGAGATAGGAGAGTTGCTCAGAGCTGGATCACTCAGTGCACATCAGAGGCTTTTGCAGGAAGGCAAAGAAGTGCCCACCCACTCTCTACAGGCTTGCTGTCACCACCTCCAATGGGAGACTGCTTTCATCTGCCCTCCCAAGTCCAAGTGGCCCCACCCTATTGAGCTCAGCTCCTGGGGGAGCAGTGGAAACAGAATGATACTGGGAGCTGGGATACTTGGGAGTGTGTCTCTCTTTGAGGGTATTATCTGGGACCAGGACAAACAGCCCCTTCTTTCCAGCTCAGTTGGCATCACCCCCAATAGAAGACTCCTTTGATCTGTCCTCCCACACTCAGTGGCTCTGCTCTGCTGAGCTTGCTCTGACAGAGAGGACCACTGGCTGTACCAAACCTGAACCTGTTGTGCACTCCTCCTGGGGGGACTAGAGTTGGAGACTCTGGCAGAAACTGAGTGGTATGACTCTGGAGTAGGAGCCACTTTCCCTCATTGAGTGCTTGGCTATATAACTCCCAGTGGGGGACCCACTAGCCCTGTCTCTTCTACTCTGATCACCCAGTTCTACTGAGCTCATGACTTATGGAAGTACCTGTGGGAGGCAGCCAGCCAGGGCCCACTCTACTGTCTTCTGTCATAAGGCTCTGGAGGAAGACCAGGCAATATCGGGGAACGGCAGAATAGCTGACAGGTTGAGGTGGACCCCAGGGAACCTTGGACGTTTTATAGATATGCCCCTAGCTCTAAGCTGTAAGAAGCCAATCCTTGTACACAGATTAGCCCCTCACAGGCACACCCAAGCCCAGTAGATGCAGCCACAAATAGTGAATAGTGTAGTAGCTCCACACAGGTAGCCCAAGGCTGGTTTTACACAATGTCTGACATTGACCTGTATGTAATCTGTGCACAAGTGGACTCTGAACCAACACAACCACTGGCAGGCTTCAGAAAAAGAAACACTGATACACTGTTGGTGGGGATGCAGACTTGTGCAGCCACTGTGGAAAACAGTATGGAATTTCCTAAAAAAATTAAAAATGGAAATATCTTATGATCTAGCAATTCCACTTCTGGGAATTTATCTGAAGAAACTTGAAACACTAATTTGAAAGAATATATGCACCCCTATATTCATTGCAGCAGTATTTACAATCACCAAGATTTAGAACAACTATGGGGCATTTACACAATGGAACACAATTTGGCCATAAAAAAAAGAATGAAATATTACCTCTTGCAACAGCATGGATGGACCTGGAGATTATTATGCTAAGTGATAAGCCAGTCAGAAAAAGACAAATACCATATGATATCTTATGCGGAATCTAATGAAAAAAATAAACTGACAAAATAGAAACAGAAGCATGACTTCACAAGCAATTTAGCCAAGATGGAGCCATAGGTAGAAACCCTTCATTTTCTCTCACAACCAAAAGGAGGATAATAACCAATCTAAAATCAATAAATAACCAGAAGCACCAGACAATCAAACTGCATGGATCTCCAACAACCATGGAATTAAATAAATAGTCAACCAGAACAACCAGACCTATAAGGCGGACCCTGTGTAGCAGGCAACTCAGAAAAACCTCCAGGAGGCAGTTGAGGGGCAGGGCTGACTTCCTAGCACCAGAGAGACTGACTTAAAGAGAAAAGAGACTCAGGGCTGACTGTAGGCTGAGGCTGGAGTTGATGTGGTGGGAGATACTTGCAGTCTGACTCAAGAGTCTAGTGGAAAGTGCACTAGAGATGAACAGGCAAGCTGCATTACTCCCTCTCTGACCCCTCCCCCACAGGCAGTGAAGCAAGGAGGGTTGCCCTGCCCCGGTGAATACCTAAGGCTCCACCCATTACAACTTATCAGCTGTGCCAAGACAAAGAAATTTGGCCCAAATGAAAGAACACAGCAAAACCTCAGAACTAAGCAATGAGGACTTTGCCAACCTAACTGATGGGGAATTTAAAGTCCTGGTAATCAAAATGCTCATAGAACTTGAGCTTGGTCAAAAAATAAAAGAACAAATAAAAGATACCTAAAATGAAATAAAACAAAATATCCAGGGAATCAACAGTGACAAGAAGAAAACCAGGATTCAAATCAATGATTTGGAACAAAAGGAAGAAATAAACATCCAACTGAATCAGGATGAAGAAACAAGAATCCAAAACAATGAAGAGAGGCTGAGGACTCCCTGGGACAACCTGAAATATTCCAATATCCAAATTATAGGGGTGCCAGAAGGAGAAGAACAACAGCAAGAAATTTAAAATTTATTTCAACAAATAATGAAGGAGAATGTCCTCAATCTGGTGAAGGAAATAGACTTCCAGGAAGTCCAGGGAGCTCAGAGTCCCAAAGAAGTTGGACCCAAAGAACACACCAAGGCACATCATCATTAAGTTACCCAAGATTAAAGACAGAAAGAATCTTAAAAGCAGCAAGAAAAGACAGTTACCTACAGAGGAGTTCCCATAAGGCTACCAGCTGATTTCTCAAAAGAAACCTTGCAGGCAAGAAGGGGCTGGAAAGAAATATTCCAAGTCATGAAAGGCAAGGACCTACATCCAAGATGACTCTATCCAGCAAAGCTTTCATTTAGAATGGAAGGGGAGATAAAGTGCTTCCCAGATAAGGTCAGGTTAAAGGAGTTCATCATCATCAAGCCAATACTGTATGAAACATTAAAGGGACTTATCTAAGAAAAAAGAAGATAAAAAGTATGAGCAATAAGATGACAACAAACCCATAACTATCAACAAATGAACCTAAAAGAAAAGAAAAACAAAGAAAACTAAAACTAAGCAAACAGCCAGAACAGGAACAGAATCAAAGAAATGAATATCACATGGAGGGATTTAAGTGGGGAGGGGAAAAGGAGGAATGTGGGGGAAAGTTACAGGGAAGAAGAAGCATAATTGGTAGGTATTAAATAGATGGAGAGAGGTTAAAAATGATATAGAAAACAGAGAACTCAAAGAATTTATATGTACAACTCATGGACATGAACTAGGAGTGGGGGATGCTGAAAGGCTGCAGGGTGGAGGGAGGATAAGGGGGGGTGGATTGGAAAAACTGTAATAGCATAATCAATAAAATATACTTTTTAAAAAGTTAAAATAAGACTTCCGGCCAAGATGGAGGCATAGGTGGAAACACTGCCTTCTCGCACAACTAAGTTTAAAAACAACAAAGTTTTAGTAACAAAAACGCAACCAAAACACAGAAAATTGAACTGCGCGGAAGTCCAACAACAATGAACCATTCAGTCAGACCGGTAAGAGGGGCTGTGTCAGAGGCTGGAGGAGCTGGGTCCATCAGGAAAAAGAAGCTGGAAAAAGCAGCTGGATCGACCCAAGAGCGCACACGGTGGTTGGTGGATCCCAGGTGTGGGGTGGCAAGGGGCAGACCCAGTGAGGATGCATGGCAGCTGGCTGACCATGGAAACACATTCACATGCAGATAAACCAGGTGAATGAGCGAGCAGTGAGACAGAGCATGCAGGCTAGGGCCCCAGCGATGGGAATTAAAGCCTAAAAGCACCAACTGGAAAAACTTTTGGGGTCAAGCTGCCGGGGAAAGCTCCCAGGCTCAGAGAGAGTTTGTTGAAGAAACCCACAGGGTCCTGGATGGTGCATAGGCCCACACACCTAGGAACCAGCACCAGAAGGGCCCAATTTGCTTGCAGGAAGCAGCAGAGGGGTCCAACATCCGAGAGAGAGTAGAACAACGCCATTGCCCCTCTCTGACCCCGCCCCCACATACAGTGTCACAACCCAGAGACCTGGGTCGCCCAACCCTGGTGAACACCTAAGGCTCTGCCCCTCATAGGTAGCAGGCATGACAAGACCAAAACATTATGGCTCAAGAAGAACAGCTCAAAGCCCCAGAGCCAATACTTCTAAGCGACCAAGAGATAGCCACCCTATTGGATGCACAGTTCAAAACACTGGTGATCAGGATGCTCACAGAACTGGTTGATTTTAGTCACAAATTAGAGGAACAAAGGAAGGCCAAACTAATTGAAATGAAGGGAAATGCACAGGAAACCAATAGTGATGGAAAGGAAACTGGGACTCAAATCAAGGGAGTGGACGAGAAGGAAGAAAAAAATGACCAAACAGAAAAGAATGAAGAAACAAGAATTCAAAAAAAATGAGGAGAGACTTAGGAACCTCCAGTACATCTTTAAACACTCCAACATCCGAATTATAGGGGTACCAGAAGGGGAAGCGAAAGAGCAAATGGAAAACTTATTTGAACAAATAATAAAGGAGAACTTCCCCAGTCTGGCAAAGGAAATAGACTTCCAGGAAGTCCGGGCAGCTCAGAGAGTCCCAAAGAAGGAACATACCAAGGCACATCATAATTACATTAGCCAAGATGAAAATGAAGGAGAGAATCCTAGAAGCAGCAACAGATAAGGGGACAGTCACTTACAAAAGAGTTCCCATCAGACTGTCAGTGGATTTCTCAAAAGAGACCTTCCAGGCAAGAAGGGGCTGGAAAGAAGTATTCCAAGTCATGAAATCCAAAGACCTACAATCAAGATTGCTCTATCCAGCAAAGCTCACATTTAAAATGGAAGGGCAGATAAAGTGCTTCTCAGGTAAGGTCAACTTCAAGGAGTTCATCATCACCAAGTCCTTATTATATGAAATGTTAAAGGGACTTAGCTAAGAAATAGAAGATAAAAATATGAACAGTGAAAGGACAGCAAACTCACAGTTATTAACAACCACACCTAAAATGAAAGCAAACTAAGAGGACAACTAGATCGGGAGCAGAACCATAGAAATGAAGGTCACATGGAGGGTTAGCAACAGGGGAGTGGGAGGAGGAGAAGGGGGGAGAAGGTACAGAGAATAAGTAGCATAGATGGTAGGTAGAAAATAGACAGGGGGAGGGCAAGAATAGTATGGGAAGTATAGAATCTAAAGAACTTATGACACATAGACATAAACTAAACGGGGGGAGTGGTGTGGGAGGGGTGTGCAGAGTGGAGGGGAATGAGGGGGGAAATGGGACAACTGTAATGGTATCATCAATAAAATATATTTTTTAAAAAGTTAAAATGAGAGGACATTAAACTTGTGAGATATATATTTTAGTATGTCTGAAATGATCGCAGATGCCATCAATATTATACTTGTGTGGGGAAAAAATTGAGAGGAAAGATTGTAGTGTCCAAGGACTGCTCATTGTATTTGTATAATGGTTAAATATATAAAACCACCCAGCCAGGTAAGAGGGAGACCATTTCTGTGTTTACACTCTTTCACTGAAATTCTAACACCAATATTGGAAAAGCCTATTTTACTCTTTTTAAAATATTAATTGTTGTTCAAGTACAATTTTCTGCCTCTTACCAAAATCCCAGCCCACTCCCCCAGCCCTCTCCACCTCCCTCCCATTTCCAGCCCCCCTTGTTTTCATCCATGTGTCCTTTATACTTGTTCCTGCAAACCCTTCCCCTTTTCCCCTGAAATTCTCTCCCCTCTCTCCTCTGGAAAAGCCTGTTTTCCTCTTTAGATTCCTAAATTCCCACCTGCCTTTTCAAAAATCACTCAGAAGCAAAGATGACATAAATAATGCAATGTTCAACATACATTCTTCCTTTTCAGAAAATTGAGATGGTGTTCTAATGAGGTAATTTTTTAATTGAACTTTTTATTTTGACATTATTATAGGTTCACATGCAATTGGAAACTGTGTACCCTTCCCCAGTTTCTCCCAGAGTGAACATATTTCAAAATTGTACTATAATATCAAATTGACATAAGTATAATCTACCAATCTTATTCAGATTTCTTTGGTTTTACATGTACTAACTTGTGTACGTGTTTATGCAATTTTATCATATGTGTAGGTTTTTTGTATCCACCTCCAGTCAAGACACAGATCAGTTCCATTGGCATTAGGATCTTATGCTGCCCTTCTATAACCATATCCAACTGACCCCATCCCTGACCCCAGACAACCACTAATTTGTTCTCTGTCTCTATAATTTTATCATTTAGAGAATGTTGTATCATCAATGGAATCATACAGTGTGTAACATTTTTGAGTTGGATTTTTCATTCAACTCTCTGACTATTCATCCTGGTTTTTTATTGTTTATTCTAATACAGTTGTCCCAATTCCCCCCCCCCATTGCTCTGCCCTGCCCTGCCCACCCCCTGCTCCCACAGTCAATCTCCACTGACCTAAAGAGGTAACTTTTGAGAAAATCAGATGCACACATGTGTAACCATTTAAGTCATTTATTGTGACAGTAAATAAGAAATTGAGTAAGCTACATTTCAGTAAAGAAAACTTCTTTAAGAAGGAAACAAGGACTCTTAAAAAGACATTGTGTCTGGATAAAATCTACATATGTCTCAATTCTTCACAAAAATATTAGCTTTCTTTTCTTCAGACTAGCCCATGGATATAGTGGAATACATTGTGAGTTACAGGCAAAGAACTTTTCCCAGTTTGACTCAAACATACAGGCAAAAAAAGCAGGAGAATGCTTCTAAAGTTTTAAATCAGTCTCAAGTAAACAATGCTTGGAGTACACAGCTATTGTGATTTGCCTTTTACTTTTCCCTTCTTCTAGAAACAGTTCTCCACATTTAAAGTAAACTGCTTATTCTCCCACTCCTCCCAAGTGCTCCCACTGGGGCAACCACCCATACTTGTGACCATGTGATCCCTATGACCTCGTAGTCTTCATTCCTCTTTTAATTGGAGCTTGGAAAACAGGATCAGTCCCTTTCAGACAACAAACCTGTGGCTCAACCTGGTCCAAACCACCATCATATCCTTCCTGGATTATTGTGATAAGCAATTGATCTCCCTACTTTGGTGTCTTCTCTCTTTACAGTTCATTCTCAACACAGAAACCAGAGCCTAATGCAAATCAGATAACATACTCCTCACAAAACCCTCTAGTGGTTGCCCATCTCATACTCTAAGTTAAAGTCTCTATTGTGACCTACAAAATTTCATGTAATTTGCCCCACATCCCCTTACCTCCCTGGCCTCACCTCCTGCTATTTTTCCCCTTGCTCACTCTAATTTAGTCCCATTGGCCTTGCTCATGCTCTAAACACATGCCAGGTCCACACCTACTTCATGTGCTTTGCATTTGTTCCCTCTAAAACTACACAGTTAACTTCATGGCTCACTTTCTCACTTCCATTCAGTGTTTGCTAAAGTGTCATCTCCTTAGAAAGGCCTTCCTTAACTACTCTATTTAAAATGCAACACAAACACACCTCTGTAACTCCCTATCCCTCTTTTCTATGCTTGATGTTTTTCTTCCACAGCAATTATCACTTCCTAACATACTATAAAATATTCTACTTTACTTTGGTTTATTGTTTGAATTTCCTACCCTAGAATATAAGCAGAGGGATTTTTTTCTTGTTTTTCTTCCCTTGCTATTTCAGTATGTATAACAATGTTTGGCATGTAATAGGGGCTCTATAGATATTTGTTTTAAGGTATGAATGAATAAAATCTGGGAAGATAAAAGCTGGCAGCTGCTGCCATCCATGGTTCAGTCTCCTGGAGAAACCTGTCTGAAAAAGGAAAGCTGACACAGAGAAACCAGCATTCTCCATCCTATTGAGGGATTAGTCTCTCTGTCACTGTCATCCCAGAAGCCAACTACATCTCTGCTTTTACCAGGGTTTTCTACATGAGCCAAATAGTTTTTGCCTAAGGTGGTTCCAGGTGAGCTACCATCATTTGCAATCACAAGAGTTTTAATATATTAGCATTATTTGTACAGACACATACAGAATTAATTTCCCCTTTTACCATGTAAAATCCTCAGTTCATGGTCTGGTTTATTTTCCATTCTTAGCTAGTCCTGTCTTGGCAATGGTACTGAATTCCACCCTAAGAGGCTTCAGTTGTGATATCATTTGCAGTAATTCAAAATACCTGTGTTTACCAACCTTGTGTAAAGCAGAATATAGAGACCAAGCAGGGTGTTCTGCCTCCCGCCTACTCCTCCATGCCATCCAGCCCTTCACTGATCAGCTCCATAGCCACTCAAACCCAAACACCTGACCTCTACATACTCACATACTTGCCTATGTTGTCCCACCTCTTGTCTTTACATTACCTCTAATTCTAGCCTGCCAGTCAGAAATCAATAACAGGGAATAGGGAAACCAAGGATACTGTGAAATATACAGAACATCTTTGTGACTCACCAAAGTGTCCCAACCTGGAAACAGCAGCTCAGAAAAGCATATGTGCCATTCATTTTGCAAAACAGCCAGCTATCCAAATAAAAAAGGATTCAAGGGATTTAAGAGACACGTTTATTACGAGTTCAAAAGTCTGAATAATATTGAATTTTAACAGTGGTGGAAAAATACAAAATAAAAAAATAAAGTCTGAATAAACACACATGATGTTATGATAGATTTATTTTGTAACTTCTTAGCCAATAGGACTATATACTCACATACCAGTGCTGTTAATGGGTCCCCTCACTCTTCCATCCAATCATTCATCTAACAAACATGAATTATATCTCTGTGCCTAGTCAGACATTGCCTGGTGCTGGGACTTGAAGTGGCTCCCAGTCTGGAATGAGAGACAGACACACAAGTAGCTATACAATAGAGTGTAAAGAAACATCAGGCACAGGGTATTTTGTAAGCACCTGATGAAGAAGAATCTTTTCTTGTTTTGAGAAATCCAGAAAAATATCTTACAAGAGATAATGGTTTTGAGAACAATTTTAAAGAATGAGTGGAAGTTAGCCCAACAAAAGAAGGAATAACATGTTAAGAAAAGAGGTAGCATAAGCAAAGGCATGAGGATCAAAAGCACTTTAATGCTACTGGGGTACAAAGGGAAGGCAAGGATGGCAGAGGAGAAAAGAATGGAAGAGACAGGGACAGGGCTTAACAGGCTGTGAATGTGAAGATATACCTTTCAGCCGCGATACATGGAAGGACTTGATACCTCAGTTGTGTGGGTACAGTAAGCAGACAGTCGTCTGTCACTTCAAGGTCTGTCTCAGCTCAGAGAACCACCTCACCCCAAAGTACACTATTCTGGGGACAACCCACACACAATAACTGATTTAGGCAAGAGTAAAAAAGCCTGATAATTTTTGCCCAACTTGGGACAACTCCAAAGACCCATTCAGCTCTAGATCCCCATGTAGGGTAGACCAATGCGGTCTTTGGGCCTGCATTCCACCTCAACCTCTCCCTCTGCCAACTCCTATTTCCCCCTCCTGTTTACCACAGGTGTTGATCTCAAGGGCTCTCCTTAATAAATATCTTGCATATTTGAACTCAATCTCATCTTCGGGGGTAGGGGGGCGGTGGATACCAAGGCAAAAACTTGGACTTAAAGCTATACTGGGGTTTTAAATAAATTTAACTTTCAGAATCACAGCATCATTATACCATCTGTCTTTACTTTCAGAAACAATGCTATCAGACATGATAGGGATGCTTTCACTTACCCCAGCAATCATATGTAAGAGTGACTACATAGGAAAGTAGTCTGACTCTACCCTTTGTTTTTTTCCTGAAAGTGACTTGAGTGAGTCTGAGAAGATGGAAGTATTTCTTCTACAGAACTTCACCCATGGCTCAGCCTCACCCCTCTATTGATTCATTTATTCATTCAAAAAACATGTCCTGAACATATGCTAAGCACTGTGATAACTCGGTCATTTCTTGCCCTGGTTCTAACCCTCAAGATTATTTTAGAATTCTCAACTATGGTAATAAAAAATTGATTAAAAGAAACTTTAAACATAGGAATACCAGTGTATATGATTTTCCTGGAAACTCCTTAGCTGTTATCTGAGTCCAAACTTTCTAAGGGTACTGTTGTTTGCAGTTTGGCTTCACATATGGTGTTGTTAGTGAGAGACAAGGCCAGCCAGAGACTGTAAGAACTCTTGCAGCTACAATTGCTAACAAAAAACCATAAACAGACATTCTGGACTCCCTTATTTGTGTGATAAAATTACGAATTATGGGACAGAACATGGAAATTCTTTTTTAAAATATATTTTATTGATTATACCATTACAGTTGTTCTATTCCCCCCCTTCATTCCCCTCCACCCACACACTCCCTCCCCCACCATTCTCCCCCCCTTAGTTTATAACCACGTGTCTCAAGTTCTTTAGATTCTATATTTCTCCTACTATTCTTGCCCTCCCCTCTGTCTATTTTCTACCTACCGTCTATGCTACTTATTTCCTGTACCTTCTCCCCCCTTCTCCTTCCACCCCCCTGTTGCTAATCCTCCATGTGATCTCCATTTCTATGGTTCTGCTCCTGATCCAGCTGTCCTCTTAGTTTGCTTTTAAGTGTTGTTGTTAATAACTGTGAGTTTGCTGTCCTTTCACTGTTCATATTTTTTATCTTCTTTTTCTTAGATAAGTCCCTTTAACATTTCATATAATAAGAACTTGGTGATGATGAACTCCTTGAATTTGATCTTATCTGAGAAGCACTTTATCTGTCCTTTCATTCTGAATGAAAGCTTTGCTGGATAAAGCAATCTTGGATGCTTTGGATTTCATGACTTGGAATACTTCTTTCCAGCCCCTTCTTGCCTGTAAGGTCTCTTTTGAGAAATCCGCTGACAGTCTGATGGGAACTCCTTTGTAGGTGACTACCCCCTTATCTCTTGCTGCTTCTAGAATTCTCTCCTTCATTTTAATCTTGGCTAATGTAATTATGATGTGCCTTGGTGTGTTCTTTCTTGGGTCCAACTTCTTTGGGACTCTCTGAGCTTCCTAGATATTCTGGAAGCCTATTGCCTTTGCCAGATTGGGGAAGTTCTTCTTTATTATTTGTTCAAATAAGTTTTCCACTCGTGGCTGTTTCTTTCCCCCTTCTGGTACCCCTATAATCCGGATGTTGGAACGTTTAAAGATGTCCTGGAGGTTCCTAAGCCTCTCCTCATTTTTTTGAATTCTCATTTCTTCATTCCTTTCTGGTGGGATGTTTTGTTCTTCCTTCTGGTCCATTCCATTGATTTGAGTCCCAGTTTCCTTTCCATCACTATTGGTTTCCTGTGCATCTCCCTTCATTTCAATTAGTTTAGCCTTCATATGTTCCTCTAATTTGTGACTATAATCTACCAGTTCTGTGAGCATCCTGATAAATAGTGTCCTGAACTGTGCTTCTGAGAGGCTGGCAATTTCTCGGTCGCTTAGAGTTATTGGCTCTGGGACTTTGAGTTCTTCTTGTGCCATCTTTTGGGCTTTTCGTGCCTGTTCCGTAGCAGAATCAGAGCCCTAAAGTGTTCACTAGAGCAGGGCAACTAAGTCGCTGGGTTGTGACGTTGTAGGTGGGGGCGGGGTCAAAGAGGGACAATGCGGTCTTCCCGTGGGCCACAGCCACCACTGTCACCAGGCCCACGCATTTCCTTCCACTGCACGCGAGTGTGCCACCGCTGTCAGCTCTCCACCACTGGGTTGGGCCCCTGGGGCCTGCGTGGTCCATCTCACTGTGCGCGAATGTGCGACCGCAGTCTGTCCCACACCCTGACTGGTTCCGGGCTGCCTGCGCGCCTAGGTCGGGGGATCTGTCCTGCCCGACCCAGCTCTGCTGCTGGCTCCGCCTCTCTTACCATCCCCATTGAACGGTTCGTAGTTGTCGGACTTCCGTATAATTCCGTTTTCTGGTCTTTGGGTGTGTCCTAGTTCTCCAAACCTTTGTTGTATTCAAACTTGGTTGTGGGAGAAGGCACAGTGTTTCCACCTATGCCTCCATCTTGGCGGAAGTCCCTCAATCAGAACATGGAAATTCTTAATTCCAAAAACAAACTAGAAGATTTTTCCCAGAAGAGGTATTTAGTTCAACATTTATTAAACTCTGTGTTATGCCCTTACCAATCCCATAGGCATATGAGACAAGTCCACAAATGGCTGGTATAGCAATAAAGATACAAAATATAATAAAGGAGTGTGTGGGAGGATCACAAACTTGACCACCTCCTATGGCCAGGCATTTTATTTGTGTTATCTCGTTTAATGTTCACAGCAAGCTTATGAAATAGCATTTTTGGCCTTATTTTAGTGATGAGAAAAATTGTGGAACCTGTGGAATCTGTGGAAGCTAATAAATGAAGGAGTTTCAGCCTGCTTGACTCCAAAGTCTAAGCTCTTCCCTTACAATCTGCCAGCTCCCAGAGCACTGCAACAGAAGTATGAGAAGAGCATCGCTGTTGGGGAGCTCAAGGAGAGAGCAAGGGCTTCTAGGCGGAGGAATCAGAGAAAAGGTATCGTCAGGAATAGCTGATGTTTAAGTGAGGCCATGAAGTATGGGTAGAGTTTTAACTAGCAGAAAACCACAGTGTAAGTGTTCTGGGTTAACAGCATGATGAAATGTCCCAAGGTATAGGAAAGGCATAGAATCTACAGGGTGTGTTTTATGTCAGGTGCCACAGGAAACTCTGAGATGGAGTTTAGTATTCAGAAAATATATTAGACAGTGTTATTTGAATCATCCCCTGTCAGGACATAAAGGAAGTAGGATCAGGCAAAGGAAGGCATTGGGCTGCAATACAGTCACACACAAAAAGAAGGTTTTGCCCATCTCATTAGTTGTTCTGAAGCTGGGATGACTTTTCAGAGTTATCTTGCCTTGACATAAAGGGAGATAGGGCTTTAGAGCTCCCTCTTTTAACCAGTCAGTGAATGTACACTGTCCTTGGGAAGGAATGTGCATCTTAGGTAAGGTAGTCCTCTTCATCTGAGAAAAATCCCTAGGGAGAGACTCATATAAAAACCATCATCTGCCAAAACTCCCAGCAGTTTGTGCAGTGAGTACTCAGCCCTGAAGGAGAAATTCTGAGTGGCACAGAACAAAGGTCACTACAGGACTGGGCAGTAAACAGACTGACATGGCAAAGCACAAGAATGCAGGACTAAGAAAAGGGTGAACTTGGAAAGTTAAAGGGAGTGTGGACATTGAGGGCCATACTTTGTGTCTGGTAAAGAAGGAAAAGGGGCCATAGAGTTTTGCATGAGGCAAAGTTACAGCTAGAAAATTCACCTATCACAGTGCATGAGACTTTTGAAGGTGGGAAGAACCAAGAAAAAGAAGCAATGGATTCTTCCAGTCAATTAATGTAGACGGTAAAGAGAAGAGAATAGGTGGCAGTGGTAGTGGGAAGAAGGGGACAAAAGCTGCAGAAGCACTGAAGACACAGACAGTGCATGCTAAGCATTTTCTTTTCTTTTTTTAATACATTTTATTTATTATGCTACTGCAGTTGCCCCATATTTCTCCCTTTATTCCCCTCCACCCTGCAACTCTCTCCCATCTGCATTCCTCCCCCTTAGTTTGTGTCCATGGGTCCTACATCTAAGTTCTTTTCTTCTCCATTTCCCACACTATTGTTAACTTCCCCCTGTCTATTTTGTACCTACTATTTATGCTTCTTGTTCCCTGTAACTTTTCTTCCATTCTCCCCCCTCCCCCTTCCCCACTGATAATTCTCCATGTGATTACCATTTCTGTGATTCTGTTCCTGTTGTCATTGTTGTTTACTTTGGTTTTTTAGGTTCAGTTGTTGATAATTGTGAGTTTGTTGTCATTTTACTGTTCATACTTTTGATCATCTTCTTTTTTTTAGATAAGTCCCTTCAACATTTCATATCATAAGGACTTGATGAGGATGAACTCCTTTAACTTGACCTTGTCTGGGAAGCATTTTATCTGTCCTTCCAATCTAAATGAAAGCTTTGCTGGATAGAGTAATCTTTGATGTAGTTCCTTGCCTTTCATGATGTTAAATACTTCTTTCCAGGCCCTCCTTGACTGTAAGGTTTTTTTTGTTGTTGTTGTTGTTTTGAGAAATCAGCTGATAGTCTTATGGGAGCTCCTTTGTAGGTAACTGTCTTCTTTTCTCTTGCTGCTTTTAAGATTCTCTCCTTATCTTTAATCTTGGGTAGTGTAACTATGATGTGCCTTGGTGTGTACTTCCTTCAGTCAAACTTCTTTGGGACTCTCTGAGCTTCCTGGAATTCCTAGAGGTCTATTTTCTTTGTCAGATTAGGGAAGTTCTCTTTCATTATGCTTTCAATTTCTTGCTCCTTCTCTTCTCCTTCTGTCACCCCTGACTCAGATGTGGGAACATTTAAAGTTGTCCTGTAGGTTCCTAAGCCTCTCTTCATTTTTTTTGAATTCTTGTTTCTTCATTCTGTTCTGGTTGAATGTATATTTCTTCCTTCTGGTCCAAACTGTTGATTTGAGTCCTGGTTTCCTTCCCATCACTCTTGGTTCCCTGTACATCTTTCTTTACTTCACTTTGCATAGCCTTCACTTTTTTCTTCTACTTTGTGACCATGCTCAACCATTTCTGTGAGCATCTTGATTACCAGTGTCTTAAATTCTGCATCTGATAGGCTGGCTATCTCTTCATCACTTAGTTGTATTTTTTCTGGAGCTTTGATCTGTTGTTTCATTTCGCTGTTTTTTGTCTTGTTGTGTCTGTTATATTGGAAGGGATGGAGCCTTAGGTATTCACCAGGTTTGGGGGTGAAACCCACATCACTGCCTTGTGGTGCTGTATGTGGGGTCCAAGAGGGAAGAGTGCCACTTGCTCTGCTTTCAGCCAGTTTCCAGTCACTTCCTCCTCTATCCACAAGCAAATTGGACCCTTCTGGGGCTGATTTCAAGGCACGTGGGTTTGTATCCACTCTAGTAACCTGTGGGTCTCTTCAATTAACTTTCCTGTGAGGCTAGGATTTTATCCCACAACTGCAGCTCCTACAGATTTTTGTAGTCAGAGGTTTTGAGGCTTTATTTCTCTGCACTGGAACCCTGGGTTGCACGATCTGTCTTGCTCCCCAGTTTTTCCTCCCAGTTTGTCTGTATGCAAATATGGGACTGCCCAGTTCACCAGCTGCCACCTCACCCACCTGGTGCTCCAGCTGCTGCCTTGCCATGCAACCTCTCCACCCCAGGTGCTGGTATCCACCCCTCCTACCAGTCTGAATGAATGTTTCATTAACTCCTTGGTTGTTGGACTTCCATACAGTTTGATTTTTCTGGCAGTTCTGGTTGGTTTGGGTTTTTAAATTTGTTATTGCCCTTCTTTTTGTTGTTTGAGGAGGCACAGTGTATCTACCTACACCTCTATCTTGGCCAGAAGTCCCACACTAAGCTTTTTCTACAAAAGGCCTATAAGACTGAAAAAGAATCAATGTCTTACCATGGTTCAACCATTCCATGAAATACTATTCTCCTCATCTGTGCCAATTCCATGTGGACATTGATTCTTGGTGTTTTTCCAGCATCTAGAACACACCCTGGGAATACCAAGTGCTTGTATCTGTCAGTTTTTTCTGTAACCATGCTGAGTTGCAGAAATCTCAATATTTCAATAGCTTATAGCAAAAAATATTTACTTCTCACTGTGCTACAGTCAACTGAAGCAACTCTGTTCCAGGCTGTGAGTTGAATTCAGATCTATTTCATTCATCTTCCTATGCCAGGGACTGGGCTGAAGAACTTGGGGGACATACCATTCTTTTAGTGGAGGGAAGGAGCCCAAGAAGGCTAACAGAACTTGCAATGCAATGCCTCTCAAAGCTTCTGCTAAAATCTGGCACACTGCCACTTCCACTACCCACTTTCTATTGGCCTAAACATGTCATATGAGCAAATTCCACATCAATGGGGCAGGGAAATATGCTCCTTCCCCAAGGAGCTGAAGAAAGGAGAGTGAATATTTTCTGACCAACAATAAAATTTACAGAAATGCTCAATAGGTACTTGTTGAGTTATTGTATGAATAAATCTACATATACTGAGATGGAAAGACCGCTGAGACATCCCATTAAGTGAAAAATGCAAGTTGCAAAGCATTACATATACTATGATCCAATTTATAAACACACATACCAAAAATAAGACCATACACTAATATATGCACATATATTTTCATAAATGCATATAGAAGGGTAGAAGTAGATGCACTATACACTTAAGAGTGTACTCCAGAAAGAGGAGTATTTGAAAAAATTTTCCAACAAGAAGGTATTTGTGCTTAATTTATATGTTTTTTAAGCATTGTTTTTATGGAATGTACAAAAATAATAAGGTAATGACCATTGTGAAACTCCTCACACAGTCTGGTTAGAAAAATGTCAAACGAGCAATTTGGAGGAAGTTAATGTCATAGTAAGAGTGACAAATTAATAACAATATATGCCGTAACTCCTATAATTGTTCAGTTACTGCTCTGACATTTAAAAAACATTACAACCTTTATGGTAAGTGTCTTTATCTGACTTATGAAATTATTATGAAGTCACTTTGACAGTATCTTGTACTTAGGTTGTGTAAAAGGGAACAATTACTTAACCCATGCCATATACATAATAGATATTCAGCATTTGTTGTACTTAATAAGCAAAAATCCTAGCAAGTCTATTAATAGTTTAATATTTACAATTCACAGAGGAATATCAAGTCATCCCACAAATCAAAAAGTTGTTTTTTTGATTCCTGGTCAGGGCACATGCCTGGATTCTGGGCCAGGTCCCCAGTTGGATAGATGTTTCTCTCACACTTTGATGTTTCTCTCTCTCTCCCCTCCTCTCTCTCTAAAAATAAATAAATCTGCCATGATGGCCACTTTTCATAGCTAACATTTCAGCAACCACACAAAAGATCAAAAAAATTGGTGGCTAAAGCTGAGGTATTGGGAAGAAATAGGCAATGCAATCAGTCCCCAAACCCTCAGACTCTCACTGATTGCCCACACAATACACCCATGATGTTAGGTGAGCGAATACATTTCAAAATACGAACATCAAGTCAACTCCTCCCTCAAGAGTAAACAACAAATAGGCAATTAAAAAATTGGTGTTTTTAGGTAATCTTTAAGATGCTTCTTTATTTGCCACTAATAATTTCTGTTTCAGGTGTAATTTTCAAATTTGCTGGTTCAAAAGTTGAATGTGTTCAGTTACTCAAGGCTGAACTTACTTGTTGGACTAGCTCATGGCAATCAAATTCACAGGACATTTACTTACAAACCAAACTATGAATTTATTCATTTACACTACCTTACCAAATACCACCCAGAGCATAGGTTTCACCTGTTATATGTACTCCCTTCCCATAAAACAAAAGCTAAATAAGTCAAAATGATTGGCTGACAAACACTGGATTCAAAAAAGGAAACTGTGTGGTTTAAATAATGGTTATTGATCTGTGGTACCACTATAACTCCACTGCTAATGAAAATATGTGCCTGGCTGACTTTACACCCAGGATGGTCCATCAGAGCAAGCCTCTTCCTTGATAGTCTGAGAGGACCCTGAAAAACTATCCTCATCCACTCCTCAGTAAGGGTTTAGTTCCATCGTTAGCCTGTGGCTATTAAGGGCATGTCCAGTCACCAATTGTTCTTGATTTCCAATTATATTAGTGAAGATTAACTCTTTCAATCAAAAGTATTAGAAAGTTAAAACTTAAACTAGATTAAGCCAAAAAAAAAAGTAAGTTATTTGTTCATCCCTGAACCAAATGCTGTGACTAATGGGATAAAATGTACTGATTGTCCAGACTTGGATTTCTTAGTCACCCCTAGGATGTAACCTATCCCCCCCCCAAAAAAAATCACAACGGCTTAGGGAGAACAGAGTTTCTCCAGTAGAAAAAGAAAAATTAGGAGAACACTTTTGCACTGTTGATGGGAATGCAGATTGGTGCAACCATTGTGGAAAGCAGTATGGAGATACCTCAAAAAAGTAAAAATGGAACTGCCTTTTGACCCAGTGACCCCAATCCTGGGACTATATCTGGAGAAACACAAAACTATGATTCAAAAGAACATAAGCAGTCCCATGTTCATTACAGCATTATTTACAATCGCCAAAACATGGAAACAGCCCAAGTGTCCATCAATAGATAAGTGGATAAAACAACTATGAGATTTTTACACAATGGAATATTGCTTGGCTATGAAGAAGAAGAAAAATTTACCCTTTGCCACAGAATGGGTGGACCTGGAGAGCATTATGCTATGAAATAAGTCAGGCAAAGAAAGACAAATACCATATGACTTCACTCATATGTGGAATCTAGTGAATGACCTAAACTAACAAGCAAAACAGAGATTCATAGATGGAGAAAAGATGAAAGCTGGTGGGGTGGAGGAGGTTATAAGATGGAGGGATTGGAGTGAAAAGGAAAAAGGACTCATGGACATGGACAACAGTGTGGCGATTGCTGTGGGGAGGGGGTTGTAAGGGGACTAAACGGTAATGAGACAATTAATTAATTAATTAATTAATTACATATTCAACACAAAAAACAGAAAAAAAGAAAATTGAATGCTGGTAGGAAAATAATGATAATAGTAATAATAATAATAATAATAATAATAATAATAATGTGTCCACTGCACTAACTTAGTGGTTGAGATTCTTGGCCATATTCCCTTCCCCGTGTCAGAGTCACTTTTAGTGGATAAGGGAGCATCAACACCAATCACCAGCACAATAACAAATTGTTGATTCCCTCTGGAGGAAAAGTGAAAACACAAAACAGGGGATGTTGGAATAGGCTAAAGGTTTGATTTTATTTCAATAATTTGAAGGTTTACCTTTCTATTTTACTTTCAACCTATTTTATCTTTCAGCTAGTTCCTGTTACTCCAGAAGCTCAACCTTCAAAAGTTAAGTTATAGCACAACTTAATATAACAAATAATAATTATAAAAGTCCTGTATGAATTGATTTAAGGACGACAATTTTAAGTTTAAAATGTTGATGAGTTCAACACGATTTATGCCTGGTGAGGATATTACAAATTAGGAAGAAGAGGCAGAGTTATGAGAAAGAAGGAGTCTGGGCCATGATATGGGGACCAACTCACAGCTAATATAATTAGCTCATTCTGTCACTATTTAGAACTGGAATTTTGGGGCTAGAAAAGAAGTTCTGTAACTACAATTATAAACTTGGTTCCAATCTAGGCTTTGCCACTTACTAATATAACCTATGACCAAGTTACTGAAAAGTAATAAAAATTAACACTTCTTGAGTTCCAATTCTGTACCAAGCACTTACATACATAATCCTTAAGCTTTATAAGAACCTTGGAGACTATGTACTCCTAAATCCCTCAATTATTAAGTACTACCAATGGTAAGACATCATCAGTTTAATAATAGCTTTATAGGGTGAAAACATACAAGACACAGCAATTGTAATACATCTTAATTTCAAACATTACAGTGAAAAGTGAAGATAAAGGGCTCCTAAGAACACAAGAAAATGGAGTATTATTCCATTTTGCTTGTGAGAACACTGAGGTTTAAGGAGGTTGTGTCACTTCCCTGTCCAAAGTCACACAGCTTATTTCCAGACATGGATCTAGAAATCTAATCCAAGTCTGATTTCCACTCACTACATTGTACCTTCAAAGTCACCATTCTGTTATAGAACAGACTAAAGTACTGAACAATATACTATTACCAAAAGGACCCCCCTTCTCTAGGGGTTCCTCCCCCATACTAGGTTCACTTTTCCAGCCACCGGAGGAAAAATGTCTGCCAGATATTGGTGAAAAGGAAAGGAATTATTATTTATTTAAAAGTTATACAGACTAAAGTTCTTTAGAATATACACCAATGCACAAATCTGTCCAGTCTGGGGTACCCTATCTCAGGAAAGAAAAAGAAGTCCATCATTCAGGCTCCCCGCACCATCCACGTGGCAAAAAGGAAGCACTTCCGAAGCTGCATGGTCCCCCAAAACATGCCAAATGGATGTTAAAACCCCAGTGCCAATCTTCCTCTACAGCCTCATTTCTGGCTCCTTCCACAAATAGCCAAAGTTGCCAGCATTCCAGGAAGGTGTGGCACTGTGGTGTGGAGCCAATCATCTCTAAGTTCTTTTGGACCTCATTACAAATCCCTATTTGGGGCCCCCACTCTTGGCTGAACCCTGTTACACTTCCTTGGTTTCCTTGTGTATTAAGTGGGGATGGTAATAAGTACCTCCAAAGATCATCATGAGAATCAAATTATATTTATGAAAAAATAACTACCTAGAGGTAAGTGGTGCTTATTATTATCTTTAACAACAAAACAATCGTAAAAATATATCGAATTAGTAAAGTACGTGGAAACAAAGACAGTGAGAACAGACAAAATAGGAAACAGGCAGATTTTTTTTTTTTTTAGATTTTATTTATTTATCTTTAGAGGGGAAGGAGAGAGGGAGAGAAACATCAATGTATGGTTGCCTTTTCTGTGCATCCCCTGCTGGGAGTTGGCCTGCAGGGAACGGGCCTACAACCCAGGCATGTGCCCTGACTGGGAATCGAACCACGATCCTCTGGTTCGTAGGCCCGCGCTCAATCCACTGAGCTACACCAGCCAGGGTGGAAACAGGCAGATTTTAAATTAAGGTGACGTTTGCCTTGGCAAGACTTCTTTATTTTTTCCCCCATTGGAAAACTTTTTTTAAAAATTTCAATTGTTGTTCAAGTACAGTTTTCTGTTTTTTACTCCCGCCCCAGTCCACCCACCCAACTCTCCCCCCACCATTTCCACCCTCCCTAGTTTTTGTCCATGTGTCTTTTATACTTGTACCTGTAAACCCTCCCCATTTTCCATTGAAATTCCCCTAAAATTCCCTCTGCTCCCTGCTCTGGAAACTGTCAGCCTGTTCTCTATTTCAGTGTCTCTGGTTATATTTTTCTTGTTTCTTTGTTTTGTTGTTTAGCTTCCTGTTAAAGGTGAGATCATATGGCATTTGTCTTTCACTGCCTGGCTTATTTAGCTTAGCATAACGCTTTCCAGTTCCATCCTGCTGTTGCAAAGGGTAGGAGTTCCTTCTTTCTTTCTGCTGCATAGAATTCCATTGTGTAAATGTACCATAGTTTTTGGATCTATTCATTTACTGATGGGCAACTAGGTTGCTTCCAGCACTTGGCCATTGCAAATTGTGCTGCTATGAACATGGGGATAAATAGGTTCTTTTGGACTAGTGTTTCAGGGTTCTTAAGGTATCATCCTAGCAGTGGAATTGCTGGGTCAAAAAGCAGATCCATTTTTAGTTTTCTTAGAAAATTCCATAGTGTTTTCCATAGTGGTTGTACCAGTCTGCAATCCCACCAACAGTGAATTAGGGTTCCCTTTTCTCCACAACCTCTCCAACACTTGTTGTTTGTTGCTTTGTTTATAATGGCCATTCTGACTGGTGTGAACTGGTATCTCACTGTGGTTTTACTTTGCATCTCTCTGAGAGCTAGCAATACTGAGCATCTTTTCATGTGTCTCTGGATCCTCTGTATGTCCTCCTTGGAGAAGTCTGTTCAAATTCTTTGCCCATTTTTAATTGGGTGGCTTGTCTTCTTAGAGTGGAGTCATGTAAGTTCTTTGTATATTTTGGAGATTAAACCTTTCTCTGAGGTATCATTGGCAAATATGTTTTCCTATAGAGTTGGTTCTCTTTTCATTTTAATACTGTTTTCTTTATCCATGCAGAAGCTTTGTATTTTGATGAGATCCCATTTGTTTATTCTTTCCTTTATGTCCCTTGCTCTAGGTGACATATCAGTAAAAATGTTGCTGCATGAAATATTTGAGATTTTCCTGCCAATGTTTTCCTCTAGGTCTTCAATAGTGTTAGGTCTGATATTTAAGTCTTTTATCCACCTTGAATTTTTTTAGAAATATATTTTATTGATTATACCATTACAGTTGTTCTATTCCCCTCCTTCATTCCCCTCCACCTGCACACTCCCTCCCCCACCATTCTCCCCCCCTTAGTTTATAACCACATGTCTCGAGTTCTTTAGATTCTATATTTCCCCTATTATTCTTTCCCTCCCCCCATCTATTTTCTACCTACTGTCTATGCTATTTTCTGTACCTTCTCCCCCCTTCTCCTCCTCCCACTCCCCTGTTTCTAACCCTCCATGTGTTCTTCATTTCTATGGTTCCACTCCTGATCTAGCTGTCCTCTAGGTTTGCTTTTGTTTTAGGTGTGGTTGTTAATAACTGTGAGTTTGCTGTCCTTTCACTGTTCATATTTTTCATCTTCTTTTTCTTATATAAGTCCCTTTAACATTTCATATAACAAGGGCTTCGTGATGATGAATTCCTTGAAGTTGACCTTATCTAAGAAGCACTTTATCTGTCCTTCCATTCTAAATGAAAGTTTTGCTGGATAAAGCAATCTTGGCTGTAGGTCTTTGGATTTCATGACTTGGAATACTTCTTTCCAGCCCCTTCTTGCCTGGAAGGTCTCTTTTGAGAAATCCACTGACAGTCTGATGGGTACTCCTTTGTAGGTGACTGTCCCCTTATCTCTTGCTGCTTCTAGGATTCTCTCCTTCATTTTGGTCTCGGCTAATGTAATTATGATGTGCCTTGGTGTGTTCCTTCTTGAGTCCAACTTCTTTGGCACTCTCTGAGCTTCCTGGATTTCCTGGAAGTCTATTTCCTTTGCCAGACTGGGGAAGTTCTCCTTTATTATTTGTTCAAATAAGTTTTCCACTCGTGGCTGTTTCTTTCCCCCTTCTGGTACCCCTATAATCCAGATGTTGGAACATTTAAAGGTGTCCTGGAGGTTCCTAAGCCTCTCCTCATTTTTTTGAATTCTCACTTCTTCATTCCTTTCTGGTCGGATGTTTCATTCTGCCTTCTGGTCCATTCCATTGATTTGAGTCCCAGTTTCCTTTCTATCGCTATTGGTTTCCTGTGCATCTCCCTTCATTTCAATTAGTTTAGCCTTCATATGTTCCTCTAATTTGTGACTATAATCCACCAGTTCTGTGAGCATCCTGATAAATAGTGTCCTGAACTGTGCTTCTGAGAGGTTGGCAATTTCTCGGTCGCTTAGAGTTATTGGCTCTGGGACTTTGAGTTCTTCTTGTGCCATCTTTTGGGCTGTTCGTGCCTGTTCCGTAGCAGGATTGGAGCCCTAGGTCTTCAGAGCAGGGCAACTAAGTCGCTGGGTTGTGACGTTGTATGTGGGGGCGGGGTCAACGAGGGGCGATGGTGTCTGTCTGCCATCTCCCGCCGTGGCCCCCACAGGTCGCGGCAGCTGACACCGTGACCGGGCCCACTCGTTTTGTCCCACTGCATGCGAGTGTGCCACTGCTGCCAGCCCTGGCCCCCTGGGGCGTGCACGGTCCGTCTTCCTGTGCCCGAATGTGCGACCGAGGTCAGTCTGCCCCACACCCTGACCGGGTCCAGGCTACCTGCGCATCTGGGTTTGGGGATCCTTCCTGCTCGACCAAGCTCTGCCGCTGGCTCTGCCCCTCCTACCGTCCTGGTTGAAGGGCTAGTGGTTGTCGGACTTCTGTATAATTCAATTTTCTGTTTTGTGGCTGTGTCCTTGTTCTCCAAACCTTCGTTGTACTCAAACTTGGCTGTGGGAGAAGGCACAGTGTCTCCACCTATGTCTCCATCTTGGTGGAAGTCCTCCACCTTGAATTTAATTTGGTGTATGGTGTGAGTTGGTGCTCAACTTTAATTTTTTTTTTGCACATAGCTGTCCAGTTCTCCTAACACCATTTGCTGAAGAGGCTATTTTTACTCCCTTTTATGTTGCTGCCCCCTTTGTCAAATATTAATTGACCATAGAAACTTGGATTTATTTCTGGGCTCTCTGTTCTGTTCCACTGTTCCATGTGTATGTTTTTATGCCAGTACCAGTCTGTTTTGATTACAGTGGCCTTGTAATACAGTTTGATATCAGATATTGTGATCTCTCCTACTTTGCTCTTCTTTCTCAAAATTGCAGCAGCTATTTGAGGTCATTTATGGTTCCATATGAATTTTTGAAATGTTTGTTTTGTGTTTTGGGCTCTGGTGGCAGGGGCTTGGTTGCACACTCTTCCCATGGCTAAGCGTGGGTGCTCACAGCCCCTGTATGTTTGCCACTTAGTCCTTACTCCCCTCTCTGCAACTTCAAGCAACCAGGTCTCTCCAGGTGCAGCTCAAACCTTGTTTGGCAGGGGAGAAAGTGCCGACCCAGCTCTCTCCCAAGAGCCCTGTGGCTGGCCCAGCAGGCACCAGGCCTGGATCTGCAGCCTCCCTGGTCCCAGAGCTGATCCCTGGGACCTTATTGTCCTTAAGCACTCTCCTTACCATCTGGTTTTTCAATGTCCGCTTCAGTTTTTGATCTTTTGTTTTTATATATGTTGTGGTACTGGTGGCTATCTGCCCTGTTCCTCCGTAGATCAGTCAAGTTTTTCTCCCATGTTTAGGGGGAAGTGGAATCTTCTCCCTCTTACCACGCCGCCAATTTTTCTCTAGGACTTCTTTTAACTATCCTTCAATGGAAGAGGTCAGTTCCACAACATTAAAAAATCCATGTTATAAATTTGGGCTCCCACTGATTGAGCATTAGGTGCCAGGTACCATATTAAGGTTGCTCAAAGAGCCCAGGACTTCCTTTGCCCAAATGCACCAAAAGTCAACAACAAATTTTTCTGTTACTTGATAACAACTGATATCTTTATTAAAAATGTTTAGATATGGGTAAATTTAAGTCAAAAATTGGAAAAATAAAATATAAACCAAAGGTGGTATATATTCTGAATCAATTAGGTGTTGTTTCTCTATCCTTTAACTTCTTTCATTACTAATCCTTTTTTTCTTCTATTCTCGTGCTCCACTTTATTTTTTATTTTTATTTTTAATTATTTTATTATTGTTCAATTACAGTTGTCTGCATTTTCTCCCCACCACTCGCCCCAACCCCAGCCAAACCCACTTCCCTCCCTTGCTTCCACCTTGGTTTTGTCCTTGTGTCCTTTATAGTAGTTCCTGAAAACCCTTCCCCCAGTGTCTCCTCTCCCTCCTCTCTAGTTATTGTTGTATTGTTCTTAATTTCAATGTCTCTGGTTATATTTTGTTTGCTTTTTTCTATTGTTGATTATGTTCCAGTTAAAGGTAAGATAAGCCAGGCACGAGGGACAAATACCATATGATCTCACCTTTAACTGGATCATGCTCCACTTTAAACAGAAAATGCTTACCTACTTAATTCTATGCCAAAAGTCTCTCCATAATACAAGATAAGGCCACTCAACGGACTCAGTCTTGTTATTTGCTGTGATTCCTTTTCCTCCCAAACTTCTCCTAACTTGCCTTTATTATAGTTAATGCCATTTCCTTTCAGTCTATTTTCAGTGACTGTTCTACTTTTAAAAGAAAGGACAGAAAATAAACATTTTCATTAGAAAAGCCATGCGTTGCAGATTGCCAACCACACATCTTCATTGTCTTTCAATACTCTGCTCACTCTCCGGCATGATGAAATTCATAGGGCTTTCTTTATGGTGAGCATCTGTCTGTATTAGTTTCCTAGGGCTACCATAACAAATGACCACAAACTGGGTGACTTGCAACAATAGAAATGTAGTCTCCTGCAGTTTTGGAAGCCAGAAGTCTGAAATCAGGGTGTCAGGAAAGCCATACCCCATATGAAAATTCTAGGGAAAGAGCCCTTCTTTGCTTCTTCCAGTTTCTGGTGGCTGCCAGCAATCCTTGGCATTCCTTGGCTTGCACATGCATCACTCCAAACTCTGTCTTCATTATCATATGGCTTTCCGCTACATTTTTCCTTCTGTTTCTTCTCTTCTAATAAGAATGCTTGTCTTTGAATTTAGGGCCCACCCAGCTAATCCAGGATTATCTCATCTCAAGATCATTAATTATATCTGCAAAGATTTTTTTTCTAAATAAGCTCGTAGTCACAGGTACTGAGGGCTAGGACTCAGACATATTTTGGGGGAGCCACTATTCAACCCACTATGTCATCCAATTAAAGAGGTATCACTTTTAACCTAGTAACTTCTTAAATCTTGTAATTGTTTTTCTCCTTTTTTACTTGTCTGTATTTTTTAAACATTTCTATTTTTTTAAGATTTTATTTATTTATCTTTAGACAGGAAGGGAAGGAGAGAAATATCAATGTATGGTTGCCTCTCATGAGTCCCCTGCTGGGAACTGGCCTGCAACCCAGGCATGTGCCCTAACTGGGAATTGAACTACGATCATGTGGTTCGCAGGCCTGTGCTCAATCCACTGAGCTACACCAGCCAGGCTACTTGTCTATATTTTTTACTATGTATTTCCTATGTGATGGAATGAAAGAGGACATTTTAAATGTGTAATTATTAAATGTCCATTAGTTTCCAGTATTTGAACATCACTTAGGACTTTGCAAAGTTCTTTTTCATTTATATGTTCTTAGATGCTCCCAGTGACATGATGTGACAAGTCAGGTAATTATTATCACTTAAATAACATAGAATCTGAGGTTCAAAGACTTGTCCAGAATCTCCTGTCTCTATAAGTAGGGGCTTCCTGAATTTTCATCTTATTACACATTAAATGACAAAGGTGATTTTTGTTCCATTTTAAATGCATGCAGAATGTGCTTATCTTGAGTATTAAGCTTGGTAGAAGTGAGAATCCCCACTAGCATTTAATCTTTAGGATTTAAGTTCACTCAGTGTGATGGTGCATAATACATATTTGTAAAGCATTTATTTGTGGTTACCTGGTCAAAACATAACCTCTGACCTCCAGTAATGATAGTATGTGAGTGGTTTTCATGAATTTTTTCTCCTTATGAAATTGAGGATGTCTTAGTCCATTCAGGCTGCTATAACAAAATATGTTATGACCATGCAGGTAAAATGTGTGGGCTCAGTCCAGTAGGAGGACTTCCCAATGAGAGACCAGAAAGGGCCACTTTGTAAAATGCACAAAAGGTGTGCTTCTCCCTTTTAGAAGGACTATGAGTGCTGAAAAGCTGGTATGAAGGCAGAAAACCATGAACATTATGCATGTTATTGCATATTATAATGAACATACTCATGCATCGTATTGCATATTATCCATGAACAAACTCATGACAATTGCATATTATTTTTCTATGAACATTAGAGAGAACAATATGCAATTGTCATGAGTAGTGTAATCTTTAGACAGCTCTGGAATGCAATATCCTTTCCAAGTGCACAAATTATTTGTGTTGATTCAGTTTTCTGTTTGCTTCCAATAATAAAAAGGAAGTGGGAGATTTCTGGTGGCAGGCAGCCAAACCATTCATCTGAGGATTTTGTGTGTGTGTATTTGTTTACTTTGAATTATGTAAGTTAGTCCAATTTAATCATTTATATTGACTTTAAAGAAGCAAACAGTACCTATGTAAAAAGTTAATGTATCATGCTCTACAGAGATTGCTTCAGAAGTCTCCCATTTCAAAGAAAACAGTGATTTGTCTAATCTCAATCAAATCCAGTATGCGTGGAACAGAAGATCACAGAGCCAGAGATTAAATAAATAGCACCTACTGGGTCCTTTGAGAGGTACCTAAATTATGATGGGGAAGGTTCTTCACTAAGTATGATGTAATGCACATGACCATGTGCTGTCTATTCTATGGGCCTCTTTTGCTTTCCCTCTCTTTCTCTCTGCCCATCTGTAACCCAAGAGGCTTTATAGTCATTGCTGCTGGCTTGCATGCAGAATGCTATACTCTAGGGCCCTTTAAGAAGAAAAGCTGACCTCCTAAACACAAGACATTGGTTATTATCACACCCTACAATCTAAAGGAATTTTCTATAATGAACATAGCATGCTGAGCAGAAGTTGAGTCACACTGGTTCCCTGACTTGGGAAAGATGTCAAGTAGATTGATCACAACACTGACCCTTTTTAAGGGATAGTGGTGGTGCTCCATCCAATCCCCTTTTTCAGGCCACTACACATATTCCCCAGCTGCCAGGAATGGTGGTTGCTGAGAGCTCACAGCTGCTCCCTCTCTTGAGAATTGCTCTTGGGCAAATGGAGCCATCTGGTAAAAGAGATTATACTTTACTTCACCACCCCCAAGCAGCCTAAAGCTAGTGACTGACTAAGAAAGCAATCCCCTTTGCCTCAAGGTGTGACTAATTGTATGATGCAGTCAAACTGGCTGGGCACCCTGTGGGATCTGGCTGAAGCTGGTCTCCAATTGACACTCCTCCTTTCTTAATGGTTTCCCCTGCTTCCTCTACTCTTCCCTCTCTCTCTTTCTCCTCAGAACACTCCAATAAATCACTCATCCAAGAATCCCTGTATCAGATTCTAGAGCCTTGCCAAAGACGTTTCTTTATGTTGAAAGCAAGAGCAATCTTAGCAAAAATGCTGCCTCTTTGTGCATCACCCCATCAGAAGGACCTCTGAACTCTAATCTCTGACTCAGGTCAGGTTCTCCCTTTTGCTCATTCTTGTAGCCAATCAGGCACTAAACAAATCACTATCTACTTAACATCTTATCATCTTAAGCCCTTCCCAGTCATCAACCCAGTTCAGAATTCTATGGCTTCTCAGCTAGGTAATGTCATTTCTTCCTAACTGTTCTTCCTTACTTTAGACCTATTAGCTGCCTGAATGACAAATATGATCCTGTTACTTTATCCTCAAACACTTTCATTGGCTACCTTATTTCTCTCAAAGCAATAATGATTGCAATCCTTCATTATATATTTAATTTCTACCTTCCCAAAAGTCTCATAATAATTCCCTTCTTGAATGTAACACTTATTACAATTGACCTTATATGATAGTTGTTTGTGTGCTTGCCTTTTTTGTAATCAACACATCTTGAGAGAAGGCATAATGCAGTATAAGTATTCATTAATCTTTTTAAAAATATATTTTATTGATTATGCTATTACAGTTGTCCCATTTTTTATCCCCTTTATTCCCCTCCACCCTGTACATGCCTCCCACCTACATTCCCCCACCTTAGTTCGTGTCCATGGGTCATACATGTAAGTTCTTTGGCTTCTGCATTTTCTATGCTATTCTTAGATTTCCCATATTTTTTTGCCTACGATTTATGCTTCTTGTTCCCTGTACTTTTCCCCCCACTCCCTCCTCCCTCTCCCCACTAATAACCCTCCATATGATCTCCATTTCTAGGAATCTGTTCCTGTTCTACTTGTTTGCTTAGTTTGTTTTCATTTTTGTTTTTTAGGTTCAGTTGTTGATAGTTGTGAGTTTGTTGTCAATTTATTGTACATAGTTTTGATCTTCCTCTTTTTCTTAGATAAGTCCATTTAACATTTCATATCACAAGGGCTTGGTGATGACGGACTCCTTTAACTTGACCTTATCTGGGAAGCACTTTATCTACCCGTCCATTCTAAATGATAGCTTTGCTGGATAGAGTCATCTTGGATGTAGGTCCTTGCCTTTCGTGATGTGAATACTTCTTTCCAGGCCCTTATGCCTGCCAGGTTTCTTTTGAGAGATTAGCTGATAGCGTTATGGAAACTCCTTTGTAGCTAACTCTTTCCTTTTCTCTTCCTGCTTTTAAGGTTCTCTCTTTAAAATCTTGGGTAGTGTAACTATGATGTGCCTTGGTGTGTGCTTCCTTCAGTCAAACTTCTTTGGGACTCTCTGAGCTTCCTGGACTTCCTGAAATTCCATTTCCTTTGCCAGATTGGGGAAGTTCTCCTTTGTTGTATTTTCAAATAAGTTTTCAACTAGTTGCTCTTCCTCTTCTTCTTCTGGCACCCCTATGATTCAGATGTTGAAATATTTTTTAAAGATTTTATTTATTTATCTTTAGAGGGGAAGGGAAGGGGAGAGGGAGAGAAATATCAATGTATGGTTGCCTCTTGTGCATCCCCTGCTGGGAACTGGCCTGCAACCCAGGCATATGCCCTGACTTGGAATCGAACCACGGTTCTTTGGTTTGCAGGCCCACACTCAATCTACCAAGCTACACCAGCCAGGGAAGATGTTAGATTATTTAAAGTCATCCTGGAGGTTCCTACGCCTCTCCTCATTTTTTTGAATTCTTATTTTTTCATTCTGTTCTGGTTGAATGTTTATTTCTTCCTTCTGCTACAAACTGTTGATTTGAGTCCCAGTTTCCTTCCCTTCACTGTTGGTTCCCTTTATTTCACTTTGCATAGCCTTCACTTTTTCTTCTATTTTGAGACCATACTCAACCATTTCTGTGAGCATCCTGATTACCAGTGTTTTGAATTCTACATCTAATAGGTTGGCTATCTCTTCATCACTTAGTTGTATTTTTTTTTGGTGGGGGGGCTTTAATTTGTTTTTTCATTTGGGTTATATTTCTTTGTCTTTGCCAGGGTGGGGCAACCACATTTCTTCCTTGTGGTGCTGTGGATGGGGGAGGGGTCTGAGAGGGACCAATGCCACTTGCTTGGCTCTTGGCTGGCTTTCAGTCACTTCCCTTGCTACCCACAAGTAAATTGGGCCCTTCTGGTGCTGATTCCTGGTTGGATGGGCTTGTTTACATTCTAGGACCCTGTGGGTCTCTCCAATGAACTCTCCTGTGAGGCTGGGAGTTTCTCCTCCCGCTGCAATCCCCACAGGTTTCTATAACCAGAGGTTTTGAGGTTTTATTTCACTGTTCTGGGACCTTGGGTTGTGCAGTCTGTCTTTTTCCCTAGTTGTTCCTCCCTGTTTATCTGCACACAAATGTTGGACTGTCTGGCCCTCCAACTGCCACCTTGCAACATGTCCTCTCCACCCCAGCTGCCTTTCTCCACCCCTCCTACCAGTCTGGATGAATGTTTCTTCTTCAACTCCTTGGTTGTTGGACTTCCATACAGTTCAATTTTCTGGCAGTTATGGGTTTTTTTTAAATTTGCTGTTGTCATTCTTTTGGTTGTGTGAGGAGGCAAAATGTATCTATGTATGCCTCCATCTTGGCTGGAAGTCCAGTATTCATTAATCTTTATATTCCATAACTACTGACCCAGTGCCTACTACCAAGTAGAGAATAAATTGTTGTTGTGAACTAAATTGAAGAGATAAGTAATGTTTTATTCTCCATCAACATGAGAGAGTTACAGATCTCTAGACCTATTGTAACTAATATTTTGCTGTACTGCAGACCTAAGCAAAAGAGTAAAAATTTCTAATAAAAGAGTAAAAAGCCCCATTAAATAGAAAACACTGCACAGTATTGTATCATTGAAGAGAATGGATTCTGCCAGCCTGGATAGGTATGTCAGCTCTGCCATTTACTAGCTCCATGATCTTCATAAGCTACTTCTCATCTCAGAACTTCATTTATCCTCTCTATAAAATGGATTAATAAAGCCTACCTCCTAGAGTTGTCTTGAGGAGAAAATGAGATAGTTTCTGTAAATCACTTTATTTGAAGTTTCAATAACAAGCCTTAAAAAATGGTAGCTATTTATTTGATACATAGTAAGTATACATTAAAAGTCTTGGAACATCAACCATACATTGATGTTTCTCTCCCTCTCTCCTTCCCCTCTAAAGATATGAGAGGCAACCATGCATTGATGTTTCTCTCCCTCTCTCCTTCCCTTCCCCTCTAAAGATAAATAAATAAAATCTTTAAAAAAAAGTCTTGGAACATCATTTTCACAGTTTCTTTCTTCACTACAAATGATTTGTCAAGTAATCACTAAAAGCTATTGTAAGACTCCTTTTAGATATACTCCCAGACCATAAATAATACTTTGCCAAACCATTTGCCCTGGTTTTTTAAAAAATATGCTCACCAAACTAATAGACCATGGACCAAAATCTCCTGCCTTTGACGGACCACTGCCTGTGCTGTATCATGACAACAGGGACCCCAGCAGGTACTAAAAGGAAGGAGAGTATCTTAAACTGGATTTTGTTGCCAGCTACTGCTCTCACACTACTGATTTCAAGTTGTTGCCCTGATGGTTTGGACTGTCAATAATGCTTCCTAGGGACACTAGGTGAGGCAATAGCCCAAAAGTAATAATTAGAAGCAAAATATAAACATTACTAAATGATGCACAATTTCAGGGCTCACCATTTACACTGTTCTGTTCTAGTAGGTATGATTCACATAGAATATAAAGTAAGGGTGTCCCCTGGGATTGTGTAACATGGCAGCCTTGACCCCAGTGAATGTTATGTGTGTATGTATGCCCTTACCCAATTTGCCTTCCCTACTTCTGAGGTAAAAAAAAAGTTAATAGCATACTCCATCCCAATCTGCACCTCTAAGTTCCCTTAAGTGTACTTTATTCTGAAAAAGAGGATAAATAATGTGTGCAGTGATTATTTTATGAGCTGTAAAGACACACTCTCAAACTATTATCTGACATGAAAGGCTCAACAGATCTGTCTTTCTTATTTTTCCAAAAGAGGAAATTCTTTTGGCAGAAACTTTTCTTAAATGCTCCAATTTTCTTTTCTCAAAAATATCCCCCTTCCTCCACCAAAACAAATAAGCAAATAAACTTGTGTACAACCCTACTCATTCTGCAATGTCAGTACTTATGGTCAGGACAACACTGGGGAATATAATGAAAAAAAGATAATTTGAAACTCCCCCTGAAAATGACTTTAAGCATAAAAAAGCTTAAAAATCCATGGCTTTGTTCTTAATGTGTGCATTTCATATTATACGTGTGGACTCCTTTGGTTGGCTTACACAACATAAAAAAATGCCAAATCATAAACCTGTACTACACCCAAATAAACCCAGAGGCAATGTATTCAAAGTATGAAATATTCTAGCACAATGGGTCTTGGAAGACCTTGCTTAATCCACCCAGCTTTTCTATTTCCTTTTATGTTGTCCTCAATGGAAATGGAAAAACCTGTCACCATTAAAACCCCTTGCTATACAAGGAGTAAGACCTTTCTTTTGGGTACAGGTCATTGGATTCCCAAACATTTACCAGAAGAAAAACCCCTGCCACCCATATGCTCCAGTTTTCTTTTATTGGCCATCTATGCCAACCCCTGAATGAACTGGGAGATAGAGTCAATGGGAGTCAAGTATGGGCCTTAGTGTAAAACAACTGAAATAGGACATTGTGAAGAAGTGATGACAAGTGGGGCTGTTGGCATTTAAAGATGAGAAGCCCTTCTCCCAGGCCTTCTTCTTCTGTACTAAACATACTTCTCCAATGTTGCAACCTTTTGTCATAATCAATGAAAGTGCTTGATAATAATAACCACAATTCCTACTAGTTTTTCAATACTTTTTACAGAACCCCTATCAGCAAACAAACACATTGAATTTTCATAATGACTTTGCAAGATAGGTATTATCATTATTACTGTTTTATTGAAAATAAAACCAAGATTCAGTGAGATAAGGGCACAGAGTTAGAAGGCAGCAGAACTGGGATTGGATCACAAGTTTGCTGACCTGAAAGCATATAGCATGCTGCCTCTGGCTTATGCAAACCACACTGCAACTTAAACCATATCCCACCTAAAGCATTGGTCAAGTTTGGACTCAGAAGCAGGATTTTCCTATAGATCCCAAATATTTTCCTCCCATCTGAGTATTCCAGAGTTTGTCAAGATTTTCTAAAAGTGGGATGCTGGTCCTTACAGTTTGTTATATCATAAAACAGACTATAGACTAACCCTTACTAACTCTTCCCTTTGCCCATCACCATCCCCACCATCTACTTTTTAGCCCACCCTGACACCCACAGCAAGTGGAAGGAACATGGGGTCAGTGATCACATGGCTGTTGAGATGGAAACATAACTTTTTAAGTAGGCATATATCCCTGTTCCTCTGAAAACGAATATAAAAGTATGAGTACACTGCAACAAATATATTGTCACCAGAATAAGATACAGCATATAGTCATTATTTCACTTATATTTGGAGAACAATTAAGATAAGATTTTCTGTAGCACTTTCTTACAGTGCTGGGACAAGTCTAAATATATACAAATTGTGGAGGGCAATAAAACAATATCTATGAAATCTATAAAAATTACATATGCACATGCCATTTGTCTTAGATGAACTTCCCTAGAAACAGAGGCTGAGACAGGGACTCTTGCACAGATGACTTACAGAGGGAATGTTCTCAGGAGAAACCTACAGTGGAATGAGGGAAGCAGGGTAGCAGGTGAAGGAACTAGAATTAGATGTGGCTTCAGATCAATCTAGCCTCAGCCTAATCCCACAGGAACTTTTGAGTGAAAATTGCACCACAGCGTTTGTCCTGTCCAGAGACAGGGAAGAGTCAGTCATTGGCCAATGTCTGTCCCCCGAAGGATGTGTAACTTCCAAAACATCTGTGGGCAAGGCAGCAACTGTCAGTCAACAGCAGTTCCCAGAAAACAAAGCAGGTGTAAGCTTTTAGCGGCCAACATTTGCGACAGCTAGGGAATGGGTATGCCAGTCCCAAAAAACAGATCTTGGCCAAGCAACAACATCTGCCATAAATTGACCTAGCAATTCTATATCTAATAATTTATCCTCAGATACATTTGCACAAATGTAAAATGATGCATTTGTCCAAGTTTATTGATGGCAACATTGTTTATAATAAGTAAAGGCCCATCAATAAGCTACTGGTTAATTATATTATGGTACTTCCATGCAACAAAATATTAGGTGGATATGGGAAAAATAAAGGTAAAGAAACCTTCTATGTGTGGATATGGAATAACTTTAAATATGTATTTTTATCTGAAAAAAACAAGGTGCAGAATACAATGTATAGTATGCTACTATATCACATCTCTTTAAGAACAAATATATTTATTTGTTTAAATATGCTCAAGGTAATCCTGGAAGTATAGACAAGAAACTGGAAACACTGTGGCTGAAAAACAGAGTGAGAGGGAGAATTATCAGTGTATATCACTTAGTACCTTGTGAATTTTATACTACATGAGTATATTAGCCATTCAAATGAAATGAATAAAGATGGAGAAATAGTAGGTAGATAGATAGACTGACACATTGATTTTTCCCTGAGACACAAACAGGAGTTTCTGCCACTCTTGTGACAACAAAAAGGGGCAAAACCATAAGTAAAATTTAAAAGCAATTATACTTTTTGTTTTTGTTAATTTTTTAATGTTTTTATTGTTCAATTACAGTTGTCCTATTTTCCCCATTACTCTCCCCTGCTCTACCCATACCCCACCTTCCATTTTCAATCCTCCCCCTCCAATGTCTTTGTCCATGGGTCCTTTATACAAGTGCCTCGACTTGACCCTTCCCCTTCTTTCCCCCATTATGCCCCTTCCCTGCCCTCTCTGGTCACTGTCATTTTTTAAAAATATATTTTATGATTATGCTATTACAGTTGCCGCATTTTCCCCCCTTTTATTGCCCTCCACCCTGTACCCCACCTCCCACCAGCATTCCCCCACCTTAGTTCATGTCCATGGGTTGTAGATATAAGTTCTTTGGCTTCTCCATTTCCTGTACTCTTCTTAACCTTCCCCTGTCTATTTTATACCTACCATTTATGCTTCTTATTCCCTGTATCTTTTTCCCCATTCTCCCCGCTCCCTCTCCCTGCTGATAACCCTCCATGTGATCTGTTCTGTGAATCTGTTCCTCTTCTAGTTGTTTGCTTAGTTTATTTTGTTTTGTTTAGGTTCACTCGATAGTTGAGAGTTTGTTGTCATTTTATTGTACATAGTTTTGATATTCTTCTTTTTCTCAGATAAATCCCTTTAACATTTCATATAATAAGGGCTTGGTAATGATGAACTCCTTTAACTTTACCTTATCTGGGAAGCATTCTATCTGCCCTTCCATTCTAAATGATAACTTTGCTTGATAGAGTCATCTTGGATGTAGTTCCTTGCCTTTCATGATGTTGAATACTTCTCTCTAGCACCTTCCTACCTGAAAGGTTCCTTTTGAGAGATCAGTTGGAGGTTTCTTTCTTCCTTCTGCTCCAAAACATTGATTTGAGTTCTGGTTTCCTTCCCTTCGCTGTTGGTTCCCTTTATTTCACTTTTCATAGCTTTTACTTTTTCCTCTATTTTGTGACCATACCCAACCATTTCTGTGAGCATCTTGATTACCAGTGTTTTGAACTGTGCAACTCATAGGCTGGCTATCTCTTCATCACTTAGTCATACTTTTTCTGGAACTTTGATCTGTTCTTTCATTTGGTCCATATTTCTTTGTCTTGACACATCTGTTACATAGCAAGGAGAGGAACCTTAGGTATTGCCAGAGCAAGGCAACCCACATCACTACCTTGTGCTGCTGTATGTGGGGGAGGGGTCCAAGAGGATCATTGCTACTTGCTCAGCTCTACACCAGCTTTCGGTCACTTCCCCCACTACCCGCAAGCAAATTGGGCCCTTCTGGTGCTGATTCTCGAGTGGGTGGGTTTGTATATGTTCTGGGACCCTGTGGGTTTCTCCAAGAAACTCTCCTGTGAGGCTGGGAGTTTCTCCTGTCACCTTAACTCCCACAGAATTTTTCAGTCATAGGTTTGAGACTTTATTTCCCTGCACTGGAACCCTGGGTTGCCTGGTCTGTCCCACTCCCCAGTTGTTCCTCCTTGTTTATCTGCATGCAAATAGATCACCAGCTCTGCCAGCTGCCACCTCTCCCACTCCAGTCCTCCAGCTACCATATTGCCACAAGTTCTTTGCATCCAAGCTGCCTGTCTGCACCCCTCCTGACAGTCTGGGCGAATGTTTTTTGTTTAACTCTTTGGTTGTCAAATTTCCATACAGTTTGCTTTTCTGGCAGTTATGGTTATTTCTTTATTTTAAATTTGTTATTGTCCTTTAGGTTGTTCAAGCAGGCAAAGTGTATCTACCTATGCTTCCATCTTGGCTGGAAGTCAGCAATTATTTTTCTCTTCAGAAGTAACTTCCTTCCTAATGATTGCTAATGTGGTCCTTGCATTTGTATGTAACTTCTAGTTTACCCAATAAATATTAATTTTCTGAAATAATATTTTAGATCCTCCACCCATCCCTATTACTCATACTTCTCCATAGAAGTTTGATTTCTTTATCAAGATGAAGTCAATAAACTATTGCAACTGCAATAGGCTCTTTTTTGAAATCTGAGCCAAGCTATAGTCCCAAGCTATATTTGAAAAATTTTATAATTAAAAAATGTATTAATCAAGGTACTAATTTTACCAATGAGATGCTAATAGATGTCTCAAAACAAAATGGCTTTGTTGCCGAATAAATTTAGGCTAAACAGATTTATTTTTTTATTTAATTATTCTTCAACTACAGTTTTCTGTTTTTTAATCTCATCCCAGCCCAAGCCCCAGTGCCCCCCACCATCCTCCCATTTCCACTGCCCTTAGTTGTTGTCCCTTATACTAGTTCCTGTAAATCCTTCCCCTTTTTCCCCTGAAATTCCCTCCCCTCTCCCCTCTGGTCACTGTCTCCCTGTTCTCTATTTCAGTGTCTTTGTTTTTATTTTGCTTGTTTGTTTCTTTTGTTGTTTAGCTTCCTCTTAAAGGTGAGATCATATGGTATTTGTCTTTCACCACCTGGCTTATTTCACTCAGCATAATGCTTCCCAGTTCCATCCATGATGTTGCAAAGGGTAGGAACTCCTTCTTTCTTTCTGCTGCATAGAATTCCATTGTGTAAATGTACCATAGTTTTTGGATCCATTCATTTACTATTGGGCATCTAGGTTGCTTCCAACTCTTGCTATTGTAAATTGTGCTGCAATGAACATTGGTGTGCATAGGTTCTTTTGGATTGGTGTTTCAGGGTTCTTAGGATATACTAACAATGGAATTGCTGGGTCAAAAGGCATGTTCATTTTTAGTTTTCTGAGAAAACTCCATACTGTTTTCCATAGTGGTTGTACCAGTCTGCAATCCCACCAACAGTGGACTAGGGTCCCCTCTTCTCCACAACCTCTCCAACACTTGTTGTTTGTTCCTTTGCTTATGATGGCCATTCTGACTGGTGTAAAGTGGTATCTCACTGTGGTTTTAATTTGCATCTCTCTGATAGCTAGTGATATTGAACATCTTCTCATGTGTCTATGAATCTTCTATATGTCCTCCTTGCAGAAGTGTCTGTTTTAATTGGGTTGCTTGTCTTCTTAGAGTTGTGTAAGTTCTTTGTATATTTTGGAGATTAAACCCTCGTCTGAGGTATCATTGGCAAATATGTTTTCCCCTACACCTGGTTCTCTTTTTATTTTAATACTGTTTCCTTTTTTTGTAAGTGAATAATTTTTAAAATTTTTTAAATTGAATTATTGTTCAAGTATAGTTTTCCATCCCCCACTCCCTTCCCAGCACACCCCCAGGTGCTCCCCACTTCCTTCCAATTTCCACCCTTCTTAGTTGTTCTCCATGTGTCCTCTATACTAGTTTCTGTGAATCCTTCCCCTTTTCCCCTGAAGTTCTCTCCCCTCTCCCCTCTGGTCCTTGTCAAACACCATATGATCTTACCTTTAACAGGAACTTAAAAAACAAAACAAACAAGCAAGCAAAATATGACCAAAGACACTGTGATATTGTTTTCGTTAGCCGTGCAAAAGCTTTTAATTTTGATGAGATCCCATTTGTTTTTTCTTTCCTTTATGTCCCTTGCTCTAGGGGCCATATCAATAAAAACGTCGCTGCGTGAAATATCTGAGATTTTCTTTCCAATGTTTTCTGCTAGGAGTTTAATGGTGTCACAGCTTATATTTAAGTCTTTTATCCACCTTGAATTTAATTTGGTGTATGGTGTAAGTTGGTGATAGAGTTTCATTTTTTTGCAGGTAGCTGTCCAGTTCTCCCAACACCATTTGTTGAAGACGCTATCTTTACTCCATTTTAGGTTGCTGACCCCTTTGTTAAATATTATTTGCCCATAGAGACTTGGGTTAATTTGGGGGCTCTCTATTCTGTTCCATTGGTCTATGTGCCTGTTTTGATGCCAGTACCAGGCTGTTTTGATTATAGTGGCCTTGGAATACAGTTTGGTATTGGGTATTGTGATCCCTCCTACTTTGTTCTTCTTTCTCAAAATTGCAGCTGCTATTCAGGGTCATTTATGGTTCCATATAAATTTTTGAAGTGTTTGTTCTATGTCTGTGATGCATGTCATTGGTACTTTAATAGGTATTGCATTGAATCTGTAAATTGCTTTGGGTAGTATGGACATTTTGATGATGTTAATTCTTCCAATCCATGAACATGATACATGTTTCCATTTGTTTGTGTCTCCCTTGATTTCTTTTTTCAGTGTTGTGTAGTTTTCTGCATACAGGTCTTTTACTTCCTTGGTTAGGTTTATTCCTAAGTAAACCTAGGAATTTGATTTTTCTTTTTTCTATATCAAATGGGATTTTTTTTCTTGATTTATGCTTTTGGTTTTTCATTATTGATATACAAAAATGACTTCGATCTCTGGGTATTAACTTTGTATCTTGCTGTTTTGCCAAATTCATTTATTAGGTTGAACAGTTTTTTTGGTAGAGTCTATAGGATTTTCTATGTACACTATCATGTCATCTGCAAACAGTGACAGTTTTGTTTCCTCCTTTCCGATTTGGATGCCTTTATTTCCTTTTGTTGTCTGATCGCTGTGGCTAAAACTTCGAATATTATATTGAATAGAAGTCGTGAAAGTGGACAACCTTGTCTTGTTCCTGATCTTAGTGGAAAAGATTTTACATTTTGCCCATTGAGTATGAAGTTGGCTTTAGGTCTCTCTTTATGGCCTTTATTATATTGAGGAATGCTCCCTCATTTCCCACTTTGCTGAGTACCTTTATCATATATGGGTGTTGTACCTTATCAAAAGCTTTTTCTGCATCTATTGATATGATCATGCGATTTTTGTCTTTGCTTTTGTTTATATGATGTATTATATTTCCTGATTTGCAAATATTAAACCATCCTTGCATCCCTGGGATGAATCCCACTTGATCATGATGTATGATCTTTTTAATGTATGGTTGGATGCAGTTTGCCAATATTTTGTTGAGGATTAGCGTCTATGTTCATCAGCAATATTGGCCTGAAGTTTTCTTTCTTTTTTGTGTCTTTATCTGGTTTTGGGGTTAGGATAATGCTGGCTTCATAAAAAGCATTTGGGAGACTTCCATCATTTTGGATTTTGGAAAATAGCCTGTGAAGAATAGGGGTTAGCTCTTCCTTAAATGCTTTGTAGAATTCTCCTGTGAAACCATCTGATCCAGGGCTTTTGTGTGATGGGAATTTTTTTATTACTACTCCAATTTCATCTGCTCTTATTGGTCTATTCAGGCTTTCTGCTTCTTCACTGAGTTTTGGAGGATTATATTTTTCTAGAAATTGTCTATTTCATCTAGGTTTTCAAATTTCTTGGCATACAGTTCTTCATAGTAATTTCTTACAATCCTTTGTATTTCTCTTGGGTCAGTTGTAATCTCTCCTCTTTCATTTCTGATTGTGTTTATTTGGGTCCTTTCAATTCTTTTCTTCATGAGCCTAGTTAAAGGCTTGTCAATTTTGTTTATCTTTAAAAAAAACCAGCTCCTGGATTCACTAATCCTTAGAATTGTGCTTTTAGTCTCTATGTAATTTAATTCTGCTCTGATCTTGGTTATTTCTTTCCTTCTACTTGCTCTGGGCTGTCTTTGTTGTTGTTCCTCAAGTTCTTGTAGGCATAGGGTTAGCTTTTTTGTTTGAAATGTTTCTATCTTTTTTAGGTAGGACAGTATTGCTATGAACTTCCCCCTCAGGACTGCCTTCGCTGTGTCCAATGTTTTGGGTTGTTGTGAGTTCATTTTCATTTGATTCCAGAAACTTTTTGATTTCTTCCCTAATTTCATTCTTGACCTATTCACTGTGGAATAGCATGGCATTCAATCTCCATGATTTTGGGTGTTTTGGGTTTTTTCCTTTGGGGTTGGTTTCCAGTTTCAGTCCCTTGTGATAGGAGAAAATGCTCGGGATTATTGCAATTTTCTTGAATATGTTGAGGTTTGTTTTGTACCCTATTATGTCATCTATCTTTGAAAATGTTCCATGCACATTTGAAAAGAATGTGTATTTAGCTTCTTTGGGATGAAGGATTCTATATATATGAGTTAAGTCCATTTCATCGAGAATATTGTTCAATGCCACAATATCTATGTTGATATATTTTTTGGAAGATCTGTCCATTTTTGACAGTAGGGTGTTAAAATCCCCTACTATAATTGTGTTGCTGTCAATACCTTTCTTGAAGTCCTCTAAGGTTTTCTTTATATATTTGGGTGCTCCTATGTTGGGTGCATATATACTTATGATGTTTCTGTCTTCTTGGTGCAGTCTTCCTTTGAGTAATATGAAGTAACCTTCTGGGTCTCTCTTCATCGCCCTTTTTTTGAGGACTATTTCATCTGATATGAGTATTGTTACCCCAGCTTTTTTTTCCTGGCCCTTTGCTTGGAAAATTTGTTTTCTGCCCCTCACTTTTAGTCTATGTAGGTCTTTTGTCCTGAGGTGGGTCTCTTGTAGGCAGTAAATGTGTAGGGCATGCTTTCTTATCCATTCAGCTATTGTTTGTCTTTTGATTGGAACATTTAATCTATTTACATTTAAGGTTATTGATAGGTACTTATTCATTGTCATTTTTATACCTGTGCTTCTCATTGTCTCTCTCTTTTCCTTCCTTTCCTTAAAGCAGTCCTTTTAGCATCTCTTGCAGAGCTGGTTTGGTGCAGGCATATTCTTTTAGACTTCTTTTGTCTTGGAAGCTCTTTATTGGGTCTGCTATCTTGATTGAGAGGCTTGCTGGGTAAAGTAACCTTGGTTGCAGGCCTCTGGTTCTCATTACTTGGAATATTTCTTGCCATTCTCTTCCTGTTTGCAGTGTTTTCATTGAGAAGTCAGCAGCTAACCTTACTGGGGCTCCCTTGTATGTTACCTCCTTTTTCTCCCTTGCTGCCTTTAAGATTCTCTCTTTGTCTTGGAATTTTGCCATTTTAATGATGATGTGTCTTGAAGTGGGCCTCTTTGGGTTCCTCTTGAATGGGACTCTCTGTGTTTCCTGGATTTGTTTGACTTTTTCTCTCATCAAATTAGGGAAGTTTTCCATCATTACTGTTTCAAATAGATTTTCTATCCTTTGATTTTCTTTTTCTCCTTCTGGTATCCCTATTATTTGGATATTATTACATTTCATATTGTCTTGTATTTCTCTTAATCGCTCTTCATGCTTTCTGAGCCTCTTTTCCTTTTCTTGCTCTTTCTGGGAATTGTTTTCCACTTTGTCCTCCAACTCACTGATCTGATATTCTTCTTCAGCAATCCTGCTTTTGATTCTTTCCCCTGTGTTCTTCTGCTCTGAAATTGTATTCTTCATTTCCTCTTGTCCCTTGCTGATAGTTTCTATTTCCTTTTTCATTTTGATATAGTTTGCTGTGAGTTCATTGTAGCTCCCCTGTAGCTTCTGGTAGCTCATTGTGAGCTCTTTGAACTTCCTGATAACCAGTGCTTTGAATTCAATATCTGATAGCTGACTTGCCTCTGTTTCATGTAGCATTCTTTCTGAGGCTTCCACCTTTCCTTTCATTGGGGGGGTTGTTTCTTTGTCTTCCCATTGTTTGTGAGACTCTTCTTGTGAGCTTCAGCTTCTTAGCTTGATTTGTTCTGGCTTCCTGGATTTATGGTGTGAACTTCTGTGGTATAATACCTGTGAGATTCAGTGGTGCAGTCTCCTTGATCTTCCCAGCTCGCTGGTCTTGGGCTGTTTTTTACATTTGCTCTGAGTTTGTCTTTGGGTTTTGATTGTTTCTGGGTCTTTTTTTTGTGGGTCCTTCCCACCAGCTGGTAAAGTGATGGTCCCTCTGTCCACCACCCATTTTAGTTTGTTGTGCTGGTGAGGGTGGTTTGTGTTGAAACTAGTTCTTCCATGTGTACAGAGTTTTGATGATTCTCTTTTGATTTTGTTCAGTTGTTAGCCCTGGGTGGTTTCTGCACTGTTTAGTTGTATATCCGGATAGGTCCTGGGTTGAGGTTTGTGTGGTTTCTACTCCCTCCTTCACCTTCTTCTGTTGTTATCTGTTGGTTGTTCCTTTGTTCCTTTGTTCCTTTGTTGTTGGGTTTCCTCTTCCTTTGGGTATTTTGGTGTTCACCACTTCCACCTACTCTTTTTTGTGTGTGTGTGATCAGTTGGAGGGTAAGGCAAACTGATTTATGAGAGCAGGAGAGTATTCTATGATATTTACAGTAGCAGCTGGTAGAGAAGAGATAGGTGATCCCCTGACTGTGTACAGCAATAATTGTAATCTTCAACCCAACTAGCCACTTTTTAGAAATGATGTAAAGAAGATAAGGCTCTTGTTGGGGAGAGAAGTTTTGTGATTTGGATCTAGAAAGGAGTGAGGTTGAGGGAAGTCAGATTCTGAGGTAAGGTGGTAATAAAGGATGGTAAATAGGTGTAATATGAGAGAGAATAGAGTTAACCACTACAGTATTATAGTTCAGGCAACAACAAAGTCGGCTAAGATCGGGGGGGGGAGGGGTTGTGCAGTATTTACAGTAGTATGTAACAACTATTATTTACAATAATACTAGAGCAACAATCATATGACAGAATATATGATATACCAAGGTTAGGGAGTATTTGACCTTCAATAGTGTGCTAACTGGGCAAGGGGGAGTAAAGGACATTAAATTAGCAATATACTATGATGGAGGGGACAGACGAAACCTGTCAAGTGATACAATATATCCAGCCAAGGTACAAGATACAATATACAGAAAGAGGAGGAATACAAAGATACTATTAAAATAAAATATGTAAGAATAATGAAAAAATACAAATATGCAGTAACTTGTAGTTTTTCTGTTATAGCAAAGTGAATTTTGTCTCTCTGTCTCTACTGTTGGGATGCCCCCTCTTTGAGTACAACTCTGGTGTTTTCGCTCTTCCAAGTCTTTTGTCTCACTTGTGGGGGAGGGAGGCAAAAAGAAAGAAAAAAATGGCAGGAGAAGGGTGGAAAAAGTGGTAGGTTTGGAGAGAAAGTAAGAAGGAATAAAACAAGAAAGAAGAAGAGAGAGGGTAAACATATTGAAAGATAAAACAATAATAACGTTAAAAAAAGAAAAAAAATTTAAAAAGCAAAAAAAAAAAAAACCCAACCTCTTGTTGGTTTCCAGCTGGTCAAACCTTTTCTTCTGGTCACACTAGCTGCAGCAGTCTGAGGGTTGATTGGTGGCCTTTCTCCCTTCTCAGTGAAGGTCTCAAGAGAGCTCTCTCAAGATCCAGACTGGCGCCTCTCCCCAGCACTCCACTGACAGCAGACTCCCCAGGATTCACAGTCCTGGCCTGGGGTGCGGGCACATGCTCCCAGCCAGGCTTCCTTGGTCCCGCAGGCTTGGACGTGAACCTTTCCCAGTGCTATGGGGGAATGCGAGGGCAACTCTCAATTCTCCCAAGCCAGTGACCACAGACTGACTCTGCAGGTAATCAAAGCTCTCTGGTTTGCATTCTCATGCCCACTCCTCTCTCTGACACTCCAAGCAAACAGAACTCTCCTGGCATTTTTCAAACTGCGCCAGGCTGGGTAGGGAGGGAGCTGATGACTGGCTCTCTCCCAAGGACCTTGCTGCCAGCCCTTGGCTCCCAGAGACCGAGGTGGACTGGCCCAGGCCCTGGGGTGGCCGGGCGGAGGGCCTGCGGCCTCTGTGCTATTCCCTCAGACCTTATTGACCTGCAGCCATCTCCTCTCCTCACCATCTGGTCATTCAGAGTCTGCTCCAATATCTGGAGCCCTACCTTCCTATATGCTGGGTCCCTGTTGACTATCCACTGCGCTCCTCCATAGATCAGCCTGGTTTTTCTCTGGTAGGTGGGGGGAAGTGAAATCCTTTGTTCTACTCTGCCACCATCTTCCCCCGACCCTAGATTTCTTTTTAAAAAGATTTTATTTATTTATTTCTAGAGAGAGGGGAAGAGAGGGAGAGAAATATCAATGTGTGATTGCTTCTCACACCCTTCCTACTGGGGACCTGGCCTGCAACCCAGGCATGTGCCCTAACTGGGCATTGAACTGACAATGCTTTGGTTCACAGGCCTGCTCTCAATCCACTGAGCTATACCAACCAGGGTCTTAAATAGATTTCTATAGTTCAGGACTTATCAGAGCCTTTAAAGTTACAATGTGCATTTTGAATCTCCTAAGATACAAAATTCTCTCTAAAACTATTTGACTGCAGAATTTTGGAGAAGGGTTAAACTGTGCAGTTTTGATTGAGCTCTCTCGATGACTAGAGTCATCTGAAGGCTCAGCAGAGTTAAATGTGGCTCACTCACATAACTGGAAGCTTGGCTATTGGCTGAGAATTCAGTTGGTTTGTCAATTGGGGCACCTACACATGGTTTCAATGTCATGAGGTTCTCAGAGGGTCTCATGGCACCTGGCTTCCCCTACAGCAAGTGTCCCAAGATAACTAAGTGGAATTTGTATGGCCTTCTATGAACTTGCCCAAAAAGTTACACAGATTGTACCCTGGCTGTTTACACAAATTGCTTTGCAGATTCTACTGACATAAAATGAGTCACTATGGTCAGTCTAGATTCAGGTGGAGAGGCCATAGAATCCTGGGAAGAGTGTCAACAAATTTGTGAGCATATTTTTAAACTGTCACAATTCATTATTGCCTTGATTGTACAGAAGGGACCCAAAAATATATTTGACCAAAAGCAATTGAATCTATGCTGCTTTGAAGACTGAGTTGCAGTGTATTCATTTCAACCTCAAATACAGGGTTTACTCAAGTACTTGGAGGATGCTGTATAAACACATATTTTCATTTAATTTAAAGGGAGAGATGGTTTCTACATAAACCTGCTCTAGACCATGAATTATGTCTGTTTGTCATAGAATCATGGTATGTGTTAACTGCATGTTTCACTGACTTTTTTTAATTGACAAATAAAGCTGGTCTCAAGGTTAATTATAAGAAAGAAAGAGATGTCAGATATTCTATGTAAGTCTATTTGATAATCATACCATTTATAGAAACTATAAAAAAAACCTGTAGCATTTCTGATCAGTTAATTTACCATGTTTATGAGTATTAAATTATACATCCTTTTTGAAACTAAAATTTCAGAGGATAAAATAATACTCTATTGGTTTACTTTGACAAAAAGAACCAGAAACCCATTAATTTTAGCACAGAAATTTTGACTTCTCTTTTTTAGATCATCAATATTACTTCAATCCTTCAACATATTTATAATGGAAGTAAAGCTGAACATCTAGATTTTTAAAATGCTGACTTCCTTGACTATCCAACTAAAGGAATAAAATATCAGAAGGATTTTATTTCATCAGGCAAATGAACCAAAAATGAGGACTCCTGCCCCCACTTAAGCATACTATGAAATTCCCTGTCAGCAAGTCTGAGGGTTATGTAACCATTACAAGTACCTTCTCCCTGGTTCGGTAAAACATTAGCAGCAAAAACTTAAGAGTATATGAGTAATGCATAATTAACACATTTTGAAAATCATGTGGCTAAGGCAAATAAATCTTTTACAAGCTCTTAATGTACAAAAAAGGTTTTACATATTTACTGAATGGAAGAGAGTAAAACTGGCTGACTGAAAGAGCTTGGAAATGGTGGAATAATTTTTTTAAGTGGGAGGGAAGCATGGGTTTGTGCATTTGATTAAACAAGTTGGTCAAGAAGACAGAGGAGGCAAAAGTGATGGTACCCCTTCAGCCAAGCTTGGAATAATGATACCAGCACTACACACATAAACTGGGACAGGAGAGCGCATTCTTAATGGCAGGCAACAGCACAAAACTCAGGGGCCAGAACCAGTGAGAGATGGCTCAGGATTGAAAGGAGAGCTGACCTGTCAAGGAAAGCTAAGTTATGAGAAAAACTAATGTGCTGAAACACTGGGCAAGGCCTCCCCAATCACAGGCCAGTGTGCAAGAGACTCATGTCACTTGACAAAAGTGGTCCAGCTTTACAACCTTTTATGTTTTCCTTGCTATTGATGAGTCTACAGGGGATACCTGGACCATGTTAAAGATTTACCGTATCTTAAAACTGGGAAAAATCTTAGAGATCATTTGGTTCAGTCATTTTTGCTTTGGGAAAGGTCCTCTGGTTCTCAACACATGACAATTCCCTCATCTTCAAGGGTCCTTGGGCTCAATTGTTAGTTGTCAAATTTGCATTACTTCTGCCCGCTTCTAAGGTCTCCCCTGAAAACTCTATTTTCTTCGAGCTCTCTGACATCTCCACTCTAAGAATTGTCTAGGGTTTTCCACTTGGCAGTCATCAGAGTGGCCAAATACCATAGCTTCACAACTTCTCAAGTTCCCACTTTGCTGCTGAACAGAAAGTTGGTTGGGCCATTTCTAAACATTTGAGAATTGTAATTTCCTGGAGAACTTCTAAGAACCACCTGTTCCATCCAGTCCTTCATGCTATAAGGAAGCATCAGTGACTGTTTCTTCAACCTTCCAGCAACAGCCATCAGACCCTCACTGCCCCTCTTTCCCAACATCATCTAATCCCTCCAGCCATTGTTTTCCTGCAATACAGAGTGGCTCTGTTTTCCTGAACAAGCCCTGTTTTCCTGCCAGAGTATGTTTGTGTTGAGAGATGTCCAAAACTCCTGCTGTGCAGTGAGAGCCAAGAGTGCTACTCCAAAGCAGAAGTTCTGGGAGTGCAAACTCCCAGAGTGTGGGGTGCAGTGGTGCTTGACACAGCAATCACAAACACAATGGACAAAGTATATGTTTTTTCTTAAGCAAAATATATATAGAAGGGACATTATAAGGATATATTATAAGGATACTGAGGTACACCTCAGTAATATCCAATTACTGAGGTATACCCTGTAATTGAAGGAAGAGTTAGATAACAAAACTTCAGGAAGAGCAGAGGACAGGACTTGAGAATACGGAACTCATGAATTCTTCTCTCTTCATCTTTAGGTGTTACTTCTCCCTGCATTTCTGCTTTTTTTCTCTTTCACTGCAGAAAGTTTTTCTCTGTCTCTCAAGAAAATGGAAGCAAGAATTCTAAATTGGTTTGCACAGAAGAAGCAGGTAAAGTAAGAGTGGGAGAGATTTTCCTGCACAAAACCACTACTGGGATCAAGTTTACAAAAATTTAAATTCAGTCTATGCACATAGAGACCAGAGCTTCAGCCTGGAAAGGAGGTATGGCTGGGGACACATTCTGAGAAAAGTCAAGCAGGTACAGAATTACATTCCAAGAGATACCACAGGTTCAATGTGGAGGTGGTAGTTTCACTTTTCACATTGAAGGACAATGGGTCTTCAATAGTACATGGAGTAACAAACCCAGGAAATAGAAGGTGTGCATGCCCCTTATATTCAATTCCCTGCTGCTAAAGTGATGCTGAGTAGAGGCAACTGCCAAACACTTCAACAAAGTCAGGAAAAAAGTGGAAATAAAACAAAGGAAAAGGAAAACAAAAAAAAGACAGGAAAAGACACTCCAAATGAGCATGCAAACAAAAATTCTAGTACACATGAAGAAGTCTCATGCTAAGGAAAAAAACATCTAATAAAATAATCTGATGTAAACTCAATACAGGTGAAGTCAGTATTAAAAAACAGAACACCTTAAAAATAATTGTTTAGGGTGCTCCAAGAGATCAGTGAAAGTATAACATTTATTTTTGAAGAGAGGCAGAGCTCCTTCCCCTGTCCCTGGGCTTCTAATCAAAAGGATCCTCCCCCCACAAACCCCACTCCCCTCTCCCTTAAGGACATCAGTTCCATGCAGTCCACCCAGAACATGGCCCAGTCTCCCTTTTTTTCCTTCCAGGTGCTGGGTTCAGTGGCTGCTCTCCATTGCACTCCAGATACCACTCACATTGGTTAGATTCCTTGTAGAATGTGTTTTCATGTTCTCCTATGGTTGTGAGTGCTTTCTTTTCTTTTTATCTTTAATTAATAGATTTATTTTTTAGAGCAATCTTAGGTTTATAGAAAAACTAATCAGAAATCACAGAAGGCTCCCAAATGTCACCTCTCCCCCACCAACCCAGTTTCCCCCCTATTATTTACATCTTGTCTCAGTATAGTACATTCTTTATAATTGATGAATCAATGCTGATAAATTACTACTAACTCAAGTCCATAGTTTACATTAGGATTCACTCTTGGTATGTATATTCTACAGGTTTTGAAAAATGTATAATGACATGTATACACAATTATTATGTCATAGAAGGTAGTTTCAATGCACTAGAAATCCTCTGTGTTTCATCTTTTTAAAAAATATTTTATTTATTTATTTTTAGAGAGAGGGGAAGGAAAGGAGAAAGAGTGGGAGAGAACATCAATGTGTGGTTGCCTCTCATGTGTCCCCGACTGTGGACCTTGCCTGCAACTCAGGCATGTGCCCTGACTGGGAATCAAACTGGCAATTCTTTGCTTCACGGGCTCGTGCTCAATCCACTGAGCTACACCAGCCAGGGCTGTGTTCCATCTTATCTTTCTATCTCCCCAAACCCCTGGCAACCACTGATCTTTGTACTGACTCCATAGTTCTACTTCTTTTAGAATATCATATAATTGGAATTGTACATTGTGTAGCCTTTTCACAACTGGTTCTTTCACTTAGCAACATGCATTTAAGGTTCTTCCATGTCTTTTCATAGCTTGATAGTTCATTTCTTTTTAGCTCTGAATAATATTTCACTGTTGGGATGTAGCACTGTTTATCCACTCACGAAAGGACATCTTAGTTGCTTCCAAGTTTTGGCAATTATGAATAGAGCTGCTATAAATATCCACGTTCATTTGTTTGTTTTGTTCATTAGGTTCTACTTATAGGTGAGATCATATGGTATTTGTCTTTTGCTGCCTGTCTTATTTCACTTACCATTATACTCTCCAGTTCCATCCATGCTATTACTAAGGGTAGTGGTTCCTTCTTTCTTTCTGCTGTATAGTATTCCATTGTGTAAATGTACCATATTTTATTGATCCACTTATTTGGAGTGGGGGGAGTGGTGAGGGAGCATGGACAGGGCAGGGGAGAGCAATGGGGAAAAATTGGGACAACTATAATTTAGCAAGAATAAAAAATAAAAATAAATAAAAAATAAACATCTATGTTCAGGCTTTTGTGTGGATGTAAGTTTTCAACCCCTTTGAATAAATACCAAGAAGTACAATAGCTGCATTATAAGAGTATGTTTAGCAAAAAAAAAAAAAAGAATATGTTTACCTTTGTAAGGAACCGCCACACTGTCTTCAATAGTGATTGTACCATGCATGAGAGTTCCTGTTACTTCACATCCTCACCAGCATTTGCTGCCACCAATATTGTGAATTTTGGCCGTTCTAACAGGTGTTTACTGGTATCTCACTGTTGTTTTTATTTGCAGTTTCCTGATGACATATGATGTGGAACATCTTTTCATATGCTTATTTGACATCTGGTATCTTCTTTGGTGAGATGCCTGTTCAGATATTTTGTTCATTTTTTAATTGGGTTGTTTTTTTTTGGGGGGGAAGGGTTTTTTGTTTTCTTATTGTTGAGTTTTTGGTGAGTTTTTTTTTTAATGACAGGTTTTGGAGAAGCCAGATCTCCACATTTTTCCAAGCCATTGACTACAAGCCACCCCTCTGTGCCCCTAAGATCTCACAGAACTTGAGTTGGGATTTCTCTCTCTTTCCTGGCTTTCATGGGAGATTTTTGAGCTGTGGAACTTCATGGGCCCCCATTTGTAGACTTGCTTTGAGGCCCAGTGGCTAACTAGAGCTGTGGCCAGTGCATCTTGCCAACAAGGGAACATTTGCAGGCCCATAGTGCTATAACGCTTATAACAAAGAAGCCAAAACAGTAACAACTGCCAAGACTTGTATTGAGTCATGTTATTACAACTCCCCAAGATCCAGTTCACTTCTCTCCCAGACCCTCTGAATTCCACATTTTTTAAAAGAAATCCTGTTAGCCCTGACTAGTATGGCTCAGTTAGTTGAGCATTGTCCTGCAAAGCAAAAGATTGTTGGTTCAGTCCTTAGTCAGGGCACATGCCTGGGTTGCAGGTTTGGTCCCAGGTCGGGGTACATGCCAGAGGCAACCTATCAATATTTATCTTACACATCAATGTTTCTCCCTCCCTTAACCCTCTCTAAAAATAAATAAACAAAATTTTAAAAATAATAATAGTATAAGAAGTCCAGATAAGAGGAGACTGAGAGAACAGAACAGCATTAAGATTCTAAAGTGGATGTAGCAACCATTCAGATTGTACTTGCCTCTTGGATCCAGATAGTAAGTACTGGGCAGTGTTTTTCTACCCACAAGAGTGTACAGGAAAAAAAAGCAGGAGATCTTCAACCAGAAATAAGGCTGGGAAGAATCATAGAAAAGATTGAGTACAGAACTTGATTAATAAGGGGGTTAAGTATAATGACTCTTATTCTTTCACTGACTGGTTTGGACTTGAAGCATCTGATGATGAGTTTGTTCCTGCCTCTCTAACCCTAAAGTGGGGAGAATTTTATATCCATTTAATAACCCTGCAGTTATGACAAACATCAAAATCTGACAATATTAAAGAAAAGAAGAAAAATCACCAAAGAAGTTGAAGGAAGGTAGTGAGAGAGAGAAAAAGACAAAAAAATGATACTTTCAACAGGGAGAAGAAATGAACAGAAGCTAGGTTTTCCAAAACTGGCTTCACAACTCTCAGTGCTGATAAGGAGAAGAAAATAAGAAGCGCTCTTAAGGCCATGAGTGATATGAGATGTTAAAAAAAATCTCAGAAAGAGAAATAGGCCTAGGAAAATCAGGCATGAGGAGCATGACCCTGGGAGAATGGGGAGTACCTTCCACCCTTGCTTCAACCTTTCACTGCTTCTGACAACGATTTACTTCAGGAGGTCACTACCATGGTCTCTCTGACTTATTTTGACTTGAAGCACCTGCTGAGTGAGTCTCCAAAAGGAAGAATCTTCTGTGATATGGACTATGAAATACTCCTGTGGGGTAGAATTGGAACAGGAATTCAGACAGTTCTTTTCTGTCCCCAGAGGCCTGCCAGTGTCACTGGAGATGTGCATTAAGGAGCTGCCTCAGGCTCAGGGAGTGTGTGAACAGAAGTTCTCCACCGAGGATATTAGTGGCATCCTATTGGGCATGGAGGTACAAATCTGGAAGCTGAGCAGCCAGGTCTGTTCTGAGGTGCATGGCCATCTGACTTTGTTCCTGCCCTGAAGCAAAGACCTCTTGGTCATACTTGCTCAAAAACTTCATATCTGGGAGCTGTTTGGGGAGGGAGGTACATCTGAAAGGAGCCTCTACAGAAACTTAAATAAGCTATTTGCAGGGCACTGCCAAAGCAGATGGCCAAGGCACACACAGCAAAGATTGCAGAGATACTGGAAGAGGAAAAAGACAAGTTGCTGGGAGAACAGTTGTGCTCTGGTAAGGAAGAAGAAAGGGGCAGAAGAGCCCAGAAGAAATTCCAATGGACTGCTAAAACTGGGGGAGGTGCTGTCAGGTGGTGAAAACCAAACCAGAGGACTATGATCTGGAAAGAAACAAGTCAGTCTGGAGAGGACTGCATGAAACAGTTTCTGGGTACTGAGGTTCAAACTCTCTGGCCCAATGGCTGAGGGCAGACCAGGTCTGTGGGGGTGACTTTAATCACAAGTCCCCCCAGTTGCCATGGATGAGGGTGAATATGACAGAGATATGACGTGATCTGCTTGGGGAGGAGGGGTGGCCATTTTCCCTGCTGGGAAAAGGCCATGGGCTGGTAGCCAGTTTCTCAGGGGGAAAAGGCCAGCAGTGGCCAGTTTCTCTGAGGAGAAAAAGGCCCTGAGCCCCCGTGTTCCAGGGCTTTTATTGGGTTGTAATACATGGGAATACAGGATGGCATGGATCAAACAGTAGTTAATATTTCAAAGAAATCTGAGGGCTTCGGAGTCTGTCAGGAACAGAGTTTTAGGGTTTCCTGCTCGAACCCTTAACATATGAATGAAAGCACTTAGCAGAGGAAATTTCACAGGTTTATCAGGAAGTCTTTGTGGTGCCAGATTTTTCCCCAGGACACGCTCTAGCAAGGCAAGGAGCTACACCTCTCCCCAACAGGTATTCAGGCTTAAGGGGATTAGAGCCAGGAAGCATTTCTCATAGCTCGAGAACATGGGGACTCGAGCTATGTCAAAGCTGGGGGGGGTCAAGAGTTCATTGCTCTTTCTTTGTTGCAGCCCCCCAAGTCCTTCCATGAAGGCCTCCCAAGTGATCTAGTCTGGCTTAGGTTGCCCCCTGCTGTGAGGGGTCTTACCCGTCATTGACTTCCAACCAAGCTTTGGGGGCAGGGAGAGGAAACTGAGGCAGCATTTGCTACCAGAGACAAGCTTTGTCTCCTGCGGCTGGCATTCCAGAGGTCATCCCTCGCCCTTAGTCACAAGGAGTAAGGATACAATTCCTAAAACTAGGCAGAGCGGTCTACAACACAGGTCTCTGTGTAAGCAGAGCAGACCACACTGTGGGTTCCTGACATAGATACTGACCAAGAAGAAAGTAATGGCTCCCTCAAAGTCAAGGTGAAGGAATCAGACTAAACCTTGTAAAAAGGTTCTCATCTTTTTAGCCCAAATTGGCAGCCTAATTGCTCTGCATAAAAGTCACACTCTTTTTTCAATTAGTTTAGTTCCATTATTATTTTGTATTTGTTTCAGGTATATATATAGCGGTTAGACCATCTCAGACTTTACATAGTGTTCCCCCTGACATTTGTGTATCCACCTGGCACAACACATAGTTACTGCAATACTATTAACTATATTGCCTATTCTGTACTTTCCATCCTTGAAAGTCACAGATTTGTATGTATGAAAATTTGCACTTCTGCCAAGATGGAGATGTAGGTGGAAAAACTGTGCCTTCTCCCACAACCAAGTTTAAAGACAACAAAGTTTTAGCAAACAAAAATTCAGCCAAAACACAGAATATTGAACTATATGGAAGTCCGAAAACAACGAACCATTCAGCCAGACCGGTAAGAGGGGCAGAGCCAGCAATGGACCAGGGTCGGGCAGGAAAGATCCCTCGACCCAGGTGCACAGGCAGCTGTGGCGCGGATCCCAGGTGTGGGGTAGCAACATGTGGACCCAGTGAGGGCGTAAGGCAGCAGGCTGACCACAGTCACACATTTGCCCACAGGTAAACCAGTGAAGGAGTCAGCAGTGAGACAGACCGCGCAGGCCCCAGCAGCGGAAGCAGCAGAGGGGACCACCATTGCCCTTCTTTGACCCTGCCCCCACATACAGCATCACAATCCAGCGACTGAGTTGCCCCACCCTGGTGAACACCTAAGGCTCTGCCCCTCATACATAACAGGCATGAACAGTCCAAAATATGGCTCAAGAACTCAAAGCCCCAGAGCCGATAACTCTAAGTGACCAAGAAATAGCCAACCTCTCAGATGCACAGTTCAAAATACTGGTGATCAGGATGCTCACAGAACTGGTTGATTTTAGTCACAAATTAGATGAAAAAATGAAGGCTAAACTAACTGAAATCAAGAAAAATGCACAGGGAACCAATAGTGATGAAAAGAAAGCTGGGACTCAAATCAATGGAGTGGACCAGAAGGAAGAAAGAAACAACCAAACAGAAAACAATGAAGAAACAAGAATTCAAAACAATGAGGAGAGGCTTAGGAACTGCCAAGACACCTTTAAATGTTCCAACATCCTAATTACAGGGGTACCAAAAGGGGAAGAGGAAGAGCAACAGGTGGAAAACTTATTTGAACAAATAATAAAGGAGAACTTCCACAATCTGGCAAAGGAAATAGACTTCCAGGAAGTCCAGAAAGCTCAGAGTGTCCCAAAGAAGTTGGACTCAAGGAGGAACACACCAAGGCACATCATAATTACATTACCCAAGATTAAAATAAAGGAGAAAATCCTACAAGCAGCAAGAGATAAGGGGACAGTCACCTACAAAGGACTTCCCATCAGACTGTCAGTGGATTTCTCAAAAGAGACCTTACAGGCAAGACAGGGATGGAAAGAAGTATTCCAAGTCATGAAATCCAAAGACCTACAACCAAGATTGCTCTATCCAGCAAAGCTTTCATTTAGAATGGAAGGACAGATAAAGAACTTCTCAGATAAGATCAAATTCAAGGAGTTAATCATCACCAAGCCCTTATTATATGAGATGTTAAAGGGACTTATATAAGAAAAAGAAGATAAAAAATAGGAACAGTGAAAGGACAGCCAAGTCACAGTTATTAACAACCACACCTAAAACAAAAGCAAACTAAGAGGACAGCTAGATCTGGAGTGGAACCATAGAAATGAAGATCACAAGGAAGGTTAGCAACAGGGGAGTGGGAGGAGGAGAAGGGGGAGAAGGTACAGAAAATAAGTAGCATAGATGGTAGGTAGAAAATAGAAAGGGGGAAGGGCAAGAATAATAGGGGAAATGTAGAAGCTAAAGAACTTATGACACATGGTCATTAACTAAAGGGGGGAATGGTGGGAAAGGGGGTGTGCAGGGTGGAGGGGAATGAAGGGGGGAATAGAACAAGTGTAATAGCATAATCAATAAAATATATGTAAAAATAATAATTAAAAAAAGAATCCCCCCCTCCAAAAATAGGTCAATTTGTTTTATTCTTAGAAATCCCCTTTGGTGAGGATATAGTAACAGGCTTCTATAAAATGCCTGTCATAAGGAGTCAGGCCTTGATGTCCTGGAGTTTTCCAAGCACTGAGTATACATTAACATGAGGGTGACATGCAGTTAAGCTTTGAGGATGGATCAAGGACAGACTAGAACAGATATTACAGACTTCCCAAGTCACTAAGTTGTTCACTAAACTTGTATTTCAGAAAGATCTTTAGAGTGTTTGCTTACACCTCTGAAATTTGTACCAATGGTGTGTTCCAACTGTCTACTTTAGCTAAGTGAATTAAAAGATGTCAAGTATAAACTATATCCAGGTGAATTTTATGGTTACATAATTCATGCAAAATCTATAATGTGATAGACTTTATAAAACAAATGTCTCATTTTCTTCTACAAAAAATCACAATGGAAAAAGGGAAGGGGAAACTATAAACTAAAAGAAATTGAAGATACATGTCAACCAACTGCAATATGTGAAACTTGTTAGGATACTGATTTGAAGAAATCTACTGTTTTCTTTTTTAATGAGACAATAGGAAAAACTATAACATTTATAGGATATTTGCTGAAAATGAGGAATTGTTTTAGGTGCTATCACAGCTAAAAGTGTTTAGGGTATTATGGCAAGGAAGGAAGAGGAAGGAGGGAGGGAAGGATAGAGGAAGGAAGGGCAAGAGGGAGGAAGTTAGGGAGGGAGAAAGGATTTGGTTGGCCTTTCTTCCAGTTCCTGGGAGGTTATCTCTAAACCCCTGAAATTCCCCAAGTGATGGGTGTCTTTATTATTCATTGTGGGCTTTTAAGACCACATTCTATAGCTTCTACTAACAAGATGACTCAGGATAAATGCTGGCCAAGCCAGAAAAACCAACCACTTAATTAGGGGGGTGGGGCTATGAGCCACATGGTATCAGCTTGACTTCAGGGAGCAAAGAGGGGGTTGGAGATTGAGTTCAACCCCATGGGTAATGATTCAATCAACTGATCCTTCTTAATAAAACCCTGGTAAAAATTCTGGGCACTAAAGCTCAGGTGAGTTTCCTGGGTTGGTAATACTCTGTGCATATGTTACCAGAGTATTAATGCTGGAATGGTAACACATTCCTGTGGATATGGAATTGCCCAAGAATATGGAAGGACACATCCTAGTCTTCAAAAATACATATGAAGAATTTACAGATGAACTACTATGTGTTGGATTTGCTGAAAAATAATCTAGACAGTGGGGAGAAAAAAGTTGAGACATAGGTGAAACAAAATTGGCCACATGGAATTACAAAAGCTGGGTGCTGGGAATGTAAAGATTCATGAAACTATTTTCTCTGTTTCTGTATATGTTTTAAATTTTCCAAAGTGAAAATAAAATGGTGCTCCATGTGGAAAAAATATGAATCCTTACTTTATACCATGTAGTAGGCAAAATTCTAAGATGGTTCCCAAGAGTATAAGCCCATGGTAAATATACACTTTCTCCTAGTCATTCAAATTAAGGACTAATGTAGATGTGTCATAAAGTTTTACAGATTTAATTAAGAACCCAAATCATCTGACCTTAAAATAGCCAGATTATCCTGGGTGGGCCTGACAAAATCAGGGAGTCCTTAAAAGGATGGGACTCTTCCCGATTTACTATCAGATAACTTTGAAGAATGAGAGAAATTCCACACAAGAGTCTTTCTTGCTTGCTTTGAAGACGGGGTGGAGGGACCATGTGGCAATGAATGTGGATGGCCTGTAGGAACTGAGAGAAGTCTCTGGCTAACAGCCATCAAGGAAATGGAGACTTCAGTCCTACAGCTACAAGGAACTAAATTCGGCCACAATCATGTTAGCTTGGAAGAGGGCTCCGAGTTCCAGATGAGCACCCAGTTAACAACTAGATTTCAACTTTGTGAGAGCTTCAGCAGAGAACTCACCTATGTTGTGACAGATTTCTGATCTACAGAACTGTGAGCTGATGAATTTGTGCTGTTATAAGCCTCGACACTTGTGGTAATTTGTTATACAGCAATATAGGAGTATATATACAATAAACAAAAACAAATTACAGTTGTGTAAAATAAAGCTTTGTACACTTTTGAACAAATTTAGAAAAATATGTTCATGGCCATGGTACAGGGAAGGATTTGTTAACATACTAAAGATCAATAAATTCAACTATACTAAAATTATATTCTTCTGAATGCACCAAAAGGTAAAATAAAATTACTGGACTAGAAGATGCTATTTACAAGACATAAAATTACCAAAAAATATTTTTAAGAAGCTCCTACTACAATGCAATCAGGGAAAAAAACAAGCCAACAAAATATGAATTGGTAATTGACAGAAGAGGAAGTTTGAAGGCCAACAGATATATATATAAAGATCTCCAATATGACTATTTATCAGAGAAATACAAAATGAAACAGTAATGAAATGCAATTTTACCTCCACTGGAGCAGCAAAAATTAAAAATTCAGATAAGGGCATTTTCTTGCTTATGTGAATTTCTTATGTGCATGTATTAAAAATTTGGAAAAAAATAAAAAGTTAAGTTGAAATCCAGTTGATATTGAGTTTTCGCAAGGACATAGGGTGACCGAAATTCTTGTGTCCTATTGATAGGAGTATAAATTGATACAGGAACTTAAGAGAGCAATTTGATAATATTTACTGAAGTTGAAGATGTATATATCCCTTGACCCAGCAATTCTATGTATGGTATGGGAATATATTATACAGAAAATCCCATATATAGGTTCAGGGAAACACCCACAAGTATCATTGCAACATAATTTGTAACACTAAAAAAAATGCAGACTACCTAAATGCCCATTCACAGGAGTGAAGTTTTTGCTTTTTCAATCCTCAATTTGCTTCTTTAATCTTTTTTTAACTTATTGATTATGCTATTACAGTTGTCCCATTTCCCCCTCCTCATTCCCCTCCACCCTGCACACCTCCTCTCACCCACATTCCCCCTCTTAAGTTCATGTCCAAATGTCATAAGTTCTTTGACTTCATTTCCCATATATTCTTACTCTCCCCCTGTGTATTTTCTACCTACTATCTATGCTACTTATTCTCTGTACCCTTTCCTCCTCTCTCCTCATCCCACTCCCCTGTTGCTAACCATCCATGTGATCTCCACTTCTGTGGTTCTGTTTCTGTTCTAATTGTTTGCTTAGATTGCTTTTGTTTTAGGTGTGGTTGTTAGTGAGTTTGCTGCCTTTTTACTATTCATGTTTTTTATCTTCTGTTTCTTAGATAAGTCCCTTTAACGTTTCATATAAGGGCTTGATGATGGTGAACTCCTTCAACTTGACCTTATCTGAGAGGCACTTTATCTGCCTTTCCATTCTAAGTGAAAGCTTTGCTGAATAGAGAAATCTTGGATGTAGGTAAGAACCTACATGACTTTCATGACTTGGAATACTTCTTTCCATCCCCTTCTTGCCTGTAGGCTCTTTTGAGAAATCAGCTGACAGTCTGCCGGGAACTCCTTTGTAGGTAACTCTCTCATTTTGTCTCGCTCCTTTTAAGATTCTCTCCTTATCTTTAATCTTGGGTAATGTAATTATGATGTGCCTGGGTGTGTTCCTCCTTGGGTCCACCTTCTTTGGGACTCTCTGAGCTTCCTGGACTTCCTGAAAGTCTATTTCCTTTGCCAGATTGGGGAAGTTCTCCTTTATTTGCTCAAATAACTTTTCCACTTCTTGCCCTTCCTCTTCCCCTTCTAGTACCCCCATAATTTGGATGTTGGAATGTTTAGAGATGTCCTGGAGGTTCCTAAGCCTCTCCTCATTTTTTTTGAATTCTTGTTTCTTCATTCTTTTCTGATGGGATGTTTCTTTCTTCCTTCTGGTGCACTCCATTGATTTGAGTCCCTTTCCTTCCCATCACTATTGGTTCCTTGTGCATTTTTCTTCATTTCACTTAATGTAGCCTTCATTTTTTCATCTAATTTGTGGCTACAATCAGCCAGTTCTGTGAGCATCCTGATCACCAGTGCTTTGAACTGTGCATCTGATGGGTTGGCTATCTCTTTGTCACTTAAAAGTATTGGCTCTGGGGCTTTGATGTGTTCTCCTATTTGAGCCATTTTTTTGTGGGTGGTCTGGTCGCACATGTTATGTAGTGAGGGATGGAGGCTTAGCTGTTCACCAGGGCGAGGCAATCCAGTAGCTGGCTTGTGACACTGTATCTGGGGTCAGGGTCAGACGGAGAACAATGGCGCTTGCTCAGCTCATATCAGCCACTTCTCCCCCCTTGCCACAAGCACATTGGGCCCTTCTGGTGCTGATTCCCATGTGGGTGGGCTTGTGTACATTTTAGGACACTGTGGGTCTCTCCAGTGAACTCTCCTGTGAGGCCAGGAGTCTCTCACAGCACCTCAGCCCCCAGAAGTGTTTTCAATCAGTGCTTTTAGGCTTTATTTCCTGGCACTGGGTTGTGTGGTCTGTCTCACTCCCCATTTTTGCCTGGCTTATCTGCGTGCTCAAATGTGTGACTGCAGTCAGCCAGCTACCTTGCACACCTCACTGGGTTGGCTCATTGCCTCTTGGCACCCAGGGTCTGCCAACCACCACCTGCATACTCGGAACCACCAGCCACTGCTTTTTCCTGCCTGACCCCTCTCCACCAGCCATCAACTCCACCCCTCTTACTGGTTTGGATGAATGGTTGTTGGACTTCCATACAGTTCAATTTTCTGTCAGTTCTGATTGTTTTTTTTTTTTTGTTTCTAAATTTTCGTTGTCCTTAATTTTGGTTGTGCAAGGAGGCACAGTGTGTCTACCTATGCCTCCATCTTGGCTGGAAGTCTGCTTCTTTAATCTTGACTGCCAATTCATCTGCTAATCTGCAAGAGAACCACCCCAACTGAAAATTAATTGCTTAGTTCACTGGCTCTAACAGTTACCCATAACTCTTTCAATTGTTGTCATCCATAGAAAAATGTTTTCACTGACTATGATCTTCAAAAAAGACTTCTGAGCCACCAAGGATCGAAAGTGTCCAATATATCTGGAAATGCACTTCTTACTCAAGGAGGAAATGGCTTTCTAAACTGAGCTGGAAATTGCTGAGCTGAAAGAGAATATGGATAATCCAAGAGAGGGAAATGAAAGCTTCTAAGCTACTGAAAAGGGAATATGCTTTTGAAAAGTACCTACTCCCCAATCCACGTGAGAGTTAATTGTATTTAATTATGCTGAGCATAAGCAAAGCTTAGTGTCTAAAAGTCAATCTGTGGATTCCTCCACATACAATAGGAACCACGTTCTGCTATTTAGAGCACATCCAGCTTGTTAAATCACCTGCAAACTTTCCATCTTCATTTTAGTTTTATTTCTACCTTCTTATCTCAGACAGCAAATGTCAGAATAAGATACAGGCTAGTAACAGCATTAGATACCCTTGAGAAATACCTATATATAGATTTAACAAAAGAAACAAAATGGAGAAAGGTTTTTTACTCTTTTATCTGTCTGTGACAAGTGTTGACTTTTTTTACATTCCATAAAATGTTTACATTTAAAGCATTTTTATATCCATTCTAGCCCCAATTTCTATTTCTTTAATTACATTGGATATTTATCAGGGAGTCCACAAGAAGCAGGTACACAGTGTATTATTTATGATTGTATTTCTTGGATACTATCTAACACCTTCCATTGCAATAACTGACTAAACAGAACTAGCCAAGATACATTTTTCCATTTTTGCTGATAAATAGTTACAATGGAGTGACATTTTAAAATTCAAATGATATATGTTCCTAAAATATTCCAATCATAGCGTATGTATGAGATGCTACAAAATACATGTGAGTTTGATTAAGTTTTATGAATAATCATATCACATAATTACCCAGATTTATCACTTTAAATTAAATGAAAATACTTTGTGGCAGAAGGTTTGTATGAATATGAAAGTGTTGATTTTTATTCTTATTTGCTCACTTTGAACCATGTCACACTGTAACTTGCAAAGCCACTTATCCTTTGTGCTAATTATTCAAAAGTGAATTCAAAGTACTTTTCCATTTACCTACATGTACAAAATAAAAAACTTAATATTTTAAGTCAAAGTGCTAAGCAGAGGCTCTAGATTTCTTCAATTCTAATCCTAATGATTCTTAACCTGATGACTATTTTATCAGGCCAACGAAGGCTCTACTGTTTAAAGCAATCACTGAGCTTGAGGCAGTAGAGTGTCTCATTATAAAACTGATGAAAGATTAAAATAATAAATAGGGCCTTATATTTGTTTGTTTGGGCTGCTATCATAGAATACCATAGAGTAGATGGCTTATAAACAACAAACATTTATTTATCACAATTCTGGAGACTGGGAAGTCCATGATTGAGACACCAGTAGATGTGATGTCTGGTGAGAGCTCGATTCCTGATTCATAGGTGTCCATCTTCTCTCTGCATCTTCACATAGTGGAAAGGCCTAGGGAGTTCTATGGGGTCTCTTTTATAAGGGCACTAATCCCACTTATGAGGGCTGTGCCCTGGTGACTGAATCACCTCCCAAAGGCCCACATCCTACTACCATCACATTATGGGATTAAGTTTCAATGTATAAATTTTAGGGGGACATAAACGTTCAGTTTAGAGCAACCCTTTCCATGTTACTCAGAGAGAAATGGGCAATACCATACCCTAAGAACTCAGTACAAGAATAGGTAAGGCTGCCCATGGTGGCCACCCTTTCTGGGCCATAGTCCTGCTCAAATGAGTATGAGCTCTCCTTTCCCTATCATGTGGCCAAGATGTTGGCTGTCCCCTCCCTTCTGGTAGCCTCTACATGGGGTTCATATTAATTTCTGTTCTCCTAAGATAATTCTGTTGGGCCAAGGCCTTCAGAAGCAATGTGGATTTTCTGAGGTAGATGTAGAAAGGAACTATAACATGCCTGGCAGAGCAAGTTCAATACCTCTTGCTAGTTTTCTCTTCCATGCCCCACTTGCTCATCTTACCACAAGAATGCCTCTTCTTGACCTCCCTCAGTAGGGCTCTTCCCCCTCCCTTCTTCTGCTTCTCCCACCTTCTGCTCTAGTTTTTTGACGGGTCCTTAGTATCTCAGCTAATTCTTATATAAAGCACTCTAGCTCTCTCACAAGTCCATACTTGTCTCCCATCACCTTCTCAGCAATCTAAGGGCCCTCCATTTCTGGGACCCACCCTCCTTAGAGTCTAGTGAAGAATTACAATTAACAACCACAAAAAAGGTTTTCTGTTCTCTCACATCTATTTATCTCTTTTGACTGCTTCCGAGGATTCATAGGTAATACATGTAAAAAAATGTTTAACCATAGAGTAGTATATATTATTTCCCAGTGATTATTTATTCTAACACCTCCCTTCATTTTTCAGGTAATACAACTGAAGACAGAAAAAGGTTAAATACTTGCCAAAATGGATAGTGGTAAAGACTGACTTTAAACCTAGTATCTAGCCCACTATCCTATTATTCCTTCCATTAATCTGAACAACCTCACATAATCTGTGTATTTCTGGAGGTTATTTTCCCATGCTCCATTAATTTGGGATTAAATGTGACCTTTCTCTTGGAACTTTCTACCACATTCACACACATACATGCAATCATTCACACAAATCCCATGCTTGAGAAAATGGAAGGGAAGGCACTATTCACTATTTTACTATTTCACTTAATCCACAGATATTTATGAGCATCTACTAGCTTCCAGGTGCTATTCTAAACTCTGAGGATACAACCCTGGCTGGTGTGGCTCAGTGCCAGCCTATGGACCAAAAGGTCACTGGTTTGACTCCTTGTTGGGGCACATGCCTCGGTTGCAGGTTTGGTCCCTGGTCAGGTAAAATAATTTTTGTAGAGAGTTTAGTTAGCACTATACTTACCTGCCATAACTAGAAAAGGACAACTGTTGCTAGAGGAATATTTATTTAGCCTTTGCATTAATGTGAACATTTAATATTCAACCTATAAATGTACATCAATTAAATTCTTCATGGACTGTGCAATTGAGTAAAACCAAACTGTATCTCACATGAAACACTATGTGTATGATTGAATTTTTATAAATCTAATTGTAATACAAACCAAGAGTTAGCAAGATTTATAAAGGGCCAATATAGCAAATGTCAGGCTTTCCAGGCCATATGGTCTCTCTGGCAAGTCTTGAGCTCTGCTATTGCTGCACAGGGGCAGCCATAGAAAACATGTAAAGACATGGGTGGTATGGCTGTGTTCCATATTTTACAAAACCAGACAGCAGAACAGAGGACAAACCATGTGAAGACGCAGGTGGCAGACAGCCAACTACAAGCCAAGAAAGGTCTCAGAGGGAACCAAACCTGCTGACACTTGATCTTGGTCTTCTAGCCTCTAGAACTAAGAGAAAATGCATATTTGTTGTTTGTTCCCCTGTCCCCCACTTTTATTAATCGATTAAATTTAGGATATTGGATTTGCTTTAAACAAGGTAAAATCATACCAAATGTCATCTCAACTGGAAGGAATCTTGAAGCAGTGACTTTGCTTAGTTTCCTAATATGAGATAAACCTGTGTGAATTGCCTCAGATGAGAATTTGATGATCCACTAAGAGCTACAAGAAAGATAAATCCATAATTGCCTTAATAGTCCATGCTCTCTTCAAAATAGTTTTCCTTTATACAAAACCCCAATCTCTTTCTGCTACTTAATCCCATTTCTTCTTAACTGATCTTGTATAGAGAAAATGAACATTCAGCTTATCACTTTCTTCAATGTCACCCATCTCCACATGGTAATTCATAGTGTGCCAGAGATAATCAAACATCACTTGGCTGTGAGTAGCATGGGCAGTTCCTTAAAGCCAGAAGCATTTTCCTAAAGGCAGTGAAATCCTAGCATAGCATTTGTAATCTCTTATGCTCCTTTTATAGAGCCTTTATTTTCATACTCCACCCTCCCTGCAACACTCGAACCAGGTGCAGTATTAGAGGGGAGAAGATTAAATAGCCATTGGACTGGTTAAAATATGGTTTTCAAATGTCCATTGTTTATTCATTTAACATATTTGGTTTCTTCGACAATACTCATGTGGGGAGCGCTGAGAATACAGTTGACCTCTAAGAACAAGGAAAATCCACATGGAAAATCCTCTTCCATGAAGAGGCCACCTGCAGGAGAAATCTGACAGGTTTGTTATAGATGGGACTGTAACTTGGCAGACATGGTTTTACTGTGAAGTTTCAGGGCCCCTCACTGCATGAGCACCTTCTAAAGCCCCAGGGAAGAGTCTTAGCTATGTGCTCAGACAGGCATTTCTGTTAACACTTGAAAACATTAGTGTCTTAGTTTGGGCTGGGTGGACTGGGTAGCTTAAACAACAAACATCTATTTCTTACAGTTCCTAGAGGCTGGGAGGTCCAAGATCAAGGTACAGGCATATCCAGTGTCTGGTGAGGACCCACTTCCTGGTTGCAGATGGCTTTCTTCTTGTATCCTCAGACGGTGGAAAGCAAAGAGAGAGAGCTCTCAAGTCTTTTCATAAAGGCACAAATCCCATAATGATGGTTCCATCTTGATGACCTAATCACCTCCCAAAGTCTCCATGTCCTAATACCATCACATTGAGGGCTAGGATTTCAATACATGAAGCAGTGGGGGGAGACACAAGCACTCAATGCCTGGTAGTCATATAGTATAATTTCAATCAGCAAAGACCACTATCTCTTCCCAATCCAACATACTCTTCATCATACTTTCCCTCCTGTAGGGTGGTGGTGGAGTGACTGTAGACATTCTTAATAAATATTTACTTCAAATTGGATTTGCTTCTAAATAAATATTCACATTTAAATGTAATTTTTTCATAGATTGTATTTATTTATTTTTAGAGAGAGGGGAAAGGAGAGAGAAAGAGAGAGAGAGAAACATCAATGTTCGAGAGAAACATCAATTGGTTACCTCTCACGTGCCCCCAAACGGGAACCTGGTCCACAACCAAGGCATGTGCCTTGACTGGGAATCAAACCAGTGACCGCTTGGTCTGCAGGAGATGCTTAACCAACTGATCCACACTGGTTGGAGGTAAATCTAATTTTAGATATTTTTCTTAATGAGAGCCCTCACCTATTCCCATATGCATGCACGTGCGCACACACACACACAGATCTTTCTTTATGTCCTGGTTATGATTTCAGAAAAGAATGTGGTTGTAATACATTAGATGAAAACTAAATCAGTTGAATAGCACCCTTTTGAAGGAATGTGACCCCCAAAAGGGAATAGTTCAGTGCCAGACTAGAAAAGGAAACCCAGAAGTGAGCCATGCTTATCCAACACTGGCTGAGTACCACATACAGCCAAGATGAACAGCCATTGAACTTATTCACCACATCTCTTCTTATGCCATCCTTACCACTTACTTTCATCTCCTCAAATTCCCTTAATGAGAAGACAGTTATTCTGGCTAAAAGACATGAGTCTTCTGGCAGTTGAAACAGAATACTCCCTAGGCTGAAAAAATTAATAAATTGTCATTCTGACTCTTTTAAGCATAGGCCAGCCACTCACAATATAATTGATGCTGCAGCCACAGACAAAGCTCAGGTTCTGTGTCTGCAAGGCTGAAACCAACCTGGGTGACCTGGTTGGGACAGCCAGCTAAGAACTTCCAAGGGCCAATCCTTTATCTTGATGTTGCCAACTAAACTACAGTACTTTAGAGAAAAGGTGACTTTAGACAAAAGGTGATCTCCAGGGAACTAGATGTATCCTAAACTACTTGTGAATTAGAGTATCACAACCATGCTACCTCCAGGCAGATTTTCCAAAACAAAAAGAGATTAATTAGTTCCCAAGACATATTCATACTTATTTGAGAAAAGAGAATCTCAAACTTTGTACAGTAAAATAAATTTTCTACTCAGTTATCATTGAAGCAAAATCTTCTCTGCTGTGGTTCTAAAGACTTTTCCTTTCCAATGATCTACCCCTTACACCTACAACCCTCTCTTCTTATCATAGCTACTAAGTACCAGGCACTGAATATTTACCTTTGTAGTTCTCCCAACTGCCTTGCTAAGTTAGCATTACTGCTTACACTGATGAGAAAGCTGTCTCATAGAGGTTTAGTAACTTGTCCATAATTATAAAGCCATTAGGTGATAGAGCCAAAATTAGAATGATGCTTTACAAAGCACTCTGCCTCTCTCGAAAGTGCCAGCATTTTCCAGAATAGCTAGAATCCAGAGAAAATAGTGGGGTTTAAGTCCTACCATTAATATCTTTAAAAAAATTAAGAGTGGGGACTTCCACCAAGATGGAGGCGTAGGTAGAAACACTGTGCCTTCTCCCACAACCAAGTTTGAATACAACAAAGGTTTGGAGAACAAAGACACAGCCAAAGAACAAAAAATTGAACTATACGGAAGTCCAACAACAACGAACCGTTCTACCGGACGGGTAAGAGGGGTGGAGCCAGCAGCGGAGAAGGGCTGGGGAGGAAAGAACCCCCGACCCCAGATGCCCAGGCATCCAGGGTAGTGCCGGCGGACCCAGTGAGGGCTTGGGACTGCGGGAGTGAGAAGTGAGACGGACCAAGCAGCCCCCAGCAATGAACCCAGCAGCAGCTGACCACGGTCGCACATTCATGAGCAGGGGGACGAATCGCTCAGCCCACTGCCGGCAAGTGGGCTGAATTGAGCGGCGCATTCACACACAGTGGGAGAATCGTGCGGCCCGAGGTGGCAGCGGGAGGAAGCAAAGGGTGCTTGCCATTGCCTTCCTTTGGGCCCGCCCCCACATACAGCATCACAACCCAGCAACTGGGTTGCCCAGCCCCGGTGAACACCTAGGGCTCTGCTCCTCATACTTAACAGGCACAAACAATACAAAATATGCCTCAGGAAGAACTCAAAGCCCCAGAGCCGATAACTCTAAGTGACCAGGAAATAGTGAAACTCTCAGATGCACAATTCAAGACACTGTTTATCAGGATGCTCACAGAACTGGTTGATTATAGTCACAAATTAGAGGAACATATGAAGGCTAAACTAATTGAAACGAAGGGAAATGCACAGGAAACCAATAGTGATGGAAAGGAAACTGGGACTCAAATCAAGGGGGTGGACCAGAAGTAAGAAAGAAACAACCAAACAGAAAAAAGTAGTTATGAGAATTCAAAAAAATGAAGAGAAGCTTAGGAACCTCCAAAACATCTTTAAGTGTTCCAACATCCTAATTATAGGGGTACCAGAAGGGGAAGGGGAAGAGCGACAAGTAGAAAACTTATTTGCACAAATAATATAGGAGAACTTCCCCAATCTGGCAAAGGAAATAGACTTCCAGGAAGTCCAGGAAGCTCAGAGAGTCCCAAAGTAGGTGGACCCAAGGAGGAACACACCAAGGCACATCATAATTACATTAGCCAAGACCAAAATGAAGGAGAGAATCCTAGAAGCAGCAAGAGATAAGGGGACAGTCACCTACAAAGGAGTTCCCATCAGACTGTCAGCGGATTTCTCAAAAGAGACCTTACAGGCAAGAAGGAGCTGGAAGGAAGTATTCCAAGTCATGAAATCCAAAGACCTACATCCAAGACTGCTCTATCCAGCAAAGCTTTCATTTAGAATGGAAGGGCAGATGAAGTGCTTCTCAGATAAGATCAAATTCAAGGAGTTCATCATCACCAAGCCCTTATTATATGAAATGTTAAAGGGACTTATCTCAGAAAAAGAAGATAAAAATATGAACAGTGAAAGGACAGCAAACTCACAGTTACTAACAACCACACCTAAAACAAAAGCAAACCAAGAGGACAGCTAGATCGGGAGTGGAACCACAGAAAGGAAGAACACTTGGAGGGTTAGCAACAGGGGAGTGGGAGGAGCAGAAGGGGAGAGAAGAAACAAAAAATAAGTAGCATAGACAGTAGGTAAAAAATAGATAGGGGGAAGGGCAAGAATAGTAGGGGAAATATAGAATCTAACGAACTTGAGACACGTGGGCATAAACTAAAGGGGGGGAGGGGAGGGGGTGTGCAGGGTGGAGGGGAATGAAGGGAGGAATAGAACAACTGTAATGGTATAATCAATAAAATATATATTTAAAAAATTAAGAGTGAGGGACTTCCGCCAAGATGGAGGCATAGGTGGAAACACTGTGCCTTCTCCCACAACCAAGTTTGAATACAACAAAGGTTTGGAGAAACAAAGACACAACCAAAGGACAGAAAATTGAATTATACGGAAGTCCGACTACATCTAACCGTTCAACAGAGACGGTAAGAGGAGCAGAGCCAGCAGCGAGCAGGGTCGGGCAGGACAGGGCCCCCGACCCAGGCGCGCAGGCAGACGGGAACCAGTTGGGGTGCGGGGCAGACCTCGGGCGCATATTCGCGCACAGTGAGACAGACCACGCAGGCCCCAGGGGGTGAGGGCTGATGGCGGTGGCACACTCGAGTGCAGTGGGACGAAACGCGTGGGCCCGGTGACGGCAGCAACTGCGGCACTGGTGTGGGCCGTGGCGGCAGGCGGCGGACAAGACGCCATAGTCCCTCTTTGACCCCGCCCCCACATACAGCGTCACAACCCAGCGACTTAGTTGCCCTGCAAGACCAGTGAGAGCCATTGTCCCTCTTTGACCCCGCCCCCACCTACAACGTCACAACCCAGCGACTGAGTTGCCCTGTTCTAGTGAACACTTTAGGGCTCTGATCCTGCTATGGAACAGGCACGAACAACCCAAAAGATGGCACAAGAAAAACTCAAAGTCCCAGAGCCAATAACTCTAAGCGACCGAGAAATTGCCAGCCTCTCAGAAGCACAATTCAGGACACTATTTATCAGGATGCTCACAGAACTGGTTGATTATAGTCACAAATTAGAGGAACAAAGTTACAAATTAGAGGAACGTGTGAGGGCTGGACTGATTGAAATGAAGGGAGATGCACAGGAAACCAATAGTGATGGAAAGGAAACGGGGACACAAATCAATGGAATGGACCAGAAGGAAGAACAAAACATCCCACCAGAAAGGAATGAAGAAATGAGAATTCAAAAAAATGAGGAGAGGCTTAGGAACCTCCAGGACATCTTTAAACGTTCCAACATCCGAATTATAGGGGTACCAGAAGGGGGAAAGAAACAGCCACGAGTGGAAAACGTATTTGAACAAATAATAAAGGAGAACTTCCCCAGTCTGGCAAAGGAAATAGACTTCCAGGAAATCCAGGAAGCTCAGAGAGTCCCAAAGAAGTTGGACCCAAGAAGGAACACACCAAGGCACATCATAATTACATTAGCCAAGACTAAAATGAAGGAGAGAATCCTAGAAGCAGCAAGGGATAAGGGGACAGTCACCTACAAAGGAGTACCCATCAGACTGTCAGCGGATTTCTCAAAAGAGACCTTACAGGCAAGAAGGGGCTGGAAAGAAATATTCCAAGTCATGAAATCCAAAGACCTACAGCCAAGATTGCTTTATCCAGCAAAACTTTCATTTAGAATGGAAGGACAGATATTGTGCTTCTCAGATAAGGTCAAATTTGAGGAGTTCATCATCACTAAGCCCTTATTATATGAAATGCTAAAGGGACTTATATAAGAAAAAGAAGATGAAAAAGATGAACAGTGAAAGGACAGCAAACACACAGTTATTAACAACCAACCACACCTAAAACAAAAGCAAACCAAGAAGACAGCTAGATCAGGAGTGGAACCATAGAAATGAAGAACACATGGAGGGTTAGAAACAGGGGGGTGGGAGGGGGAAAAGGGGGGAGAAGGCACAGAAAATAGCATAGATGGTAGGCAGAAAATAGATAGGGGGGAGGGCGAGAATAGTGGGGGAAATATAGAATCCAAAGAACTTGAGACACGTGGTTATAAACTAAGGGGGGGAGAATGGTGGGGGAGGGAGGGTGTGGGTGGAGGGGATTGAAGGGGGGGAATAGAACAACTGTAATGGTATAATCAATAAAATATATTAAAAAAAAATTAAGAGTGAATTTATAATAGGTGTTAGACACCCAGGAATTCACCTGTGACTTGCTTGGCAAAGGAACAAAGGCATTTGTAGAAATTTTTACTTTAAAAATATATATACTTGCTCTGACTGGTGTAGCTTGGTGGGTTGGGCATCATCCTGCAAACTGAAAGGTCACCAGTTTCATTCCCAGTCAGGGCAAACGCCTGGGTTGCAGGCCAGGATCCGATCAGGGGTGTGAGAAAGGAAACCCATTGATGTTTCTCTCAAACATCAATGTTTCTCTTCCTCTCTTTCTCTTCCTTTCCCCCTCTCTAAAAATAAATCTGGCAACAAACACACAACTATCAACTATTTTTTATAAATAAAAACAAAAAGAAACACAAACTAAGCAAACAACCAGAACAGGGACAGAATCATAGGTATGGGGGTCATTTGGAGAGTTATGAGCTGGGAGGGGGAAGGGGAAGAATGGGGTTAGGGATCAAGAAGCATAACTGGTAGGAACAAAATAGACAAAAGGATGTTAAGAATAGTATAGGAAAGGTAGAAGCCAAAGAACTTACACTCACGACCCATGGACATGAACTAAGGTGGGGGATTGCTTGAGGGAAGGGGAGTACTGGGTGGAGGAGGGTAAGGGCAAAGGGAAAAAACTGGGGCAAATGTAACAGCATAATCAATAAAATATACTGAAAAAATAAAATTAAAAATAAATGTCATTCTTACTTAAAATTTTACTACTTAAAATTTTACTTACCTTAACTTCAAAGCTTCATAGGAGGTAGTTTTTTAGATAGAACATTCTTGGCTTCTCTGGATTACCATGGAACTTCTGAGATGCTGACAATAACCTCTACCTTGATTGGTTTCACAGGTGTATAACTTATATAAAAATTCATTGAGTTATATACTTAGGACTTGTGCCCTTTACAGTTTGTATATTATATCTTGGGAAGGGAGGGTACGGAGAGGTAGAAGGAAGTAAAGGGGGATAAATGGTGATGGAAGGAGATTTGACTTGGGGTGGTAAACACACAATACAGCATACAGATGATGTATTATAGAATTTGGCACCTGAAACCTATATAAATTAGCCAATGCCACCCCAATAAATTCAATTAAAAATAAAGTTTTTAAATATAAAAAATATAAAGTAAAATAAACATGGTCCAGGACTGTGTATACAGAAAGTTTCAATTTGCATGAGAAGGAACAGGGAGACTCTCTAAGTACATGTCTGAATAGGCATATAATGTGTTTGGAATAATGCACAAAAATCTGGGAACAGTGGTTTTGGGGGTACTGAAGGAGGACCTAGAATGGATGGAGACTAATTTGCATTGTATATCATCCTGCATCTGGTGAGTTTTTACCATATGAATAGTTTATCTATCTTAACAATAAGTACATAAATAATGTCAAAGGGGAAGAAACCCACAAAGTTCCCAGTGTACCAAAATCAGTCTGGTAAGTCAGTCTGCATTTGTGGTGCTTGGATGGAGTGCAATCATAAGGTAGGCATTTTTAAACACAAATGAGGACTCCTCTTCAGGGTAGTTGTTATGACACTCAGCTAATGATGAGGGACGAGGGTAAGACTGGTGGGTACGTGGAAAAGGAACTTCTAACTTGTTCAGAGGCAAACATGCATTGATAATTACCATGAATGAGTAATTATTGCTGAGTATGATTTTTCATTTTCATTTTTGTCTTTCAACACTTTTCTTTCCTTCTATTTTTATTCTCCTTGAGTATGTGCAAGTCATACAAAGTAAAGATGAGAAATTCAGAGCAAATTCTGTTCAGATGACCAACATTGAAATGCCATTGGGGTTAAGGAAACAACGACATACATAAAACTAGAAAAAAAAGATCAATTTGTATGACTCACTTAGATTCCCATTCCTGTATGACTTGTCCCTTTCATATCTAACTCCTGAGATGTCTTATTCATTTCTTAGAAGGTATTTCTGTGTGGCAGTTGTCATCTTGAAAATGTTGAGTTCTTTGTCCCTTATTTGCACATTTGAGACCACTTTACAAGAAAATGCATAATTATGTTAGATCTAAATGTGAAAACTTATGAACAGAAGAAATTAAATGGTAAGTGCATGATACCTTAGTAAAATAATTTCACAAGCCGAACAAGGATAGTTAGAAAAAGAAAAACCTCTCAGCCTGGAGATAAATCCTTCCTATTGACGTGCCAACAGCAACCAAGGCTCAACTAGAACAGAAGGGTGTACACAGCTCACACAGGGAAGAAACCGTGGCCCCACAGTACTTCTACTACATAAGGCCATTCTATCAAGACCAGGAGTCATAGCAGCTCTACCTAATTCACAGAAGCAAACCCTAGTCAGCAGTCAAAAGGAGATGAACATATATCAAATGAAAGAAAAGAACAAAACTCTAGAAGAACTAAACAAAATGGAGACAAGTAATCTACCAAATTCAGAGTTCAAAGCACTGGTCATAAGGATGCTCAATGAACTCAGGGGAAAAGTAGCTGAACCTAGTGAGAACTTCAACAACCTAAGAAAAGGCACGGAAACCATAAAGAAGAACCAATCAGAAATGAAGGATACATAATTAACTGAAATGAAGAATAATTTACAGGGAATCAACAACAGAGTAGATGAAACAGAGGATCAAATCAGTAATTTGGAAGATAAGGAAGCAAAAAACACCCAATCACAGCAGCAAAAAGAAAAAAGAATCCCTCCCAAATGAAGATTAGTTTCAAGGCGCATCACCAGTCTTTGTTAAAAATAAAGGCCTTCATTTAAAAAGATGAATACTTTAAATTCCCAATGTTGGCTGTAATAAGTTACTGTACTTCCAATAAAGAATTATGTTCCTTTCCTCAATTTGATTGCAAATGTGAGGCTGTATTTCAGCTCCACAGCATTCATGAGTTTAACGTTTTAAAAACAGGTTACATCAAAATTCAGTTATGTGTGAATTTAAGAATACTTTCTTTTGGAATATTGATGCTTACATGTTTAAAATTAAATTTTATGTGGACTTACAAAAAACAGGTTATACATTCACTTTTGATTTTTGATGTTCAAAAATCAAAAAAAGTGTGAATATTGAGAAAGCTCACTTTCAGTATAAGTCCTTTAACTCCATTTCCTCCTCCACCACATATAACCACATTTATCTATTTCGAATCTTTTCCTTTTCCTAAATATATCCAAACCAATATGAATGTATTTCATATATCCCCACTCCTTTCTTTCAGAAAAGATAGCATTCACTGCTGTTTACTTTGTTTTTCTTATTTAATAATAAAGCCTATTGATTTGTTATTTCAGTACATAAAGCATTTTTGCAGCTAAACAGTATTCCACTGTGTGAATATATCATAATTTATTTAATTAATCACTGGTTAATGGACACTTGGGTTGTTTGCAAATTTCTGGTATTATAAATAATGCTATAACAACCTTAAAGATATGTCAAGAAAACTCAGTAGTGATTATCTTATCTCTGGGAAATAATATTATGGATTTGTTTTCATTGTACTTTTCTCCATTTTAAAATTTACAATTAGTTCTCCCTTATCCGTGCTTTTGCTTTCCACAGCTTCAGTTACCCACAGTCAACAACAGTCTGAAAATATTAAATAAAAATTCCAGAAATAAACAATTCATAATTTTTAAATGACACACTGTTCTAAGTAGTGTGATGTAATCTGGCATGGTCCTTCTCTGTCCTGCCTCCAATGTGACTCATTCCTTTGTCCAGAATTTCCAAGCTATAGACTATCCCTGCCTGGTACTTACTTTGTAGCCATCTCTAACTGACTGTTACCAGATTAACTGCTAGTTATCACAGTGCTTAATGTTCAAAAGTAGTGATGCTGGCAATTCAGATATGCCAAAAAGTGTTAAAGTGCCTCCTTAAGTGAAAAAGTATGTATGTACATGAAAAAAACATAGTATATGTATAGATTGATACTATCTGCAGTTTCAGGCATCCACTTGTATCTGCAGTTTCAGGCATCCATTTGGGGTCTTGTAACATATACCCTATGGATAAGAGGAGATATGTATGACTTTTATAAGGAAAAAAAACAAATTTTATTATTTTTATAGGACATACTTTAAAGTATTTAACTCATTTTGCAAATAATCATTTATAGTTAGAATTCTTACAGATGCTGAAAGCTGGCAATCTATTGAAAAACTTGATGTGTAGAGTAAATTTAAAGCAGTAGATCCAAGCTAAAAAGATATTCAAGATGGCAATAGAGGCAAACACAGCTCACCTCCTCACACAACCACATCAAAATTACAATTCAACTATAGAACAACCATCAGTCAGAACCATCAGAAATTTAGCTGAATGGAAGTCCTACAACTACAGAATTAAAGAACAAACTATATCTAGAAAAGACAGGAGCAGAAACATGGAATAGGCTGGTCCCACATCCATGTGTGGTAGATGAAAACTAGGAGGGATATCTCAGAAGCGAGGGGTCCCAGCCCCTCATCAGATCCCCCAGTGCAGGGTTCTGATAAGCCCCCATAACTTCTGGATGTAAAAACCACTGGGGATTGAAGCTGTGGAAAACAGAAACAGCTAGTCTCAGAAAGTTCCTATTAAAGGGCCCACACACAAACTTGCACAGACTCACTGCCTCTAAGCTTCGATGTGGGGGCAGCAGATTGAAAGGTATCACAGACACATATGGAGGAAATGAACTGTCAAGCACCAAGGTGAGAGCTGGAGGACAGCTTTCTCCCAGACAGAAGTGTCAGCAGAGGCCACTGTTGCTTTTCTTGCCTATCTCCCCACACAGTCACAGAGCCAGGAGGCAAGTGTCATATCTGAGACTCCATCAACCTGGCTCACACTACTTGCACACCCTGGTGATTGCCTGAGGCCCTGCCCCACCCAATTTATGGGCCCACCCCAGCTGTTTCCAGTGGCTTTTCCATATGAATGGCTTGTCTTGGCCTATGCCTCAAATTCTCCTAAATTCTCTCAAACGAGCAACATCTGGCTTCAGCAAGCCTCAAAAGTCTGTTTCCCCTAGCCTGGCAGCAAGCCTTGGTTTACAGCTTAGCCTCACCTGGGTACCTCCAAACCCAGCAAAAGTAGCGGCCATTTGCAGATCACTTTGTAGCTTATGCTGTGTGACCCCAGACAGAACATAGGCAGTGGCTGACCTTGGACATGCCAACAGCAATTAAGGTTCAACTATAACAGGAGAGTATACACAGCCCACACAGTGGATGCAGCTCAAGTACCTAGCTTGGGTAATAAAGAAGGCTGTGCCACTGGATCCTACAGGACACCTACTACATTACACCACTCTGCCAAGCCTGGGAGATGTAGCAGCTCAGCCCAATACATAGAAACAAACACAGGGAGGCTGACAAAATGAGGAGACAGAGAAACATGGCCCAAATGTAAGAACAAAACTCCAGAAAAGGAACTAAACAACATGGCCCAATAAGCAACTAGATGCAGAGTTCAAAACAGTGATCATAAGGATGCTCAAGGAACTTAGTGAGGACCTTGGCAGCATAAAAAAGATCCACTCAGAAATGAAGGATACACTAATTGGAATAAAGAACAATTTACAAGGAAATAAGAGTAGAGTGGATGAAGTTGAGAATCAAATCAGCAATTTGGAAGATAAGGAAGCAAAAAACCACTGATTAGAACAGCAGAAAGAAAAAAACAATTTAAAAAATGAGGATAGTGTACAGAACCTGTGGGACAATTTCAAGTGTACCAACATTCACATTGTAGGGGTGCCAGAAGAAGAGAATGAGCAAAAATTGGAAATCTATCTGAAAAAATAATGAAAGAAAACTTCCCTAATTTGATGAAGGAAATAAACATGCAAGTCCAAAAAATACAGAAAGTCCGAAGCAAGATGGACACAAATAGGTCCATGCCAAGACACATCATAATTAAATGCCAAAAATGAAAGACAAAGAGAGATCTTAAAAGCAGCAACAGAAAAGCAGTTAGTTACCTACAAGGGAGCTCCCATAAGACCGTCAGCTGATTTCTCGAAAGAAACTTTGCAGGCTAGAAGGGATCAGTGAGAAATACTCAAAGTGATGAAAAGCAAGGACCTACAATCAAGATTATTGTACCCAGCAAAGCTATAATTTACAATAAAAGGACAGATGAAAAGATTCCCATTCAAGAAAAAGCTAAAGGAGTTCATCACCACCAAACCAATATTATATGAAATGGTAAAGGGTTTTCTTTAAGAAGGAGATCAAAATTATGAATGATAAAATGGCATTACCTACCTATCAAAAATTGATTCTAACAAACAAAATAGCCCCGGCTGGTGTGGCTCGCTGGATTGAGTCTTTCCTGCAAAGCAAGGGGTCACTGGTTCGATTCCCAGTAAGGGTGCATGCCTGGGTTGTAGGCCAGGTCCCCAGTTAGTGGCGCACAAAAGGCAGCCACACATTGATGCTTCTCTCCCTCTCTTTTCCTCTCCCTTCCCCTCTAAAAAATAATAAATAAGATCTTTTCAAAATAAAAATAAACATATAAACAGAAGAGAAACAGAATCATAGATATAGAGAACATCTTTATGCTTGCCAAATGGGAAAGGGGCCAGGGAAATGGGTGAAAAAGGTAAAGAGGTTAAGAAATATAAACTGGTAGTTACAGAATAGTCAAGAAAATATAAAATACAGTACAGGGAATACAGTAGCCAATGAACATATATGCATGACACATGGACATGGACAATAGTCTGGGGGGGCCTGGGTGGAAGGGAACAAAGGGGGTAAAATTGGAACAACTGTAACAGCATAATCAAAAGACATGACTAAACAAAATAAAATAGCCCTGGCTGGTGTAGCTCAGTGGATTGAGCGCCAGCCTATGAACCAGAGGATTGAGGTTCGATTCCCAGTCACAGCACATGCCTGGATTGCGGGCCAGTTCCCAGCAAGGGACCCACGAGAGGCAACCATAGATTGATATTTCTCTCCCTCTCTCCTTCACTTCCCCTCTAAAGATAAATAAATAAAATCTTAAAATAAAATAAAACAGTGGATCCAGTCACTTAAAACTAACTTTATGAGAATTCATTCAGTCTCAAACAGCACACTCCCACCCCTATAATTTTCCATCCAAAAACAAAAAAATAAATATCACCAGTAAGCACAATGAGCAGTCACTATCTACAATGAAGCACAAAGGAAAAACTTCAAAATGATTTGCAAGTTATCTCATGCTACTTGATATTTTGTGGTGCTTATTAATTCCCCTAATTTTAGTGTACTTGTTCCTTGCCCATGACACAAAACCATCCTTAAACTAGTTAATACTCCCCATCCCCTGCCCCAAACCAGTATATTTAAGAAGAGGTGGCTCATTTCTCTTTTTAAAAATTATTAATATTTAGATATTTACTAAACAAAGCAAAAGCATTCCTGAGGACAAATTAAACCAAGGCACACATGTTACTCCATAACAGGCCTTGACATTGCTAAGCCATTTTCTTTCTTCTGTTTTTAACTATTACTTTATAACTAGCTTTTTAAAAAAGATTTTATTTATTTATCTTTAGGGAGGAAGGGAAGGAGAGAGGGAGAGAAATATCAGTGTATGGTTGCCTCTCATGAGCCCCCTGCTGGGAACTGGCCTGCAACCCAGGCATGTGCCCTGACTGGGAATCGAACCGCAATCGTCTGTTCCCAGGTCCACGCTCAATCCACTGAGCTGTGCCAGCCAACGCTATAACCAGCTTTTTAAGTTATAGTTTATAGTTTATGCTATTACAGTTTATATTGGGGTGATAAAAAGATTTTGGGAATAGACAGTGGTGATAGGTACACAATATTGTGAATGTTTTTAATGCCTGTGAATCATACAATTACAAATAGGTAAAATGATAAATATTATGTTATATATATCTTACCACAACAAAAAATCTATTTTAAAAAGGAGCAAAGAAAAAAATAGATCAGGACTTCTGGTCCAATGGGAAAGACTGAACACACATGTAACCATCTCACAACACCCAAATTCCAGTGATATAACAGAAATTATATTTTAAAAGCATACATAAAAATGCTAGGAATAAACTTAACAACAAAGATTCAAAACTTGTAAGAGGAAAATGACAAAACTCCTTTAAAAGGCCAAAAGTAGACTTGAAACAATGGAAAGGCATACTATATAGCACGGGATAGGCAGACCTAACAGAATCAATTAATTCTAAGTTGGTACCATATTTTTCGGATTATAATATGTACTTTTTAACCACATTTTTTGCTTCAAAATTTTTTCCCTATTTTCCTCCTCTAAAACCTAGGTGCATCTGGGGTCCAGTATACCCACTGCCAAGCTATAGTGTTAGCTGCTGATGGCTGACAGTTTACCATTCTCCTGAGAGCTGCTGTCAGCAGGACTGTGCCTTCCCAGCTGGGAGGTTGCCTACCCCACCCCTAAGGGCGGACTGCAGTCAATACCTGATAATAGGGATATAAAAAGCCAATTCCCTTGCCACAATGGAGGACAACTCAGTCGTGACAACATGACTTTTGCTGCTGTAACAAATCATCACAAACATACTGGCTTATGACAACACAAATTTAGTATCTCACAGGTATAGAGGTAAGAAGTTCAACACGGGTCTCACTGTGCTAAAATCAAGGTATTGGCAAAGCTGTGTTCCTTTTAGGCAACAACAGGGGAAAAGCAGTTTTCTTGCCTTTTACAACTCAAGGGGCAACCAGGATTCCTTTGTTCATGACCTCTTCCTCCATCTTCAAAGCCACAACATAGCATCTGTCTGATCATTCTTCCACAGTCACACCTCTTTCTCTTTTCTTATGCCTCCTTCTTCCTTTTTTAAGGGCTCGTGATTCTGAACTCACCAGGCTACTCTACTTAAGATTGGTTAATTGGTGACTTTAATTCCATCGCAACTTTCACTCTTCTTTGCAATATAACCTAATATATTCATAGGTTCAGGGGATTAGGATATGACCATCTTCGGGGAGCCATTATTCTGCCAGCTAGAGTGCCCTTCATACTCCAGAGGTATTTGCAGGATCAAGCTAAAGCTAGATTCCAGGTGAACCCACATAAAGGGGCCTACAGAAAGTTGTGCCCTTCGACAATCAACAAGATTTGTTATAATAATATGTAAAACTTTATACGAACTTAACAAATTGTTCCTACAAGGTTGTAAAAAGGAAAGTGTTATAGAACTAAATCCATATCTATCAATACAATAGGAAATCCAAGTCAGGTCATTTATCAAATGACTTTCTTAGACTTCTTAGAAAGTCTAAGAAACATGGTTGTAGTTAATACCAACAGAAACAAGCAATATAGTTGACACTCCTCTGGAGGAAAGCCACTAAGTTGAAGAGAGGTGTAGAACTGTTCTTTTACTAGAGGCCTTATTTTAGTCAAACACTGTATGACTTCTTGAACTATGAGCATTACTCTGACAAAAACAACTTAAAAATAAATTCAGTAAATGAAGCAGAAAACTTCAAAAGAAAAAGGCCCCTAAAATGGCAATAATGTATTAATTTTTTAATTCCTATTCCTGGTTCTAAAAAAATAACCTTCACTAACTATAAATTAACATGTACTCACTGTAAAGACTTTAGACAACATAAAAATGTTGAAAATACATGAAAATCCTTATATACCAACCTCTCAGAGATAGTCTCTATGAACTTCTGTATGCATACTTATACTCACCTGTACAATTTTTTAAAATATTTCAGCTATGTTTGGTTGACAGATTTTTTTTTAAGATTTTATTTATTTATCTTTAGAGGGGAAGGCGAGAGGGAGAGAAACATCAACGTATGGTTGCCTTTTGTGCGTCCCCTGCTGGGAGTTGGCCTGCAGGGAACCGGCCTGCAACCCAGGCATGTGCCCTGACTGGGAATCGAACCGAGATCCTCTGGTTCGCAGGCCCGCGCTCAATCCACTGAGCTACACCAGCCAGGGCTTCACCTGTACAATTTTTCAAAAGTGGGATCACACTGCTCATAAACTGATTTTATCACTAACATGTGGATCTTTCTAGATCAATTTATATAGTTCTACATTGCTCTTAATAATTGTATAGAATTCTATCATTTGAATGTGTCATTAAAAGTAAATAGCAATTTACCCTGACTAGTGTGGCTCAGTGGATTGAGTGCCAACCTGTGAACCAAAAGGTCACAAGTTGAATTCCCAGTCAGGGCACATGCCTGGGTTGCAGGTCAGGTCCCCAGTAGGGGGCATGTGCGAGGAAGCCAATAGATGTATCTCTCACACACTAATGTTTCTCTCCCTCTTTCTCCCTCCCTTTCCTTTTCTCTAAAAGTAAATAAATAAAATCTTTAAAAACAAAAGTAATAGTAGTACTCATTTCAGCAGCACATATACTGGGATTGGAGCAATACAGAGATTAGCATGACCCCTGCACAAGGATGACATGCAAATTCATGAAGCATTCCATATTTTCAAAGTAATAGTAATTTAACACAAATCAGAAGGCCAGAGGTATCAGGTGAAAAGTATACTTATTTTCTTCAGCTTTAGTTACAGGGAATTAGCTGATATAAGGACAGAAAAAGTATAATATTTAAAGTAATAATGGAATCTACTAGAAAAACTACAAATATATTAGCAATTAAAAAAGGGAGAAAACATTGAATATGCACAAAATTCCTTACCTTTCAGAGCAGACATTCAATATACAGTGTCCAAACTTGCACAATAAATGTAATATAAGCATAAATATATTAAATATATATAAAAAGAACTATTAATAGTAGTTGTCTCATAAAAGGGGACAGGAGTGTGCATTTATATCTTACCATCATCAAATATGTACCTATTATAAAAACATACTACTAAAAATGTAACTGAAAATAGGTAATTATAAAATAGTATAAAACTATGACTTAATTTTTATGCAAAATGCACATAAGATTATACACACACAGGTAGAAAAGACTCCAAAGGCTATGTACCAAAACATGAACAGTAATTATAAGTACATCTATTGTAAACATTCTATATATTCTTTATACTGATATATTTTTCTATAATAAATATATTTCATTCATATTATATTTAAAATAAAAAACATTAAAAATCATCTCTTCTTGTGAGGGAGGTTGGAAAGGGATATAAGAATAAAAAATAGAAATCAGTCAAAATGTTCTTATAATATCTGCCCAAGCCTAGACCACAAAATACCTATATTCCATATATTTTTTTATTGTTCAAGTACAGTTATCTCCATTTTCACCCCACCATGCCCCCCACACCCCATCTGTGTCTCCCACCCTTGAACCCACCCCCTTGGGCTTTGTCCATGTGTCCTTTACACATGTTCCTTGATGGCTCTTTCCCTATTTTCCCCCTTTATTCCCTCCCCTCTCCTTTCTTGTTACTGTCAGTTTGTTCTTTATTTCAATGACTCTGGTTGTATTTTGCTTGCTTGTTTGTTTTGTTGATTGGGTTCCACTTACAGGTGAGATGATGGTATTTGTTTTACCACCTGGCTTATTTCACTTAGCATAATGCTCTCCAGTTTCATCTGTGCTGTCGCAAAGGACAGGAGCTCCTTTCCTTCTGCTGCATAGTACTAAGTGTTGGAGAGGTTGTGGAAAAAAGGGAACCCTAGTGCACTGTTGGTGGGCATGCAGACTGGTACAGCCACTGTGGAAAACAGTATGGAATTTCCTCAGAATACTAAAAATGAAACTACCTTTTGACCTGCCAATTCCACTGCTGGGATTATACCCTAAGAATCCTGAAACACCAATCCAAAAGAACCTATGCACAATTTACAATAGTCAAGTGCTGGAAGCAAGCTAAGTGCCCATCAGTAAATGAGTGGATCAAAAAACTGTGGTAATTACACCATATACTCAAGTTCTAATAAATCTTGCAAACAGCCTTTATGTCCTCAAACACAAAACTCTCCATTTTAGACAAAGGCAGGTTATAGGTTTTCCATTCTAACCAAGCCCCATCAAGTCCTTTCTGATAGAGCCTCTGAATCACTGGACTGCTACACAGAGGTTTCCTATTAGTTGACACCAACTCTATCTAACACAGCAATATGCTTTCCACATGCTCCTTCACTTATTTACATTAGCTGAATACCTACTGTGAGCAAAGCATTACACAGCATGCGTCACAACTTAGAGATTGATAAACACATTCATCTGCCTCAAGTAGGGAAATGGTGCAGACATGAGGCAGAAAAAAGGGCACTAACAGAGATAAGAGAGTATGGAGAGAACTAACATTTCTGCATTTCATAAAAATATTTTTAAACAAATCAACACATACTTGGAAATGTGTGTAAAAAGTATCATCCTTTTCAGTTTTCATTCATGTTTGGACTCTGAAAGTACTTTTCCCTCCTACTCATTTGCTACTAAAGCATATGCCAATAATATAGGTTTTCCTATATTATTATACAACTTTTCATATAGAAATATTTTAGGGCAAACATTTTTGTGACCCCTCCTTTCCTACTATATCATACACAAAATAGACACTATAAGTATTACCAAAATGAACACACTGAATCAGCTATTAGAACTCCCCCACAGTAGTCTACCCCACTGTTATCAGATGAAAGCATGACGCAGATGAGGTGCAGAGAAGTGTGGCCAAGATTCTGCCTAATGTAGAATACAGTATGGGGCAAAAGTAGGTTTACACTTGTTCATATGGAAAATGACACAATACCTAATAAATAATAATACAAAAAACCTCTGTTCTGCATACTCATAACTGTAAACCTAATTTGCTTTACTCTATATTGTACCCTTTTAATTCCATAAGCAATGAAAAACTTGACAAAGCATAAACAGAGGAAAGTTCTGAAAAGAAAAAAACAAGTATTTCTAAGCAACATCACTTCACATTAAGAAAGTCTGAGTTTTATTTAGCATTGTATCTGAGGCACTAATGAGAGTAAAGAACACAAAAATCAATCTCACATTCAATTTCAAGGAATCTTGTGATAATGAAAGCACACAGATTGTACTCAATTTCGAAAGTATTGAATGCGTTATTTTTACAATACACAAAATATGCTGTGGAGGACTTGCTACCAAAAGGAAATAGACTAAATATCTGCAGTCTTTCCAATCCGAAGACTCTAACACATGTTGTTTTGATGTTTTTCCCAATTCCAATCTAGAACTCTATGGACAAAACAATACAGAAAGCTTTTCTGGGCAAAAGAGCCTCAGAGGGAGTGTGATGTCAGCCCTGAGAATCAAGTCAAATGGTCTAGTGTTCAACCAACATGATGCCACCAAAACTTTGAAAGCCTTAACGCTTATATCTCAGCCTAGATCAAGGAGACAATTCTCTTTAAGTTACAATTTCTAATTATATTAGAAAATCATGGTTCTTCACAGTAAATTCATACTGTACTAGTAAGTATTTTAAGGTAATTTTTACCACTTTATGAAGAGGCCAAAATAATAATTAGAACTTTTAGAATCAAGAAAGGAGGTTCACTCAGTTAATAAAATAAAGCCGTGAACCAAATAAATGTACCCTCAAAATAATTATTTCTGTAAAGCTGCCAGGATAAATAAAAAATAATAAGTTTACAACAAGATATATTGTTATAACTACAGATATCAAAGAAAGAAATAAAGCTTTAAACATGTAATATTTCCTTAGAACACCCTACCCTAAAATTGTTTACTACAGTTATTATATAAGCAAAGTAAGAAACGCAGGGAAAAAAAACAACATAAAAATTGGTATTAAATCTGTTTAACATCTTTAATAATTGTACTATTTCTAAATCCTTCTACAAAAGAGCATTATAGTTCTTTAGTTTATTGCCAACATATCTTTAAAAAATAAGTCAGCCCTAATGTTGCAGCTATAATACAGTTTTGTTTATTGGCTCTATACTATAAAGCACAATGAAGAACATCTGATTTAAATAAATGGAAGCCATGTTCTGCTCAGGAATACTACTGTACATATACCATGTAGGTTGTTTTACAGCAGATACTAATTTGCCAACCTTCAGATGACAAAATGCTAAGTTGTGAATTTCATGTTGTTTAGCTAGTTGTTTCTTGTCACCTTAGACAGCCTGGTGGCATGTAATGTTGAGAGGCTGCCTTGTCACCACCACTGCTTTTCTCACAGGTCACTCTGTTGTGGTAGAACACTCATATCCTTAAGATGCAAGGCCTAGCAAAAAGCCTCCCACAAATCCGCTGGATATCACAATGTTCTGTTTGATAAATTCTGTTGCCTAAAACATAAAGTTTAAACAAACATACTCTTAATTATGGTACAAAATGGATGAATCTCAAAACCATTATGCTAAATGAAACAAAGACAAACTAGGACAAATGTATGATTCCACTTACCTGACTAGTCAAATTCACTGAGACAAACTAGAACAGACATTATCAAGGGCTGGGAAAGGGGTTAATTGTGGGAAGTACTGCTTAGTGGTTAGAGTCTGTTTGGGATGATGAAAAAGTTCTTGAAATGGACATGGTGGCACAAAACCATGAATGTACTTAATGCCAGAGACTTGTGCATTTAAAAACAGTTAAAATGATCCACTTTATGTTATGTATATTTTACCACAATAAGAAAAACAAATAAAGATGCAAATTTTCAAAAAATTCTCTTAATTACTGAATCCAGAGCTAAAGTAGTATTTTGAGATGTTTTCCTCAATTCAATTATACTCAGCAAAAATTCTTGTGCACCTACTAGGGCAGGTCCTAACCACCACACAAGATACTACCAGGGCTGTTCATTACAAACTGAAGGAGCTTATAGCCACCAGCCAGGCCTAGTAAGCTTCTTGGCTACTGAGATAATAGGTAAATTTCACAGATACTGAGTGCCTACTCTGTGCCAAACCCTGTTCTAGGTTTCCAAGCTATAGCTGAGCAATAATCTCACATGTAAAAAGAAATCTACCTACAGAGGAGGCATGAATGGTCCATTCATCAAGTTATTAACATAGATTATTTAATAAACTCCCACAGCATGCAGAATGATGTTTATTAACAATCCACTTAGTAAGAAAAAAAATGTACAGAATAAAAAAATACTACCTTGATAAAATATATATTTAACCCAAATAAAATCATGAAGCAATCAGACAAAGCCAAACTGTAGAATATTCTGCCTAGATGCTTCAAAAATGTCAGTGTCACGAAAGACTGAAAAAAAAAAACCCTCAGATGAAGAGACTGTTCAAACGTAAAGGAGACTTCATACACATGACTACCAAATGGAATACATAATTTTTAAGAAAAAAGTATAAAAGACAGTTTGTGGAAAATTTTTAATATAGACTGCATATTAGGAAATACTACTGTATTATTAAATTTGGAGAGAATAATAAGGGTAACTGCAGTTGTATAGAATATCCATACCCTTAGGAGATCATGTGCTAAAGTCTTTAAGAGTGAAAAGTCATGATGTCTTAAATAATTAGGCAAAAATAAAAAGTATAAATCTCTCTCTCTCCCCCTCTCACACACATACACACAGAGAGAGAGAGATAAAGTAAATGTTGCAAAACAATTTGGTGAATAGATGAAGGATATATGGCTAATCACTGTATTTGTCTTTTAATTTTTCAACTAGTTTGAAAATTTTTCAAAATAAAAACTTAGGGGAAGTAAAAGGATAGAACAAAAACAAGGAAAAGGGAGCATTCAATTCTAAAACAAGTACAAGAAGAAAATAAACAAAATATCCAGAAAAACACTAATAAAACTAATATATTAATAAAATGTACATTTTCAAACTATTTCACCTCAAGAAAAACTTAGGCAATTTTACTTTTTGTATATCCAGTCTACACATGTACACATTTGTAAAAGCAGTGTAAAATTCTGGAAAAATGTTATCAACTTTTACATGTACATTAAAATAGGTGGGAGATGGGCAGAGGAAACTATGTTAACTACTAAAAAAAATAACAGTTGAGTTAAATGGTAGCTTGATCCCAAATTTTACTTAACACTCTACACATAACAAAAAACACCAACTTTTTAAAAAACAAGATAATCCCTAGTTACATTTTCTACCAATCAAGACCCATTAAAAATTAAAAGGGAGGCAAAAATGTACATTGTTTTACCTCTTCAATTATGTTGTTGATTTCAGGTGCTGCCTTATTTGCTCGTTTCTTAATCTGTCTTTTCGCTTTGTTTACACCTTTTTCAACTTTCTTCCAGTCAATCTGCACATAGCCACTGTGACTAGCAATCTACAAAAGTGTGATAAAAATGGTTAATTCTAAAATAACCAGGTTGCTAATGAATCTATTATCCAGGAATATATGAACATTCAGATTTCAAGAAATGTATGAAACTTAGAGGTAAGAAACCATAATTTATTCATTAATTTATTCATTTAACAGATACTGAGTGCCTGCTCTGTGCCAAGCACTTTTCTAGGCACCCAAGCTACAGCTAAGAACAAGAGAGATATAAGTCTTCACCACCAGAGTGCTTCAGGTCTATTGCACAAAATAGATATTAAATACGCACAATTACCTAGAAACGATGAACACTATGTTAAGAAAAGTACAGTATATGATGGGAAAGGATTCCAAAAATTATATTTAACTATACTATAGATCTATCATACCTTTTGGAATGTGGGTATTAGCGAATAAAGACAGACTATTAAAATTATACAGCTAATAAAAAAGCAACTTTCAATTAAATAGATGTTTAATTATAAAGGATAAAACCAATCAGTTATTAGGTCACTAAAGAAATCTAAAGTAGATTGAGGGGACTTCCAGCCAAGATGGAGGTGTAAGTGCAAACACTTTAACTCCTCACACAACCAAATTTTAGGACAACAAAGATTTAGAAACAAAACACAACCAGAACAGACAGAAAACTGAACTGTACCGAAGTCTGACAACAACGAACCATTCATACAGACCGTAAGAGGGGAGGAGTTGGTGGCCAGTGCAGAGGGGTTCCAGCAGGAAGAGGCAGTGGTTAGCAGACCTGGGTACGGGCGAGCAAACCCAGGGAGGGGTGCAAGGCAGCTGGCTGACCAGGGACACACATTCACACGCACATAAACCAGGCAAAAAACGGGCAGTGAGACAAACTTAGAAGGCCCCAGTGCTGGAAAATAAAGCCTAAAAGCACCAATTGAAAAAACTTTCTGGGGTTAAGGTGCCAGGAGAGGCTCCCAGCCTCACAGTAGAGTTCGCTGGAGAGACCCATAGGGTCCTAAAATGTGCACAAGCCCACCTACCCAGGGAAACAGTACCAGAAGGATCTAATTTGCTTGTGGGAAGTGGCAGAGGGGATCAAAATCCGAGAGATCAAAACAAATGCCATTGCTCCCTCTCTGACCCTGCCCCCAGTCACAACCCAGCTGTGTTGCCCCGCCCTGGTGAACACACCTCAGGCTCCACCCCTCATACCTAAAGGGCACAACCAGACCCAAAAATTATGGCTCAATCAGAAGAACAACTCAAAGCCCTAGAGCCAATACTTCTAAGCAACCATGAGATAGCCAACCTATCAGATGCATAGTTCAAAACACTGGTCATCAGGATGCTTGCAGAACTGGTTGATTTTAGTCACAAATTAGATGAAAAAATGAAGGCTAAACTAAGTGAAATCAAGAAAAATGCACAGGGAACCAATAGTGATGAAAAGAAAGCTGGGACTCAAATCAATGGAGTGGACCAGAAGGAAGAAAGAAACAACCAAACAGAAAAGAATGAAGAAACAAGAATTCAAAATAATGAGGAGAGGCTTAGGAACCACCAAGACACCTTTAAACGTTCCAACATCCTAATTACAGGGGTACCAAAGAGGGAAGAGGAAGACCAACAAGAGGAAAACTTATTTGAACAAATAATAAAGGAGAACTTCCCCAACCTGGCAAATGAAATAGACTTCCATGAAGTCCAGGAAGCTTAGAGTCCCAAAGAACGTGGACTCAAGGAGGGACACACCAAAGCACATCATCATTACATTAGCCAAGATTAAAATGAAGAACATTCTGGAAGCAACAAGAGATAAGGGGACAGACACCTACAAAGGAGTGCCCATCAGACTGTCAGCGGCTTTCTCAAAAGAGACCTTCCAGGCAAGAAGGGGCTGGAAAGAAGTATTCCAAGTCATGAAATCCAAAGACCTACAGCCAAGATTGCTCTACCCAGCAAAGCTTTCATTTAGAATGGAAGGGCAGGTAAAGTGCTTCCCAGATAAGGTCAAGTTCAAGGAGCTCATCATCACCAAGCCCTTATTAGATGAAATGTTACAGGGACTTATCTAAGAAAAAGAAGATAAAAATATGAACAGTGAAAGGACAGCAAACTCACAGTTATTAACAACCACACCTAAAACAAAAGCAAACTAAGAGGACAGCTAGATCAGGAGCGGAACCATAGAAATGGAGATCAGATGGAGGGTTTAGCAACAGGGGAGTGGGAGGAGGAGAAGGGGGGAGAAGGTACAGAGAATAAGAAGCATAGACGGTGAGGAGAAAATAGGGCGAGGGCAAGAGTAGTGTCGGAAATGTAGAAGCTAAAGAACTTATGACACATGGACATGAACTAAAGGGGGAAATGTGGGTGAGAGAGGGTGTGCAGGGTGGAGAGGAATAAAGGGGGGAATGGGACAACTGTAATGGCATAATCAACAAAATATTTTTTTAAAAAAGAAATCTAAAGTGGCCTGATAGAGGCTTCTCACTAAATCTGACTCCACTTAAATTAAGAATTCTTTCTGGTAAATGCTTTTTAAAGTGGAATACAAAAAAAAAATGCTCTACAGAAGCTTTACACCATAAATCCTTTTAATAAAACTATAGCTAAATGTCTATTAACCACACGCACACACACACACACAAAAACCTCTCATATGGAGCTACTGAGACTCTGGAAAATCTCAACAAGTCTAATAGTGTGTAAGCCAGTACAGTAAGTTAGTCCCTCCAAATAAGAAAATCAAAATATATCTGATTTTATGTAAACAGGTTGGTAATCTCAGGTTCAATCTTCACTCTGAATGACTACACAGAAGAATTTACTTATCTGTATTTCTTCCTGTATTTATTCACCTTCTATTACTCACTTCAAACTCCAACTTTACCAAAACAGTGCTCATCAAATCAAATGGCAAGTGAAAGCTTTTCCTGGCAGTAGTTGACATGGCGATCTGGATGGAGGTGATGATGAACCTTTGGGACTATCCCACAAGGGGAAACTCTAAACCCTGGTTAAAATACAAGGGCTCTAGAACTAACAAAAGCAAGCAGATTCTGAAGGGGAATTAAAACTTGTAGGAAGGGTAACTAACAAGGTGAGTTACCCATTTTTCTGGCTTTATCCTGACAGTTGCAGGGTGGTTAACACTTCAAAAGAAAATATGCCATCTTTCCAGCCTGAACAACCAGAGGACAGAGCCCAGAACAATAACAGCTGCCGAAGAGGAGAGAGCTAGAGAAGGGGAGTCCCAAATTCTGTATAAACTTTACCCAAGTCCTGAACCACACATCCAAGGAGCAAAAGTGACCATTCTGCTTGCAGGAGTGTCAAACTCATTTCACTGGGGGCCACACATCAGCCTCACGGTTACCTTCAAAGGGCCGAAATAATTTTAGGGTTGTATAAATGGAGTAACTACTCCATAACAGGTAAGGAGTTGAAAGTACATTTGGCCCTTTGAAGGCAATGGCAAGGCTGATGTGGCCCCCAGTGAAAATGAGCTTGACACCCCTGGCTTAAGGCTAAAAGAAATAAACTGGGACTTGAGCTGCTATCTGCAACAGGTAGCAATTTGAGTGTAACCAAGTTAACTACATGCTAAAATCAAATCAACACACCTCAGAGGCATAAAATAGAATTCAGAGTCTCCACAACATAACATTCCTAATGCCCAGGATAAAATCCAAAGTTATTTGGTATATGATAAAACAGAAAAATGTGGCCTAGTCTCAAAAGCAAATCAACAGATACCAACACTGAGTTGACCCAGACAGGAAATTACCAGGACTTTAAAGCAGCTATCATAACTATGCTCAATGAGGTAAAGGAAACTATGCTTATAATCAAAGGAAAAAACTCTCACCAGAGATAAAGAAAATATAAAAAGAATCAAATGGAAAAACCAGAAGTGGAAAATACAATATCTAAAATAAATTTACTGGGTAGACTTAATGGCAGAAGGTAGATTACAGGAAAGAGTCAGTGAACTTGAAGCTACATCACTAGAAATAATACATTCTAAATAAATGGATCAAAAAAATAAATGAACAAAGCCTCAGAAAGTTATTGAAAACCCCAACATGCACATAATCACAGTCATGTTCAGAAGGAGAGAAACAGGACCACGGGCCAAAATGGAGGCATAGGTAGACACACTGTCTCCTCACACAATCAGAAGAAGAACAACAACAATTTAAAAACAAAAAACCACCAGAACTGACAGAAAATTGAACTGTATGGAAGTCCAACAACCAAGGAGTTAAAGACACATTCATCCATACCAGTAGGAGGGGCAGAGATGGGCAGCAGGGGGGAGGGGACCTGCGGCAAGGCGGCACCTGGCAGACCCAGTGAGGCTGTGGGCTGTGGAGTAGGGCACGCAAGGTTGCAGCTGGCCAGCGAGGCAACAAATTGCAGACTGGGTGGCCCTACATTTGCACATAGATAAACCAGGAGAAACAACTGGGGAGCTGGAGGGACTGTGCAACCCAGGGCCCTAGCATGGGGAAATAAAGCCTCAAATCACTGATTGAAAACACCTGTGAGGGTTGAAGCAGCGGAAAAAACTCCCAGCCTCACAGGAGACTTCATTGGAGAGACCCACAGAGTCCTAGAATATACACAAACCCACCCACACAGGAATCAGCACCAGAAGGGCCCAATTTGCTTGTGGGAAGCAGGGGGAGTAACTGAAATTCAGCAGAGAACGGAGTAAGCACCACTATACCCTCTCAGACCCCTTCCCCACAATACAGCACAAGGCAGCAATGTGGGTTACCCTGCCCAGGTGAATATCTAAGGCTCCACCCCTCACTATGTGACAGGTGTGTCAAGACAAAAAAAAAATGGCCCAAACAAAAGAACAGATCAAAGCTCCAGAAAAAATACAACTAAGCAACGAAGAGATAGCCAACCTATCAGATGCACAGTTAAAAACACTGGTAACCAGGATGCTTACAGAATTGCTTGAATTGGGTCAAAAATTAGATGAAAAAATGAAGGCTACACTAAGTGAAATAAAGGAAAATGTATAGGAAATCAATAGTGATGGGAAGGAAACTGGGACTCAAATTAATGGTGTGGACCAGAACAAAGAAAGAAACATCCAACCAGAAAAGAATGAAGAAACAAGAATTCCGAAAAATGAGGAGAGGCTTAGGAACCTCCAGGACATCTTTAAACGTTCCAACATCCGAATTATAGGGGTACCAGAAGGAGGAAAGAAACAGCCACGAGTGGAAAACATATTTGAACAAATAATAAAGGAGAACTTCCCCAGTCTGGCAAAGGAAATAGACTTCCAGGAAATCCAGGAAGCTCAGAGAGTCCCGAAGAACTTGGACCCAAGGAAGCACACACCAAGGCACATCATAATTACATTCGCCAAGATTAAAATGAAGAGAATCCTAGAAGCAGCAAGAGATAAGGGGGACAGTCACTTACAAAGGAGTGCCCATCAGACTGTCAGCGGATTTCTCAAAAGAGACTTTCCAGGCAAGAAGGGGCTGGAAAGAAGTATTCCAAGTCATGAAATCCAAAGACCTACATCCAAGATTGCTCTATCCAGCAAAGCTTTCATTTAGAATGGAAGGGCAGAAAAAGCGCTTCTCAGATCAGGTCAAGTTCAAGGAGTTTATCATCACCAAGCCCTTATTATATGAAATGTTAACATGATTTATCTAAGAAAAAGAAGATAAAAAGTATGAACTGTAAAATGACAGGAAACTCACAATTATTAACAACCACATCTAAAACAAAAATGAAAGCAAAAAACTAGAACAGGAACAGAATCACAGAAATGGAGATCACATGGAGGGTTATCAACAAGGGAATGGGAGGGGTACAGAGGTACAGAGAATAAGTAGCATAGATGTTATGTAGAAAATAGATGGGGGAGGGTAAGAATAGTATAGAAAATGTGGAAGCCAAAGAACGTACATGTATGACCTATGGACATGAACTAAAGGGAAGGAATGTGGATGGGAGGGGGTGTGCATGGTGGAGGGGAGTGAAGGGGGGAGAATGGGACAACTATAATAGCATAATCAATGAAATATATTTTTAAAAAAGTAAACAGGAGGGAACAAATTATTTTTTAAAATAATGGCCAAAACCTTCCCAACATGGTTAAAGACATACATTTACAGATTCAAGAAGCTCTATGAACTCCACGTGATGATCTGACACAATAATGAAACAATACTTAGATGAGGTGTGGAGTGGGGGAAGCATGCAAGTGTAGAGATTGGGAGGTGGGACACACAGAGAAGTTAAATAAATGATAACTAAATTCTTATATTCCATAATGGGGAGCCAATAGGTAATATCCCAAACTGAAAGATCAAAAACAATTGTCATAAAGGACACATGGACAAAGTCAAAGTGGGATAGGATTGAGGGTGGGAGGTGGGGGTGGCTGGCGTTTGGGGAGTGGTGGTGGGGAAAATGGAGGCAACTGTACTTGAACATCAATTAAAAAAGGGACAAAATATCCAATAAAGTTGTTTAGGGAAAAAAGGGTAAATACTTTAAGAGTGAGCTAAGAGTTCAAAGTAGTTGCCTCACGGGGAGGGAAAATGGAAGGGTAGTGAGGAGGGCAGGCTACTACTCCAATCTGTAACAAGTCTTGTATGTGTATATGACCTTTTGAATCATGCGCATGTACAACTCTGAATAAATTGAAATGATTTACAAACCACTATCTATTTTAACATGGCAATGTGATAATACCTACCAAAAAACTTTTGAGTTACTAGAAAAGCTTTAAGTGCTAAGTAAACTAACATTTATATTTAAATATAAGTAAAGGTAACAAAAATATGGAAGTGGGCCTAAAGAATAAGAGGCAATTAGCCTAAAAGCCATTTATTACTCTTAATTCCTCCTTGTTACTTCTACTAAGTTTTCCATGTAAGTCCTATTTGTGGTAAAAATTGCTTTGATGTAGGCAAGTTCCATGTTCTTCTTCTAAGTGACTTCAGAGAATATGTGGACTAGGCCTGGAGAAGTAGAAGGTGGCAATGTGGACTTGAGTGGTTCATACCAAGTGGACTGAAATGGACTTCTGAAAAACTGATACACAAAGTGAATTGCAATGTGTAATTCCCTCTACTCTGTGAACATTTCAGGAAGCTCTGCTCAAGCCAGTAAACAGAAAAATGACTTTCCACTAGATAGAAATGACAACTGAGTTTTGGAATAGCTATAAAATTAGATCTCTTAATTCTTAATTTACATCAAAATCAAAATCAGCTTAAATAAAAGTATCTTCTGGCATATTCACTCAAAGTAAATTTAGATATTCACATTTTTTTACCTCTTACCACAAGTAAAAAGCAATTATTTCTAATAATGTCACCAAGAGGAAGCAAAATAATTTTTTAAAAGCTATGTAGTAAACAACTCAAAATCTGTACTTAACACATACAGATCCAATCCCTTTGTACTTCAGGCAACAACACTGGTTATTACATGACCAATGGCTTAGGTACTGAAGTAAGATTTTGGCTGCTGTGACCATCAATCATTTTTAAAATCTAGTATGACTAACAGTTCTCTGTACCTTTAAAATTGCTACTAACATTCATTTCCAGAGATTTTCACTTTTAGGATTTACTATATTTGATTTTCAGGGAATGGTATTTTTGAAAAACTATATGCCAAACAGACATGAACTCTAGATAATATCCTCATAAACATCCACTAATGGCAAGGCATTTTTGAATCTTAGGGGAACATGAACAAACTAAAATTTCAAATCTACCTCCCTCAAAAATAAGATTATGAATTTCTTAAACCCAGTTTTCCACTCTCTCTATATTATTATATTCCCTAGTTTAAAAAATAGATATTGCTAACAGTAATTTCCTCTGTAACGGAAAACTGATGGCTAGGAAATGGGAAGGAAGGAGACCTTTTAAAAATTGCATACTGTGTGAATTTTAATTATACCAAGTCTGTCCAGAAAGTATCCATCTATGCACTATGAAAAATAGACATTTATTTAAGAAGATACAAGAAACATTGCACATAGGACAATGACACCTCAGTCCCCTTCAAAATAGGCACCTTGGGACCTCACACAGTTCTCCCAATCACCAGCAGCTGCCCCATATTTTCCTGAATCTCATCGAGGGTCTGAAATCTCTTTCCTTTCAAAGGTGATTTTAGTTTTAGAAAAAGCCAGAAGTCACAGGGCACCAACTCTGAGCTGTAACAGGGTTGAGTCACCTGGGTGATTTGATGTTTCTGAAAAAAAAACTCTGCATGAGACGTGATGCATGATAGGGGCACACTGTCATGATGAGGCTGCCAATCACCAGTTGCCCATAGCTGCGGCCTTCTGAATCATCCAGATAGTTTCCACTGGAGGAATGTTCAAGCTTAACACAAAATGTGATGTAGATTCATTGCTCTACTTGCTCAGTTATTTTGAAGGTGGCAGCCACACAGTACACATGCTCACTCAATGGCATCTACCGCCCCTACTGACTAGTACAGTGAAGTTGTCATTGTTCACATGTGCACATTCCAGTCCATTCTCCTTGGCTGCCAGGTCACATAGATGTTGCGAAAACTGTTCTGTTATATTAACAATGGCTGGACTTTTCCCAGACAGACCTCTTATGTTTAAAATGGTCAGGATGAGTAGATTTATATTATTGATGAAATGTTTATTTTATTATGGAAATGGTTTAAGGGAAACTGGGTAAGTAATAAAAGAAATGAGGCACCATGAATTTTAATAGTTGTCATTTTAAAAATTGGGATCATACTGTATTTAAAAGACTTAGAAGTATGGGAATTGTTGTCTTTCGTGACAGATGCCAGCTTTCCATACTCATTTTAGTTTTTCCATAAACTGGGTACCTGAAAGAAAAATTCCATCTTCTATTAAAATGGATAGGAGTGAAATGGCCAAACCTGACTTTCTCAGTTCCTAAGCAGAGGCAAGTAAATAAAGCTCTGACATACCTGAAGGAGAAGAAAGCCACCACCTACTGCAGTCGCTGCAAGTTTTCCAACTTTCTGAAACAAAAATCCTGCACACCTTTAATGAAATAACAAAAAATGAGATTAATGATGTATTAAACTCTCTCCCTCTTCTACTTTTCACTGCTTTCCTAGTAAAACTTAATGTCTTTCCATTTCTTTTTATCACGCCCCTTACCTACTCAGAAACCCTCAATGTTTCTGTTCAGTTATATAAGCTAGTCAAAAAAGGCACAATCTAAATTGTCTGAGATATGCTTCAGGAATGGAGAGGAGGGGATTTTGTAGGAAAAAAAGATTGGCTACTGAAACTGAAGGCTGAGCATTCAGAGGTTCACTATACTCTTCCTTCTCTATTTGTAAAGATGAAATTCTGCATTAATAAAAGTGACTTGTTTTGTTTTTTAGTAGTCAAGATGTTCTACATACCCAGCTGACCCTCACTCCATCTAAAACTTCTGCTCCAACCCAATTAGTTTCCAAATAGGTCATCACCACTGCTCAAGCTATTAATCTCCCTTCTTCTAGGGGTTTCCACCTACCTCTGCCTATCTAAAGCATTTCTGCCCTTTTAAGGTCCAGTTGGAGTTCCACCTTCATGACTCCACTTCAGCCCACATTTCTGATGGCTTCCTTACTTATATCTATCTATCTACCTCTATATTCAATCTGTTTCATTTCATCTATCCATCAAGAATGTCAACCCATACACCTTCTATGATTTTCTCCTTCAGTGAGCTCATATTCTCTTTAGTATTCTAGGTCCATAGTGTGCAAAAGAATCTCAGATTGCTAATTCTAGTTTTATTTTATTTATTTATCTTTAGAGGGGAAGGAGAGAGGGAGAGAAACATCAATGGATGGTTGCCTTTCGTGTGTCCCCTGCTGGGAGTTGGCCTGCAGGGAACTGGCCTGCAACCCAGGCATGTGCTCTGACTGGGAATCGAACCGCGATCCTCTGGTTCGCAGGCCCGCGCTCAATCCACTGAGCTACAACCAGCCAGGGCCTTAATTCTAGTTTTCTGTACAGGGTTAAATAATGACCCCTCAAAATCTATGTCCTTCCCAGAACCTCAGAAGGTGACCTTATTTGGAAGGTTACTGCAGATGAAATTAGTTGTGATGAGGTCATACTGGAGCAGGGAGGGCCCTAAACCTAACATGACTTAAGCCACTATGTCACAGAGACACACAGAGGGAAGATGGCCATGTACTGAGAGTGGCAGAGACTGGAGTAAGTCTATAAACCAAGGGATGCCAGAGATTGCTGGCAACCACCAAAAGCTAGGTGAGAAGCATCAAACAGATTCTGACTCTGAGCCTCCAAGAAGAAACCAACCTTTCCAATACCTTTCAGATTTCTACCCTCCAGATCTGTAAGAGAACTTCTCTTTTCAAAAGCCACCTAGTTGTGCTACTTTGCTAAAACAGCCCTAGGAAACTAATATGCTCTCATAAATGAAAAATTTACATTTCCAACTGTATCATGAGCTTCTCTGTCACCCAGAACCACATACAGACATAACGTTTTATTATACTTCACTTTATCTGTGCTTCACAGATGTTGCACTTTTTATAAATTTAAGGCAAGGCCCTCTACAAGCAAAAATATTATGACTCTCTTTATTGTGGTGATCTGGAACCAAACCTGCAATATCTCTGAAGTATGCCTATACTGAAAAAATCCCAAAGCAAACATCATCTTTCCAACCAAACCAACTGTTGCCAAGGTCCCAATCTGTTAGTGGTAGCACCATTCTCTAGGTTCGCCACCTCATGTTCATCCCAGACCCTGCCTTCTTCATTACCTTCGAAGTCCAATTGATTGCCTCAAAACATTATTTGACTATCTTCTTTCCACTCTCAAAGCATCATTATCTTGTTTCCAGACCATGCTAAGTAATCTTCCAGACTTTCTAAATCTTCACTCCTCCCATCTATCCTAGCGACCACCCATCCAGACATTAGTTTGAATTTCTTATTATGATAAAAAAGTATAGTTACTTGTACTTCAATATAATCTCAGCCTCCAGTCATATCCTGAATTGGTCTGAATTGTTAACTAGCTAGGTTATGCCTATTAACCATTCTTCCTTAATGTACATCACAATAGTACATCTATTTTATACCTTAAAAAAATTTGCAAAAATTTACCACTGAATCTAAAGTCATTGCAGCAAACCACATGTGTAGTATTAGTCCTATTACACAGTTCTGGATCAACACCTGGCTTTTACCCAAGCGTATGTATTACTATACAAACCACGTCCCTCAGTAGGGAAGTCAGCAGCAAAGGCTCAGAAAAGGGAAAGGAGGATGCTGGCCCCTTCTAGGTCTCGACAATATCCCAGGAAGCACGCTCTACAAGCATGTGCATCCTTTGCCTGATGGCATGAAGCACTAAAATGAACCTACTAATTTCCCCCGCTCTATCTCTAGGCTTTCCAAACAAATTTCTACCAATTATGGAGCTTCTCAAGAGTTTAACCTATGGGTGGAAAATGGGGACAACTGTAATTGAACAACAATAAAAAAAATTTTTTTAAAGAGCTTAACCTACAAGGAAAAAAATACACAATGATTTAATTCTATTGCTCAATTATTTTTTTAGTTTTTCTTCAGATGGGGCTTTAAACCCTAACTTATTATTAACCAATCATCCATGCCACAAAACTATGACCAAACTGTATTTTTAGGCATAAGACCAAACCCTGAATTATGGGGTCCAAGTTACAACCAGCCTGCAGAGAATCATCTGAATAACTAGAGCCCTGACAACGCATCTCTTCTAATTACAGTTTTTTTTCATAAGCAGTATGAATAAGTACATATCATGAATAAATACTGTACCTAAGCATCACAGAACCTACACAATGAGTGTGACTACCATAAAATGATATTCCTAAAAAGATGTTATTTATTTATTTTTAGAGAGAGGAGAACAGAGGAAGAAACAAAGGGAGAAAAACATCAATGTGCAAGAGAAGCATCGATTGGTTCTCTCTCGCATGCCCCTAACAGGGGATTGGCCTCCAACCCAGGCATGCACCCTGACTGGGAATCCACCCAGCAATCTTTCAGTCTGAAGGCCAGTGCTCAATCCACAGAGCCACATCAGCCAGGCTATCATAAAATAACATTTACAAAAAGGCATAGGAGTACAACATTGTTCCAAGGTACATGTAAATACAAATTCAAAAAATAATTTTACTTATCAAATTTAAATATTTAAATTAATGTAAGATGAATTTAACTTAGAATCTACAAAAAAATGATTATTCACAAGTTAAGCACCCACACTAACTTCAACAATTCTCTGTGGTCATGAACATTTTCAAAATAAAGGGCCAAACTTGTTTCTAACCCTTGCTATTTGGCTAATCTTTAATTCTAGTAACAGGATTAGATCTATAGCAGCAACTATGTAATCATGTGGTAGGAAATGTTAACTGGTTAAGGTTAATGCTTATTAACCGCTTAATAGACTCCACAATATTTTTAGAATAAACAATCAGCCCTTTAACTCCAACAAAGAATGTTCCACAACTCTTCAAAGAAGTATAATCCAAACTAGCCCACAAAAATCAACAGAATAATCTGTATCATAACCGATCACTTTTACTGAGAATTTTACACTGCTCTGCACAGGTCACCATCCTGGAGACCAGTTCTACTGTGGGAATTCTTTTTTCCAGTTATTAGCACTCAACATGTAAAAATCATTTATGTGTAGTTAACTCATCTATTTCTCCCTCTTTACTATCATCAAATCAGATCTATTGTATCTGCTGAATTTGAGAAGGGGGAAAATATATAAAGAATCAAAGGAAGGATGAGGAGGGAACAGTAGAACAGTGATGGGCACAGGGGAATATCATCAAAACCCAACAGTAATGATTACACTAATCATCGGGATTTACAACGTAAAGCCACTAAGTGAGCACTGTAAGTATAGCACACGGGAAAGGGCAGCATTCAGGCTCCCAATAAAATGTAATGAAAAAGATGTTCTCACCAGCCAGTCACCCCACCCATTACAATCTGGGTGGCTACTGAGTATTTTTCTACCATAGGTCCAGAACTGTGGCCAAAAACACGATTCCACCAGTGGTGTCTTCTTGCATACTCAGTTAAATCCAACACTTCGTAAGAGTCATCATCACTTTCATACTCTTCAAAATACAAAATAGGAAAAATAAATTTAGAGTCAACCAAAAATTAGAATGCCCTATACAATTTTTATCTGTTACAACTCACGGTTTTTGGGGGGACTACAGTTTAAACCACAAAGATGGAAACTAACAGTCTGTTACCTCGAAATCCCTGAGACTCAGGGCCTCAACAGTAAAGAGCCTAGCATCTCATTTCCAAAGACCCAGAACCGGCCTGGGGACCCAAGCCAGAACCAGATCAGAGTTGCACAGCAGCTGAGGGGTCGCCCACTGCGCCCCGACCCGGGCCCCGAAATCTCAGTAAGATCAGATCAGAGTTACGTACACAGCAGTGGGGATGTCCGCAACCCCCAAATCTCAAAGGGTCAGGTCAAAGTTACATAACAGTGAGGAGTCACCTCCTCAAATCTCAGTAGGGTTAGCTCAGTTTCACAGCATAAAGGGTCACCCCAAAATCTCAGTAGGGTTAGGGCCAGAGCAAGGTCCACTTTCTTCAGCGGGAGAAAGAGGGAGTCCTCCTCTGACAGAAATGTTCAGGGGCCCGGCAAGAAGAAATTGCTTCTGAGTCAAGACTGAAAAACACGTTTGAAGATGGAAATGAAAGGCCGCAGGTGGGATGTTTTGGGGGTGGGGGTCGCTCTTCGCCTGCGTTCCGCCAGAAGGGGAGGGAGAGTCCAGTTCGGACAAGAGTCCTGTTCAAAGCTGCTGCCTCAAGAAAAAATGAGGGGGAGCCCCAGGAGCCCTGGGACAGAGAAAGGAAGAGGCGCCCCGGAACAAGGTCGAGAATTGTGAGCCGCGTATCAAATACTACTTCGGGCCCTAGCCGCTCACCTTGGGGAGGGGGGTTCCGGGTCGCCATGATACCGCCGGCGGCCTGTATTGAAGGTGGTCGCCGACCACCCTCCTCTCCCCACTACTTTAAGAGCCGCTCTAGGCCCAGATGGAAGTCTGTGATCTCTTTTTTCTTCCTCCTTCTCCTCCTCCAAGCGCGTTATCCTGTCCCCACCCCCTCCTCTCAGCGCAGGGCCTTTAGCGCAATGCTGGGGGTTGGGGAACAGGAGGTAGGCTAACAGCCCCGCTAGGGCCTGTGGGAGTTGTAGTCCGTTACCCTTGCAACCCTGGCTTCCACCCCAAACACCGTAGGATTTCCATACCTAATTGTAATTTTTGTTTTAAATAGCCTCATGGCTGAAGGGAAGGGGTTCGTCACTTGGTGGTATAAAGCAAAAACCAGCTTGGCATTTTGAACAGTGTAGCAGAATTCAAGCCCTTAAGAAAAAGGGTTTTCAAAAAGAAATAAGAGCAACCCTGTTTCAAACCATACTGTTCTAAGAAGGCAAGGGCTCACCAACGAGTGGAAAATTTTTCTAACGCTCTACTGCTGAAAATTGGAACCTTTTTATCCCCTCTCTCTCCACACGTTTCCTACCAGTAACCCAAGGGAGGTAGAGAAATGCCTGAGAACTGACCTGACACGAGCTATTCCAGAGGACATACATTTTTAGCATCGTTTTATTATTTAAAGCTGACAAAGGAAGGAGATCTAATTCTAGACCTAGAGACCCCATGGGCTTCTGTAGAATGAAAAACCGTGTTCATCACCAAGTAGATAACACATGTTCACATAAACCAGCCTTCAAATTTGTTTTGAATTTGCTTTGCACCTGCATTCATTGTACAATTAAAAAAGACCTCTCAGTATTCATTTTAATGGAAAAACTAATTCTTGTATAGGTTGCATTACTTAAAATATTGACTTACATGATCATGCTTGGCTTTTCAAATCCCGGTGCTTTAAATACAAGGGTTAATTCTCTGAAGTTTCTTGGCTCGTGGACCCTGAAATGCAATTCTCAGACTGGCTGGAGATGCTAGTGTTCAAAGATAATTACTCTGTGTAAGACTCACTTTTCAAAACCAAACAACTTTAAGGGAAATTAGTCCAGGTGTTCTCATTGAAAGATTTTCCCAAAAGTTACAGATTGGAGTTTCTACACTTCTTCCTCTCCATTGCCCATACACTCCTAATGAGATGCTAACAAATAGAGAAATAGCAAATGATGGACCACTGAAAGAAAAGAAAGGAGAAAAACAAGACAAAGGAAAATTGCAAACTGAAAGAATGGCCCTGGACACAACTACCTGCCGTGACTCAGTTTTATTAAGAAGTTTTAATGTCAGACCATCCCATGTGGTTACTTTAGGTCTCTGAGTTTATAAGGCCACCATGCAGGTCTCCCCTGAGCTTATTGGCTTTAATATGTGGCCCCTTTTACATCCACATTTCTTACCCACTAGTGAAAAAGCTGTCATTATGTTGGCTCAATGACAAATGGTTTATTGTGTAAATTGTATACACAGACTTTAATAGATGCTATAATCTTCCTGATGGATTTAAGCGGGTGATTTTTTTATTCCCATTTTAAATATTGTGTTTTTCTCCAGTCAGCACTAATAACCATTTTCATCATGAACACATTTATCATCCAACTATACTAAAATGTAATTTGGGTAGTCCCCAACTTTTCAGTGGGTAGTATTCCAAAGTTTGAGTAATTTATTTGAAATAGAAAACATTTTCTATTCAATCCATAATGAAGCCATAATAAAACTATTCCTTCCTTATCTTCACCTTTCTTCATTGTCTTTGGAAATCTCATTTGTTAAAAACAATTTAGTCAGAATGGAGAAAAACAAAAGAAAACAAAAACATCAAATAGAAGAGCATTTTACACTCCTTGAGCAATCTAATCTCCCCCATTAGCTCCAACTGTCACTCCCACTAGATATCTGCTTTTGAATAACACACTATCTATGAAGCTACCTAAACCAGTAACAAATTCAGTCAGTTCTCCTTTTCCCTTTCTCCTCTCCCACAGTTAAGCAACCACTTATCCTGTGCTTTCACAAGGTGGTGACAACCATTCTGTCCTTGATTCTGTCCAAGGCCATCCTTTGGACCATTGTAATGGCCTCTTAATCGGCTTCTTCCTGCATTTTATTGCCTCTTCCAATCTGTCCTCAATCTAATCTCTTCTGTCATTAAGTCTTCTAAAACCTAAATCTGACTATAGTTGATCCCTGAACAACACAGGTCCAAATTGCACAGGCCCACTTATAAATGGATTTTTTTCAATAAATATTGTAAATCTGCCTGGCTGGTATGGCTCAGTGATTGAGCACCAGAAGCAAAGGATCATTGTTTCCATTCCCAGTCAGGACACATGCCTGGGTTGCAGGCCTGGTCCCCAGTAGTGGGCGCACAAGAGGCAGCCACACGTTGATGTTTCTTCCTCTCTTTTTCCCTTCCTTCCCCTCTCTCTAAAAATAAATAAACAAAATCTTTTTTTAAGCATTGTAAATCTGTTTTCTCGTCTTTATGATTTTCTTACTAACATTTGTTTTCTAGCTTACATTTGTTGAAGAAAAAACCACAGACCCCAAATGGCATCATTTGTGCTAAAAGCCCATGTTCTAATTGTAGTTTCAACCTCTCCCAGAAACGTGATCTTCATCAACCAGTCTGTAAATTTTTGGTCAAGAATTACTAAAGTAATCTGTCCCTCGGGCCCTCTCTAGTCCCACCCTCCTAGGCAATCTGCATGATAAAAACCTTTCTCATTCTCTTCTCCCAAGCAAAAGATGTTCCCCTGCAAAAAAATAACAATCCTTTCTTTTCTTTTTTGTTAATAGGTCCCTTTGCCCCACGTGAGTTCCTATAAAAAATACATTTGTACAGCTCCTCAGAGAGCACTTCTAGTTGCTAGATGTGATGCTGCCAGGTTCCTAAAACACTGAACAAAGCTAATTAAATCTCCAAATTTATTAGGTTGAACTTTGTTTCTTAACACTCTATTGTAAGAACGCATCATATAATACCTACACAAAACACGTGTTAATTAACTTTTCACTGATAAGGGAGGTCAGCCTTGGGCTGGCTGGTAGTGTATGGGGTTCTTTGCTTCATGCAGAAAAGATTTCACAACATGAGTCCAGGATTTTGAGCATATGTTTATTAAAGCTGGGTACAGTGGAAAAAAGGAAGGGCTTAGGGTAGAAGCAACAGGAGACACCTAAGGCAGTGTTCTGCTTTGAGCTCTCTAGGAACTCAATAGGAAAGAAGTGAGCCATAGTGCAGCTGCTGTGAGTTTTCTTAAACTTCAGAGAAAAGGGAGCCTTGGAGAGTTTCAGGGATTAGCCTGGGATGAACTGCCATTGCCTGTTGCTCCCCTCCCTGATTGCAAGTCTACTGGGGACTCTTAGAGTTTAGGAGAGAAAAGTAAAGATGCATGCCTGAAACAGAAGAAAGGCATGGGCATGCTCTAGAGAGGCCAAACTGGGTCTTTGTCTTGAGGGTTCTTATCTGTTTTCTAAAGGTGGGAATTAGAGGGGTAGGTCATACAGGATGATCGCAAGAGGATATTCATCAGCTTTATGCTGATGAACCAAAATAAGATTTATTCATCAGTCCTGGAGTGTGGTTGTTACAAATGGCACTAACTGTATTTCTGTTATCTATCTTCCTGAGTAGGGAGATTTAAACTATTTACTCTCTGATTCGGGAGAAAAAATGTAAGCCATTTATCATTAAGTGTCCTTGTTACAGAGCAGACCCAAGGGGGTGGTGTATGATATACTATTACCAAAAGGACCCCCATTTTTTCTGGGGGTCCCCCACCTACTAAATTAGCCTTGCCCACCTCCAGGGGAAAGACATCTCTCAATGCCAGAGACTGGTGAAAAAGAAAGAAATTATTTATTTAAAAGCTATACAGACTTAGAGTAATGACTTAATGTCTTCATTAAAATACTAAAGCCCTTTAGGATACCTACAGATGCACACAGTCCTTCCTTCTCCCTCTGCCCAGTCGGGGTGCCGTATCTCAGGAAAAGAAGTAGAAGTCCATGATTCAGGCTCCTGTCACGATCAGCTGTGTTGCTGCCATGATCTCCAGTTAATCCAAAACCATGTGGCACCTTCTCATGGCCCACCAGCAAGAGTCCTTTCACCCCTTTTCTTCCAGGCAAAGTCTCTCCTGCTTCCTAAGCCAAGTGGCAAAAGAGAGCACCCCAAAACCACGTGGTTCTCCCCTGGGTTGGCTTGATGCCGCATGTGGGTTAAAATCCCAGAGCCAGTCTTCCTCTGAAGCCCCATTTCCGACTCCTCCCACAATCGGTTACACCTGCCAGCACTCCCATATTCTTCCAGGTTTTCTGGGCTGCCATAGTGAGTGTGGGCAGGTGTGGCCCCATAGCATGGAGTCAGTCGTCTCCAAGCTCTCACACGCAGGTGCTATAACCCAGGAGGAGCTGCCTCCCAGTTGCATCTTGGATGTAAGTCACTTCCATCCCCCTGGCTTAAAGCATGGCCACAACTATTTAACATATCCATGCAACCAGTTAAAGGTTATAGATATGTGAAATGACCATGCCGGAGGTTAGCTGCAAAGCTGTTGCTATACAACACAGCTCTCAGTGGCTCTGTTCTGTGTGTCCCATCCCCCAGCTCAGACTTGTGGGGGTGAGGACATCCTATATACATATTTCTAATATTTCCTGAACACCTTGAGTTCTGCACCCCATTACAAATTCCTATTTGGGCCCCACCCGTTGGCTGCACCCTGTTACATCCTTGGTTAGGGAAGATAGGATTTTGTGATATACTAGATGGCTGTTAAACTGCTTGGCCGTTTAAATATCTGTCTCAGTTTCTCTATTTCACTTGCCCTGGCTTACTAACATGTCTGTGACTATCTATCTTATCAGTAGGACTTCTGAAAGTAGTCAACTTTTCAGGGGGTCATATACCCAGATTTTCGACTGCATAGGGTTCAGCATGTTACCGAGCAGTAATGGGGTTTTATTGCCCAGTACCCATGGGCAAACTCCAGAGGCAAATGTTTGATAAAAAAGGAAAGAGGTCATTTATTCAAAAGCTACACAATTTTGGAAGACTGGCAGGCTTCTGCCTCAGAGCCCCTTCCCTCTAGAACACCCAAAGAAACACCACACCATCCTTTGCCACATCAGTTTAAGGCTGTGCCTGGATTCTTCCCCCAATTAAAATACCATTCTTACACTGAAAATAATGTCTAACAACAAGGGAATGATTGAGTTAACATGCATGGTGTAATATCACGTATGTTTAATATTTAATAGTGTTAAACCCCACAATAAAATATTATCTATAAATAAAAAATATCATTCTTTCAGAACCTTCAGGTGGCCCCTGAGTCAGCCTCTAAGCGACTCCACTTCTTTCCCCATCACTGTCTAGTCTCGGGCTCCATTCTGGAGTCTGCCCCTGTCACTGAAACTGGAAAAGACACCAGAGTTCAGGCTGCTTGTCACTACCAAACCCAATAAAAAGAGACAGGGATTGAATCTTTATGGGCACTTTATTCAGATGGCCGGCGATCTGAGAAGACGGCAGGTTCATACCCCAACAGATCATCTTGTCTTTTCTTTCCAGGCCAAGGGTTTTTTTTTTTAATATTTTATTTATTTATCTTTAGAGGGAAAGGGAAGGAGAGAAGGAGAGAAATATCAATGTATGGTTGCCTCTCGTGAGTCCCCTGCTGGGAACTGGCCTGCAACCCAGGCATGTGCCCTGACTGGGAATTGAACTGCAATCGTGTGGTTCGCAGGCCCACGCTCAATCCACTGAGCTACACCAGCTGGGGCCAGGCCAAGGTTTTTATAGCAGGGAATAAACAAGGTGTGGTGAGAGGTTTTGAAATTCAGGGAAAAGTTAATTAGATTAAAAAAAACTTCAGCATTCTCACCCTGGGCAGTGGTCTTCAGCTGTGCCCCAGGCAGTGGTCTTTAGCACACCATTTGAGCATTCCAACAGGGAGAAAACTTGTGCAAAATGTATTTTCAAAATGGCATTGTTTTACCCTAATCCCAACCAGTGGAGCCCACTCACCTCACGTGTGCACAACTTAAAATGCTCTAAGTGAGGCTTCAAATGGCTGAGAAAATCAATTGCTGACGAGCAAAGCGTGATAAAGTTGATATTGCATACACTAGATTTTTGGAGTGTAAACAGGCACAAATTCATTAGAGTGCTTTGTTTTCTTCTGTTTTTCATAATGAAAGGGAATAGAAACAATAGGGGAAAATGGAAAGGGTCCAACATGAAAAGAAAAAACAGGAAAGTACTTAAATGAAAGAAATTACATACCACCCTGCCTGGTGTGGCTCAGTGGATTGAGTGCTGGCGTGTGAACCAAAGGGTACTGGTTTGATTCCCTGTTTGGTTGCAAACCAGGTCCCCAGGTGGGTGCGTGTGAGATGCAACCACATTTTGTTGTTTCTGTACCTTACTTCTCCTCTCTCTAAAAATAAATAAATAATGTTTTAAACGATTTTATTTACTTATTTATTTTTAGAGAGAGGGAAAGGGAAGGAGAAGGAGAGTTAGAGAAACACCAATGTGTAGTTGCCTCTCATGTGGCCCGCACTGGGGACCTGACCTGCAACCCAGGCATGTGTCCTAACTGGGAATCAAACTGGTGACCCTTTGGTTCGCAGCCCGTGCTCAATCCACTGAGCTACACCAGCCAGGGCAAATAAAATCTTTTTTAAAATTACATACCAAATTGTATTTACAGTTTTATTGCAACCGATTTATTCAATTTCTGCTAAAAAAATGCATAAAGACTTGGTAAACTGGAATGGATTACACTGCAAACTTGATTCTGGCCCTTTAGCATTTATCTCCACGTTGGACTGAACTAAATGGTTTATAAGATAGTGGTGTTAGCAGAAAAATGGCACCAGGATATTACTGGACCTCAGTTCAGCAATCTTAGTACTTGAGTTCTGGCTAAGAAAGAATTCAGAGCTAAGATTCCAATACAAGCAAATGTTTATTTAGAAAGTCACAGATGTAGAAGTAAGTTGTGGAAAAAGTGAGCCAACTGGACTGTGTGGGCTCAGGAAACAACTTACAGAGGGAAAAGGGACCTTAGAGCTTAAGAGAAAGAAATGCAAAGGTAATGCACCTGAGGGAAGGAGAAGGAGAAAATGTGTGGGCATGCTCTAGAGAGAGTGTGCCTAGGAAGAGGATGGGAAAGGCATGGGCATTCAAGAGGGAGAAGGGAGAATTGGAGGGTGAGTGGGAGGGGGGAAGGGAAAGGGGAGAAGGGAGAAGAATGAGGGAGCTGGGTCATCTGGTCCCATCCTGAGGGTTTTTAATCTCCTCTCTAAAGGTGAGGATGTAAGGGGAGGTCTCCCAAGAGAATCTCAGGGTAATATTCATCAGCTTTCCAAGTGTGTCCTTTTAGGGTCATGGTCTCTACTGACAAGTAAGCACCAGAGCATGGGGTCATTATTCATCTCAGCTGGTCCTGGTGTCAGCCATGGCAGCACCCTGCCTGGCTTTGCTTCTTTTCTGGGCCTGGAGCTAAAACACAACTTATAACCAAATGCACATCTGGCTGCCTGCTGCTACAAAACCCAATACTTGAGAGGCAGGTGCTGATGTAAAGGAAAGTGGTTTATTTGTAGATTCTGACCATCTGGAATATGGGGGACTCACATCTCAAAGCCCACCTCCCCCTCTCAGTGCAGGAAGGAATTTTTATAAGGAGGGAGGAGGGAACAGAACAAAAAGCTCAAGGGAGGGGTCGAAACGTTCTCTGCGTGCAGATGAGCACAGTCCATTCTGATAAGGCAAATAATGGTCCACTGTATATCATCCTGATTTAGTCATTCTGGATTCACAACATCTCAGCTTCACATCATCCTGGATCCATAATTGAAGGTCAGTAAATCTCCTGGAGCTGACATGCTTGAAGGTCAGGGTCTCTATCTTTCGAAGCTAGTTGCTAGGATTCTTATACAAACATGCTGTGCATCTACAAGCTACGTGTTAGTCAGAGTCTGCATTTATGGAAACAATGTCAAAATAATGGTGGGGTGGGTTACAATTTCCTGTTACAATTTTCAGCCATTACAGACTGAGACCTAGAGCTATCTCTATTTTGACCAAAACTCTCTCTGTGGTCAACAGACCCAAGGCTTTGTTCCTAAGATTATTTGATGCAAGTCTGAACCTCATGCTGGGGGAGGAAAGGTCATCCTGGGAGTGAAGTCTCAGCCTAGTTTTGCCCATTGCTAGGCACCCAGTGCTTTCTGCCATAGTTAGCTTCTGTAACTGGCCTATTGTTCCTACTCCTCTCATGACTAACTGCTTATTACAGTGGTAAAAGAATCTGAGGTGGAAAAATAAGCAAAGATAGCCACAAAAACTCTAAAAAGAAAGATCAATGAGAGAGTGCTGGCCCTACCACACATAAAAATATGGTTTTTAAAATGTTACTTATTAGAACAGTGTAATACTGGTGCTACAGAAAAATGAAGCGACCAGACACCGAGGGGTTCAGGAGCACGATCTTTATTATGTACACGGGCTCAGAGGAGAGTGACCTCCAAATTCTGAGCCCCGAACAGTGGCAAGAGTCTTACTTTTATACTCCTGTCTTTTTTTCTAGGCTACGTGGCAAAAGCAGGTTACAGAAGCATATGCGGAAGTTATATCTATTTCCTTATTCGGGGATATCTGAGGTGCTGGATCTCTCTTGTGGCTGCGTGGCAGAAGCAAGTTACAGAAGCAGATGCGGAAGTTAGATCACTCTGTGGCATTCTTAGGCTAGTGGGAGGGGGCTTTTTCCCTATCACTGGTGCATGAAAAGACAAAGGGACCAGCCCAGAAAGTCAAAAATAAAAACAATATATATCAGAATTGAGTGTATGCTAAAGGTAGAATCTCAAATCAGGTGAATATGGACACTACTTTACCCACCAAAGCCCTCAATCAAGATAGAAGGCCAAATAAAGAGCTTCCAAGACAAAACAAGTGTAAAAGAATATGCCTCGACCAAACCAGCTCTACAAGAAATACTAAAAGGACTGCTTTAAGGAAAGGAAGGAAAAGAGAGAGACAGAGAGGTACTGTGGTACAAAAATGGCAATGAATAAGTACCTATCAATAATAACCTTAAATGAAAATGGATTAAATGTTCCAATCAAAAGACATAGAATAGCTGAATGGATAAGAAAGCATGACCCACACATATGCTGCCTACAGGAGACCCACCTCAGGACAAAAGACCATCACAGACTAAAAGTGAAAGGCTGGAAACAAATTTTCCAAGCAAATGGTCAAGAAAAAAAAGCCGGGGTAACAACTCTAATATCAGACAAAATAGACTTCAAAAATAGGGCCATAAAGAGAGACCCAGAAGGTCACTTCATAATACTCAAGGGAAGAATCCACCAAGAAGACATTGACATCATAAATATATATGCACCCAACATAGGAGCACCCAAATATATAAGAAAAACCCTAGAAGACTTCAAGAAAGATATTGAGAGCAACACAATTATAGTAGGGGATTTTAACACCCCACTGTCAAAAATGGACAGATCTTCCAAACAAAATATCAACAAAGATATAGCTGCACTAAACAACACCCTAGATGAAATGGACTTGACTGATATACATAGAGCCCTTCATCCCAAAGAAGTTAAATACACATTCTTTTCAAATGCACATGGAACATTTTCAAAGATAGACCACATGATAGGACATAAAACAAGTCTCAACAAATTCAAGAAAATCGATATCATACCAAGCGTTTTCTCTGATCACAAGGGACTGAAATTATAAACCAACCCCACAGGAAAAAACCCAAAACACCCCAAATCATGGAGACTGAATGGTATGCTATAAAACAATTAATGGGGCAAGATAGAAATTAGGGAAGAAATAAGAAAGTTTCTGGAAACAAATGAAAATGAACTCACAACAACCCAAAACTTATGGGACACGGCGAAGGCAGTCGTGAGAGGGAAGTTCATAGCAATACAGGCTTACCTAAAGAACATAGAAACATTTCAAACAAACAAGCTATCCCGATGCCTGCAAGAACTTGAAGAACAAGAACAAAGACAGCCCAGAGCAAGTACAAGGAAGGAAATAACCAAGATCAGAGCAGAATTAAATGACATAGAGACTAAAAGCACAATTCTAAGGATCAATGAATCCAAAAGTTGGTTTTTTGAAAAGATAAACAAAATAGACAATCCTTTATGTAGGCTCATTAAGAAAAGAAGAGAGAGGACACAAATAAACACAATCAGAAATGAAAGAGGAGAGATTACAACTGATACCACAGAAATAGGAGGGATTGTAAGGAATTACTATGAAGAACTGTATGCCAATAAATTTGAAAACCTAAGTGAAATGGACAAATTTCTAGAAAAATATAATCTTCCAAAACTCAATGAAGAATAAGTAGAAAGCCTGAATAGACAAATAACAGCAAATGTAACTGAAGCAGTAATCAAAAAAATCCCATCACACAAAAGCCCTGGAGCAGATGGTTTCACAGGAGAATTCTACAAAGCTTTTAAGGAAGAGCTAACCCCTATTCTTCACAGACTATTCCAAAAAATCAAAAAGGAGGGAAAACTCCCAAACTCTTTTTATGAAGCCAGCATCATCCTAATTCCAAAACCAGACAGAGACACAACAAAGAAAGAAAACTTTAGGCCAATATTGCTGATGAACATAGATACTAAAATCCTCAACAAAATATTGGCAAATCGCATCCAACAATAAATCAAAAAGATCATACACCACGATCAAGTGGGATTCATCCCAGGGATGCAAGGATGGTTCAATATTCGTAAATCAGTAAATGTAATACACCACATAAAAAAAAAGCAAAGACCAAAACCACATGATCATATCAATAGATGCAGAAAAAGCTTTTGATAAGGTACAACACCCATTTATGATAAAGGTACTCAGAAAAATGGGAATAGAGGGAGCATTCCGCAATATAATAAAGGCCATATATGAAAAACCTACAGCCAACATCATACTCAATGAGCAAAAACTATAAGCTTTTCCACTAAGATCAGGAACAAGAAAATGTTGTGCACTTTAACCACTTCTATTCAATATAGTATTGGAAGTTTTAGCCTCAGCAATTAGGCAAGAAAAGGAAATAAAAGGCATTCTAGTTGGAAAGGAGGAAACAAAACTGTCAGTGTTTGCAGATGACATGATAGTGTACATGGAAAATCCTATAGCCTCTACCAAAAAACTGCTGGAACTAATAAATGAATTTGGCAACACAGCGGGTTACAAAGTCAATATCCAGAAATCAAAGTCATTTTTGTGTACTAACAATGAATCAGCAGAAGGAGAAATCAAGAAAAAAATCCCATTCGATGTAGCAAAAACAAAAATAAAATATCTGGGAATAAACCTAACCAAGGAGGTAAAAGACCTGTATGCAGAAAACTACACAACACTGAAGAAAGAAATCAAGGAGGACACTAACAAATGGAAACATATACCGTGTTCATGGATTGGAAGAATTAACATCATCAAAATGTCCATACTACCCAAAGCAATTTACAGATTCAATGCAATACCTATTAAATTACCAATGGCATATTTCACAGACATAGAACAAACAATTCAAAAATTTATATGGAACCATAAAAGACTCTGAATAGCAGCTGCAATGTTAAGAAAGAAGAACAAAGTAGGAGGGATCACAATACCTGACATCAAACTGTATTACAAGGCCACTGTAATCAAAACAGCCTGGTACTGGGATCAAAACAGGCACATAGACCAATGGAACAGAATAGAGAACCGAGAAATAAACCCAATTCTCTACAATCAATTAATATTCCACAAAGGGGGCAGTAATATAAAATGGGGTAAAGATAGCCTCTTCAACAAATGGTGTTGGGAGAACTGGACAGCTACATGCAAAAAAGTGAAACTTGAGCACCAACTTACATCATACACCAAAATAAATTCAAGGTGGATAAAAGACTTAAATATAAGCCGTGACACCATTAAAGTCCTAGAGGAGAACATTGGTAGGAATATATCAGATATTTCACGCAGCAACATTTTTACTGATATATCCCCTATAGCAAGGAATATAAAGGAAAAATAAACAAATGGGATCTCATCAAAATTAAAAGCTTCTGCATGGCTAAGGAAAACAGTATCAAGACACAAAGAGAAGCAACAGCTTGGGAAAACATATTTGCCAATGATACCTCAGACAAAGGTTTAATCTTCAAAATTTACAAAGAACTCACACGACTTCACTCTAAGAAGACAACTAACCCAATTAAAAAATGGGGAAAGGATTTGAACAGACACTTCTGCAAGGAGGACATACAGAGGATCCAGAGACACATGAAGAGATGCTCAATATCACTTGCTATCAAAGAGATGCAAATTAAAACCACAATGAGATACCACTTTACACCGGTGAGAATGGCTATCATAAACAAAGCAATAAACAACAAATGTTGGAGAGGGTGTGGGGAAAAGGGGACTCTGGTCCACTGTTGGTGGGATTGCAGACTGGTACAACCATTATGGAAAACAGTATGGAATTTTCTCATAAAACTAAAATTGGACTTGCCTTTTGACCCAGCAATTCCACTGCTAGGATTGTATCCTAAGAACCCTAAAACACCAATCCCAAAGAACCTATGCACCCCAATGTTCATAGCAGCACAATTTATGATAGCCAAGAGATGGAAGCAACCTACGTGCCTGTCAGTAAATGAATGGATCAAAAAACTATGGTACATATACACAATGGAATTTTTTGCTGCAGAAAGAAAGAAGGAACTCCTACCTTTTGCTACATCATGGATGGAACTGGAAAGCATTATGCTGAGTGAAATAAGCCAGGTGTTGAAGGACAAATACCATATGATCTCACCTTTAACAGGAAGCTAAACAACAAAACAAACAAGCAAGCAAAATATAACCCAAGACACTGAAATAGAGAACAGGCTGACAGTGACCAGAGGGGAGAGGGGAGGGAATTTCAGGGGAAATAGGGGAGGGATTTAGAGGAACATATATAAAGGATAGATGGACAACAAATGAGAAGGGTGGAAATGGGAGGGAGGGGGAGCACGGGGGTGGGATGGGATGGGAGTAATAGACAGAAAATTGTACTTGAAAAATAATTAAATAAAAAAATTGGGAAAAAAAACAATTGAAGAAAACATGGGCAAATTTCTTTTTAACTTTGCAACAGAGATGGCCTTTTATGAATTACTCAAAAGATTAGTAACTTTGACTAATAAAAATTAAAATAAGCATAAAAATAACATAAACAAAGTCAAAAGACAAATTTCAAAATGAAAATAACACTTGCAATTCTTACTGAAAGTAAAGGACTAACCTCCCTAATATATAAAAGCTCCTTAAAAATATAAAAGGGATTAAGAAGTGCAAACTTCTAGCTATAGAATAGGTCATGGGGATATAAAGTACAGCATAGGGAAGAGAGTCAATAATATTCTAATAATTATGTATGGTATCAGATGACAACTAGACTTATTGGGGTGATCACTTCTTAAGGTACATAAGTGTCTAATCACTTTTGTACACCTGAAACTCATAGTATGGCAAGTATAATTGAAAAAAAATTTTAAGATAGATTAAAAAAGACGAACCACCCCAACAGCACTGCAAGACATTTGGTGATTTACAGAAAAAGAAATACAAATGGTCCTTACACATGAAAAAAACCATTCAATCTTAATAATTATAATAATCATAATTGGACATAGTAATTCTCACTTGACATATTAATGAAAATATGTAAGTATGACAACAGACTTGATATGTTCATGTGATACCTTACATGAATGAATGTACAAGGTTATCCACTATCTGGAATAGGAAAAAATTGAAAACAACCCAAGTGTCCATCATTAGAGGACTGTTTAGTAAAGCATGGTATACCCATACAACTGCAACTGAAATAAATAAATAGGAACAAAGAAGTTCTCAATGAACTGATTTGGAAATTTCCCTAGGGTATGTTGTTAACATTTAAAAAGCAACATGCAGCCCTGCCTGGTGTTACTCAGTGGATTGAGCGCTGGCCCATGAATCAAAAGTCACTGGTTCGATTCCCAGTCAGGACACATGCCTGGATTACAGGCCAAGTCCCCCATTCGGGGGCATGTAAGAAGCAACCACACGTTGATGTTTCTCTCCATCTCTTTCTCCCTCCCTTCTATTCTCTAAAAATAAATAAATAAATACTAAAAAGAAAGATACAAAACAATGTTTTTTAAAACAACTTTATTGAGATGTAATTTTACATACTATACAATTTATCCACTTAGAGAATACAATTCATTTGTTTTTAGTCTATTACAGTATGATTTTTTAAAAATTGTTACACACACACATATATATACATAAAGCTTGCCATTTTAACTATTTTAAGAGTACAATTCAGTGGCATCAATTGCATTCACAATGTTGGGCAACCATCACCACTAGGTATTTCCAAACTTTTTCACCACCTCAAACAGAAGCTGCAATCATCTCACAATAATTTCTCATTCTTCCTCTTCCCAGCCCATGATAAGCTGTATTCTACTTTCTGTCACTCTGAATTTGCCTATTCTAAATCTCATAAATGGGGTCATAAAATATTTGAACTTTTGTGTCTGACTTATTTTACTTTGCACAGTGTTTTCAAAATTGAGCCACATTGTAGTATGTATCAGAACTTTATTTCTTTGTGTAGCTGAATAATATTCCATTGGAGCCATACATTTTGTTCATCACATCATTTGATGGGCACTTGGGTTGTTTCCACCTTTTGGCTATTGTGAACAAGGAAGCAATGAACATTGACATATAAGACTCTGTTCAGTATGCTACCTTTTATGTAACAACCTTCAGTCAGCTATAAATATATATTTATATTTATATATATATATATATATATATTTATATAAATATAAATATATATATATTTCCTGGTAGCTTGTATTTGTATACAAAAACATTGTAACAATATGCAGGAAACTGTAGGAGAGAAAACAAATCACTTTGTTTTCCCTTCACCCTTGTAGGTTTATGGATAAATTCTCTTGTAATAAAAGACAGGTTAACAGGAGAAAAACAAACAACAGGTATACTTCCTGTAAATATCCAGGAAAACTGAGTAAAAGAACCCCCAATCCCCCAAGCCACCACCTTAAATGCCATCTTTAGCTAATGACAAAGGTATTGGACAGTGAGAAGGTCAGGTAGGGGAGGTTACCAAGAAAAGCACAGTAAACAAGGATAAGGTTGTAATGCAGATTTAAGCTGCTGCCTTCTTCATTGAGTCTTTTGTGAATAAGTTATCCCTCTCTTCCTGCGACAGAGAGTGAAATACACTTAAAATTGAAATTTCCTTTATAAAAGTAACCTTCCCTTACAAGAGTAAAGCATATACTGTTTTCAGAGATTCTCCTGCATCTACAGCCACTAAAAAATAATCAGCTCAAAATAATCTTTATGACAGGGGGAGTATTTTGGGTTTGTTACAGAGCAGAGGTCCAAGGGGGGGGGCAATATTTGGCCCACTCAGGGATGCCAAAAACTGTTACAGAACAACAGGGCCCCCACTAAGGATGCTACACTAATACTGTCCTTAACACCTACTGGGCTTGTCTGTCCACTGCCAGAGGAAAGACACCTCTGCATGCCAGAGATTTGTGAAAAGGAAATGAAAGGGTTATTTAAAGCTACACAGACTTAAAGTAGTGACCCAATGTCCCCATTAAAATATCAAAGTCCTTTAAGATAACCACAGATGCCCACAGCGCTCCCTTCTCACCCTGCCCTAATTCAGGAAACCGTAACTCAGGAAAAGAGCACATGTCTGTGTTACAGGCCGCTGGCACCATCCGATTGATCACTGTCCAGGCAGGATCTCTAATTATTCCAAAGCCATGTTGTAACAGGGCACAGCCAAGCGGCGGGGCGGGGTGGGGGGGTGGCAAAAAAAAAGGGATTTGGAATGGGGTCCAGAACTCAAGGTGTCCAGGAAATATTAGAAAGACATATAAGATGTTCTCACCTGTAACCAGCCCCCCCCACAGGTGTAAGTTGGGGGAGGGGACAAATGGAGCAGGGCCACTGAGAGCAGTTTTGCATATCAACAGTTTCGCAGCTCACCTCTGGCATGGTCATTTTACATATCTATAACCTTTAACTGGTTTCATAGATATGTTAAATAGCTGTGACCATGCTCTGAACCAGGGGGATGGAAGTGACTTCCACCCAAGATGTAACTAGGGGCAGGTCCCCTGAGTTACACAGTGCCTGTGTGAGAGCTTGGAGATGACTGGCTCCATGCCATGGGGCCACGCCTGCCCAGACTTGTGATGGCAGCCCAGTAAACTTGGAATAATACAGAAATGCTGGCAGGTGTAGCCAATTGTAGGAGGAGTCGGAAATGGGACTGCAAAGGAGGACTGGCTCTGGGATTTCAATGGAGATGCAGAAGCCATCGGAGAGAGCCACATGGTTTTGCCAGAGTGGGGTCCCCTGCAGCTGTGGGTGGAGAGAATCACCATGGGGCTTTAGCAGAGAATCATCACTCGGCTTTGCCAGAGTGGCGACCCTACCCTCTCTGCAGCTCTGGTGGAGAAAAGAACCATGTGGTTTTGGCCAGAGTGCAGACCCCTGCAGCTCTGGTAGAAGAGGACAACATGGCTTTGGGGTGCTCCCTTTGGTCACGTGGCCTGGGAAGCAGGAGAGACTTTGCCTGGAAAATGGATTAAAAGAACTCTTGCCAGTAGACTGTGAGAAGGTGCCACATGGCTTTGGAGTAATTAGAGATCCTGCCTGGACAGCAACCAACTGGATGTTGCCAGCAGCCTGAAACACAGATGTGTGCTTCTTTTCCTGAGTTACAGCAGCCCGAATTAGAGCAGGGGGAGAAGGAAGTGCTGTGGGCGTCTGTGGTTATCCTAAAGGACTTTGATATTTTAATGGGGACATTGGGTCACTAATTTAAGTCTGTGTATAGCTTTTAATAAACCTTTCCTTTCCTTTTCACAAATCTCTGGCACGGAGAGATGTCTTTCCTCTGGTGGCAGGTAGACGAGCCCAGTAGGTGGTCCAGATGGTATTAGTATGCCATCCTTGGTAGGGGGGGGCCTTGTTGTTCTATAAGTTTTTGGCATCCCTGGGTGGGCCAAATATTGCTCCCGCTTGAACCTCTGTTCTGTAACAATGTGGCACCCTCTCGTGACCTACTGGCAAGAGTTCTTTCACCCTTTATCCAGGCAAAGTCTCTCCTGTTTCCCAGGCCACGTGACCAAAGGGAGCACCCCAAAGCCATGTTGTCCTCTTCTACCAGAGCTGCAGGGGTCTGCACTCTGGCCAAAACCACATGGTTCTTCTCTCCACCAGAGCTGCAGAGAGGGTAGGGTCGCCACTCTGGCAAAGCCGAGTGATGATTCTCTGCTAAAGCCCCATGGCGATTCTCTCCACCCACAGCTGCAGGGGACCCCACTCTGGCAAAACCATGTGGCTCTCTCCGATGGCTTCTGCATCTCCATTGAAATCCCAGAGCCAGTCCTCCTTTGCAGTCCCATTTCCGACTCCTCCTACAATTGGCTACACCTGCCAGCATTTCTGTATTATTCCAAGTTTACTGAGCTGCCATCACGAGTCTGGGCAGGCGTGGCCCCATGGCATGGAGCCAGTCATCTCCAAGCTCTCACACAGGCACTGTAACTCAGGGGACCTGCCCCTAGTTACATCTTGGGTGGAAGTCACTTCCATCCCCCTGGTTCAGAGCATGGTCACAGCTATTTAACATATCTACGAAAGCAGTTAAAGGTTATAGATATGTAAAATGACCATGCCAGAGGTGAGCTGTGAAACTGTTGCTATGTAAAACAGCTCTCAATGGCCCTGCTCCATTTCTCCCTTCCCCCAAATTACACCTGTGGTGGGGGAGGAGTGAGGATATCTTAATATTTTCTGGACACCTTGAGTTCTAGACTCTGTTCCAAATCCCTTTTTGCCCCCGCCCCTCCACCTCTTGGTTACACCCTGGTATGAGTTGGCATATGCTTCTACCCTTTATTCCCACCTTGAAATTTCCCCAAGAAATTTCACACTCCAGAAGCTGAGTTAATAGATTGCTCCATATATCATGAACCAGTCTCTTAGTACTGAGAATAAGTCAGTTGTGTTTCATTTTAGGCAGTGGTAATGCAGGTGAGCTTCCAAAGTTAGGCCTGTATGAGCAAGTTATCAGATATTTAATAAGAGGCATTTCTACATGTGGACAAAAAAGGGGCCACATACTAAACCTGATGAGCTCAGGGGAGGCCTGCCTGATGAGCCTTACAAATTCAGAGACCAAAAGTAACCACTTAGGATGGTGTGAACCCCCAAATTCCTAACTAAAAGCAAGTCACGCATGGTTACATCCCAGGTCTCTATCTTCCTCAACAAAGGTCAATGTTTACCTTAAGTGGGCCTGTCTATTGTATTTTTTGCATTTAAGATAACATATCTTTCACATGTCAGAGTAATGTTTTGTGTTTTTTGAGACCCCTCCGGGTGCACCCATGGAAACCAGAACACAGAACCACTAATTATTATCTTGTTCCCTGAATATCATCTCTGTGTGCTATAAATATTCATTATTAATTGTCCTATACCTGATACAGGGTGCAGCCAAGGGGGGACCCAGAAAAGATTTGGAATAGTGTCCAGAACTCAAAGTGTACAGAAATATTGGAGGAAATATTAAGATGTCCTCACCCCCCCCCCCACCCAATGTGTCAGTTGGGGGAAGGGATGAATGGAGCAGGGCCATTGAGAGCTGTGTTGCATAGCAACAGTTTTGCAGCTAACCTCTGGAATGGTTATTTAACATATGTATAACCTTTAACTGGTTTCATAGATATGTTAAATAGCTGTGGCCAAGTTTTGGGCCAGGGAGAAGTGAGTGGCTGGGAACCAGGCTGGAATTGGGGAGCTGCTTCTCTGAGAGAGACAGAGTGCCTGCTTGAGAGCCATGTGGCTTTAGCAGAGTGGGGGCTAACCAGGCTGGAACTGGGGCTGCTTCTCTGAGACAGAGTGCCTGCGAGAGAGGCATGTGGCTTTAGCAGAGTGAGGACCCCCTCTTGGCCAGGTGAGGGGGAGAGCCACGCTGTTTTGGAAAGATGTAGACCCCTGTAGCCATTAGGAGGGAGAGCCGAGCGGTTTCAGCAGAGTGCAGACCCCCTCTTGGCCAGGTGAAAGGGAAGACCACGCAGCTTTGCCAGAATGGAGATCCCTGCGGCCAGGTGAAGAAGAAAGACGCGCCTTTGGTGGAGTGCGGTTTTGGTAGAAGAGGCCCAGCCTTTGGCGTGCTCCCTTTGGCTGAGTGGCCTGGAAACCAGGAGAGACTTTGACTAGGACTTGGTACAAAGAACTCTTGCCAGTGAAAGGTGCCACATGACTATGGATTAATTGGAGATCCTGCCTGGACAGCAGGCGACACAGCTCACGTGCCAGCGACCTGAAAAACGGACGTGTGCTCTTTTCCTGATTTACGGTACCCGGAGTTGGGACAGTGGGAGAAGGGAGCGCTGTGTGTGGGTGTGTGTGTAGGTGTATACCCTTAAAGACTTTAATATTTTAAGGAAGGCATTAGGCCTGAGTAGCATTAAATAAACATTTTGTTTCCTTTTCACAAATCTCTGGCATTGAGAGATGTCTTTCCAATTGGCGGTGGACAGAAGAGCCCTATAGATATTAGTGTATCGTCCTTGGGAGGGGCCCCTGTTTTCTGTTGCAGTTTTTGGCATCCCTCAGTGGGCAATTTTTTCCCCCCCCCCCCCCCCGGACCCTTTGTTCGGTAACAATAGTAAATTTTCAATGTATTTTAATGATGGGAGAAGTCAAGAGTTGGAAAACTTTAGTTTAAGTAATAGCTAATAAGCTTAGTAATCAATGAAAGTAAAATCTATTGTTTCAGGAACTGAAGGTATGACCCACCCTGACTCCAGAACACCATAAGCAGTTCTACCTTTGTGCCTCAGAAGGACTGCAAGGAATTCAAGATGGTATCTGAGCCACTGTGCTCCAGGCGAGACACCCATCACCCAAGACACAGCTTAAGACCACCATCCAGGGCAAGAATGCTGCAGTTTTTTTTAATCCAGTGAATTTTTCCCTGAATTCCAAACCTCTTACTTACACTTTGTCCTCCTTATAAAAAGGGCCATTTTTAAATAGAATTTAAGGTGGCTGTTAAAGTATGAATCTACTATCTTCTCAGATCACCAACCATCTGAATAAAGCACCCATAAAGATCCAATCCCTGTCTCTGCTTATTGGGTCTGGTAGGTGACAGGCAGCAGGAACACCGGCTTTTGTGATTTCATATTCTGGCGACTCCACGCTGGGACAGACTTTGGGATTCTCTGGTAAATCTGGGTATATTTGGAGGTGTATCCCATTGGCTGCCTGGACTGGTCCGGGACCCCTGGGGTGTGGATTTGGAGGCTCGCTAGCAGCTGCCAAGTGATTCCACTTGGGGCTTCTCTTCTCTGATTCTTGGCACCTCCTGTTGTCTTCACTTAATTGAATCACTGTGCTTTCTGGTTCAGGTTATAATCCTGGGTCAGGACTTGAATCATCAAGGATTAAGGTGCCTTCTGTTTTGTGTAATATTACAAAGCTCTGTCTGATAGAATGGGAAGAAAAGCCTCCTTTCCAGGAAACGGCCCTTTCAGACAAGTTTTGGCTGATTGGTCAACCTACGAGTATAAACCTATGACTAAAAAAAATGGTTTTTATTGTAATAATGTTTGGCTTATGTATTGTGTAATCAAGACTCAGGAGAGCACTGGCTGCTGAATGGGTCTTTAAATCACTGTATATAGTTATACTGCATTCAAAGTTGTTTTATCAAAGATAAGGGAAATGGGACAAAATGCCTTACCTAGAAACTTTTATAACTTTACATAATAAAAATGTAGAATTAAAATGAAATAAATTAATGGTCCAAAAACAGGGAATTTGCCTGTGAAAAATAGCAGAAGCTGAGAGCAGAAGGACCAAGAAGATCAGCATATTATGGCTGCTGTGAGCATGGTCAGGGTTCTCATGGCCCCTCTACTCCTGGGGAATCTTCCTCTTTTCCTGGCTGAGGGACTGGGGAAAGTGAGTCTGAACTGGCCTCACCCTCTAGAACCTGTCAGGGAACAAAATTCGGTAAAGGATGTGGCCCCAATGGGGCAGAGCAGTACTCTTTATGAAGACTTTCAGTGAAAGTAAGCCCAGAGGGCTAGCCTGCTGGATTTTATTGGGCACATACCCCATTTTCTACATTGAAAAAAATCTGAAATGGGAGGGAGGTGGGGAAGGCTGTGGGGGTGGGCTGGAATAGGAGTAAAAGGCAGAAAACTGTACTTGAACAACAATTAAAAATAAAAAGAACATACCATTTGGAAGGAAAAAAGTTCCAAACAACTAAAGGCAATATAAAATGGCGTACAGTGAACTTAGAAGACCCCACTGACATAGCAGGCTTATTTCTATTAAAACAGGACTCAGGTCAGAACATGTCATAATAAGTCTAAAAATTACAACTGGACTCCAAAAGCTAATAATTCAATATGTCAATTTTAAAAAGTGGTTGTTTGATAATTCAGAACCTATAATTTAAGAACATTCAAGATGGGATTCTAACCTAGGAAGGAAGATATAACAAGAAGAAGGAGGAGGAGGAGAAGAAAAGAAAAAGAATGTTAATAAAGCAGCCAACTTAAATTCACATAATAAATACCCCTATAATTCATTTAATAATAAGTATAAAAATAAGTCTTAAGAACTTTGGTAAGTCTTGTGTTTTTCCTGATTTTAAGGTAGTCAAGGCTCATTTTCAAAGCATTTAATTTTTATAAATATTTAGAAGAACCTGACTAAGTATTTTTATAATCAGCATATTTGTTTCTAAAGCTTTAACCTGAAAAATTTGTGTTTTAATGTATTAGTTGCATAAATAATGTCTAAGAGTTTAGAGTTGTATTGTCCAATGTGGCACCCACTAGCTACATGGAATACTTAAATTTAAGTAAATTAAAATTTAAATAAATCTGAAAGGACCATAATATATCTCTTTAAAATGGACAAAGTACACTCAGGCTTTTGAGTTTCTGAAGGCACACCTGGCTTTTGCACCAGCCTGGGGCTTCCAAACCTACTAAAGCTCTCTCATTTACATGTTCAGAAAAGGCAGGGCATTGCCCCAGGTGTCCTCACCCAAATGCTTAGTGACATTCCCCATCGCATACTCGGCTGAGAGATTAAATCACACTGCCCAGGGTGGCCAGCCTGCTTGAGAACTATGACAGCCACCTGTGGCGAGCTCTTACAGAAAACTGAAAAGGTTTCATTGGGACAGCTTATCACCATTTATGCACCCCACCAAGTGCTGAGCCTGCTGAAGCAAAAAAGAAAATTTGTGGTCACTGCTGTAAGAATGAGCAGGTACCAAGCCATTCTTCTCAACAATCCCAACGTGTCCCTCTAAGCTGTAAATTAAATCCTACCTCCCTCCTCCCAGAGCCCAACATGGCTGTGCTAATGCATGACTGTACTAAAATAATTAATAAAGTTTATTCTAGCAAAATTAATTTACAGGACCATCCTCTAGGAAAGACAGACAGACTTGACTGTCTATGCAGATGGAAGCAGTTATAAGGACAAAGGAAGCAGAAAGGCTGGGTATGCAGCTGGGACTCTTGCAGGAATAGTGGAGGCCAAGGCCTTGCCACCAGGAACCTCTGCTCAGAAAGCTGAACTGATTGCACTGACAAGAGCACTGGAATTGTCACACAGAAAAAAAGTGAATGTGTATATCGACTCAAGGTAAGCTTTCCTAATTTTGCAATCACATGGTTCCATCTAAAAGAAAATAGAACTGTAAACCTCCAATGAAAAGAAAAAGAGTAAGCATGTTATTGAACAGCAATTGGGGTCCAGCTGCCCACTGCCACCCTCTAGGTAAAATTCCAGAGGCAAAGGTTTGGTAATAAAGGAAAGGAGTCTTTATTCAGAAGCTTCACAATTTTAGAATAATATTTTTTCACATGCATTAGTCACTTAAGCCTATTCGATTAAGGCTAAACTCTTATCACCTTAGTTCTCCTATCATTCCCCTGTTAGTTTTTAATTATCTTATTTCTATAGGGTTAGCTTATACACTAAAACAACATAAGATACAAAAGCTACACAACCGGAAGAATGGCCGGCTTGTGCCTCAGCTTGACACCCAAAGAACAATAACCCTGCAACATTTTGCTAGACCTGCCCAATTATAGGCTGTACCCAGAGTTCCTTCCTATCCAAAATACCATCAGTCAGGAAATGCAGGCAGCTGCAGCATGATCACCCAGACATCCTTGAAGAAGAAGAGAGTCTGAGAGCCAGAGCCAGCCAGCACCCACCCAAGACCCCAAGAGTGCTTCTTTATTTCAAATCTTCTCCTCCATAATTCCATGCACTCTGGGGGCATGCAGCTTCTGAGTCAATCCTGTCCTAGGTTACTTATCATTGCCTTGGGTAATCTCCTCATCTGGCCTCTCCCTACTCCTTCCTGGTGATTTGATCAGCTCTCTCTGTATCAAGCATGCAGCAAAAAAATTAAAATTATTAAAAGCAGCTCAGGTACCTTTACAGATGGCATTTATGCAGTACCCTGGGCATCAGAAAGAGGACGCTGAAGTGACTAGAGGAAACAATCTGGCTGATGGAGCAGTGAAAGAGGCTGCTAACGGAATGTTCATAATGCCTTTGGTACTTGTTCTAGACTTGTCTCAATTCAACACTGAATATTTGACTACAGACTTAGAGAAAGCTGCTAAGATCTGGGGTTTTGATGAAGAAGGTGCTGATACTGGATGGAGAAAGAATAAGAAAGGAGTTATACTGCTTCCTGAACATTTAGTAGAGCCAGTCATGAAGCATTTGAATAAGTCCACTCATTATGGAAGGGACTCACTAACCACATATATTGAACTGTGGCTCACAAGTCCTGGGATTTCTAAAGCCATAGAAAAGTAATTGCCAGAAGAACAACCCAAGGAGAGATCCCATCAAAAGAAAGAAGGGTGGGGATGGCTGGGGTGGAGGGAAGTATGTGTGTGGGGAGAATGGAGACAACTGTACTTGAACAACAAATTAAAAAGCTTTAAAAAAAGAAAGAAGGGAAACAATGCAAAGGACAGTGCCCACTTGAGGACTGGCAAGTAGACTTTACCCAGATGCCAAGGGTCTGAGAGTAGAAATATTTGCTGGTCTTTGTTGACACATTTCAGGATGGATAGAAGCTTGTTCTACTAGAACTAAGAAATCTTCAGCAGTAGTAAAAGACTTACTGAAAAAAATAATTCCTTACTTTGGCCTACCTGGCAGCATCCCAAACAATAATGAACCTGTTTTGTTTTAGAAACTACACAAAAGGTTAGTAAATTTTTAGAAATCAAGTGAAGATTCTACCACAGCACAAAGACCTCAGGCCTCTGGGAAGGTAGAGAAGATGAATCACACCTTGAAGAAAATATAGCCAAGCTGGGCCAAGAAACTCATCTCCATTGGAATCATGGTTTATCTCTTGCCCTGCTCAGGATAAGTGTGGCTCCTCGAAGAGGGATTCAGTTGAGTCCTTATGAAACTGCATGGGTGACCATTTCAGGCAATGATTGGGGTGGGAGATATGTATGTAGATCAAGAAGAGAAGGTAAAGAAAATGTACAACATTTAAGTCAGACCTTAGCTGTCATGAATGACCTTGCTTGTATTAGAGACCTCTTCCCCACAGCTTCGCTACATTCATTTGAGCCTGCAAGACATGTTACTCAAGACTTGGATGACAGCACCTCCAGAAATCCAACTAGGGTAGTGGACTGGACCTTAGAACATATTCATTACCACCCAGACCATGGTGAAGTAGGCAGGAATAAAACCTTGGATCCATCACACCAGAGTAAAGAGAGCACCAAAGGAAAAATGGACTGCCGAACCTCAAGACGACCTGAAATTCATCTTTCAAAAACAAGGACTTATATTCTTTTCATTACTTTTTCTTTAACTCCATATTATAAAGAACTTCCTTTTAAATGAAATAAAAATCTTTGGGTATATTTAGCAAAAAAAAGTTCTAAACATCTCTCGCCAGGGTCCAGCCTCAGCAGGGTTCAGGGTCCCTGAAGGATGGACGGCCCAGGTGACAAATAATGAGTCAGACACCCAGTTGGATGCCGGAGAACAGCCAGTCTCTGTTGGTCTGACCGAACTCATAGAATTTGATTTAGGCTTTATTTTTATAGAGATTGTTATGTAACATTACAGGAACAGGTGCATGGCGTGATCAGCCAAGCAGAAAAAAACAATACAGAGGTAACCAGGAAAAGTACAAGAATTTCCGTAGTTTCAGTTATGTTAAACAGAAGTTGTTTTGACCAAGAGAACCATTAATCAGACAATTTGAAATAGTTCTATGTACAGAGTTTGAATGTCTTATTGTTTGTTAAAGTTCTTAGAATTTGACATGGGGCAAAAGGGTACATTAGACCAAGCAGAGGTTAGGAAATTCAGTACAAGGCCTTTGTGATGTCTAACTTAGCTATCTATCTTTCTGTCTAAAACGTTTCTGTATGTACTATGGACTCTGACTCTTTAGTAATTGTTTCTATGTGCTTAGTTTGTAGTAGCTAACCAGCTTCTCCTGTTTCTTTGCCTGTCTACTTCTAATTAATACATATCCCTGTCCAAGGTAGAGGACGGGCTGTTACTCCATCAACTTTTAGACATTCAGGGGCTACTTCATTAGGGGGGACTTTGTTCTCTGGCCAAGAAATTTTTTTTTAAATATATTTTATTGATTATACCATTACAGTTGTTCTATTCCCCCCCTTCTTTCCCCTCCACCCGCACACTCCCTCCCCCACCATTCTCCCCCCCTTAGTTTATAACCACGTGTCTCAAGTTCTTTAGGTTCTATATTTCCCCCACTATTCTCACCCTCCCCCCTATCTATTTTCTACCTACCATCTATGCTATTTTCTGTGCCTTCTCCCCCCTTCTCCTCCTCCCACCCCCCTGTTTCTAACCCTCCATGTGTTCTTCATTTCTATGGTTCCACTCCTGATCTAGCTGTCCTCTTGGTTTGCTTTTGTTTTAGGTGTGGTTGTTAATAACTGTGTGTTTGCTGTCCTTTCACTGTTCATATTTTTCATCTTCTTTTTCTTATATAAGTCCCTTTAGCATTTCATATAATAAGGGCTTGGTGATGATGAACTCCTTGAACTTGACCTTATCTGAGAAGCACTTTATCTGTCCTTCCATTCTAAATGAAAGTTTTGCTGGATAAAGCAATCTTGGCTGTAGGTCTTTGGATTTCATGACTTGGAATACTTCTTTCCAGCCCCTTCTTGCCTGTAAGGTCTCTTTTGAGAAATCCGCTGACAGTCTGATGGGTACTCCTTTGTAGGTGACTGTCCCCTTATCCCTTGCTGCTTCTAGGATTCTCTCCTTCATTTTAGTCTTGGCTAATGTAATTATGATGTGCCTTGGTGTGTTCCTTCTTGGGTCCAACTTCTTTGGCACTCTCTGAGCTTCCTGGATTTCCTGGAAGTCTATTTCCTTTGCCAGACTGGGGAAGTTCTCTTTTATTATTTGTTCAAATACATTTTCCACTCGTGGCTGTTTCCTTCCCCCTTCTGGTACCCCTATAATCCGGATGTTGGAACGTTTAAAGATGTCCTGGAGGTTCCTAAGCCTCTCCTCATTTTTTTGAATTCTCATTTCTTCATTCCTTTCTGGTCGTTTGTTTCGTTCTTCCTTCTGGTCCATTCCATTGATTTGAGTCCCAGTTTCCTTTCCATCACTATTGGTTTCCTGGACATCTCCCTTCATTTCAATTAGTTTAGCCTTCATATGTTTCTCTAATTTGTGACTGTACTCTACCAATTCTGTGAGCATCCTGATAAATAGTGTTTTAAATTGGGCTTCTGAGAGCCTGGCAATCTGTTGGTCGCTTAGAGTTATTGGCTCTGGGACTTTGAGTTCTTCTTGAGGCATCCTTTGGGCTATTTGTGCCTGTTAAGTAGCAGGAACGGAGCCCTAGGTTTTCACCAGAGCAGGGCAACTCAGTCACTGGGTTGTGACATCGTATGTGGGGGCAGGGTCCAAGAGGGACAATGGCTTCTCTCCAGCGCCCGCCGCCACAGTCGCCACTGCCGCGACCCCCACCAGCACCGCAGCCACCACCATCACCAGGGCCACGCGCCCCGCTCCTCGGCACGCGGGTGTGCCACCGCTGTCAGCCCTCCACCACTGGGTTTGCCCCCTGGGGCCTGTGTGGTCCGTCTCACTGCGCGAGAGTGTGCGACCTTGGTCAGTCTGTTCCGCACCCCGACTATTTCTGGGCTGCCTGCGCTCCTAGATCTGCCCTGGCTGACCCAGCTCTGCTGCTGGTTCTGCCTCTTACCGTCCTCGTTGAATGGTTCGTAGCTGTCGGACTTCCGTATAATTCGGTTTTCTGGCTTCTGGATGTGTGGTAGTTCACCAAAACTTTTGTTGTATCCAAACTTGGTTGTGGGAGAAGGCACAGTGTTTCCACCTATGCCTCCATCTTGGCGGAAGTCCCCAAGAAATTATTTTGTATAACTTCATTGGAATTATGCGGATCATTGGACCTGAAATGCAGGTGTCTAAAGATCCTACCACCTATTAATCGCAAAGACAAACAGCAAGGGAGAGATAGACAGGAAATCCAAGGGACAGCAAGGGAGAGATAGACAGGAAATCCTCTGCTGTGCAGATGCATCTCATCCGTCCCAACTGTGTCAAGGGACAGCTGTTGGTCCGCTCCTGACAATCTCTGACTTTTGTCTTGCAGTAGGAACCTATGTTAAACTTTCACTTCATGTCTCATAGGTGTTTGTACTCCCATGAAAACCTTTCAAAACTATACTTTGTTTGAGCATATCAATAAGAAAATAATCTACTCCAATATTTGTAATTGGGGACTTGTGGTAACTCTAAAGAACAGGGAAATATTTTCCTTAAAAATCACTAATGTAGCCCCAGCTAGAAGTGTGCAACTTTGGTCAATTGTACTAAAAACTATTTTGTGATTTCAGCAAATGTTAAAATAAATTGCACCACCACCACTAACATATCCTACGCCTGTGCTCACATGTATTGCCTGCAGAATGGTTTCTAATGCCAAAGGACTGTACATCCCTATGCTCCAGCAAACAGTTCCAAGGGGCAATGCTCTCTGGGAAAACTGACGGTGTTTATACCACAGAAGCACCACCCTACCCCAGCTGAAGGGAACTCTCTCTTGCCCCTGATTGTAATGCTAATTGTCACCTTTTTAGCCCCACTAAATATGTGTCTTTGTCTATATTTGTAATGCCAGCAATAGTAACCTTTTTAAATATAAAAATAAGTAAATTAGCCTATGCTATAGCAAGAGCTTTAAATGCCACCTCATAAGCCATTAGTGGCATTACTCAAGAACTAGGACAAGTTTAAAAAGCAATATTAAAGAATCATGCAGCTACAGACCACCTTCTTTTAAGACATAATCATGAATGTGAAAAACTTAAAGGATTTTGCTGTTACAACCTGACTAATAATTTACAGCTCATACAGCAAGTTAAAAAGTAGTATCCAGTATAAAACAAAGAAAGAAATTATTTAACATCAATTTGTCTAAAGTAAACTCCTGGTTACCTAGTATTATAGTCTTAAACAGGCATTTGTTGTTTTTATTCTTTTCATTTTTTTCAGTATCATAGCATGTTGTTATACACAATGTGCCCCCTTACGTGAATCTGCAATTAAATGTCTTCCCAAGCCCCCTACCAGATGGTCTAATGTTCAACAGCAAAATAAGTACTTCTATATAAAACTAATCTCATAAAAATAAAATAGTTTAGACTAACAGTAGGGGAAATGATGGGGGAACTCCAAACTTGAAAATTTTAGTTTTACATAATAACTAATAAGCTTAGTAACCAATACATGTAAAAAGCTATTGTTACAGGAACTGAAGGTATGACTCACTCTGACTCCAGGAGACTACAAGCAGTTCCACCTTTGTGCCTCAGGAGGACTGCAAGCAATTCAAGATGGAATCTGAGCCATTGTACTCCAGGGCGAGATGACCACTGGCCAGGACACAGTTAAAGATCATTGCCCAGGACACAGATAAAGAATCACTGGTCAGCAGATGACAGAATGCTACAGCTTTATCTAATTAACCTTTTCCCTGAATTCCAAACCCCTTACCTACACTTTTCTTCTCTTTATAAAAAAGGTCAATTTAAAATGAAATTTCAGATGGTTTGTTAGGGTACCAACCCAACATCTTCTCAGATCTCCAGCCATCTGAATAAAGCACCCATAAAGATTCAATCCCTGTCTCCACTTATAGGTTCTGGTAGTGACAGGCAGCAGAAATGCCGGCATTTCCCGTTTCAACAAGACATGTGTACTGATAGGCTTAAATAGCGTTAGTTACTCTGATCGATTCTCGGCCTTTTGGCTAAAATCAAGTGTAGTATCTCTTCTTATCAGTTTAATAGCATTAGTTACTCTGTAATAAGAAGCCAAAATTAGATAAATCTGCGTTCAATAATTAATGTTTTAATATTTTATTTTATTTGGAAATGATCTAGATATTCAATGAACATCCATCATTTAACTAAGTATAACTTTAAGGTTTCAAGTTTCAAAAAAATTTAAAAACTATTTTTAAGTAGACATACCATAAAATGTAATTATTGCTGAAAAGCTCATCAACTTTTATTTTATAGCTATTTAATTTACTTGTTCTTTTTTTTAAAGATTTTATTTATTTATCTTTTAGAGGGGAAGGGAAGGAGAGAAGGAGAGAAGTATCAATGTATGGTTGCCTCTCGTGAGTCCCCTGCTGGGAACTGGCCTGCAACCCAGGCATGTGCCTTGACTGGGAATCAAACCTCGATCATGTGGTTTCCAGGCCCACACTCAATCCACTGAGCTATACCAGCCAGGGCTTAATTTACTTGTTCTTAACAATTATATTTAAATTACTCATAAAAATTTGAGACATTGAACAGCTAACCATCATCATAAGGTTTTTTTTACTAACAAATTCTGTATTAGGGATAATATGAACTTACTTAACTAGTGAACCCAGATAAAATGGAAGTTGTACATGTTGATTTATTAAATTTTGATAACTCTGAAGATGTTCCCTTTTTAATTAAACCAATAAACCTAAACTAGATTTTATTTACCAAAGTCAATCCCAGATTATATGAACTTGAAAAACATTTAGGTTCGTTTCTATAGTTTTAAGAGTTTTCAAGCCCTGGCTCATGTAGCTCAATGGATTGAGCACAGGCCTGCGAACCACATGACTGCGGTTCAATTCTGAGTCAGGGCACATGCCTGGGTTGCAGGCCAGTTCTGAGTGGGGGACACACGAGAGGCAACCATACATTGATATTTCTCTCCTTTTCTCCTTCCCTTCCCCTCTAAAGATAAATAAATAAAATCTTTAAAAAAAAGAGTTTTCAGAGTGCTTAATTTACATAAGTGCTAGTTATTCTTTAAGCCAATCAAATAGAGCTCTGTATAAATTAATTTTGGCAATACCTTCCAGAGGTAGAAAAATCACACATCTATAATATGTATATGAGATACATAAACATACAGACAGATGCAAGCAGAGAACTTACAAGCTTTCCTTCAAAATTTTTATCAGTGAGATAGATATGTTACCTCATGCAAAATTCATTAGTTTGTAAAACAATAGTTGGCTCCAAATTCTTTTTCATGCAGATGGCATAAGTTAAGGGTACTAGTTCAAATGGCTAAATATGGCCCTGGGTTTCTAGAGAAGACCAGGTAGAACATTTACATCTCAAAGGCACAGAGAAAGAATGTTTCTCCAAGGTCTTTTGTTTTCTAACTCCAGATCTTTTATAATATCTACAAGTTGTTCGAGATGAATAGTGGAGGTTTGGAGACTAGTGAAAAGAATATATGGGCTTTGAATTGCTTCTAGGGCTGCATTTCTGTTTTTGTCAAGACTCAATTTGTAAGACAAGCCAGTTATTTTTAATTCCTCAAAATATTGGGTTGCAATCTGAATGATATAAAGAGGCTGATCCAACTGCATTATTTTCAATTTGCTTCTTTACATCAGGGAGATTTCCAACTAAGATGGAAATGAAAAGATTCCTATATTAAAAGAGAAGGCTGAAAAAATAAGTTCTTTCCCTGGCTGGTGTGGCTCAGTAAATCAAGCACCAGCCTGTGAACTGAAAGGTTTCCAGTTCAATTCCTATCAGGGCACATGCCTGGGTTTCAGGCCAGGACCCCGGTCGGGGGCATTGTGAGAAGCAACTGATGTCTCACACACTGATATTTTTCTTCCTTTCTTTTTCCCTCTGTTCCCCATTCTCTAAAAGTAAATAAATAAAATCTTTTTAAAAACAGTTCTTATCACACTTGAATATCAGCTTCCAATATGGCCAACTTCAGACAAGAGAGCTATTTAAAACAAACAAACAAAAAAAGGTTTTTTCAAATATCTTTCTAGGTTTCAACTGGAACAAACAGTAAATATTTCTAACGGTATTGAACAACTTTTTTCTTTTTTAAAAAATATCTAAAACACCTTTAATTGAAGAAGTATTATTAACATAAAGATGGAATTTTTTTTAAAAACAGCATTACGATAAAATAACAGTAGCCTTTCTAGCCGTGATGACCTCCCTAGGACAACACACCTCTCACTAAGGATCTTCACCCCTCTCCAGAAGATAAGAGGAAACACAAGAAGAAGCGCCTGGTGCAGTTCCCATGCCATGGGTGTGAAATGCCCAGGATGCTTTAAAATCACCATTGCTGTCAGTGATGCACAAACAGTAGTTTCATGTGTTGCCCGGTCCACTGTCCTCTGTCAGTTTACAGGAGGAAAGAGCAAGGCTGACAGAGGATGCTCCTTCAGAAGGAAGCAGCACTAAAGTACCTGAATCAAGGTGAATGGGGAACCATCCCAATAAACACATTTTGGATTAAAAAAAGAAGATAAAATAACAGCATTATAATTCTATAATAATATAACAACATTAATAATGTTCTACTGTAGATATTAGCAACTGTTTCTCTTTGTTTTGTAATAATTGGAAGCAATTTTTAAAAACAAAATCGAATAAATTTTCATTAATAAATGTCACGAGGCAGTACAGTTTTACCTGTTTTTATGACCAGACCTTAATAGCTGTTTCAGGAGCAATCTTGAGAAAACTCACACCATTTTCTCTCCACAAGAAAAGACTCCACCCTCTTTCACCAGCTTTATTAAATTTAGGCTTATTCAGATTCTTTGTTTCTTAACTTGGAGCCAGTCTTTTTTTTTTTTTTTTTTTACCCTGTGATCTTTATTCCATGAAAATCTTTTTTAAAGATTATTTATTTATTGATATATTTGTAGAGAAAGGGGAAAGGGAGAAAGAGATGGAGAGAAACATCATTGTGTGGTTGTCTCTCACGCACCCACTACTGTGGACCTGGCCCACAACCCAGGCATGTGCCCTGACTAGGAATCGAACCAGTGACCCTTGGGTTCACAGGCCAGTACTCAATCTACTGAGCCATACCAGTCAGGGCTAAAATCTGGTCTTATTTTCAGGTTTCACAAGGCTAGAGTCCAGAGCTGTATGTTACCACTTGGATCCTACTGTGCATGCCTTAAACTTTTGCCTGGTTACTGGTTTCTACTACACATGCACTTACCTCCCCCTGTGCCATTTTGGCTTTTACTAGTCATTTACCCAGCAGAGGAATTTCCCCTTTATTGTTTAGTCTTGCCCCCCATGGTCTGGGAGAGTGGGCCAGTTGTCCCTGGGAAGGCTGGAAAGCCCATCCTTTTTCCAGAGAGATGTCAACCACCTTGGGTAGAATCTAGCTATCCTTTGGTGTGTCTAAAGCTGTAACTTCCAGACTCAATCAGGCCCAGCCACTCTGTTATGGGAAGAATGCAGGCGGAACACTGGAGGAAGCGAAGTGGTTCCTTTATTTATGCATGCATGGACCCAGAGGAGGCAATCTCCAAATTCTGGGCCCCAATCAGCGGGGAGCAATTGCTTATATAGGGTGAGGGGTGGTCTGTCACTTAGACCGTTACTTCTGGTGGGAAAGCAAGGAGCAGCTTACAGAAGTGAAATGTTATCTCCAGCACACAGAGACATGATGTTGTCTCTAGCGCACAAATGTTATCTCTAGCAATTGTTATCTCTGGTGCAGGGACAAGCAAGAAACAAAGGGAAAAAAGTCATTCCCTGGGTGCTGTGCTATGTTTTAAAATAACTGCCAATTCCTCTAGCTCCCTTCTCTTTTGTTAACTTCTAGCTGCCTGTGGTAACACTGTGTCTCTGTGGTCAAAAGACCCTGAGGCTTTATTTCTAAGATTATGTGATGCTGATCAGAACCTTGTTATCCTGAGGGCATAATGACTAAAGGAGTGGTCATGCGAAGGGGTGCTGGATGAGGCTAATTTGAATCAAAAAGAAAGAGAGGAGAAACACTCATATTAAAGAAATGAAGTTTCTCCGTGGGTATATTACTCTAATCAGATCTTACAAAAATGTTTTTATTCTCTGTACAATTACTATCCTATGTAAAGCTTCACGGGTTCGATTCCAAGTCAGGGCATATGCCTGGGTTGTGGGCCAGGTCCACAGTAGGGGTCATGTGAGAGGCAACCACACATTGATGTTTCTCTCCCTTCTCCTCTATCTAAAAATAAATAAATGAAATCATTTTTAAAAAGACCAAAGAGATTGTTTAGTTTGAAAAAGAGCCTGGTCTCTCTCAAGCCCAAGGTAATATAAGCAAAGCTTAACAAATGCCCATCTCAGTAGCACACATTAGTTTGCCCATTAGTTTGCTCATTTGTTCACTCACTCTCCCTGGCAGCTGTGCAGGCCCAGCAGCCTTGCAGGCCCAAGTGCAGCACAGATCGAAGTCCAAGCACACTCTTCTCAGTGAATGTGCAGATGGAAAATTGAGACAGAGAAGTTCTGCATCTCTGGGCCCTGGTCCTTCTAGGCTTGGTAAGGACAAGTGCGGGCTTATGGCCACTGAACACCTAGGAGTGGTCCTTAGTTTTTGTCCCAATAAGTTTTACCACTATACCTCACCCTCCTTTGCATGGTTTCCCAAAATGCTTTTGGAGTGACTGTGTATAAGAACCCTATTTCCACCAGCAGTAATAGCTTTAGTCAAACTAGAGATAACATCTAGGCTTTTGTTGTATCTCAGCTGTGGGCCCAGAAAATCGGTGAAAACAGAAGAGACAATGCTATGGCTGACATGAGGACCAGAAGCACTGATCAACTACCCCCCTACCCTACCACCAACAAATTAGTAGAGAGCACAACCCTGACAAGGACCTTAACTTCCTTAGTCACACAATTAATGGATTTTCCCTTATATAACCCATCCCCTGGAAGCCACTGGGGAGGCAAGTCTTTGAGTATTAGCTCACCTGTTCTTGGGCATGAGCCACTTCCTAAAAATAAACCCCTAGTTTCTTTGCTGCAGACTCCTGATTGTGTCTTATTGGGCTTTGGTGAGTGCACGCAAATGGACCCTTTTAGTACAGTAATGATTTTGGTGCCTAACGCGGGGTGGCCTTTTGCCTGTCAATTTATGAAGCCCTGGCCCAGGGTTTGCCACCAGGCCCCCACCTAGCAGCTGCTGAGACCTGTTATCTTGAAGGCAGAGGCTAGATGGCAGTCCATGAGCGGGTCCCCCCACCTATGATGCTTTTGTTTGCTGCATAAGAAAGGAAAAATTGAAAAAGGCCTAGTTTTGGAATTTACCCTGATTTTAGAAATTGAAGATGTTTTATGGTAAGGTTTCATAGGTGATGACCCCAGGAAAACCACCCTCTTGTAAGGCTCTGGAAAACCTGAATGGGAACAGAGAGGAAAATGGTACTAGAGAAATCTTTGTCTTCTCTTGTCTCCTTCTGCTGGAAACTGGACTGGAACCAAGAGAGAGAAATCTTGTTTGTCAGTCTGCTTGAGGCTGTAACTTGTTACCTACTGAGTGTCTCATCTTCTGGGAAGGGAGCCAGCTCTGACCACATTTCAGCAAACCTCAAAGGAGTGAGCAGCAGAAGCTCTTCCCAGTCTAACTCGAAGCAGCTGCTTATCTCATATCGACCAGGCAGAGCAAACCTCCTGTTTGTCCCCCTGAGGGAATAATACTCAGGGTTCAAGATACAGCAGGAAATGTGGACCACCCAACCCCTCCTACTGTCTTGTCTATTGTGTCTGACTTGTTGCCAGCTGAACTTTAGAAAGATATAAGGATTGCTGAATTTCTAGATCTTGTAACTACTTGTTTCCTATCTGTTCTTTTGTGTGAACTGTCTAATTCTAGGACATATTTAATATTGCTCAAGCTGAAAATACATAATTATTTTGACCTATAAAGACATTAGTAATATGGGCAATTCTATCTTCTATACCCCAGTGTAGCTCTCTGGGCTGTATCTTATAGAACTGGGTACTTTTAGCTATGAACCTATGAAAGAAGAAAATGAGGCTAATAAAACAGACAGTAGCAAAATTGGGACAAAAGTTTTAGTATAGAACTACCAAATGCTATATAGGGCCAAATTGACCCCTTGTTGGCCCCTTAAAGGGGGGGGGCTATTTAAATAGGGCCTATTTAAGATCTTTTAAATCTTAAGATTTAAGGGCCTCAAACAAGTCTGTTCTATTTATCCCGGTGTGGAGAAATTTAAAAGACTGGAAGGAAGAGATTACAATGAGAAACCTGACCAGCAACTGCTTGGGGGCATTAGTCAGGCTGATTAAAGCAAGTTAAAGATTAATAGCAGGGCTGGGGTCCCTTGTCTTGATGTTTTGCTAGGGAACCAAAGCCTTTTTTCTCAAGAATGAGAAAATGGTCAGGGTATAGAAAAGAGAATTTTCCAGGACTCCTTGACATGGAAATTCCAGATCTGTGATACAAAAAGTCACTAGTAAAGCCCTGACTCAGACTACAAGTAAATCAAATAATATGGAAAACTAGATTTTTATAATAAATTAATCTTAACTTGGTTATCTTTGATAAAATAGGGTGATTTTAGAGAAGAATTCTTTCCATCAAAAGTATAATGCCCGATAATGGATACTAGATCCTACTTTAGTTAATAGTCTTTAAAATCTTATTTTTTGTGTGTGGCCTGGGCTGGATCCTAAATTTTTCTGGTTAAAAATATTTAGCTAAAACCCTCTGAACTAGTGTTTTATTTCTCTTTCATCCATTGCCTTGGAATTATTGAGAACTAAAACTATTTTTCTTTCCCTAAGGCTTATAACTGTAGACCCCTGCTAGACCGCATAAATGTAAACTTCAGAGTAATCATCACAACAGCTCATGCTTAGATGCTTTTGGCGACTGCTATGCCTATGCCACACAGAGAGCTTGCCTGAGCTGGTGTCAGGACTTTCATTAGGGATGTTTGGACTTCTAGCCAGAGGGATCTGTTGAATTGTCATTGCTTTCCTTCATTCTGGCACAAATGAAGCTCTGAGCCTTTTATCCAGAGGTCTTCTCAAATGGCAGACTTAAGGACTGAGAGACTAACTGTGGTTTGCTCTGATTATTACTGACGATACAGGTATCCTGGCCTACTGCTTCTTCTACCATTGCTGTGGTTCCTACTTGTAAATTGAACACCCAGAATGCCCTCTCTGAGGCTCAGGGACCATCACAGAAGGGATGAATGTAAGAGGTAAGAGCCTGATAAGAGGGCCATGATGGGCAGACAAATCTGACTCCATCTTACAAGCTAATCCTCCCTCTAGATTAAGGCTGGACCCCCTTGCCCTATATTCCTCAAGATTGAGGAATAATCAAAAGAAAGAGGGGAATTGTAACCACGTAGAGATTTGAAGCCACTGGTGAATTGAGGCCTGGCTGTGACCTCACACTGCCCGAGCACAGGGAGCTACGAAAAGGAGTGGGCACTGCCCTCTGCTTTCTTCCTGCGGCACTCAGCACAGATAACAGCTGGAGCCTAAAGATCAAGTTTTCTGACATGTGGGAAAGCTATAGGCAAGAAGGACGATATCCCTGGACAGTGAGGGTACAAGGACCCCAGAAGGAGAGCTGGTCTGTGGCTACAGCCTGTCTACAAGCATATGGAAAGGGGCAGAGTGGCACACAAGCTGACACTGTGGAAGTCCAAGCTGCCATGTTTTGCAAGATGGCAAAATCTTTTCAGAAAAATAATGTCAGCCACTTCCCAACTGTCCTGTGGGAATCTCCAGGCATGAAGTCCCCTAGCCTTAGCTAAACTGAGCTATCCTGGGAATACACCATGCAGAGGTCAAAGGGCAGCTCAAAATAGTCTGTTTGGCAAATGGAGCTTGACTGGAAGCTGACTGGCCAGAGGAGCAGATTGTAGCTTGGGACTCTGAGCACACATTGTATAACCCTAGGGACTATGGGGTGTGTGGAGGGTTGCTGGAGCTAGAACCCAAGGCCAAGGTGGATCTGAGGTATTTATAGCTGCTCAGGCCTGCTGATGGTGAACTGCACCTCCTCAAGCCGGCTTCCAATTCTAGAAGTCTAGCTCTGAGATGACAGCTGATGGCTAGGCTTTGAAGAAGTATGCACAAACTACACTTTAAAAGAAAAACATCTCCCTAAAAGGCAGATGCTGCTCCTTAGGACACTTTTCACCTCAGGCAGTTTTCTGCTGAGATGCTGGATTCATGACCAAAAAAGGGTCAATATCAATTCTTAGATCAAAAAAGCCTATTCAGTGCCTTTCAGAGGGCTCGGATGACATGACCACCCTGGTTTGCCAAACTCCCGGCTGCTGGCATTATTGCAGCAGACTGCAAACTAGGAGCGTGCTCATACTGGTCAGGTCCCTCAGCAATGTGCAGGGAACTGGCACTGAGGGCTCTGATACCCTCACCACCAGTGCTCCTGATTTTAAGAGCCCTTTCTCACCCACTAGCCCAGACCCTGACTCCACTCAGGGCAGGGATGATGGACTCTGGGAGCCCACTCAGCTGGATAAATGGCAATCCTCCCCAAATGTCCTAACCAGTGGCCTGTCCCGATAGTTTCTGCCCACTGCAGCCTGCTTCTATTCACATATGCCTGGGAGGCATGGAGGGCAGCCCAGGAAGTTCTTTCCTATGTGACTTTACAAGAGGCCAAAGAAGTTGGGAAAATGTCCAACAGGCCACAGCAAAAACTGAAGGACTCCAGGGGCCTGTGAGTCAGCCCCCATTTCTCACTTGGGAAAGCTCTAGATGTTCTTCCTTAGACTGAATGAGATCTTCCCTGGACTAACATTGTTGCCAGGTCCAGGAGGGAAGCAGTTAGGCTACAGAGTCCCAGAAAAAGATGGAAGGATGAAGAGAGAGAAAACATACTTGTAATGGGTCCTTGCACATGGAGTAACACCACATGTATGTGTGTGCAGGGCTACTGTCATCACTCTCTGGGAGATGCCACCTACCTGGAGGAGCCCAGATAGCCAGGGAGGTTGGGTGGGTTAGCCAGGCAGTCTGTACAAAGGAAGCCCTGGTGGCCAGCCAGGCAAGCAGCTTTCCCGGAGGTGGGATGTTGTGTGTGCTGCCCTGCTGGACATGACTAATGCAGCCTGGCCAAAGGCCCAGTGCTGTGAGGAATTCTATAATTTGATCAAGTCCTGTCCTTTCACAGAGGAAAATTGACTTAAGCTAGAATTTGCTGGGAAGGAATCTGAGACAACATTTTATTAACAGTCCATGTCCAATGATTAGGCATGCCATGTTTTGGAGTCTTCACTCTTAGAGGAGCTGGACTTATTGGTGCTCTCCAACTCTGAGGATAAGTCCTTCATTTTCTTGGAGCCATCACATCTGCTTTCTCGGCTTCAGGTATCTGTTTCTTCGGCAAACAGGAGATGACATAGTGCTGCAGTTCCTGCAGGGTGGAGAGCTGCAGGGTCTCCAAGTCGACCTCAATCTCATCGGGGCTGAACACCTTGAGTGAGGGCTCCCTAAACCAGATGATGTATACTACATGGTGCAGCTCCTCACCTGGGAGCTTGCTGATGTCCAGGGAAAGCTGGCACTTCTCCTCGTAGGACATAGACTTGCACTTGTCCTCTACCTCTGATTTGTACACTGGAGGGGGCTGGCTCTTCATGGGCACTGGCCCCTTCTTGTTTATCTTACTGTTGCTACTGTGGTTTTCCTTGGTGTTTTGGGATGGAAACTTCTTGCCCTTACTTTTCTTACTTTCCTTTACTTCCTCTTTCTTTTCATCCTTTAATTTCCTTCTTGTCTTTCTCTGCTTCATTTTTCTTGGCCTGTGAGACAGTTGCAAGCTGCTCTTTTACAACTTGAAGTTGCTCCCGAAACTCCAACACTTCTGGGGCTACCTCCTTCTCGGCAGCATCACTTGAGCTGTCATCATTCTCTGAGGAACTGTCCCTGCTGTCACTGCTGAGGATGAAGTCACAAACTTGGTGGGGATTGGCTACACTGGGAAGGACACAGGCACCACAGGCTTCTTGGGCTCCTCTGGCATCTTGGCAGAGCACATCTTGTCTACATTCTAAAGCTTACCAGCCATGGCACCACCTCGTGGTCAGGAGGGTTTGTAGCAGTTAGAGAACATCAACCAGATCTTGGCACTAAATTTCTGAGCATAGTGATACTGACCAGCCTCCAGTTTAGACTTGATTGTGCTTGTGTCCATGGAATACTTAATGATGTCACAATGGTCATGCAGGCCCAGCACCTCCATAGCAATGGGCTTGAACTTGTACAAGGGCCAGGCATAGGCTGTGCAGATGCTTCCTGGAGAACATCTCTATGAGGATGCAACACTTGAGCTGCTCTGAGACCTTGCTGTTCTTGTCTGGTGCCTGGTACTGCTGTAAGTCAGACATGTGCTTCTTTGGGGGCTTCACAGGCCTGCTGATCTCCCCCTGGAGGCCTAGCTTTGTAGTCTTGGGCTCCCAGGGCAGCAAATTTGGCTTGTGAATGGTCTCCATGGTAGTGGGGGTGGTGGTACCCACTTCCCTTTTAACACCCATCTTTGTATTCACAGGCTATGGGGAAGCTGCAATGATGTGTGGATGGCTCTGCATGGACTGGAAGCTGGCATGGGTGGGAGCAGGGGGCACTGCTTGGGGAGTGTGTAGCAGCTGGAGAGGTACGATTGTCATGATAGGGCTCTGGACAGTGAGTTTTGAGTGTGGCCTGCACAGGGAGAAGGTTTTCCTGAGAGGTCTACACACACAGATAAGTCAATGTTTGTGTTTCCTACTGCAGAGATGCCATGTATTGCCGTCCTTGTTTCTTTCCTCCACACCCTCTTCCTTTTCCCTGGACTATCATGGTCTCCATTTCTTCTGTGAGCAGTTTGTTGATTTTTTTGCAAGATGAACTCTTCAGAGCTTCTGCCATTAAGACTATGTCATTTTCAGGCTTATTGTAGATGTAATAATTTGTAACATAGTGTTGAAGTGCTGGATACATTCCTGAGCATCCCAGTAATAGTTTTTTTCCAAGAGCTTCTTTACTGTTCCCATTTCCATAGGTGTTTTAATGAGGCTGAGCTTGACCACATCCACAGGCTGCTGGAAATGTCATGCAAACTGGTGTTTCCATAGTGTTTCGAGTACCACTTTGAGCAGATATTGCAGTTGGTTGGTCTGCTTGTTGAATTTGTTGGGGTTGGAAGTCTCCAAGGGTGGTGGTGAGTAGTGGGGAGATTGGTGCTTGACAGACCTAGGTAGGCCTAGGAGGAATGAAAAATCACCAGGTGGGAAAAATGTACCATGGGAAACTGTAGCCTATGAAAATACATGCTTGGGAAACTGCCTGTCGACCCTACCCAGGACAAACAGATGCCTAGCTAAGATTGAGGTCTGGGGTTGGTCTATCCAATGTAACAGGATGCAGCTTTAACTTGAGCCTGACATGAGGTATCAAGAACAATGGTCAGCAGAAATGGCACCAAGCAACCAGCTCTAGCCAATCAGACTCTGACATCCAAATCAGTTACCCTTCGCGGGAGTTTTGTGCGCGCTAAGAACAACCAAGCGAGTCTTGACCTACCTCGTTTGGCTCCACTTTCCCTATGACTCCCCACTAATAAACCCTGCTCCGTAGCTTGCTGCATCTGTCTGGTTTCTTGAGTGACTCTAGCCTAACAGTGCTGGCCCCATTGGCTTGCTAGGGTTGAGCCTGGACCCGCCATTGTAGACTTTTATATGGTTTCTAGCCCATCCTCCATTACCTTTCCTGCAGATTTCTTAATCTCGTCCCAGGTCCATTCTCACAGACAGGTTACTGATCCCATCACATTCTTCACCAGGTACTCCTAGTGCTTGGCCACCACCCCGCAGCAGCAGCTTCCTCTTCCTCTTGATATCCTTAGTTACGGGACTTCTGTTCAGTCGATGTTCAGGAAGTTCTAAATGATGGCTGTTCTGTAATTTAGTTGTGATTTTGATGCAGTTGTGGGAGGAAGTGAGCACAAGGTTTGCCTACTCTTCCATCTTGATGGGAAGTGTCTCCTTTTTGTTTTAAACTAAAGGTATACCTATCAAGTGACTCAAAACCAAAACCAATACACCTTTTATGGCTTCTCCATGGATACAAGAGGCATCTGCAAAAAGGGTACAAAAGATAATATCATTTTAAGACTTAGGGCTATGCCCAAAGATAACCAAAAGAGAGACTTAGATAATTCCTCTGATATCTGGCAATAGTCAGTAAGATGCTAGCTGCAAAATGGGATGCAACCCAAATTTCTGTCTGGTCCTATTTTCAGTGCCCCCAACCTGACAGTTGAGCCACCTGCACATGCAGAATTGAAAAACTCTGTGCCCTCTGGGGTAGGCAGAGAATCAAGCCAAGTTCTTAAAACATACAGTGAGATAACATGGAAAGCAGTAGCTGTCCCTGGGAAGGAAAGGATCAATAACCAATGGATACTCCCAAACCAAATTCTAACCAGAGTCACAACTCAAAGAACTAATTCTTAAAAATGTTTTCCTCATGCTACTCTGAAGTTTTTGTGAATAAAAAAGGGGTTCTGTGATAAATCTAATCAAAAGTGTAGTTACAGAGTGATCTGATCATGAATTTTTAACTGGGCAGGTCATTATGAATAGTCATGCCTCAAGCGTATACTTCCCTAACAAAAGTTTATCAGTGCCTTAAGCAAGCCCTGTCCATTGTTTTTGTGCATCTAGGTTAACACACCTTTTTCAGACCCCTGGGAAGTATCACAACCTCACGGTAGCACATAATGTTATTAATTATCCTGCAATCCACTCGGAGATTGGATTTTTCATGTAATCTTCCTTATGTGTTCTCCTTAATTCTAAATATATTAAAAGAAACTGCAAACCATCATTCTGGGAAGTGTTTTTCTCAGTCTCTTGAGATCTTGCTTCTAGGCCTGTCCTCTGTTTGGCTCAAATAAACTCTGATAAACCATTATAAAAACAGGTTTGGACATTCTTATGGTGACATTGAAAAGCAAAGGGCAATGTAAAATTCTCACCTTCCTTTCTCAAACAGACACTCAAAAGATCTGACCTTGGTAAGAATTCTTACCCTTAATTGACATTTGCCAGTTTTCCAGGATCCATCTGAAATGTATTGTCTAAGCAAAAAGTCCCAATCTTGTGATGTCCTTAAATTACTAACAGCAAACGAACTATGAATAAGATACGGGAAGCCCTGGCTGGTGTGACTTAGTTGGTTGGAAAATTGTGTAAACAGAAAGGTTGCAGGTTCAATCCCTATTTGGGGCTCATGCAGGAGGCAATTGATCAATGTTTCTCTCTCTCTCTCCCTTGCCCCTCCCCCCCCACTAAATATCTCTGGATATATCCCTGGGTGAGGAGTAAAAAAAGAAAAATATGATATTGGGAAAGGTAAAGGGGCAAAGTAGCAAGTTATTCACTCTCCAGTCAGTGAACCATTTCTGTAACTTTACATTGCGTATAGAACAATTTAGCTACTTAATTCATTCAGTCAATATTATTTACTGCCTTTCCTTTATGCGAAGGAAGAGAATAAAATTATGTTGATTATTTTACTTCCAGTGTTTATATTAAAATGATGATTCTTATAAACAACAAAAAACATTGCTAGTAATAATATCTTGCTCCTTTTCAAGCTATAAGATCTGGAATGGAATATAAACCTCCATTAGAGAACAGTGGTTGAAAAAGTTCATTGCCCAAGGAAACAACTAAAATAAAAAATAAAGAGGAATTTACTCCTGATTTTGTCAGGAGTACCTAGCATTGCTGGAGAAATTAAACTCACCCTGCCTCTTACTGAGGCAGGATAGTGAGAAGCTAGGAAAATTCCTTGGCAAGTGGAATAGGGAAACTGAGACAGACAGCTGAGCACAATGGCTGAGGAATTTCAGCCAGATACAAAAGTTCACCTCCCTAGAGATAACATGTAGGCCTCAGTTGTGTTTTAGCTCCAGGCCCAGAAAAACTGCAAAACCAGGTAGGCAATGCCAGTACCAGCTGCAATAACTAATAACCCCCTGCCCTGACACTAACCAATCAGTGGAGACCATGACCCTGAAAGGACACACCTGGAGAACTGATGCATTGTCCGCTGACCCCTCCCCTGAGACTTCCCCTAAGATTCCCACTTGCAAGAAAGAAAGAAAAGCCTCAAGACTAAGGACCCAGCATGCACACATTCTCCCTCTGGGGAGCAGCCCACCCCATTCCCTTTACTTTCTTCTTCCTCTCCCCAGCCCCAACTTCTTTCTTTATAGGTACTGGTCTCCTGAGCTCTAAGGCCAATGGGAAGCTGGCAGCTTGCCCCAGGCTGATCCCCTAAGCCCATCCCCAAGCCCCCTTTTCTCTGACTTCCAGGTGAGCTAAGGCAGCCCCACCTAGGCTCTCCTGTTGCTTCTTCTAAGCTAATTCCTTCTCACCAACCTCTGCAGGCCCATTATCTCCCTTGAGGGTGTATTAATAAAACTCTTACTCATACACCTTAGTTCACTGATCTATAATTCTTTTTTTTTAGATTTTATTTATTTATTTACCTTTAGAGGGGAAGGAGAGGGGGAGAGAAACATCAATGTATGGTTGCCTTTTGTGCGTCCCCTGCTGGGAGATGGCCTGCAGGGAACTGGCCTGCAACCCAGGCATGTGCCCTGACTGGGAATCAAACCGTGATCGTGTGGTTCACAGGCCTGTGCTCAATCTACTGAGCTACACCAGCCAGGGTTGTAATTCCTTTTTAAAAAAGATTTTATTTACTTTTAGAGAGGGGGGAAGGGAAGGAGAAAGAAAGGGAGAGAAATATTGATGTGTGAGAGAAACATCCATCAGTTGCCTCTCACATTCCCAGCTAGAGACCTGGCCTGCAACCCATGCATGTGCCCTGACTGGGAATTGATCCAGGAACCTTTTGATTTCCAGGATGACTTACTCACTGAGCCATACCAGTCAGTGCTGTTTTTTTATAAATAGCCTGATGTTCTGTATGTTTCCACATTGAATGTAGGGCCCCAAAACTTTTGCAAGAGACTTCCGCCAAGATGGAGGCATAGGTGGAAACACTGTGCCTTCTCCCACAACCAAGTTTGGATACAACAAAAGTTTTGGTGAACTACCACACATCTAGAAGCCAGAAAACCGAATTATACGGAAGTCCGACAGCTACGAACCGTTCAACAAGGACGGTAAGAGGCAGAACCAGCAGCAGAGCTGGGTCAGCCAGGGCAGATCTAGGAGCGAAGGCAGCCCAGAAATAGTCGGGGTGCGGAACAGACTGACCAAGGTCGCACACTCTCGCGCAGTGAGACGGACCACACAGGCCCCAGGGGGCAAACCCAGTGGTGGAGGGCTGACAGCGGTGGCACACCTGCGTGCCGAGGAGCGGGGCGCGTGGCCCTGGTGATGGTGGTGGCTGCGGTGCTGGTGGGGGTCGCGGCGGCGGCGACTGCGGCGGCGGGCGCTGGAGAGAAGCCATTGTCCCTCTTTGACCCCGCCCCCACATACGACGTCACAACCCAGTGACTGAGTTGCCCTGCTCTGGTGAAAACCTAGGGCTCTGTTCCTGCTACTTAACAGGCACAAATAGCCCAAAGGATGGCTCAAGAAGAACTCAAAGTCCCAGAGCCAATAACTCTAAGCGACCAACAGATTGCCAGGCTCTCAGAAGCCCAATTTAAAACACTATTTATCAGGATGCTCACAGAATTGGTAGAGTACAGTCACAAATTAGAGAAACATATGAAGGCTAAACTAATTGAAATGAAGGGAGATGTCCAGGAAACCAATAGTGATGGAAAGGAAACTGGGACTCAAATCAATGGAATGGACCAGAAGGAAGAACAAAACATCCCACCAGAAAGGAATGAAGAAATGAGAATTCAAAAAAATGAGGAGAGGCTTAGGAACCTCCAGGACATCTTTAAACGTTCCAACATCCGGATTATAGGGGTACCAGAAGGGGGAAAGAAACAGCCACGAGTGGAAAACTTATTTGAACAAATAATAAAGGAGAACTTCCCCAGTCTGGCAAAGGAAATAGACTTCCAGGAAATCCAGGAAGCTCAGAGAGTCCCAAAGAAGTTGGACCCAAGAAGGAACACACCAAGGCACATCATAATTACATTAGCCAAGACTAAAATGAAGGAGAGAATCCTAGAAGCAGCAAGGGATAAGGGGACAGTCACCTACAAAGGAGTACCCATCAGACTGTCAGCGGATTTCTCAAAAGAGACCTTACAGGCAAGAAGGGGCTGGAAAGAAGTATTCCAAGTCATGAAATCCAAAGACCTACAGCCAAGATTGCTTTATCCAGCAAAACTTTCATTTAGAATGGAAGGACAGATAAAGTGCTTCTCAGATAAGGTCAAGTTCAAGGAGTTCATCATCACCAAGCCCTTATTATATGAAATGCTAAAGGGACTTATATAAGAAAGAGATGATGAAAAATATTAACAGTGAAAGGACAGCAAACACACAGTTATTAACAACCACACCTAAAACAAAAGCAAACCAAGAGGACAGCTAGATCAGGAGTGGAACCATAGAAATGAAGAACACATGGAGGGTTAGAAACAGGGAGGTGGGAGGAGGAGAAGGGGGGAGAAGGCACAGAAAATAGCACAGATGGTAGGTAGAAAATAGATAGGGGGAGGGTGAGAATAGTGGGGGAAATATAGAACCTAAAGAACTTGAGACACGTGGTTATAAACTAAGGGGGGGAGAAGGGTGGGGGAGGGAGTGTGCGGGTGGAGGGGAAAGAAGGGGGGAATAGAACAACTGTAATGGTATAATCAATAAAATATATTAAAAAAAAAAACTTTTGCAAGAGATGTACTCCCAAAGAACAAACCCACTTCCACCACTGTCAGATACACTATATATTCTGGATTGAGAATTGTTATTTTGTAATTTGCTTATGGGCAGAAAGACTTACTTCAGGGAATGTAGCTGTTGGCCTCCTTCCTGTCTCCTGACATACTCAGGGTTGACTGCGCTGGCCACATCTTTGCTTTTAGTTTCCAGAGGAAATATGTGCATTTTTTTAAAAGAAACTAGCCAGAAAAGATAAAACCCCAGAGGGAGTTTCCTCAAGACTTACCAATAAGCTTTGTAAGGCCTCTGATTAGCCAAGTAGTACAAGTTTTGTCCGTGACTTTGAGGATTTGTATGTCCCTCAGGGCTATTTCCTTTGCTCCACCATTTCTGACACATGAACAATTTTCTCCTGTGTAGTTTTAATAGTAGCATGTTAACTCTTCTGAGTACTTCTTTTTCCTTTTGTTAAATTCTTGGGTGACATTACTACTAGTCTTGTGTTTTTCCTTCTGTGCCTTTCCTTGAAAAGTGAATGATTTCCCTCTTGCTCTGGGTTTTTCTGGTTACAATAAGAGATGATGGCTTTTGTCCTGGCTCAGTGGATTCAGTGCTGGCTTGTGAACCCAAAATTTGCTGGTTCAATTCCCAGTTGGGGCACGTGCCTGGGTTGTGGGCCAGGTTTCTAGTTGGGGGCATGTGAGAGGCAACCAATCAATGTATCGCTTGCATATTCATGTTTCTCTCCCTTTCTCCTTTCCTTCCCTTCTCTCTAAAAATAAATAAATAAAATCTTTAAAAATATATGATGGCTTTCAAGTCTCCTTTTCCTGGTCCTAGGCCATTACAACCCTACTTTTGGGGAAGGAGGTATTATTACCGGAAGCTCAGTTCTTCTCACCACTACAGTAAAGAATTACAGATAAGCCCTGACTGCTGTGGCTCAGTGGACTGAGCACTGGCCTGCAAAGCAAAGGGTCATTGGTTTGATTCCCAGTCAGGGCACATGCCTGGGTTGTGGGCCAGGTCCCCAGTGCACGAGAGGAAACCACACATTGATGGTTCTCTCCCCTTCTCCTTCTATTACTCTCTCTAAAAATAAATGAATATAATCTTAAAAAAAAACACAAAAATTAGAGAACACCAATCTGTCCAGCAATGTACTGTGTCATAATCACCCAGAGGGCCAGGAGATAAAGGAGAAGTTGCCCTAACCAGAGCAGGCAGCCTATTCTCCTCCTCTGGATTTGAACCCTTTCCTAAATTGCTGTGTGTGGGATTTTGAAGCCATTGTCACATGCACTTAGAAGACTAAATATTAAGAAAAAGTTTACCTAGAGGACTTCCGGCCAAGATGGAGGCGTAGGTGGAAACACTGTGGCCCTTTCCACAACTAAATTTAAAGACAGCAAAGTTTTAGAAACGAAAACACAGAAAAAACAGTGAAAATTGAACTGTATGGAGGTCCGACAACAACAAACCACCCAGCCAGACTGCATCACAACCCAGTGACTCGGTCGCCCGGCCCTGGCAAACACCTAAGGCTCTGCCCCTCATACATAACAGGTGCGAACAGACCAAACATTATGACTCAAGAACAGCTCAAATCCCCAGAGCCTACAATTCTAAGTGACCAAGAAATAGCCAACCTTTCAGATGCACAGTTCAAAACACTGGTGATCAGGATGCTCACAGAATTGGTTGATTTTAGCCACAAATTAGAGGAACATATGAGGCTAAACTGATTGAAATGAAGGGAAATGCAGAGGAAACCAATAGTGATGGAAAGGAAACTGGGACTCATATCAAGGGAGTGGACCAGAAGGAAGAAAGAAACAACCAAACAGAAAAGAAGGAAGAAACAAGATTTCAAAAAAATGAGGACAGGCTTAGGAACCTCCAGGACATCTTTAAACATTCCAACATCCGAATTACAGGGGTACCAGAAGGGGAAGAGGAACAGCCACGAGTAGAAAAATTATTTGAACAAATAATAAAGGGGAACTTCCCCAGTCTGGCAAAGGCAATAGACTTCCAGGAAATCCAGGAAGCTCAGAGAGTCCCAAACAAGCTGAATCCAAGAAGGAACACACCAAGGCACATCATCATTACATTAGCCAAGATGAAAATGAAGGAGAGAATTCTAGAAGCAGCAAGAGATAAGGGGGACAGTCACCTACAAAGGAGTGCCCATCACACTGTCAGTGGATTTCTCAAAAGAGACCTTCCAGGCAAGAAGGGGCTGGAAAGAAGTATTCCAAGTCATGAAATTCAAAGACCTACAACCAAGATTGCTCTATCCAGCAAAGCTTTCATTTAGAATGGAAGGACAGATAAAGCACTTCTCAGATAAGGTCAAATTCAAGGAGTTCATCATCACCAAGCCCGTATTAGATGAAATGTTAAAGGGACTTATTTAAGAAAAAGAAGATAAAAAATATGAACCGTGAAAGGGCAGCAAACTCACAGTTATTAACAACCATACCTAAAATAAAAGTAAACTAAGAGGACAGCTAGATTGGGAGCAGAACCACAGAAATGGAGATCACATGGAGGGTTACCAACAGGGGAGTGGGAGGAGGAGAAGGGGGGAGAAGGTACAGAGAATGAGTAGCATAGACAGTAGGTAGAAAATAGACAGTGGGAGGGAAGGAATACTATGGGACATATAGAATCTAAAGAACTTGTGACACATGGACATGAAAGAAAGGGGGGAAATGGTGGGGGAGGGGTGTGCAGGGTGGAGGGGAGTGAAGGGGGGGAATGGGACAAGTGTAATGGCATAATCAATCAAATATATTTTTAAAAAGTTTACCTAAAGAATACATGTCAATATCATCTCTCATGTGGACCTTCTCCATCCCCCCCAATAGAAAAAAAGAGTCAATCTGCATGATAAATATCCTTCTAGTTTTCTTCCCAGCCAAAAGATGATGTCTAGCCCCCAAATAAGCCTTTATTTCCTTTTTTAATAGTTCCCTTGCCCCACCCTTTGTTTCACTTATAAATGGATTCAAACATTCCATAAACAGAGGAGGGTTGAGGTGGAAGGTGAGAAGAGGGAGGGGAGCCATGCAGGTTTATCCTCTCAGTTGAAAAGTCATCTTGGAGGAAATGCTGATCCTTCAAGTGTAGAAAGTACAGTTAGTAAACTTCATTTCTACTCTTTCATATTCATAATTATTCTAGAAATAGATGGATTTTAAAAATCTTTGCAAGCATTAAAAACATCTGACTCAGAGATCATCACACATAAAGGGAAGGGCCATGTAGAGACAGAGAGAGAATGGAGTGATGCAGCCACAAACCAAGGATCACTTGAAGGAATCCCCAGAAGCTAGCAGAGGCGAGGAACGGATTCTTCTCAGAGCCTCGAGGGAATATAGTTTTGCTAACACATTGATTTCTGACTTCTGATTTCCAGAAAGGTAAGAAAATAGACTACTGCTCTTTTGAGCCACCAAGTTTATGCTGATTTGTTATGGCAACCTTGGGAAGCTAATATAGATGGTGAGCAGCAAGATAGAAACTTCGCTCCCTAATGATACCTTGAAGTCTAACTACTTCTGGACTGTTAACAAAAGAGAGAAATATGGTAAGTGTTTGTCTTGTTTAAACTAAAAAGAAATCTGACTTAGTATAATTATGTTTTACATTTATGTAAAAGGGTGGTTCGCAGCTTATTTTTTAAAAATAGATATTCAATTTTGGTGGTGGGCAGCTTTGTATTTCTTTGTGCATAAAATATTTCAAATATTGACATGCAAAGTAGCATTCCTTTTATTATGAAAAAAATTTGAAGATAAACATACCAATCTGCTGAGTTTATTTTTTAAAATATATTTTATTGATTATGCTATTACAGTTGTCCCATATTTTTCTCACCTCATTCCCCTCTGCCCTGCATCACCCCTCCCACCAGCATTCCCCTACCTTAGTTCATGTCCATGGGTCGTACATACAAATTCTTTGGCTTCTCCATTTCCTATACTTTTTTTTTCTTTTTTTTCCATTTCCTATACTATTCTTAACTTTCCCCTGTCTATTTTGTGCCTACCATTTATGCTTCTTATTCCCTGTACCTTTTCCCACATTCTCCCCATCCCCCTCCCTGCTGATAACCCTCCATATGATCTCCATTTCTCTGGTTCTGTTCCTGTTCTACTTGTTTGTTTAGTTTTTTTTTGTTTTTTTAGGTTCAGTTGTTGATAGTTGTGAGTTTGTTGTTATTTTACTGTTCAAATTTTTGTTCATCTTCTTTTTCTTAGATAAGTCCTATAACATTTCATATAATAAGGGCTTGATAATGATGAACTCCTTTAACTTGACCTTATCTGGGAAGCACTTATCTTCCCTTCCATTCTAAATGATAGCTTTGCTGGGTAGAGTCATCTTGGATGTAGGTCCTTGCCTTTCATGACTTGGGGAATACTTCTTTCCAGCCCCTTCTTGTCTGCAAGGTTTCTTTTGAGAAATCAGCTGCTATCCTTATAGGAACTCCTTTATAGGTAACTGTCTCCTTTTCTCTTGCTGCTTTTAATATTCTCTTTTTATCTTTAATCTTCAGTATTGTAATTATGATATACCTTTGTATTACTATGGTTCAAGGCCTGACAGGTTCTTGGGATTCAGGGAGGTGGAAGAAAATGTGTGGGGCCATGGGGATGCTTGATATGCCTTTATTCACAGATCAGTGAGCCACATGTGCTCTAAGCTACATGTCTCTGTGTGGCACATGTCGTGGCCCTTGTTCCCCAGCATGGCACATGTTGTGGCACCCAGTGGGAAGGCCCCCACTTGGTTAAATACTAGAGGCAAACAAAGCTGGCCTCAAGCCAGAAAATTATATAACATAGCAAAATTCTGTGCATGTGAGCCCACTTCATGTTATGGAAACAGTTTATTGGACCCAGTTTCAAGGCTATGAGAACACTACTTATCAGGCCCATTCCAGGCCATGGGAACACTGCTTCCCAGGCACCTGGGTAACTAAGTGAAGCCAGACTGCCTCCACTTATCCTACAGTCTTTGTGTGTGCTTCCTTGGGTCCCACTTCTTTGGGACTCTCTGAGCTTCCTGGATTTCCTGGAAGTCTATTTCCTTTTCCTGACTGGGGAAGTTTTCCTTCATTATGTTTTCAAATAAAATTTCAATTTCTTGCTCTTCTTCTTCTCCTTCTGTCATCCCTATGATTCAGATATTGGAATGTTTAAAGTTGTCCTGAAGGTTCCTACATCTCTCCTCACTTTTTTAAATTCTATCTTCATTCTGTTCCACTTCAATGTTTATTTCTTCCTTCTGCACCAGATCATTTATTGGAGTCTCAGTTTCCCTACTTTCACTGTTGGTTCTCTGTATATTTGTCTTTATTTCGCTTTGCATAGCCTTCACTTCTTCCTCTATTTTGTGACCATACTCAACTATTTCTGTGAGCACCCTGATTACCAGTGTTTGGAACTCTGCATCTGATAGGTTAGCTATCTCTTGGTCTCTTAGTTCTATTTTTAGAGTTTTGATCTGTTCTTTCATTTTGGCCAATTTCTTTGTCTCAGCACACCTGTCATGTAATAAGGAGCAGAGACTTAGGTATTCACCAGCGTGGAGCAAACCACATCACTGGGTTGCAGCACTGTATGTTGGGGAGGAGTCAGAGAGGGAACAGTGTCAATTTCTCAGCTTTCAGCCAGCTTTCAGTCACTTCCCCTTATACCCACAAACAAATTGGGCCCCTTCTGGTACTGATTCTCAGGTTTGTGGGTTTGTGTCCATTCTAAAATCCTGTGATCTCTCCAATGTTCTCTTCTGTGAGGCTGGGAGTTTCTCCTGCTGCCGTAATCCCCACTGATTTTTAGTCAGAGATTTTGAGGCTCTATTTTCCCACCCAGGAACCCTAGGTTACGAGGTCTGTCTCCCTCCCCAGCTGTTCCTCCTGATTTATTGAAACACAAATATGGGACTGTCCTTTCCTCCAGCCACCACCTTGCTGTGAGTCCTCTCCACCCTGGCTGCCCATCTCTGGCCCTCCTACCAGTCTGAATTAATGTTTCATCTTTTTTTTATTTTTAAAAATATTTTATTTATTTATCTTTAGAGGGGAAGGGAAGGAGAGAAGGAGAGAAATATCAATGTATGGTTGCTTCTCGTGAGTCCCCTGCCGGGAACCGGCCTGCAACCCAGGCATGTGCCCTGACTGGGAATCGAACCGCGATCATGTGGTTCGCAGGCCCGTGCTCAATCCTCTGAGCTACACCAGCCAGGGCCTAATGTTTCATCTTTAATTCCTTGTTTGTATGACTTCCATACAGTTCACTTTTCTGGCAGTTCTGTTTCTGGCAGGTTGTTTACTGTTTTTAAATTTCTTGTTGTCTTTCTTTTGGTTGTGTAAGGAGGCAAAGTGTATCTATCTATGCCTCCATCTTCCAATCTGCTGTGGTGGGTTTTTTTAAAGATTTTATTTATTTATCTTTAGAGAGGAAGGGAAGGAGAGAAGGAGAGAAATATCAATGTATGGTTGCCTCTCGTGAGTCCCCTGCTGGGAACTGGCCTGCAACTCAGGTATGTGCCCTGACTGGGAATCGAACCACGATCGTGTGGTTTGCAGGCCCACGCTCAATCCACTGAGCCACACCAGCTAGAGCTGCCAATCTGCTGGTTTTAAAAAATGATTTTAAAGTTGTTTAAAGCCATTTTTAAGAGATTTTATGGGACTTTTATTTTATTTATGATTTTTCTTCATTTTCCAAATATTCCACACTACTTTTAAAAAATTGTAGTGCTAAGTTATACATGCATATAATTTAATAGTTATACTAGGACTGTTGCAAAGACCACACCCAATCCCATAAGCCCATATCTCCAGAGGCAATAACTTTTAAATCTTCAACTGACCATTTTGGTATTGACCTTGTTAAAAAGAAAAATTCAACAGAATAAACTTGAAGATCTAATTGGTTTTATTAAGTGATTCATGAATCAGGAACCATCCCATCTAGCAACTAGCAGAGCTCTCTGAGGGGTGGTACAAAATGAAAGGTTTTTTATTAAAAGCGTTTTATAAAAGGGCAAGGGAGCTATTAACCAAAGGAAAGAAAGCATTATTTGGCAGCCAGATGTAATCTCTTTTGGGGGGAAGAAAACTGGAAGGGTTTTTAGCATGAAGATTGCCCATTTTTTTCTTTTTTTAAATTTTATTTTAATTGTTTTTCAAGTGCAGTTTTCTGCCTTTTACTCCCATCCCAGTCCACCCCCGCAGCCCTCCCCACCTCCTTCCCATTTCCACCCCCCTTAGTTTTTTTCCATGTGACCTTTATACTAGTTCCTCTAAACCCTTCCTCTTTTCCCCTGAAATTCCCTCTCCTCTCCCATCTGGTCACCTTCAGCCTGTTCTCTATTTCAGTGTCTTTGGTTATATTTTGCTTGTTTGTTTTGTTGTTTAGATTCCTGTCAAAGGTGAGCTCATATGGTATTTGTCTTTCACTGCCTGCCTTATTTCACTCAGCATAATTCTTTTCAGTTCTATCCATGCTGTTGCAAGGGTAGGAGCTCCTTCTTTCTTTCTGCTGCATAAAATTCCATTGTGTAAATGTATCATAGTTTTTTCATCCATTCATTTACTGATGGGCACCTAGGTTGCAACCAACACTTGGCTATTGTAAATCGTGCTGCTGTGAACATTGGAGTGCATAGGTTCTTTTGGATTGGTGCTTCAGAGTTCTTAGGATATAATCCTAGCAGTGGAATGGGTCAAAAGGCAGTTGCATTTTTGGTTTTCTGAGGAAAGTCCATACTGTTTTCCATAGTGGCTACACCAGTCTGCATTCCCACCAACAGCGCACTAGGGTTCCCTGGTCTCCGCATCCTCTCAAACATTTGTTGTTTGTTGATTTGTTTATGATGGCCATTCTGACTGGTATGAAGTGGTATCTCATTGTAGTTTTAATTTGCATCTCTCTGATAGCTAGCGATATTGAGCATCTTTTCATGTGTCTCTGGATCCTCTGTATGTCCTCCTTGGAGAAGTGTCTTTTTTCTATTCGGTGGTAGGTGGGATGGAGAGGACCCACTTGACAGATTACCTCATTGGCATTGGCCAGAAAATTCCAGATTGGTTGACTAAGATTATGTTTCTGGGATAGGTCGAAACTATAATTAAATCAGATATTAAGCCTAGCTTTGATACTATACGCTTCCACCACAAGTAACACCATTTGGGGTCTATGGTTTTCTCTTTAATAATTTTGATATCTCCAAATATTCATTCTTTTTTGTCCAATTTTTTTTATTTAATTATTTTTCAAGTACAGTTTTCTGTCTATTACTCCCATCCCATCCCACCCCCCATCCTCCCCCCTCCCTCCCATTTCCATCCTTCTCAGTTGTTGTCCATGTATCCTTTATATAGGTTCCTCTAAATCCCTCCCTTATTTCCCCTGAAATCAAATATTCATTCTTGATTTTGTAGTTTCAGGCCCTACCTATGGACTTTCCTCTGTAGCAGAAGAGAATGACTCTCTCTTTCATACAGGCATGGCTTCCACATCAACTATGGCCATTTTCTAAATATATACTTACATTGTCATTTTGGCTAGATCAATTAGGTGTTTACATTATTATGATTATATAAATTTTATTTAGCACCATAAATTTGGGTCCTTTTATGTGTTATTGGTATATAGAAAAATAGTATTCTTTGTTTTACAATTTGAAAGAAAAAATAATTTACACTGGCCATTTTGGAAATGTAGGCATTATCATATGCATATTGCATTATTCAAAGAGTAGAAATTTAAGAGAGCTTTTTGGCTGACCATCCACCCAACACATTACTGGCACCCAATAAGTATGTGTAGAATGAAGGATTAAACATAGGCCCTCATGTGATGAGTTTATTCTGTTCAAGATCCCAATTATTTGGCTGAGATACACTATGTAAATAATCTATTTGAAGTCATTGTAATAGTCTTTACTGAGTGATGCTATCACTATATCAAAGGCTTTTTTTTTCGGTAATCACATTGCTTAAATCCCAAACTCATGTAAGCACCTTTTCACTCACTGGGAGCTTACTTCAGTATGGAAAAGCAGGCTTATAGTTTTTGTTGTTGTTTTTTAGAGAGGGAAAGGGAGGGAGAAAGAGAGAGAGACAAACATCAAGTGTGGCTGCCTCCTGCATGTCCCCAACTGGGGACCTGGTCTGCAACCCAGGCATGTGCCCTAACTAGGAATTGAACTGGTGACCTTTCAGTTTGCAGGCCAGCACTCAATCTACTGACCCACACCAACCAAGGTAGCTTTTAGTTTTTTTATTTACTGCTCATTTTTTTTGCATATGATGCTGAAAAATCTACATAATTTTATTACATGCAGAGCTTTTGTTTTGCTTGCAACACAAAGTCAGGTAGTTTGGCTGTTTCCCATGGATAATTTTTTGGAAATATATCAGGGTGTGGAGTAGTATCAAATTGAACCTGCTCCAGATACACCTCTCACTTTGCCAGGCTACATTGTTGCCCAACAGATAACCACCAGTGAACAAAATGTATCTCCTCTGATAACATGATTTCTCAGTTATAATCCAAACAAGCTGTTATCCAGCCTTTCCTTGTCTTATATGTGCAGTATATTTGCTAAGCACTGAGTAATACTTGACACTTAAGTGATTTCACCTCACTGTAAAGCAAAATAACAACTTCACGAGTGATATTATTTTTGGTTTTAATTCAAGTGTAATATACGAGGTCTGTCCAGAAAAAGTCCAGCCACTGTTAAAATAACAAAAATGGTTTGGGTGACATCCAGTGACTGCCAGTGTAACCTGGCAGTCAATGAGAGCGGACTGGAATGCACATGTGTGAACAATGACAACTTCACTGTACTAGTCAGTGGGGACTGTAGAAGGCATTAAGTGAGTACGTGTACTGTGTTACCATCACATTCAAAATTACTGAGTGAGTATAGCTATGAATCTGCATCAGATTTTGCATCAAGCTTGAACATTCCTCTGCAGAAGCTATTCGGATGATTCAGAAGGCTTCTGGGAATGATGTAATGAGTGCAGCACAAATAAAAGTGTGACACGAAGGCTTCAAAAATGGTTGAGAATCTGGTGAAAGTGACCCATGTTCTGCAAGGCCTGTAACAAGCAGAACACCTGAGAATGTGGAATGTGTACAGGCTGCAATGAACAAAGTTCAGCAACTAACAGAACTAGAAGCTGATCTGGAGATTCCAGAAACTACCATGTCCAAGATATTGATACAGGACCTTGGCATGAAACATATCATGAAAAAATATTTTTTGCAGCTTATGCTACCAGAACAAAAGGAACACCATGCATCAGTTGCTAATGACTTGATTCAAACTACTGTCAATGACTCAGATTTCCTCAAGAAAGTCAGAACTTTGAAGGGGACTGAGGTCCCCTATTTATGGCATCATTGTCCTATGTGCAGTGTTTCTTATATCTTGTATTTTCTTCCATAAATGTCTCTATTTCTCATATTACATGGCTGGATATTTTCTGGACAGACCTTATATATCATTGGTTTTGAGGTTTTTTAATATGATTCCAAAAGTAATATGATTTATTGCATGTTGGCCACCAGAAGGGCAACTTTGAGTTACCGCTTTTTAGGTCAGCTTCTTCTCTTTAGTTGTAAAATTAAATATTTACACAACAGGAAGCATTTATTTTATGCTCATTTTAAGTAAATACAATAAATTTACCAGAGAGGTCACTCTGTTTTATTTGAAAATGACAAAAGTTTCAATGTCTTCATCCTGCTATTTAAGGTTATATAACAGACTATGCTTTGGGGGATTTTAAACAGATTACAGGTCCAATAAACTGCAGTTTTCAGATAATGTTCACTATACTTCCAATTCAAACTTTTCTTTCTCAGTGCTTGTCAGAAATCATCACTAGCAGATTCACTTGTAGCAGACTCATAGTAAAATAAACTGCAGCCTGTTGGTTTTATATGTGGCATTATTTTAAGTCAGAATTTTTATATCTCACTTTTCATCAGTACTTCTCAGTGAACCACTTGTTACTCATTGACCCATTTATGTGAATTGTGGGTTCAACCTAACAACATAACAGTAACCATAAAAAATGTAAATTGAACAAATGTACTTAATGTTTTGAAAACAATATGAGATAATATTAGTCAAGCCCAAGATTATTGTTAATGTTAACATATAAAGCCAAAGCTCAGAAGCCAGAGCTGGGGAGGGTGGGTAGGGTGGGACCCCACAACTGGTTAGTGGGAGAAAGCACATTATGAACTCATTAAAAGAAACTAGAACCTGATGACTAGCGATACTGAGCATCTTTTCTTATGTCTCTGGACCCTCTGTATGTTCTTCTTGGAGAAGTATCTGTTCGAGTCCTTTGCCCATTTTTAAATTGGGTTGCTTGGCTTCATAGAGTGTATTTATGAGAGTTCATTATATATTTTGGAGATCAGATCCTTGTCTGAGGTATCATTGGCAAATATGCTTTCCCATACGGTTGGTTTTCTTTTTGTTTTAATGCTCTTTTCTTAAGCTGTGCAGAAGATTTTTATTTTGATGAGCTTCCATTTGTTTATTCTTTCCTTTAAGTCCCTTGCTTTAGGGGACATATCAATGAAAGTATTACTATGTGGAATATCTGAGATTTTCCTGCCTATGTTCTCCTCTAGGACTTTTATGGTGTCATGACTTATATTTAAATCTTTTATCTAGCTTGAATTTATTTTTGTGTATGGTGTAAATTGGTGGTCAAGTCTCATTTTTTTGCATGTAGCTGTCCAGCTCTACCAACACCATTTTTAAGGGGCTAATTTTGCTTCATTTTATGCTGCTGCCCCTTTGTAAAATATTAATTGACTGTAGAGACTTGGGTTTATTTCTGGGCTCTCTAACCATCAGGGAGATGCAAATTAAAACCACAATGAGATACCACTTCACACCAGTCAGAATGGCCATCATAAACAGACCAACAAACAACAAATGCTGAAAAGGGAACCCTAGTTCACTGTTGGTGGGATTGCAGACTGGTAGAACCACTATGGAACACAGTATGGACTTTCCTCAGAAAACTAAAAATGGATCTGCCTTTTGACCCAGCAATTCCACTGCTAGGATTATATCCTAAGAATCCTGAAACACCAATCCAAAAGAACCTATGCACCCCAATATTCATAGCAGCACAATTTATAATAGCCAAGTGCTGGAAGCAACCTAAGTGCCATCAGTAAATGAATGGATCAAAAAAACTATGGAGCTCCTACCCTTTGTGGCAGCATGGATGGAACTGGAGAGCATTATGCTGAGTGAAATAAGCCAGGCAGTGAAAGACAAATACCATATGATCTTACCATTATCAGGAATGTAATCAACAAAATGAACAAGCAAGCAAAGCATAGCCAAAGACATTGAAATTGAGAATAGGCTGACAATGATCAGAAGGGAGAGGGAAGGGGATAATGGGGAAAGAGTGAAGGGTTTACAGGAACAATTATAAAGGACACATGGACAATAACAAGGGGGTGTGGAAACAGGGGAGGGATGTAGGGAGGGCTGGAGTGGTGGAGAGGGGTGAGGGAAAAGGTAGAAAATTGTACTTGAACAACAACTAGTTTTTTTTTTTTTAAAGGAGTAAGATGGTGGCATGGTAGCGGGGAACAGATTCCACTTCCCCCTACACAGGGGAGAAAAACCTAGCCGATCTATGGAGGAACAGAACAAACAGCCAATTGTACCCTAGCATATATGAAAAGAAGAGACAAATATTGTAGCGGACACTGAAAAATCAGGTGGTAAGGAGAGTGCTTCAGGAGAATAAGGTCCCAGGGACCAGCGCAGGGACCAGGGCAGCAGCATCCCCAGACCTGGCACCCACCGTCAGGTCTGCCACAGAGTTCTTGGGAAAGGACTGGGTCAACTGCTCCCTCCCTCCCTGGCAAAACAAGATTTAAGCAGCACTGGGCGAGACCTGGTTGTTTAAAGTCGCAGAGAGGGGAGTAAGGACAAAGTGGCAAATACACAGGGGCTGTGATCACTCTCGGAGTCTGTGGACACCAGCTTGGGAGAGTTGAGAGTTTTGCAGTGATGGGCACTGTTCCTGATAGTCACCAGTCTGGCTGGAGAATTGGGCTATACTGAGTGGCAGGCTGGATTAGGAGGCATTCCTCAAAAACAAAAGCATTTTGGGGAATTCTCTTGCAACAGCCACTCAGCCTCCTCCCCACCCAGCCAGGCAGCAATCACGAGGTTGCATGAAAGTTTGCGGGGAAGGCCTTGCACATCCCCATAGCACTGCGAAGAGTCCTAGCTCAAACCCGCGGGACCAAGGCAGCCCACCCGCACCCCTGCCTACAGTGGTTAAGACTGGGATCCCACACCCAAGGCGTGGGGAAGAGGTACTAGGCTACCTCTGGGGAGAGTGCGTACAAGACTGGGTGAGTGCAGATCAGGAAGGAAGAAAAGCCACACCAGTTGCCCCTCAAGGAGAAAAACTGGTTTAGCCAGTTTGAAACCAACAAGAGGTTTTTTGTTTGTTTGGTTTGGGTTTTTAGTAATTTTTTAAATTTTTATTATTATATTATCTTCCAATACTTTTCCCTCTCTTTTCTTATTTCTAGTTTTAGTCCTTCTTCCTTTCTTTCTAATTTTATATCTTCTTCCTCCCTTCTTCCGCTTATTTTGTTTTAAATACCCACAAGTGAGACAAAAAAACCCCTGGAACTGTGAAAGGACCACAGTTGGACGCAAAGAGGGGGCAGAGGAGGTTTCATGCAACCTCCCAACTGCTGAGACAGAGAGACAAATTTCACTTTGCTATTACATAGAACCTGCAAGATATTGCATATTTGTATTATTGTTTTTCATTATTCTTACATCTTTTATTTTAATACTATTTTTGTATTCCTCTTCTTTCTGTACAGTCTTCTTTGCTTGGCTGGTTATATTGTATCATTTGACAGGTTTCCCCCGTTCTCTCTTTCAAAGTATATTGCTAATTTACTGTCCTTCACTTCATTTGTGCTCCATTACCACACTACTCAAGGTTCTTTATTCCCTATTCTTGTTATCCAGATCACATAGATTCTGTCATATGATTGTTGGTCTAATATTATTGTAAATAACAGCTGTTCCATATTATTGTAAATACTACACAATACCCCGCCCTGGATCTTAGCTCACTTCACAGTTTCCCGAACTCTATTACTGTAGTGGTTAACTCTATTCTCTCAACACTACACCTATTTACTATCCCTTACTCTCACCTTATCTCAGAATCTGACCTCCCACAACCTCAATGCTTTCTAGATCCAACTCACAATTCTTCCCCTACCTAACAAGTGTCTTATCCTCTTTCCATCCTTTCTAAAAGATTCTAGTTGGGTTGAAGATCACAGTTAATACTTTACATAGCCAAAGGATCTCCTATCTCTTCTCTACTGGCTGCTACTCTAAATAGCATAGAATACTCTCTTGTTGTCTTAAACTATTTTTCTTTTCCCTTCCAACCGATCACAAAAAAGTGTAGGTGGAAGGTGTGAACATCAGGGTACCAACTGAAAGAGGAAACCCAACAACAAAGGAACCACCAACAGATAACAACAGAAGAAAGTGAAGGAGGGAATAGAAACCACACAAACCTCAATCCAGGACCTATCTGGGAACAAAACTAAACAGTGAAGAAACTACCCAGTATAAACAACTAAACAAGAGCAAGAGAGAATCCTCAAAACCTTGAACAAATGAAAGAACCAGGTTTGACACAACCCACGCTCACAAGCACAACAAAATACAAGAGGTGGTGGACAGAGTAACTCTCAGTTTACCACCTGGTGGGAAGGAACCACCAAAGAAAGACCCCAAAACAATAAAAAATGAAAGACAAACACGGAGCAAACTTATATGACAGCATAAGACCAGTGAGCTCAGGAAATCAAAGAGACTACACCACTGAATCTTGCAGGTATTCTTCAACAGAAGTTTACACAATAAACCCAGGGCACAAAAGCAGATCAATTTAAGAAGCTGAAGCTAAAAAGAAGAGTCTCACAAACAATGGGAAGACAAAGAAACAATCTCCAAATGAAAGGAAAATCGGAAATCTCAGAAAGAATAATGAAGAAAATGGAGGCAACTCATCTATCAGGTACTGAGTTCAAAGCAATGGTTATCAGGAAGCTCAATGTGCTCACAATGAGCTACCAGAAAAAAAAAAAAAACAGGGAAACCACAATGAACTCACAGCAAACTATATCAACATGAAATAGGAAATAGATACTATCAACAAGGGCCAGGAGGAAATCAAAAATACAATGTCTGAACTGAAGAACACAGTAGAAGGCATCAAAAGCAGGATCGATGAAGCAGAAGATTGGATCAGTGAGATGGAGAACAGAGTAGAAAAAAACACCCAGAAAGAGCAAGAACAGGAAAAGAGATTCACAAAAAATGAAGAGGGATTAAGAGAAATGCAAGACAACATGAAAGAGAGAATAATATCTGTATAATAGGAATACCAGGAGGAGGAGCAGAAGAGCAAGGGATAGAAAGCCTATTTGAAAAACTAATGATGGAAAATTTCGTGAATTTGATGAGAGAAAACGTCACACAAATTCAAGAAACAGAGAGAATCTCAATCAGGATGCACCCAAAGGGGCCCACTTCAAGACATATCATCATTAAAATGGCAAAATTCCAAGACAAAGAGAGAATCTTAAGAGCAGCAAGGGAGAAACAGGAATTAACATACAAGGGAGCCCCAATTAAGTTAGGAGCTGACTTCTCAATGGAAACACTCCAAGCCAGAACGGAATGGCAAGAAATATTCTAAGTAATGAGAACCAGAGGCCTGCAACCAAGGCTCCTTTACCCAGCAAGGCTCTCAATCAAGATAGGCCAAATAAGGAGCTTCCCAGAAAAAAGAACTCTAAAAGAAAACACCTCCACCAAACCAGCTCTGCAAGAAATACTAAAGGGTCTGCTCTAAGGAAAGGAAGGAAAAGAGAGAGACAGAGAGGAACACAGGTATGGAAGTGATGAAGAATAAGTACCTATCAGTAATAACTTTAAACATAAATGGATTAAATGCTCCAATAAAAACACATAGAATAACTGAATGGATAAGAAAGCATAACCCACACATATGCGGCCTACAAGAGACCAACCTCAGGACAAAAGACCTGCATAGACTGAAAGTGAAGGGCTGAAAACAAATTTTCTAAGCAAATGTCCAGGAAAAAAAAAAAGCCTGGGTAGCAATACTCATATCAGGCAAAATAGATTTTTTAAAAAGGGGCCATAAAGAGAGAACCAGAAGACCACTTTATACTACTCAAGAGAAGAACTCACCAAGAAGATATAAACATTGTAAATATATATGCACCCACATAGGAGCATCCAAATACACAAAGAAAATCTTAGAGGACTACAGAAAAGATATTGACAGCAACACAATTATAATAGGGGATTTTAACACCCCACTGTCAAAAATGGACAGATCTTCCCAACAAAATATCAACAAAGATATTGTGGCATTGAACAACACCCTAGATGAAATGTACTTAACTGATATATATAGAGAGCAATTCATCCCAAAGAAGCTAAATAAACATTCTTTTCAAATGCACATGGAACATTTTCAAAAACAGACCACATGATAGGACATGAAACGAGCCTCAACAAATTCAAGAAAATTGAAATCATACCAAGCAATTTATTTAACCACAAGGGGCTGAAACAGGAAACCAACCCCAAAGGAAAAAACCCAAAACACTCAAAATCATGGAGACTGGATGGCATGCTATTAAACAATGAATGGGTCAAGAATGAAATTAGGGAAGAAATCAAAAAGTTTCTGGAATCAAATGAAAATGAACTCACAACAACCCAAAACTTATGGGACAGAGCAAAGGCAGTCTTGAGAGGGAAGTTCATAGCAATACAGGCCTACCTAAAAAACACAGAATCATTTCAAATAAACAACCTAACCATACGCCTGTAAGAACTTGAGGAACAACAACAAAGACAGCCCAGAGCAAGTAGAAGAAAGGAAATAACCAAGATCTGAGCAAAATTAAATGACAGAGACTAAAAGCATGATTATAAGGATCTATGAATTCAGGAGCTATTTTTTTGAAAAGATAAACAAAATTGGCAAGTCTTTAAGCAGGCTCATCAAGAAAGAAAGGAGGACCCAAATAAATGCAATTCACAATGAAAGAGGAGAGATTACTACTGACACAACAGAACTACAAAGGATTGTCAGTAATTACTGTGAAGAACTGTATGCCAAGCATCCAAATCAGAAAGAAGGAAACAACACTGTCATTGTTTGCAGATGACATGATAGTGTACATGGAAAACCCTATAGCCTCTACCAAAAAACTGCTGGAACTAATAAATGAATTTGGCAAAACAGCGGGATACAAAGTCAATATCCAGAAATCAAAGGCATTTTTGTATACCAACAATGAAGCAGGAGAAGCAGAAATCAAGAAAAAAATCCCATTCGATATAGCAAAACAAAAAATAAAATATCTGGGAATAAACCTAACCAAGGAGGTAAAAGACCTATGTACAGAAAACTACACAACACTGAAGAAAGAAAGCAAGGAAGACACAAATAAATGGAAACATATACCATGTTCATGGATTGGAAGAATTAACATCATCAAAATGTCCATACTACCCAAAGCAATTTACAGATTCAATGCAATACCTATTAAAGTACCAATGGCATATTTCAGACATAGAACAAACACTTCAAAAATTTATATGGAACCATAAAAGATCCCGAATAGCAGCTGCAATTTTGAGAAAGAAGAACAAAGTAGGAGGGATCACAATACCTGACATCAAACTGTATTACAAGGCCACTGTAATCAAAACAGCCTGGTACTGGCACAAAAACAGGCACATAGACCAATGGAACAGAACAGAGAGCCCAGAAATAAACCCAAACCTCTACAGTCAATTAATATTCGACAAAGGGGGCAATAACATAAAATGGAGTAAAGATAGCCTCTTCAACAAATGGTGTTGGGAGAACTGGACAGCTACATGTAAAAAAATGAAAATTGAGCACCAACTTACACCATACACCAAAATTAATTCAAGCTGGATAAAAGACTTAAATATAAGCTGTGAAACCATTAAAGCCCTAGAGGAGAGCATTGGCAGGAAAATCTCAGATATTCCATGAAGCAATATTTTTACTGATACATCCCCTAGAGCAAGGTATATAAAGGAAAGAATAAACAAATGGGATCTCATCAAACTTAAAAGCTTCTGCATGGCTAAGGAAAACAGTATCAAGATACAAAGAGAAGCAACAGCTTGGGAAAACATATTTGCCAATGATACCTCAGACAAAGGTTTAATCTCCAAAATATACAAAGAACTCACTCGACTCCACTCAAAGAAGACAAGCAACCCAATTAAAAAATGGGCAAAGGACTTGAACAGACATTCCTCCAAGGAGGACATACAGAGGATCCAGAGACACATGAAAAGATGCTCGATATCACTAGCTATCAGAGACATGCAAATTAAAACCACAATGAGATACCACGTAACACCAATCAGAATGGCTATCATAAACAAAGCAACAAACAAAAAGTGTTGGAGAGGTTGTGGGGAAAAAGGGACCCTAGTTAACTGTTGGTGGGATTGCAGACTACTACAACCACTATGGAAAATAGTATGGAATTTTCTAAGAAAACTAAAAATGAACGTGCCTTTTGACCCTGCAATTCCACTCTTAGGAGTATATCCTAAGAACCCTGAAACACCAATCCAAAAGAACCTGTGCACCCCGATGTTCATAGCAGCACAATTCACGATAGCCAAGACTTGGAAGCAACCTAAATGCCCATCGGTCGATGACTGGATCAAAAAACTATGGTACATTTACACAATAGAATTCTATGCTGCAGAAAGGAAGAAGGAGCTCCTACCCTTTGCAACATCATGGATGGAACTGGAAAGCACTATCCTGACTGAAATAAGCCAGGCAGTGAAAGACAAATACCCTATGATATCACTATTAACAGGGATCTAAACAAAACAAAGAAGCAAGCAAAATATGACCAATGACACTCAAATACGGAACAGGCTGACAGGGTCCAGAGGGGAGAGGGGAGAGAATGATAGGGGAAAAGGGGAGGGACTCACATGAACAAGTATTAAGGACACATGGACAATAACCAAGGGTGGGGGGTGGAAAGGGGAGGGAGGTGGGGAGCATGGGGTGGGGGGAGGGCAGGGTTGGGAATGTGAGACAGAAAGCTGTACTTGAACAAGAATTAAATAAAAAATTATTTTAAAAAAGAACTGTATGCCAAGAAATTTGAAAACCTAGATGAAATAGACAATTTCTAGAAAAATATAATCTTCCATAACTCAATGAAGAAGAATCAGAAAGCCTGAATAGACCAAAAACAGTAGATGAAATTGGAGCAGTAATCAAAAAATTCCCATCACACAAAAGACCTGGATCACATGGTTTCACAGGAGAATTCTACAAAGCATTTGAGGACGAGCTAACCCCTATTCTTCACAAACTACTCCAAAAAAATCCAAAATGATGGAAGAGTCACAAACTCTTTTTATGAAGCCAGCATCAATCTAATTCCCCAAACAGTTAAGGACAAAATAAAGAAAGAAAACTTCAGGACTTCCGTCAAGATGGAGGCATAGGTGGAAACACTGTGCCTTCTCCCACAACCAAGTTTGAACTCAACAAAGGTTTGGAGAACTAGGACACACCCAAAGACCAGAAAACGGAATTTTATGGAAATCCGACAACTACGAACCGTTCAATGGGGACGGTAAGAGAGGCGGAGCCAGCAGCAGAGGTGGGTCAGGCAGGACAGATCCCCGGACCTAGGCGCACAGGCAGCCCGGAACCAGTCGTGGTGTGGGGCAGACTGACTGCGGTCACACATTCGCGCACAGTGAGATGGACCACACAGGCCCCAGGGGGCGAACCCAGTGGTGGAGGACTGACAGCGGTGGCACAGTCCTGTGCAGTGGAACGAAACGTGTGGGCCTGGTGACAGTGGTGGCTGCAGTGCCAGGGCCGACGCAGCAGGTGGCAGATGGGAAGCCATTGTCCCTCTTTGACCCCGCCCCCACATACAACGTCACAACCCAGCAACTGAGTTGCCCTGTTCCAGTGAACACTTTAGGGCTCTGATTCTGCTACGGAAAAGGCACGAAAAGCCCAAAAGATGGTGCAAGAAGAACTCAAAATCCCGGAGCCAATAACTCTAAGCGACCGAGAAATTGCCAGCCTCTCAGAAGCACAATTCAAGACCCTATTTATCAGGATGCTCACAGAACTGGTAGATTATAGCCACAAATTAGAGGAACATATGAAGGCTAAACTAATTGAAATGAAGGGAGATGCACAGGAAACCAATAGTGATGGAAAGGAAACTGGTACTCAAATCAAGGGAGTGGACCAGAAGGAAGAAAAAAATGACCAAACAGAAAAATATGAAGAAACAACAATTCAAAAAAATGAGGAGAGGCTTAGGAACCTCCAGGACATCTTTAAATGCTCCAACATCCGAATTATAGGAGTACCAGAAGTGGAAGTGAAAGAGCAAGTGGAAAACTCATTTGAGCAAATAATAAAGGAGAACTTCCCCCGTCTGGCAAAGGAACTAGACTTCCAGGAAGTCTGGGAAGCTCAGAGAGTCCCAAAGAAGTTGGACCCAAGAAGGAACACACCAAGGCACATCACAATGACATTAGCTAAGATTAAAATGAAGGAGAGAATCCTAGAAGCATTAAGGGATAAGGGGAGAGTCACCTACAAAGGAGTACCCATCAGACTGTCAGCTGATTTCTCAAAAGAGACCTTCCAGGCAAGAAGGGGCTGGAAAGAAGTATTCCAAGTCATGAAATCCAAAGACCTACAACCAAGATTGCTTTATCCAGCAAAACTTTCATTTAGAATGGAAGGACAGATAAAGTGCTTCTCAGATAAGGTCAAGTCCAAGGAGTTAATCATCACCAAGCCCTTATTATATGAAGTGTTAAAGGGACTTATATAAGAAAAAGAAGATGAAAAATATTAACAGTGAAAGGACAGCAAACACACAGTTATTAACAACCACACCTAAAACAAAAGCAAACCAAGAGGACAGCTAGATCAGGAGTGGAACCATAGAAATGAAGAACACATGGAGGGTTAGAAACAGGGGGGTGGGAGGGGGAGAAGGGGGGAGAAGGCACAGAAAATAGCATAGATGGTAGGTAGAAAATAGATAGGGGGGAGGGCGAGAATAGTGGGGGAAATATAGAATCTAAAGAACTTGAGACACGTGGTTATAAACTAAGGGGGGGAGAATGGTGGGGGAGGGAGTGTGGGGTTGGAGGGGAATGAAGGGGGGGAATAGAACAACTGTAATGGTATAATGAATAAAATATAGTAAAAAAAAGAAAACTTCAGGCCAATATCACTGATGAACACAGTTGCTAAAATACTCAACAAAATATTGGCAAACCCCATTCACCAATACATTAGAAAGATCATACACCATGACCAAGTGCGATTCATCCCAGGGATTCAAGGATGGTACAATAGTCACAAATCAGTAAATGTAATACATCACATAAACAAAAGCAAAGACAAAAATCACATGATCATATCAATAGATGCAGAAAAAGCATTTAATAATGTACAACACCCGTTTATAGTAAAAACACTCAGCAAAGTGGGAATAGAAGGAGCATTCCTTAACATAATAAAGGCCTTATATGAGAGAGTTACAGCTCACATCATACTCAGTGGACAAAAACTTACAGCTTTCCCACTAAGATCAATAACAAGACAAGGATGCCCACTTTCACCACTTCTATTCAATATAATGGGGAAATTTTAGGCACAGCAATCAGAGATGAAAAGGAAATAAAGGCATCCAAATCAGAAAAGAGGAAACAAAACTGTCGTTGTTTGTAGATGAGATGATAGTGTACATGGAAAATCCTATAGATTCCACCCTAAAACTGCTTGACCTAATAAATGAATTTGGCAAAACAGCAGGATACAAAGTCAATATCAAGAAATCAAAGGCATTTTTGTATACCTACAATGAAAAAGCAGAATCAGAAATCAAGAAAACCACCCCATTCAATATAGCAAAAAGAAAAATAAAATACCTAAAAATAAACCTAACCAAGGAAGTAAAAGACCCGTATGCAGAAAACTACACAACACTAAAGAAGGAAATCAAGGAAGACACAAACAAATGAAAACATATACCATGTTCATGGATTGGAAGAATTATCATCATAAAAATGTACATACTACCCAAAGCAATTTACAGTTCAATGCAATACCTATTAAAATACCAATGGCATATTTCACAGAAATAGATAAACACTTCAAAAATTTATATGGAACTATAAACAACTCCAAATATCTGCTGCAATTTTGAGAAAGAAGAGCAAAGTAGAAGGGATCACAATACCTGATACCAAACTGTATTACAAGGCCACTCTAATCAAAAGAGCTTGGTACTGGCATAAAAACAGACACAGAGACCAATGGAAAAGAACAGAGAGCCCAGAAACAAATCTAAGTCTCTTCAGTCCATTAATATTTGACCAAGGGGGCAGCAACATAAAATGGAGTAAAGATAGCCTCTTTAACAAATGGTGTTGGGAGAACTGGACAGCTATGTGCAAAAAAATGAAGTTTGAGCAGCAACTTACACCATACACCAAAATAAATTCAAGGGGGATAAAAGACTTAAATATAAGCTGTGACACCATTAAAGTCCTAGAGGAGAACATGGGCAGGAAAATCTCAGATATTTCATGCAGCAATGTTTTTACTGATACGTCCCCTAGAGCAAGGGAGATAAAGGAAAGAATAAACAAATGTGATCTCATCAAAATAAAAAGCTTCTGTATGCCTAAAGGAAACAGTATTAAAATAAAAAGAGAACCAACTGTATGGTCACACATATTTGCTGATGATACCTCACACAAGGGTTTTATCTCCAAAATATACAAAGAACTTCACATGACTCCACTCTAAGAAGACAAGCAACCTAATTTAAAAAATTGGCAAAGGACTTGAACAGACACTTCTCCAAGGAGGACATACAGAGGGTTCAGAGACATATGAAAAGATGTTCAGTGTCACTAGCCATCAGAGAGGTGCAAATTAAAAGCACAATGAGATACCACTTCATACCAGTGAGAATGGCCATCATAAACAAAGTAACAAAATACAAGTGTTGGGGAGGATGTGGAGAAAACGGAACCCTAGTGCACTGTTGGTGGAATTGTAGACTGGTACAACCACTATGGAAAACAGTATGGAATTTCCTGAGAAAACTAAAAATGCAACTGCCTTTTGACCCAGCAATTCCACTGCTTGGATTATATCCTAAGATCCCTGAGACACCAATCCAAAACAACCTATATAGCCCAATGTCTATAGCAGCCCAATTTACAATGGCCAAGTGTTGAAAGCAACCTAATTGCCCATCAGTTAAATTAGTGGATCGAAATGTTTTGGTACATTTACACAATGGAATTCTATGCAGCAGAAAGAAAGCACGAGCTCCTACCCTTTGCAATAGCATGGATAGAAATGGAAAGCATTATGCTGGGTGAAATAAGCCAGGCAGTGAAAGACAAATACTATATGATCTCACCTTTAACAGGAACCTAAACAACAAACAAACAAGCAAGCAAAATGTAACCAAAGACACTCAAATACAGAATAGGCTGACAGTGACCAGAGGGGAGAAGGAAGGGAATTTTAGGGGAAAAAGGGAAGCCTTTACAGGAACAGGTATAAAAGATATGTGGACAAAAACTAAGGGGGGTGGAAATGGGACGGATGTGGGGAGCACTGGGGGGGTGAACTGGGATGGGAGTAAAAGACAGAAAACTGCACTTCAATAATTAAAATAAAATTTTTCAATAAAAAAGGAACTTAGACCCTTGTTTCCTTGCTCCTCGTGTTAGGGTTTAGCTTTTCCCACTGCATCTCTTACAGCCTTTTTTCACAATGTTTCTAATTGTCAAGCAAGCATGATACCTTAAACATTCCTGAGAAGTTAACCTTTTTGCAGGATCTGCTCAGGGTTATTCCCTGCTCACTACTTCTCAGTCCCCCAGGTACACTATAAAGGGAAAACAGTGATCCCTCACCTATGTGGGAGCTACATTCCAGAGATCCCCGCGATTGGTGAAAATCCAAGAAGTAGCGACATTATATTTATTTTATTATTTATATATTTTAAGGCTTTATAAACCCTTCCCACACTCCTATAAACCTTTCCCATTCTCTTATTAACCTTTCCCACACTCTTATAAACACTTTATATTCTCTTAAACACTTTCCACACTCTTATACCTACATAATTTTAACAACATATAAAATTCTCTGTGGGTACTCCCAGTGAAGTATACTACAACTTGAATGATGAAGATCATGAATTACGTAGCTGTGCAGTACTGATGTCAGTGAAGGTGATGACGATGAGATGAATGTACTGCACAGCCCAGCAGAGCATTACAGCTCTTCTGAAGGCACCACTTCATTAGGCGCTTCATCAGGTGGTGCATTATCTTCACCCTGGGCTGTAACTTCTATTTCTGCTAAAAGCATAGGCGTAATTGATCTTTTCTTCCAAGTGATGAACATAGTTATGGGGAGTGGCTGGCACTGCTTTTTATCTGCAGAGGTAGCTTCTCCAGGCAGAGAAATGCTCTTGGGTCCAAAGTGTCTCTGCAATTTGTCAAACCAACCCTTGCTGGCACTGAATGGGATTGGTCTGGTGGGAGAAGCACTCAGTGGTCCTTCTGCATCACCATCCTTGTCTTCATCCTCATCACCATCGTGAACATCCGTGCTTTCCACAAAACTATCATAAAATTTCTTGGCCTTCGTCTGAATGGTGTTGGTATCCAGGTGTTGGAAGATATTCTTCTTCCTTCAGTAGTTTATCCACAGGGCTAATACAGACTCCATCCTCACAATGGCCTTATTGCGGAAAGTGACCACCCTCTTTGCAGTCTTGTTAAAAGTCATTGTTGCTGTAGACCTAATATTCTTCTCATCTTTCTTTATGTAGCAAACAGTAGATTTGTTGATCCCTTAATGGTGGCCTACAGCCACCTAGCTTTTGCCTTCCTTTAACGTGGGATGTTACACCTTTTCTTTGATGGTAAGATATTCCTCTGGTGCTTGGCTTCACTGCCAGAAGCCCTAGAAGGTGCAGAACATTTGGGTGGCATTGTAGGGCTTGAAATAAATTAAAACTTTTTCAAAAATGTCACAAAAACACAATACCATAGAGTAACATTACACGCAGTGATCAGACGTTGATGTGAGGTGGACAAGGAGAGATGCTGAACATATGGGCACCGTGCTGGAGAGCAAACAGACCAATGCTACAGTCACTGAGCCAATCAATGCACAGGATACAGAACACAGTGGTGTGGTTGGTCACCTTCCATTCCATCAGCCAATAGTATGCTGTGTAAACTTGCAAACTTGTGCAAGCGGTGGTGGCGTACTGCATTTCCATTGTGTAGAGTACGGTATTCACCCACTGATGAAATACATACTGTATTTTATTTCAATTTAGTATTCTTTTAATAGTTTGAATTGACATTTTTAATATTGTTTTAAAATTTTTAGGCAAAAATAATTAAAATAATAAATATTATATAAATACCTATATACTGCAAAATCCCATGATATAGCAAAAACTCCAATACAGAATTAGATACATTTTTTTTTAAAAACCCTACGATACAGTGAAGCTACAATAAGTGAACCTCGATATAGCAAGGGACAACTGTTCTCATCAAGAAAATAACAGGGTTCCTATGAAAATGATAAGTAATTGTATATTCAAATTAGACTGAAGTGGATGAACAAAATTGTTTCATTGCTTTCTCCTCTGAAGCCACCACACCATCTATAAACACACTCTCCCCATGCTACCACTATTCCTAGGAATCTCCGGTTTACAATGCATACTTTAGAAGCATAGCACTATAGTATTTTAGTTTAATTTTCTCATTTTTCTTTTTTTAAAGACTTAAAAATAGTTTTTATTTATTTTTAGAGAGAGGAGAAGGGAAGAAGAAAGAGGGAGAGAAACATCAGTCTGTTGTTGTCTCTTACCTGCCCCACACTGGGGAACTGGCCTGTAACCCAGGCATGTGCCCCGACTGGGAATCTAACTGGTGACCCTTTGGTTTGCAGGCTGACTCTCAATCCACCGAGTCATACCAGCCATGGCTTTTCTTCTTTTTTTAAAGGTTGACAATACTGATCATAAAAAGATATTTGGGGAGATTATTGAGAAGGCTTAGGGAGGTTTTTTTGAGGGAAATGGGGAAGTTAGTGGGCAGCACGTCAAGGAATTATGAAGCTGAGCTCCAGAGGAAAGCTCATAGAGTGCACCTGCCTTCTATTTCCCAATTACAAGTGGTAGCAGGACCTCAATTAACTCCAGTCTATCTCTTCTTTTACAAATGAAGAACCTGAGTTTGGGTGGATTTTTAAAAGTCATATGATAAATGCAATAGATTGTTCCATTCATGACCCCTAATGAATCATACCTCCTGGTATTCGGGCTCTAGTATTGTCTTCTTTCATATTTACTCTGGGTTTGACCATGTGACTTGTTTTGAGCAAATTAGCAAATTAGACAAGAGCAGAGGCTTAATAAGGCCTCATGCACTTGGGCTAGCTTTCTTGAAACCATGATACCCTTGTGCCAAGTAATTATGCTATGAAGAAGCCAGGATGAAAGACTACATGGAGGTGTATCCAGGGGCTCCAGTCCAGAGCCTGCACTAAGGGTCTGACATGTAAATGAGGCCATCTTGGACACTGCAGCCCCAGTTGACCCTTCAGTTGACTGCAGTAGCAGGACTGACTCAGGTCACACCAATGGAAAAACTGGTCAGCCATTGAATTAAGAAAAATCATAAATCATTATTGTTTTAATCCACTTAGTTTTGGGTGATTTGCTTTCCAGCAATAGATAACTAATACAGTGAGTTTCTGGTAGAGTGAAGATGACTCAAAGCCAGTTCAGAGAGCATAAACTTTGAATTCAGACAAACATGAGTTAAACCCTAACTTATTAACTTACTTAACTATATAACCTTGTGTAAGTTCCTGAATTTTCTGAGCCTCAGTTTTTCTTTCGTAAATGGGAATGGGAATAATTGCCCTGGCTGGTGTAGCTCAGTGGATTGAGCATGGGCCTGCTAACCAAACAACTGTGGTTTGATTCCCAGTCAGGGCATATGCCTGGGTTGCAGGCCAGTTCCCAGCAGGGGATGCACAAGAGGCAACCATACATTAATATTTCTCTCCCTCTCTCCTTCCCTTCCCCTCCAAAGATAAATAAATAAAATCTTTTAAAAAGTGGGGATAATTACATCTGCCTCATGGCATTGTCATGAGGAACAAGAATTTGCCAGCTAACATGTACAGAGTGGGGGAGGAAGGTCAGAGATGAACAACTCAAAGGGATAATTAGAATGTGGGCTTATATAATATCTTAACAAAGAACAGTAGGATTTGGGGAAGTTATAAGACAAGTGAAAAGAGTTTTAAGCTTCCAAGTGCAGTAAACCGTGTGAAGGTAAATATATGGGGAACACTAGTGGAAGCAGAAGATCATTTCAGTCAGGTCTGTTTTGGAGACTCTTCTTGGGTCAGTGTCTGGGCTGATAAGAATCTCCATATCCACCTCTCTCTCTCTCACCTCTGTTATCTCTGTCCTTGAGCACACCTGCACCTTTTCCCCCTCTTCTTCACTCAAGGCACACACCTTAGCTCTGTCTCTCTCTCCTGAGCTCCAAGGCCCTTCTTTTGCCTGTAACTTGTTTCCTGAGCCCATGCAGCCCAACTGGCTCACTTTTTCTACTTCTGTGACCTCCTATATAAACTTTCACTTTTATTTGGGAAAAAAAGAGTCTTTTCTCAGGTGATTAATTGTCTTAGCCTACTTTAAAGCAGGAGACTCATGGAGGAGAGAGAAGAGAGCTTTTCTGGTGTCTGTTATTTCTTAATTGTCTTCAGCTCAAAATAATCATAATCTTTATGCCAAAATGGCATATTTAGTGGTATGTGTTGATCCCTTACACATGCATTATGCTTAGAATAGTGCCTGAGACATATTAAGTATCCAATTCATATCTTTGGGTATTTGTATTAGAGTATTAGTATTAATAATCACAATTGTAAGGTATATGGCACATAAATAATATTCAATAAGTACGTGGTGGCTATCATGATGACTTCTGAGCATTTATGGGACCCTTCTTGCTTTTGTGTTTCTTGTAGTTGTTATCAGTATGTTGCCATTAGTTATGCATATCCTCTCCTCTCTAGATTATAAATATCTTCAGGGCAGGATGTATCTTACTCCTATTTATGTTTCCCATTGTGTAGGCCCTCCATACAAGTGTACTAAGTGACTACATATTAGTAAAACTAGGCTACTGATCATGGGACAGTTTTTGTGGTGAAAGACTATTACACTATGAGCAAATATTAACAACGACCTTCCTTACAAGAGAGAATGCAATAGGTTCTGGCATTCCTGAAAGAAAATACTATATTTAGTTAAGTAGATGTCCACTGAAACAATAGTAGGTCCAACCAACAGATTTCTTCCTTTATCAGAGAATTACAGATTTATTAAATAATTGTTCTTTTTTTGGCAGTAGTACTATGTTCAAATTCAAACTACTTATAATGTGGTATGATGCTTTTTATATTTCTATGACTAATCCAATTTATATAAGGAATAATTCAAATATCAATAGGTAAAAATTTATTTTCTCTAGAAATGATTATACTACCATATTAGTGAAAAAATTAAAAAATATAGTGTTAAATTACAACTGATATCATATGGCATGTTGTTTTGCTTTTAATGCAAAAAAGATGTTTGGTGTTATCAATAAATGCAGAAGGCATAATGACAACAGATGTAATAAACATAGAAAATACAAAAATTCATTTAGTTGATGTGAGTTTCAGACTGTAAACAAATTAAAAGAATGCCGTATTTGGCCCCTGAGAAGGCAACAGTTACACTTTGCTTATTAGGATGAAGAATTTCATTCCTGCCCAAAAGAAAAATGAAGTTAAAACTCAAATACAGTGACAAAATTCATATAAAATTGATTCTAAACTTTATGCCAATTCATGTAGAAATTTACACATAGCTATAACCATAATGCAGGCAGCATCTGCAAAATTTGGGAGTCAAGAGGCTGAAAGGAATTATAGAAACACATCTAAAATAAAGGTTGTTTTACAGGCTTACCTACTGAAAGATGACTTAATTTAACAATACAGCAATGAAAACACAAGGAAACAGAGATGGCCCCCACCCTGAAAGGATTAGAGTCTGAAAACTGTAAACTGATATGTCTCAGGCATTATTAATAACTACATTAGAAAATTAAACTAAACCTTGTACCATCGTAAACGATGACCCCCTAAACAGCAATAGCTGGTGATGTAAGACTTTGTAAAATTAACATACATAAAAGGTTTATAGTTTCTATTAGATATGCTTCTAGTTTTTCATTCTAACAACATTTAAGATGCTTCATATTGTTCGTACACTGTATAATGTTATTCAGTTTCCTTCTTATGTTTAGTTTTTTTAAATAGAAGAAGAAAATCTTGCCCTGGCTGGTGTAGCTCAGTGGATTGAGCGCGGGCCTGTGAAGCAAAGGATCACAATTCGATTCCCAGTCAGGGCACATGCTTAGGTTGCAGGCCAGTTCCCAGTGGGGGACACGTGAGAGGCAACCACACATTGATATTTCTCTCCCTCTCTCCTTCCCTAACCCTCTCTCTGAAAATAAATAAATAAAACATTTAAAAAAGAAGAAAATCTTTAAAGATAAAGTTGAATGTTTTTTGTTTCTCACCCCACTTGTGGCAGGCAGACAATAGGATGCACCTCTGTGACCCCCACCCCCTGTATATGTCCCTGCCCTTGAATGTGGATGGCACCTGTGACTTTCTTCCTAATAGAATACAGCAGAAGTGATTGGATGTCACTCCTGTTGATTACATTACATCATATAACTTTATCTTGTAGCAAGTGCTCTAGACCAGTGATTTTTGACCCTCTTCATCTCATGGCATACATAAACTAATTACTAAAATTCTGTGGCACACCAGAAAAGATATTTTTTACTGATCTGACAAAAAATGGATATAATTTTGATTCATTCACACCAGACAGTTATTGTTCCGTTGGCTGTTCTCATTTTTTACTTGGGATGGTAAAAAATACCTAAGAATGGTGTTACTGGGTCATAAGGTAGGCATAGGTTCAAACCACAGGTGCAAACAAAAGGCCCGCGGACCAAATCCAGCCCTCCACCTTGTATTCTCCAGCTCAGCACCTTGTTTCTACAGCGCCAAGCTCTTGCTAAACTGTTAAGGAGTACCGTAGTTACATTTATACAGTCCTAAAATTACATATAGCCCTTTGAAGGCAACCTTGAGGCTGATGTGGCCCCTGCTGAAAATGAGTTTGATACCTCTGGTTTAAACTATTTTCCAAAGTGGTTGTACAATTCAAAATTTCTCCTAGCGGTGTGTGAAAGTTCCAGTGGTTCCTCATCCTTGCCAATAATATGGTCAGATATTTTTTACATGTTAGACATTCCAATACATGTATAGTGATTCCTCATTGTGATTTAATTTGCATTTCCCTAATGATTAATGATTTTCACCATCTTTTCATGTGCTTTTTTGCCATGTAATGTTATATTTCTTTTTAAAATTTTATTTATTTATTTATTTTTAGAGAGTCTCATTGTTTTTTGTTTTTAAATTTATCTTTGTCCTTATTTTGGTTGTGCAAGGAAGCAAAATGTATCTACCTATACTTCCATCTTGGCCAGCTATAATTTTTTTCAATGAGTTTATATTCAATATTATTTTGTATTACTTTGAGGAATATAGCATAGTGGTTAGATAATCACATGCTTTACAAAGTGTTCCCTCTGATATTTCCAGTACCTACCTGGCACTATACATAGTTATTACACTATTATTGACTATATTTCCTATGCTGTACTTCACAACTCCATGATTGATTTGTAACTACCAATCTGCAGAACTTCTTAATTTTGATGTCATACAACGTATTACTATTTTTCTTTGTTGCATTTGTGCTTTTGGTACTATATCTAAGAAATCTTTCCCTAATCAAAGATCACAAGTATATTCTCCTATTAAGTTAAATGAGGTTTCTAAGTTTTACTAATAGAACAACTGCACATTCTTGTGCATTATTATTTGTACATGTGAATGAAAACTTCTTTAGGTTTCTTTCAATGAAGGGAATTTGTAAGATCAGACAGCATGTGCATATTCAATATACACTAGAAAATGAAATTGTATTCATTTACAGGTTTATGGACATAGGATGAGAATTCCTGTTTTATCATAATCTTACTTATCATTGTCAGATTGTTTAACTTTTATCAACTTTATGGTTATGAACATGATATCTCATTTCATTTTACATATTAAGCATCTTTTCATACCCTTTCATATTTTAATTGATTATTGTTTTCCATATCTAAAAAAGCTTTTTGTTCCCTTTTATTTTTATTCTTCCTTAAATTTATAAGAATTCTTTACATATCTGTATACTGATCCTCAATCAGTTATATAGATTGTAAATATCTTTTCCTTAGTCTCTGACTTTTTTCATTGTTTATGAGCTTTCCTATATATATTTTTAAAAGTTTAATGCAGTCAAATTTATTGATCTTCTCTTTGATAATTTGTATTTAATTTTTTATGTATTGCTGAAGAAACTTTATATTCTATAGGGTTTTCTTTTCATATTTAAGCCTTTAATTCATCTGGAATTCATTTTTGTTAAAGGATCAGATGGTTTATTTCCCCTTGCTCCAGTTGCCCCAGTACCAGGCTAGCCTTTTGTTGTTGATTTATAATGCTATCTCTGCTATATATCAACTTTCCGTAATTGTTTGGGTCTTTTGGTAAATTTTTTACCATGTTAATCTATTTATCTGTCTCTGAGCTATTAGCACAATAGTTCATTTTACCATACCCTTACAATAAGTCTTTATTTGGTAGAGCAAATTTCACCTCTTTCTTCAGGAGATCTTTGGATATTCCATAACATTTCTTTATATTGCAGACAGAATGATTTATTCTTTTTATTGCAATTTTATCATAAATAGGCACTAACTGGCTTTAAAAGCATTAATCAGTTCTCACCACTCTTAGAAATATGTCTAAATTCCTTATTTGACTCACGAAGCCCTCTGTGATCTGCCATTTGTACCTTCCTTCCATCCTGTACCTCTACTACTTCACAGGAGTTTTCAAATTGGGTTATCAAGTTTGAAGAAAATTCATGATTGTTTGCTTTTTGGAATTTCATCACATTTATAAATTTCATCTATCCTACCATGATATAGATTGTAAGACTCATCATTATTTTATGTGTCACTAAAGAAAAAATCACTGCCCATTAAACTACTACATTATGTTTTTTATTACTTAGAAGTTTTATTTTATACTGTTTGTAAAAGCTCCTTTGGACTTATTTAGATATATGCTTTTATCATATATTTTTCTTGTGTGTCCATAAAAATGAAAATATAAGTGAGATAAATTGGTTAAGATATCCCCCAAATTTCTTGACATTCAGAGTCTGACTTTTCTGAATTACTACAAAATTATATTATCTGTGTTTTCCATACAGTAATAACCTCTGTGTCATCAAGGACATTGGTAATGTGGCATTTATTTATAATAGTCCATCCTTCCACTACTGTCTCTGAAATGTTCTTCCCTGTCATGGCACCGAAACATATTTCAGTTTCATCTACTTGTCAATATCTTTTTTTCTTGGTTTCTTGAATGTTTTTTGCAAGAAAATATGCACTTTTGGTCATTCTTTTCATAAAAGAGATTTGTTTCTTTGATACTAAAAATTTATGGTTCTTATTCTGTTCCTGTGCCTTTCTGCACACACAGTACATTTTCATTTTAATGCTATATCATAAAGACATTTTATTTTCTTAAAAAAATTTGTGATGTATTTTAATCCCTTATCTAACTAAAATCTCTTATTAGCACATGCATTTAAATTTTTATTAAATTTCTTTTTAATTATATTTTATTGATTATGCTATTATAGTTGTCTCAACTTTCCTCCCTTTGTCCTCCTCCACCCAGCACTCCCACTCCCTCAGGCAACCCCTCCATTGTTCATGGGTCATGTGTAGGTTCTTTGGCTACTCTATTTCCTATACTATACTTTATATCCCCATGGATATTCTGTAACTACCTAGTTGTACTTCTTAATCCTCTCACCTCTTCAACCATTTCCCCACAACCCCCTCCCATCTGGCAACCATCAAAAAACTCTCCATATCTATGATTTTGTCTCTGTTTGCTTAGTTTGTTTTTTAGATTCAATTGTTGATTGATATGTATTTATTGCCATTTTATTGTTCATACTTTTGATCTTTTTCTTAAATAAGTACCTTTAATATTTCATATAATAATGATTTGGAGATGATGAAGTTTAGTTTTTTCTTCTCTGAGAAGGTTTTTATCTTCCCTTCAATTCTAAATGATAGCTTTGCTGAGTAGAGCAATCTTGGCTGTAGGTTCCTGCTATTCATGACTTTGAATATTTCTTGCCAATCCCTTCCACCCTACAAAGTTGCTTTTGAGACATCAACTGACGGTCTTATGGGAACCCTCTTGTAGGTAACTAACTGCTTTTCTCTTGGTGCTTTTAAGATTCTCTGTTTATCTTTAACCTTTCACATTAAATTTTTTTTTAAGATTTTATTTATTTATCTTTAGTGGGGAAAGGAAGGAGAGAAAGAGAAATATCAATGTATGGTTGCCTCTTGTGAGTCCCCTGCTGGAAACTGGCCTGCAACCCAGGCATGTGCCCTGACTAGGAATCGAACTGCGATCGTGTGGTTCACAGGCCCGAGCTCAATCCACTGAGCTACACCAGCCGGGGCTGACATTTTCATTATGATATGTCTTGGAGGGGGCCTCTTTGTGTCCATCTTGTTTGGGACTTTCTGTGCTTCCTGGACTTGCATGTCTATTTCCTTCTCCAAATTAGGGAAGTTTTCTTTTATTATTTTTTCAAATATATTTCCAATTTACTGCTCTTTTCTTCTCCTCTGGCACCCCTGTGATGTGAATGTGATCTCTTGAAGTTGTCCCAGAAGCTGCTTATACTATCTTTGTTTCGGGTTTTTTTTTGGGGGGTGGTGGTTCTTTTTTCTTTGTGTTGTTCTGATTGGTTGTTTTTTTACCCTTATGTTCCAAACCATTGATTTGATTCTTGGCTTTGTCCACTCTACCATTGTTTCCCTGTAAATTGTTTTTTATTTTAATTAGTGAATCCTTCATTTCTTACTGGATCTTTATTATGCTGTTGAGGTCCTCACTAAGTTCCTTAAACATCCTTATAATCAGTATTTTGAACTCACATCTGATAGATTGCTTATCTCCACTTTGTTCAGTTTTTTTTTTTCTGGAACTTTGATATGTTCTTTCATTTGGGCTGTGTTTCTTTGTCTCCACATTTTGGCAGCATCCCTGTGTTTGTTTCTATGTATTAGGTAGAGTTTCTATGACTCCCTCTCTTGGTAGTATGGCTTAAAGTAGTAGTGTCCAGTAGGGTTCAGTGACACAGTCTCCCCTGTCACCCAAGCTGGGTACTTGCAGTGTGCTTTTCATGTAGGCTGAGTACCCTCCTCTTGTAGTTGAGCTTTGATTGCTGTTGGCTGGTCAATGGGAGGGATTTACCCAGGCCAGGCAGCTTCATGGACTGACTGTGATCACTGACCACCAACCTCCACCCTCCATGGAGGATCAGCTGTGCGGGGGCAGGGTGGTGGTACTCCAGTGTGGTCTGTAGCTTTCCACTGGGGACACAGGCCTTGGGGTTTCCGGTGTGGTATAAGTCAAGGTCAGCCACCACCTGTGTTTTGCTCAGGGCCACCCTGCCTGAGCTGTAAAGCAATCTGAGATGGTTGTTACTTGTGCTGGGCTTGAAGATTCCCAGGTAAAGCCAAACTGTGAACCTAGGTTGGCTGCTGCTAGTGCTTAGGGTTTTCATTATTACAAATGCTATATTTAATCAAATTGCTTCTTGCTAAATAGCCTAGGGTTATTTAGCAAGAAGTATAGGGGCTGGGGGCTCATCGAGGCTGGCTGTTGCTTGTTTGAGAGGATTTAGGAAATTGTGAAGCATGAGCCAACACCAGCCATTCATGTGGAAAAGCAGCTTTGGTGGCCCATAAATTGGGTGGGATGGAGTCTCTGGGGATCTTCAGGATGGGGCAAACAGTGCTCACCAGGTTGATGGAGTCTCAGATATGGCACCAACCTGCTGGCCCTGTGACTTATATGGGGAGAATTCAGGAAAGAAACAATGGCCTCAGCCACACACTTTAGTTCCCCTCTGTAGGCCACGGGTGCCCTTCAAGCTGCTACCCTAAAGCTCAGCGGGAGTGAATCTGACTAAGTCTATGTGTGAGTTCTTTAAGAGGAACTGCTTCAGACTCCAGAATTTTCTTCCACCAACTCAATTCCCACTGTTTTTTGCAGCTAGAGATTGTGGGGACTTATCTTCCTGGCACTGGAAACCTGGGCTGGGGGGCTAGGTGTGGAGTCGGGACTCCTCACTTCCAAGGTGTACTGTCTGAATTTTTATCCACCACAGGCAATGTGGGACCCACCCATTCCACATCTGTGCACTTCCTACCAGTCTGGATGGATGTGGTTTTTAAAGACATTTTAAACAGCCCATTAAACTCAACATGTAGTCCGAAATTGAACAGAACTCAAGTGAAGTACCATGAACGTGAACAGCTGTGACCAAAAGTGAAGTATCATGAAAGTGAACAGCTGTGACCAAAAGTTTACCCATGGTCAGGCAATGACAGCTACATCACAATCTATCCTTGGAGATAAGACATAAGAAGCCATTGGTTGTAAGACACATCTTCATCTTAGAGATGCTTTAAAAAATACATTATAATGCATTAAGGGTTGTATTTGTAGCAGAATTGTTATTTTTAATGGAGTTATATAATTTTTAATATCATAAGAAGAGATTTAAAATGAGTTATTTTTTGTCTTTTAATAATGTTTAGTATTTTCTTTTATATTTTTCATTTTTACAAATGTTATATTTAATCAAATTGTGTTTTGTAATTGATTATCAAACTTAGGAGTATTACTGTTGTTTATATATTGATCTTGTGTTCAGCAATCCTGTTGAACTTTTTTACTAATTCTCAGATTTTCTTAGATTTTCTATCTAGACAAATCATGCTGTTGCCAAATGACAGCACCATGTCTCCCTTGGCAATCTGTGCTTCCTAATTACTTTCCCTTTCTTCTTTCATTGGTTAAGACAATACAACTTGGAGTAGATATGGTAATAATGGGCATATTTGTCCCATCTAAAAAGTTAGTGCTTCTTAAATTTTACTATTAAATAGAAAATTTGCCCTAGGTTTATGCAAGTTAAGGCAATTCCCTTATATTCCCAGTTTGCTGTAAATTTCAATCCTGAATCAGTGCTGAATTTTATCACATGCCTTTTCTGTCTACTAACAGGAACATATAGTTTGTTCTAATTCACTCTGTTAATGCACTGAATGCTGTTGTTAAAATTTTCTGATTCTGGACAACACTTGCATTCCGGGCATAAACTCTTCCTAGTCAAAATTATTTTTTTAATGCAGGGTTGCAGTAAAGTTGCTAATATTTTATTTAGGATCTTTGAATCCACAATTAGATGGAAGATTAGCCTATGATATTTCTTGTACATCATAAAAATAAGGTGACTGTGTATCTGCATTCTTTGATGCAGCTTGCATAAACTGAATTTGGGGAATTTCATAAAATCACCTGTAAAACTACCTTAACCTGGGACGTTGATGGGGGAATATATATATATATATTTATTTAATTCTTATTCAAGTACAGCTTTCTGTTTTATATATTTTTTATTAACAATTACATTACTATTTATTGTAAGTAGTCTGCTCAAGTTTTCTATATCATCTTCAATCAACTTTGTATATCTATCTATCTATATCTTAAATTATACATTGTATATGTTCTTTAACTTATTGGCACACACTTATTAATAGTATTATCTTCTTTTTTAAATGTTACAAATCTCATTGTCCCACTGCAATAATCACTGTGATAAAAGTATAACCTGTGTCTCAGTGTAGCCATATTAATAATTTCTGGACACAGTATTATTAGAAGACACACATAAAGTATTGTCTTCCTATTTTTAAAGTTCTACAGTTACTTAATAATAATTACTATTTATTCTGAATTTTCCTTCACTTATTTTTTTCCTGAATAGTCTTTCTAGAGATTAGTCTTTTTTTTAATTTGTGAAAAAAAATTTCATAAGTCTTCTGCAGTAAAATATTACATGTTTCTTTCCTGGAAATTAATTTTGTTATTCTTAGTACCTTTCTTGTTGTTTTCTTTTTTCCTTCTTTTTTTTTTCGGCTCTACTACTGTTTTCTAATTCAAAAAGCAATACCTCCTTAACATTAGAAATATCAGAAACAGGAGACTTCCACCAAGATGGAGGCATAGGTGGAAACACTGTGCCTCCTCACAACCAAGTTTAAAGTCAACAAAGTTTCAGTAACAAAAACGCAGCCAAAACACAGAAAATTGAACTATACGGAAGTCCGACAACAACGAACAGTTCAGCCAGACCGGTAAGACAGGAGGAGCCAGCAGCAGAGCAGAGTCCGGCAGGAAAGATCTCCTGACCCAGGCGTGCAGGCAGCCGTGGGCGGATCCCAGGTGTGGGGTAGCAACAGGCGGACCCAGTGAGGGCGCAAGGCGGCAGGCTGACCGCGGTCACACACTCTCCTGCAGATAAACCAGCGAAGGAGCGAGCAGTGAGACAGAGCGAGCAGTGAGACAGACCGTGCAGGACCCAGTGGCGGGAAACAGCAGAGGGGACCGCCATTGCCCCTCTTGGACCCTGCCCCCACATACAGCATCACAACCCAGCAACTGAGTTGCCCTGCCCTGGTGAACACCTAGGGCTCCAATCCTCATATGTAACAGGTACGAACAGACCAAAACATGGCTAAAGAAGGACTCAAAGCCCTAGAGCCCATAACTCTAAGTGACCAAGAAATAGCCAACCTATCAGATGCACAGTTCAGAACACTGGTGATCAGGATGCTCACAGAACTGGTCGATTTTAGTCACAAATTAGAGGAACAAATGAAGGCTAAACCAACTGAAATGAAGGGAAATGCACAGGAAACCAATAGTGATGGAAAGGAAACTGGGACTCAAATCAAGGGAGTGGACCAGAAGGAAGAAAAAAATGACCAAACAGAAAAATATGAAGAAACAACAATTCAAAAAAATGAGGAGAGGCTTAGGAACCTCCAGGACATCTTTAAACGCTCCAACATCCGAATTATAGGAGTACCAGAAGGGGAAGTGAAAGAGCAAGTGGAAAACTTATTTGAGCAAATAATAAAGGAGAACTTCCCCCGTCTGGCAAAGGAAATAGACTTCCAGGAAGTCTGGGAAGCTCAGAGAGTCCCAAAGAAGTTGGACCCAAGAAGGAACACACCAAGGCACATTGCAATGACATTAGCTAAGATTAAAATGAAGGAGAGAATTCTAGAAGCAGCAAGAGATAAGGGGACAGTCACCTACAAAGGAGTGCCCATCAGACTGTCAGTGGATTTCTCAAAAGAGACCTTCCAGGCAAGAAGGGGCTGGAAAGAAGTATTCCAAGTCATGAAATCCAAAGAAAAGACCTACAACCAAGATTGCTCTATCCAGCAAAACTTTCATTTAGAATGGAAGGACAGATAAAGCGCTTCTCAGATAAGGTCAAATTCAAGGAGTTCATCATCACCAAGCCCTTATTATATGAAGTGTTAAAGGGACTTATCTAAGAAAAAGAAGATAAAAAATATGAACAGTAAAAGGGCAGCCAAGTCACAGTTATTAACAACCACACCTAAAACAAAAGCAAACTAAGAGGACAGCTAGATCTGGAGTGGAACCATAGAAATGGAGATCACATGGAGGGTTAGCAACAGGGGAGTGGGAGGAAGAGAAGGTGGGAGAAGGTACAGAAAATAAGTAGCATAGGTGGTAGGTAGAAAATAGACAGGGGGAGGGCAAGAATAGTATGGGGAATATAGAATCTAAAACACTTGAGACACGTGGACATAAACTAAATGGGGGGAATGGCGGGGGAGGGGCTGTGCAGGGTGGAGGGGAATGAGGGGGTGGATTAAAATAACTGTAATGGCATATTCAATAAAATATGTTTAACAAAAGAAATATCAAAAGTAGCTTTTAATAATGTGTCTCAGTGGATTGAGTGCCGGCCTTCAAACCAAAGGGTTGCTGGTTCGATTCTCAGTCTATGGCACTTGCCTGGGTTGTAGGCCAGGCCCCCAGTTTAAGACGTATGAGGGGCAACCATAGATTGGTGTTTCTCTCCCTCTCTTTCTCCCTCCCTTCTCCTCTCTAAAAGAAATAAATAAATGAAATCTTTTTTGAAAAGAGGAAAGCTCTGGCTGGTGTGGCTCAGTGGATTGAATGCTGGCCTGGGAATTAAAGGGTCACAGGTTGGATTCTCAGTCTAGGGAACATGCCTGGGTTGCGGGCCAGGTCCCCAGTAAGGGGCTCATGAGAGGCAACCACACATTGATGTTTCTCTCCCTCTCTTTCTCCATGCCCTCCCCTCTCTCTAAAAATAAATAAACAAAATATTTTTTAAAAGAGTGTAAATGTTTTTGTAATTTCAAAAGTAATTGATGTGTTGAATATCGCAAGTGACCTATTTGCATATTTATTATTAACTTTAAAAACATGATTTTAGCATTGGCTTGAGTGGCTCAGTGGATTGAGTGCCAGCCTGTGAACCAAAGGGTCCTATTCCAAGTCTAGGGCACATGCCTGAGTTGCAGGCCAGGTCCCCAGTAGAGGGTGTGCAAGAGGCAACAACACATTGGTATTTCTCTCCCTCTTTTTCTTCCTCCTTCCTCCTCTCTCTAGAACTAAATAAATAAAGTCTCAAAAAATAAAACAAAAACACGATTTTACAGTACATATTGTTTTATAACTTGCTATTACATTATTTGATATTTTTCAAATAGATATATTTTACTTAGAGCCAGGTAATTATGAACCTTAATGGTAACAATTTATTTATTTATTTATGTTAATTTATTTTAATTTTTTGATTATTTGTAATTAATGTCATCAATTATTGATAATAATTATTATTTGTTATTTATTATTATTTTTATTATATTATTACACCAGAAAAATGTACAAGGAATATGAACAGGTAATTGTACCTTGAAAAAAAGAAAAACAATTTAAAGGCCAATGGAGACATAAAAATATGATTAACCTCAATTCATAATTAAGAAAATCCTAATCAAAATATGAACCTTTTTAGAAAATCTCATTGGTTTGGCCAAATTTACCCATTTGGTTATTCCCAGTGCCCGGGACATGGGCTCTCTCATGGCTGCTGGTGTGGGGTATAGACTCCTGGTGCTTTTCACTTAGCGTCTCATTGCCAGTTGACCCTACATACATGCTCTCAGGTTTTCCCATAATACATGGACCAGGCTAGACAGTACAGCATGGATTGCAACAGTTCCTGTCATTGGGGGTGGGGAGTTAAGTAAATTGGAATCCATGTGAT